>NW_026692704.1:0-1200000 GCF_021218885.2 Marmota monax | reverse complement strand
GTCTTGTTTGCCTCTTTAAAAGTCCTTTCAAATAAGGTCAGTTTTTTAAAAAAATATTTATTCAAATAATTACTCTTATTTTTTCTTTCCTTCTGCTTTAGGATTTATGCTTGTTCTTCGTGTTATGAAGTGTTTCTTTTTTCTTTCTTTCTTTCTTTCTTTCTTTCTTTCTTTCTTTCTTTCTTTCTTTCTTTCTTTCTTTCTTTCTTTCTTTCCAGGGATTGAACCCAGGGACGCTTAATCACTGAGCCACTTACCCAGCCCATTTTATTTTTTTATTATGAGACAGGGTTGTGTTAAGTTGTTTAGGGCATTTCTAAATCCCTGAGGCTGGCTTTAAACTCATGATCCTCCTTCCTCAGACTCCTGGGCTTCTGGGATCATGGAGTGCACCACTTCGCCCAGCCCAAGTGTTTATTTTTTGTATTTGATATCTTTTAGTCCTGTTGTCTGACTTCTACAATCTCATATTCACAAATTATTTTTTCAATTATATCCATCATATTTTATTTGTTCTATTTCCATTTATTATATTATTTTAACTGTTTTATATACCAAAAATTTTCACATAGTTCTTTTTTTTTTAAACAATTTTTTGTTCTTCTTACACATTGCTGATATTTTCTCTTATTGCCTACCTAAGGAACACTTTTAGATTCTGGTTCCTTCTGTTCCAATGCGTCTGTTTTGGAGGATATCTGTCCCTCCATGTAGACTTCTTCTCATCACTGTCCAATGATTTTGTTTGAGAGCTCACCTTCCTTTGGGGCATCAAACTAGGTCATTACATAGTACGGAGTGGAAAATGGCCATATGCAGGCCTTCATCTCTGCTCTTCTTACTAGTATAGGTTAGTCCCCTGATGAGAAAGATATGATTTTTTTTTTCTTTTGCTATCATCTGCTCATCTGCTCTCTCCTTAGGATAAACTTCCCAGTGAATTTTTTTTTAACTTGTAGATGGAGAAAATATCTTTATTTTTATGTGGTACTGAGGATCAAACCCGAGCCTCATTCTAGCTAGGCAAGCAATCTAATGCTGAGGTATATCCCCAATCTGAAACATTTTTTCTTATGAATTAACTGAAGGCTGAAGTGAGCTGAGAATGCACAAAGCCATCTTCCAGAGCACCCTGTTACTGAAGAAATTCACACTTGGAAGGGTGCTTGCCAGGAACCTTGACCACAACAAAAACCAGAAACTTTGATTATCAATGTCCTCTTTGGAAATCAATTCTAGATATCTCTCACAGATGCATGTGTATGAAGTGAGACACATACACAGCTTGTGCTCCAGGAGAGGCCATCTTCTAAAGTTCAGGACAACTGAGGCACCCACCCATCTGGGACCCATATACCTTCCCTCAAAAAATCAAATAAAGATTCTGGTTTAGGGCAAAGGTCATTTAAAAAGTGACAATGACCATTTTCCAACACACTGGCTTGCTATCACACTGCTTCCTGATGCACTGACTCAATGGGGGTGGGGGGGTGGGGGCAGCAAACCCAGCCTGGAATGGCTTTGAGGTAGGATAGAAGACATAAAACAGGTGGGAAGGAGACAGAGAAGGAAAGTATGACTGTGATTTTAAGCCTAACAACTCTTGAGTGCTCTCCCCATCACTCCCTGGCCAATATTTCCTCTAGGACTATTTTTTAAGAGTTTCAATAAACCTTAGAACACTGTAGGTCAAGTTAATTCATGTTTATATATCTTTTTAACTTACAGAATATATTTTTAGACTGATTAAAGAAAGAGTGATTGCGAGATTGCTATAGAGCCACAATATGAGCACAGTCCAAGTGCTATCTAGTAAATAGATATTGTCACCATGAAAATTATTTAGAACTAGACCACTGTGACTCACTGTGCTCCACTATCAAAAGAATGAGCTCATCAAGTTCCCACCAGCCCACATACTTCTCATGCTCACTATTTACAAAGTGGCCTTTAAAAGAAGAAATCAGAATCCCACCATCTCTGGAGAATAAGGCAGGAGAATCAGGAGTTCATGGCCAGCCTCAACAATATAGCAAGTCCCTAAGTAACTTAGCAAGATGCTATCACTAAATAAATTACAAAAGAGGGATGGGGATGTGGTTATTTGGTTAAGTGACCCTGGGTTTGATTCGTGCATCATCATCATCATAAAAGAAGGCTGAGACCCCAACACTGTGGCTCACTCTTGAGGCTCGCACTCCTCTCCCTTTGAGTGTGAATCCTGCTCTAGTACTTGTTATCCTGGGTAAATCTCAAATTGAGCCTCTTTAGACATGCCCTGACATTCCACTCTGAAATTTCAAGAATTCTACTGGGACTGAGTTAAAGTCCTCTTTCCCTTTTGGGGGACTTCCATGAACCCCATCTGGTGACATTTCCAGTCCTAGTGACTTATAGAGTGAAAATCCAGGTACTACACAATTCTTAATCCCTGTTTAAGGCCAATCTACTAGCCCTTCCTTTGGCTAGGGTTTCACTTCTTAATTTAGAAAGAAATAACAATCTAATCCACAATCCTGGTGATTTGGTTGGGAGTGTGGTGGAGCAAATGACCTGTTATGACCTATTTCCCACACTGCCCACCCTCCCCCCATTGCTGCTATTGATGGGCCCTGGTGCTATTGTGCTGAAAGGGTCCCTGCTGATGACTGTCTTAAGGCAACTTGAAGATACAAGAGCAGAGTGTGCCAAGTTCTCCAACCTTGTTTCACAACCTGTCCAGACTATAGCCATTAATTAGCTAGCTCTCCTCCCCCACAGACTGCAGTAGAATTTGGTCTAGAATAGTGGGGAGAGTTCTCAATTCGCCCACCCCTTAGTTTTATGAATCCTGGCTTCTGTGTGCTTCTGTTGTTTCCATCAGGGTTGACTGCTGGAGATGGTGTCAATCTCCTGGCTAGTCAGACATCCTGGCAATAATTCTTTGCATCTTCAACTACAAGATGGGGATGACGTGATCAGAAGGAGTTGTGGATTTGAATATTTTACATCAATGTCTAGAATAAAGTAAATAATTGAAAGGTACTGGATTATTTCTATTTTCAAAAGACCTCAATCCCCAAATTCCAATAGAATAATCCAATCAGGCATTTTAAGGCCTTAAACAATGTTCTTTCCATTTGCCTCCAAATACTGTATATACTGAGTGCTAATATCACAATGAAGTTTTTATTATTTACAAAAACATTTTAGCTGGGGCTGAGGATATAGCTCAGTTAGTAGAGTATAAGCTTCATATGCACAAGGCCCTGGGGTTCAATCCCCAGTACCACACACACACACACACACACACACACACACACACACACACGTTGGAACATACAGAAATTAACCTTATCCTCAGGGAACCATGATAGAATCACCTGATTTCTAGTTCTAGATTTTTTTCTTGGCTACTCAAAGTGCTTTACATCACAGAGAGCCTACTAAATCTGTAGAATCTCCTCTATACTCTATATTTGACGCCATCAGTCCTAACATCATCACTAACATCTCTTCCCTCCATCCATTGAGAATTTCATTTGGTGTGCAGAAGCTTTTTACTTTGATGAAATAACCTAATCATGCCAGGTCTAATTGAGCTTGATTGCTGGATTCAATCACTTCTACTTAATCAAGCTTAAATTAGAGACTGCATTTTTAAAAGATCCTACTTGATCCATCTGAAGGATCAAGTTTGAGAAGCACTGGGTGCATCATGGGGAATTGTAGACCTTCCAGAGCAATTCTACTCCTGTTGCTAGCATTGTGTTGATTCCCCCCCCAATACTGCGGATTCAATCTGGGGCACTGCACATGCTAGACAAGCCCTCTGACTCTCAGCTATGTTCCCAGCCCCTTGCCAGCATTATAGATCAGTTTATCTAAATAACTTTTAATTTGCCATTCTGTTTTCATCTTATGGATGTGGAATTATTCTTGTTCATTTTAAATTTTATTTTTAAATGCTAAAATATTGGGCACACGTATGATGTATAGCATAATGTTTTGACATATGTGTACATTGTGAAATAACTATATCAGGCTCAATAAAATCAATTTATATAGACATTTTTTGTTGTTGTGAAAACACTTTAAAAATCTATTCTTTTAGCAGTTTTCACATACATACTATATTGTTCATAACTATAGTCACCATGTTGTACACCAGACCTCTTGAACTTAATTCCTCCTTTCTAACTGAAAATATGCTTCTTTTGACCAATATTCCCCAGCCCTTGATAGCCCTCAAGGTACTCTGAGTTTAACTTTTTTTTTAGATTCCACATATAAATGAGGTTATGTGACATATGTCTTTCTGTATCTTGTTTAATTCACTCAACACAATGTCCTTCAGTCTTTCCATGCTGTTCTAAATGACAGAATTTCCCCTTTCAAAGGTTGAATAATATTTCACTAGGTATATAACTCACATTTTCCTTATGAATTCATCTGTTGATGGGCACATAAATTGATTTTATATCTTGATTATTGAAAACAATACTGCAATGAACATGGGAGTGCAGATGTCTCTTTGACATGTTGATCTAATTTCCTTTAGATATATATCCAGTAATGAGATTGCTAGGTGATGTTAGTTCTATTTTTAATTTTTTGAGGAACCACCACACTGTTTATCCTAAATGAGTTACTGATTTACATTCCCATCAGCAGTGTACTAGGGTTCCCTTTTCTCTGCATCATGGCCAACACTTCTTATTACTCCTCTTGGTAATAGCCATTCTAACTGGTGTGAGAAGACAACTTTTTAAATATTTTTTTTTTTTTGTAATTGGACACAATACCTATTGTTTATTAATTCATTTTCATGTGGTGCTGAGGATCGAACCCAGAGCCTCACACAAGCGTGGCAAACACTCTACCACTGAGCCACAACCCCATCTCCAGGATGCTATCTTATTGTGGTTAAGTTTGCATTTCTCTGATTATTAGTGATCTTGAGCATTTTTTGTACATCTGTTGGCCATTTGTTTTTCTCTTCTTTTCTTTTTGTTTTGAGTGGTTCTGGGAATTGACACTATAGGTTCTCTATCCTTGAGCTACATCCCCAGCCATTTTTAAGTTTTAATTTTGAGATAGTCTCATTATGTTACTAAAACTGCCCTTGAACTTCTGACACTCTTGACTCCAATTACAGGCTTGTGCCACCTGTGAAGATTGTTTTCTTCTTTCTTTTGATTTTTTCTTGTTCTGGAAATTGAACCTGGGCACTTAACCACTGAGCCACATCCTCAGCATGTTTTATTTATTTTGAGACAGAGTCTTGCGAGGTTACCTAGGGCTTCCCTAAAATGCTGAATCTGGCTTTGAATTTCCCTCCTCCTGCTTCAGCCGCCCAGGTCACTGGGATTACAGGCATTATGCCACTGCACCTGAATTTTTTCTTTTAGTGAAATTATCTAGTCAGGGACTTTTCCATTTATTAATTGAGTGCTTTGTTTGATGCTATTCAGTTTGAGTTCCTGATATGTTTTGGATATTAACCCATTATCAGGTTGTGGCTTTGCACATATTTTCTTCCACTCTGAAGGTTGTCTCTTCCATCAGTTGAGAACTTCATTTGCTGTGGAAAAGCTTTTTACTTTGATGAAATCCTGTTTGTCTATTTTTACTTCTGTTGCCTGTTCTTTGGGGTCATATCCAAAAATAATTGCTCAGATTAATGCCATAAAGAATTTGTATCTTCTTCAACTTCTCTCTTTCATCATTGTTTTTGTTTTCAGTGTAGAGATATTTCACTTTTTGTGTTCCTAAGTACCAAAATGTTTTGTTTTCCTAAGTACTGAATATTTTAGTATGGTAGAAGCCATTCTAATAAGTTTCTTAGAAATTGCAGATCACTATAGGGCCTGGTGGTGCATGCCTGTAATCTCAGTGGCTTGGGAGACTGAGACAAGAGGATTGCGAGTTCAAAGCCAAAGCCAGCCTCAGCAATTTAGCATGGCCCTAGCAACTTAGCAAGACCATGTTCCTAAATAAAGTATAAAATGGGCTGGGGATGTGGCTCAAGAGTTCAGCATCCGTGGGTTTAATTCCTGGTACAAAAAAAAAATGCAGATCTAGTCACAACTGATTATCATTTTCAAATGTCCACTGTGAAACCAGTATACAAATCTCTTCATAGAAAGAAAAAAAATGGAGAAGATACTTTCTTTATACATAGTGAGTTAAAAAAACATTTATATGGGGTAAAGAACTACACAAAATTGTACAAAATAAAAAGTAAGTTTCAATATCAACTTTTCTTTTTTTTGAGAGAGAGAGATATATATAGAGAGATAATTTTTAGTATTTATTTTTTTAGTTTTCGGTGGACACAACATCTTTGTTTGTATGTAGTGCTGTGGATCGAACCTGGGCCACACGCATGCCAGGAGAGCGTGCTACCCGTTGAACCACATACCCAGCCCAGGTACATCCCAAGCCCTCATCTTTTCTTGTTAGTTATTTTAGTTTTACATGTAAATGGAATATACTATAAAATAATTATAAAAGCATGAAATATAATTTTTCTAATTCAGTCCCTGATATTTCCTCTTCTCCTCCCTTCCTCCCACCCACTGTTCCTTTCCCTCTTTGCTACTAATCCTTCTGCCATTTTTAAAATTAGTATCTTTTGGATGTACATGATGGTGAGATTCACTAAGGTATATTCATATATGTACATCAAGGTTATGTCAGATTCAATTCACTGTCTTTCCCTATACTCATCCCTCCACCTACCTTTAATTCTCCTTTGTCTAATCCTCTGACATTCCTTCTATTCTTTTTTTTAATCCTACTCATATTTTGGATTATCTTCTTTGATTCAGAAAAAAATTAGACCTTTATCTCTTTGGAGTTGGCTTATTTCACTTAGCATAGTAGTCTCCAATTCCATCCAGTGACTGGCAAATGCCATAAAGTCATTGTTTATGGCTTGTATATATATACCACATTTTTTTTATCCATTCATTTTTCGATGGATACCCAGGTTGACTCCATAGCATAGCTATAGTGAATTGTGCTGTTATAAACACTGATGTGGCTGGGTCACTAAAGTATGCTGACTTTAAATCTTTTGGATATATATAGAGGAATGAGATAAATTGATAAAATGATGGTTCCATTTCTAATTTTCTGAGGACTCTCCACACTTTTTTCCAGAGTGGTTGCACAAATTTGCAGTTCTACCAGCAATGTATCCCCACCTCCTCACCAATATTTGTTAATTTTATTCTTCATAATTGCCATTCTGACTAGAGATGAAATCTCAGTGTAGTTTTAGTTTGCAGTTTCCTAATTACTAGAGATGTTAAATATTTTTTACATGTTTTCTGACCTCATTTTTTTTTTCATTTGAGAAGTATATGTTTAGTTCCTTTGCAGATAAATGATATTTATTAACCAAGTCATCAAATTTAGAGCTTTATTTAATTAAGGAAACTCCAGGAAGGGACTTAGCAAGATAAAATTGCAGTTGACTCTATCTTCTAATATCTTCTCTTTTTTTTTTTTTTTTTTGTCTATGTTCAGTGTAAAGACAGAAGAGCCTTCTGAGAGGGCAAGTTGTTTTCCTAAAAAGCCTCAACACATCTAAAATTTAACCTCTTAAATCTAAGACTTGTTAACACCATAACATATAAAACAATTTCAGACTTGGATTCAGAAACATGTGAATGGAGGCCATATTTGTTTATATGTTGGTCCTTGTATTAAGTTGTGAGGTCATTTTCTTTTTCTTTTTTGTTCTTCCAAACTATACATGCTCTGAAATCTTTTGGGTTGGTAAGAAAACCAGACAGTCTCTTCATCTCCATGTTTGCTTCCATGAAGATTCCTCTGGCCTTTTCTCATTCATCTCAACATAGATCTGTTTCTCCCTTATCACTAATATGACTAATGCAGAGCCAAGATGTCTCCATTTTTTCTGTTTACTTTTTACTTCACAGATTTACTTCTAAACTCCTGGGCTGTGGGGGAAGGGGAACTACAAGGTTCAGGATGTTTCCTCTCTCTGGACAATGATGGATAGGTCACTCTCGCTAGGATGCCGTTTATGGTTCTATAAAATGAATGACCTGCAGCATCTGTTAAGATCCCCTTTGGTTCTAGGCTATAATAATGCCATAAATGAGATCATAGGATTTCTTTATATTTCACATTTTTAAAATGCCATAACACTTCACTTGCTGCACAGATTTTATCAAATGTTGAATGAAAACAGAAACAAAGAGAAAACACCTATACAAGAAAAAAAAAAAGAGACACTGGTGTCCAACCCAGAGACTCAGTGAGAACACAGGAGTAGAGAACTATGCACCATACAAACAGGGCATTCCGAATTTCTTAATCAGTGAACACCAAGCTGATATTTGAACTGTGCCAACAATTTCATTTAGCGCTACTGAGAAAAAGAATGAAATGTGTGATAATATCAACACTGATCAAAACAAAAAAAAAATCCATTTAATTGTAGAGAAAGTCACAGCATTTTATTTGAGCTAGTCTATTTCATTTAATCATCTGCCATATTGTTCTGGGCAACATTATTTTCATTATTAGTGTCATTTGGAGACAGCTAGGCTTTAAAAAAATCTGGGTTGAATCTCCATGATGCTTAACTCCTGGTCAATTTTTTTTCTTTACTCAAAGTAACCCCTACTCCAACAGGAAGATCAGGAAAGACTGAGATATATTTGCAAAAAAAATTATGTCCACTAAAACAATTCATAGCTCATGATCTCTCATGGGGGTTTTCTTTTTGAGGAGAGTTGTTTCTTATAAATGTTTGCTAATACAACAACATGCCCAAGGAATCACAAAGGTAAATGAGAAATAACTTCCAGAGAACAAGCAGATGCTCTCCACAGAAGGAGCCCTAATGTCTCCTAAGTGTGATGAAGCCATTATGCCAAGTTAAAGGGACAGAGATAGGGAATCTCTCTCCCCTAAGGCCAGTAGAAATAAAGTACGTCCAAGTTAATCAGGGAGGTAGTAACCTGCTGGTAAAGCCAGAGGTTAGTCTCTCTAGAGAGGAATGTGGGTGTGACTGAGTAAGCTAGGGATGTATGAAGAAAGTGACAGAAGGAGAGTAGGGAACAATCCACGTTTCTCCAGAGGACCCACAGAAAGGTGGCACCACTATTGAAGGCATCCTGTGCTGTTCTAGGAGATAAGGGCACATGGAATGAATGATACAGAACAAGTGGAAAGTGAAGTGCTTCCCTCCTTTGTCAATAACACTGGAGGAGAACCACTGCTGATGCACAGGTGGGAACATGTGCCCCAGGGAAAAGGATAGCTGCCTGAGTTGTGGCCCTGAATTGAAGGGACAATCTAGCAGTGGCCATCACACTCTGCCTACCACAGGACACTGGGTCCCTGGGGCCCTATGCAGGGAATGATCACTGCTGGTTGGCAGCATCAGGAAGAAACTTCCCTTTTCCTCTGCTCTGGGATCTCAGCAGGTCCTTTGGGCCTTTACACAATTTCTTAGTTACATAATATTACATAACAAATGTATTATGTAAGTATTGTTTCATTTTGGTTCAGAAATATGAGGAAAAAATAGAAGAGATGCTTTATTCAGAAACAGGGAGCACAGGCTCACTAGCAAGCAAATCTAGTACTTTACTTCAGCCCTGAAGACAGAGAGGGACATGCACAGCCACGGACCTCAAACAGGGATTCTGCAAGTTTGCTGCCATTCAAGTTTTCTGCAGAACTTGGAAATCCAGAGTTTTTTCTTATTTAATTGTTAGGTAACAACTAGTCTACTCAAGTTCAACCAGAGCATACTGAAGAAAAATGGACATTGAGAGGGTCTTAAATACCTCTGTAGGATAGACAATTTTAGGATATAGAAAGATCATCAAGTAAACATAGCACCCCCAAAAGAGAGTCTGAATGTGAAAGCAGAGAGGAAGTTTTGGCTTTGTCCTTTAACTATGTTTTTGGTGCTTTGGCCTGTAAGCAATCAAGATGGAGAGAGATGCTATCCCAAAGAGGAAAGTCTGCAGGAACCAGAGTAGTTGAGCCCAACTGTCTGTGATTCCTTTATACCTGAAAAAGAAAGAACAAAATTCAGACACCAGAATTGTCATTTTATGGGGGTTACTGACTTCTCTATTTCTTTTTTTTTTTTTTTTTTTTTTTTTTTTTTTGTAATTTAGCACTTCCATCTACTTTTACTAGGTTTATTTAGCTGTATTTCTCTGGAAGGTGAAAGATGAGATCATTTATTTTCTATCTCTCTTGTTTTCTGTGGTGTACTTCCCTAAGAACCAGTCTGGCTGCTCTCTGGGTATAGTATTGTATAACAGTTTCTCATGTTATTCTGATCAGTGGATAGGTAAATAGCACTAGCAAGACTTCAGAGCAAGTGTCTTGAAGACAGACCTGATGACAATCTCAGCCTGCCACCCACTAGCTGTGACCTGGAAAATCACTCAGTTTTCTCATTTGAAAAATAGAAATAGTAGTTTCTAACTCACCAAGTATTGAGGTGATTGGTAAGATAATAGACCTAAAGGGCTTAGGAAAGAGCTTGGTTCATAGTAATAATAAACAACTGCTCACATAGTCTTTCAAATTAAACTGCCTAAAACGAAACTCCAATTAATAAATAAGAAAAATGATCTAATTGAAGGAAATTTTGCTCAAGTCTCATCTGTAACATAAGTCTCATTTGAATGACTTTTTATTTAAAACAAATGTCACGTGTAAAAGCACATATTTTTCTACACCAACAGATTTAAAAGGACCATAAAGACTCTCACTAAATTCAGAAGAAACATTTGATAAAATTTCTCACCCATTCTTAATAAAGGTTCTCAGCAAACTTAGAAATACAATGGATACAATGGAGCTTCCTAAATTTAATAGAGGTATACAGAACTCTATGACAAACAATTCCTGTTACATGACACACAGAGAAGTGTTTTTTTTTTTTTTTTTTTTTTTTAAACTGGGGATTGATCTAAGGGCCACTGAACCACTGAGCAACATCTCCAGCCCTATTTTATATTTTATTTAGAGACAGCATGTCACTGAGCTGCTTAGTGCCTTGCCATTGCTGAGGCTGACTTTGAACTTGCAATCCTCCTGTCTCAGCCTCCCAAGCCACTGGGATTACAGGCTTGTGCTACTGTGCCTGGCAGAAGGCTTTCTTTTAAGACCAGGATCCATGCATAATATCTACTTCTGTCACTTTCAGTTGACATTGTAAATACAGCCAGCAAACAAAGGGAAGTAACATAAATGAAAGGTATATAAAATTGAAAAGAAGTGCAACTATCTAGACACAATTGTATATGTAGAGACTATTAGAATTAATAAATGGACTAAATAAATAAATGGACTTAGCAAGGTTGTTAGATATCAGGGTAATATATAAAAATTGACTATATCCATACAGACTACCATCAAACATTAGAAAATGAAGAAAAGTCATTTATAATCTCATCTGAAAGTAGAAATGCTGGCCATAGTCAATAAACAAATAAACAAAGGATTGAAACACCTCCTAAATTACAGAAATTTATTGATATATTATAGGAGATTTAAATAGATGGAGACGGATCATTTCATGTTTAGAAGATGCAGGAATGGAAATGTCAGTGCTCTTCAAATTAATTCACATGGTGAATATATAAAAGATCTCAACAGGTTTAGATTTTTGCTTTTCCAGCACATGACAACGCATAGCAATGTGTAAAAGTCCAGGAGCAGTCTCCTTCTTGAACAAGAAGGCAAGAGGATGTGCTTTATCAGCTGTCAATGAACATAAAGCGACTACTTCTTACAGAGTCAAGTTGTCCCAAGAATGAACACACAGACCAATGGAAGAAAACAGGAAGCTGAGAAACAGCCATACACAAATATACATATGATATAAGACTTTGTCTGCAGCCAGCACAGATGGCTATTTGTATGGTCACGCAGGGAAATTCTCAGGGAGTTAAAAAATAAAACACAGACACACAATTTCACCCTTAAACCGAGATGCAGGATGGCTCCTCTTGCTCTCTGCCTCAAGCTCCCCAGTGGGGAAGTGAGATTCTACTGGAGAGGCTAGTGAGAGAGAGCAAGCATAATTGGGAGTGGGCTTTTATTGAGGAACTCTAAATTCTAGGGAAATTCTCTTCTGATGAAGGTCAAGGGGGGCAGTGTTGCAAGGTCAGGTAAGGTGATTGGGTCGCTAGGCTAGGGTAGAGACACGCCTCTACACAGACACCATTATTGAACCCAAGAAAGGTGGGAAAGTCCTGCTGCATCTGCTACTGGAAACCTGAAAACACCCAGCCAGGGAGTAACTCAGTCACGTGCGAGGTTGGTCTCTCACAATAAGACAGGTTATATCAATGGAGATTGAAGACAATCACAAATGGCTCTGGGAGAACTGAGCATACATATGGAAAAAGGCGACATCAAAAACATCTTTCCCACCCCCAAATCAGTTCCAGGTACATTAAAGGCATAAGTGGGAGAGCCAAAACTGTAAAACTCTTTTAGAAGACATTATTAAAGAATATTTTCATCATTTCAATACAAAGAAAAAAATTGACTACACTTATCAACTTCTATATGTCAAAAGACCTACCAGAATAAAAAGACCCAGAGAAAGAATATTTGCAAAACATCTAAGTGGCAAAGTATTTATATATGAGGGAAAAGAAAAAAGTGCCTATAGATGGGTAAGAAGAGGGCTGACACCTAATTACAAAAGTGTTAGCGGGGGTGGGGTAGGCCAAATGTACCAAAGACATATTTATTGCAATACAGTTTATAATGGCAAAACAATTTAGAGACTTAAGAAGTTTATCAGAAGGGGACTTTCTTCAATATATTAAGACATATTCACATAATAGAACACTATGCACTAATATTAATGGATGGAGTAAAATTCACATGAATGGACACAGAAAAACAGCCATATGTAACAATGGAAAACTGTTAATAGAAGAAGTTCCATGGATATGTAAAATTATTTATAAATGTATAAATTGAAATGATAAATTTTTAATGACTATTTTGGGGGATATTGGGAGACATTTGCATTTTTATTTCATTTAATATTTTTTTTGCAATACTAGTGATTGAACCTAAGGCTCTACCAACTCTTTTAATTTTTAATGTTGAGACAGGGTCTTGTTAAGTTGCTGAGGCTGGCTTCAAACTTAGATCTTTCTGCCTAACCTTCCCAGTCACTGGGATTACAAGAGTGCACTACTGCACCTGACTTTACCAATAAATTGATTTATTTATTTTAATTGCTGGAGATTTAACCCAGGGCCATGCACACCACACTCTAGACAAAAACTAGACCCCCTGAGCCACATCCCGATCTCTATCATGATATTGTTAGAACATGGAAAAGGTGCTTAATATTATGATTATGGTTGACATAAAGTTGAATATCATCCAATCTTATCTCTGGTTAAGAGGTATTTACAAAAAAAGTATTCAATTTATACCAGGGTGCAATATGTTCAGTAAATTTTAATTTTCTGCTACTTGTCTTTTCCTTCCAAGGTAATTTCTATAATTATCTAGAATCAAGAATATTGTCAGCTAGGTGCAGTGCCACAGGCCTGTAATCTCAAGAACTCCAAAGGCTGAGGCATGAGAATCACAAGTTCAAGTCAGCCTCAGCAACTTAGTGGGACTCTAAAGTGCCCTGGGTCCAGTACCCATACTATTTTGTGCATACTACTTATTCAATTAAAAAATTCACATGCATGAAAAAAAGGAATCCACCAAAATATTACATGTAGCTATTTGTAGGTAATAGAATTTGGTAGGCTGCAATTATACTACATGTTTTCACTTATTTATTTATTCTTTCATTTATCTTATAATTCAAAACAATAATTTATTCTGATTTACAGTGACCAATGATACATTCCAATAGATTATGCCATGATTTCAAGAACACGATAGTGTCCCAACTTCTCCAGGCTTAACCTCCCTCTGCTTTTCAAAAGACTGATAAAATAATGTTAAATTGAGTCTTTAGGTTTTCATTAGAGGCTCCAAATGCTATTACAAAATAAGAGTTTTTTCAGAACACACACGTCTGGTTTCCAGACCGAGATTCTGATCTGGTATGTGTTGCTTCACACATAGGGATGTTCTTTTTTAAAGTTCCACAGATAATTCTGGGCCAAATGCAAATTTAGAACCCCAAGAGTAAACCCTATTCAGCAGATACCAGTATAGGTTAATGCAACATGAAAAAGATCTGTTTAAAATTTCTCTTTAAGTAACCTATATTAGGAAAAGTTTCTCTGTACATTTTTACTTTGTATAAGCATATACAGAAATTCCGATTCAATGGATAAGATGGTTATAATAATGTCATCTATACTATGGCAGTATAAGTTCAAGGACTGGGCCAAACATCTTCAAAGTAAGATTTCACTGAGAAGCTGAAGAGGCCATTGGAAATAGGTACATATATGCTCTGACATTTTCTGTATCAAGTCCAGAGAATGGCTTCAAGAGAACCAGTTGGAGAAATTGACATAAGTCCCCTGAGATTTGAAGAAATGATTACTATATGATTCAAAAGCATTAAGACTGTTTTAGTCTGGTGGGTTAAAGAGCAAAGAAACCAACTGTACTGGGAACTGAACACACTTTCAGATTATCACACTGGAAAGATAAGGAAATCAGCCAGACAGATTTTTTTAGAAGGGTACTGGAACTGATGGGTTTTGAAGAAATCCTGATTGAAAGAACTAAATGAAGCATAGAGTGATCTCAATAAAAGTGTAAAAGTCTTTCTCAAAACAGGTCCAGAGGTAAACTGCAAAGTGGCATGCTGTAGGAGGCACCAGGAAAAACCATCAAGGGGAATGCAAAGGGAGATCCACAATGATAAGCAATTTCCCCCCAATTCACCAAAGCCTCCCCAGAAAAAAAAAGGGTCTACACTGTATTTGCAACATAGGTAGCACCCAAATAACTGGTCAAGAGACTGGGCTAACCATTCCTACCATTCCAAGAAGGCCATAAGGAAGCTCCTGAGCCATAGCTGGATAAGAGCTGGCATTTTGAATTAGAAGAAGCTTATAGTTTTAACAAACAGACTAGATGAGAGTGGACAATTACAGATAGTGACTAAAAACACCACAGATTTGTTTGAGTTTCATCCAGGGTTATAATGGGTGTGTAGGGGAGACAGGAAAAAATTCATAGGATAAATTTATTTTGAGAGGTTTGAAAAAACATGGTTGGTTTCTGCTCCTTTGGTAGAAATCCCAGTGTATTTCATAACAAGAAGATAGAATACCATAATCTATTTAGTGTACTTAGCAGTTTCTTCCGTGGTATGCACCTAATCAATTTTAATTAATTTTATTATTAAAATATAGTGGTAGTACAGTGTCCCACTTTGCACTTTTAGAAGTAATACAACAATAATAGAAGTAATAGTAAACCTGAGTCATACAAAAATATAAATTTCAAAGCAATTTGGTATTAGCATAATAATCTTAATCTCGTATGATAATTTCTGATTTTGCTTATGCAAAGCACAAACATAAAGAGAATTTTTTTTCTAGTACTCTCACACCATATTAACCCACACTGGCATCTGATGATAGGGCATGGTTTAGGGGCTTTTAACTTATATTGTGCTCCAAAATTATCTGTGGAACTTTAAGAAAGGTCATATTCCTATGTCTGAAGCAAGACATACCAGATCAGGATCTCTGGGTCTGGAAACCAGACTTATATATTTCATAAAATCTCCTCAGGTGACTCAGTTGTGACACTGGGACTGTGAATGACTGGCCTACATCAATAACTTAGCTGTTTTTTCAAACCAGAAGGAAGTCTAAACTATTGTTCTAGTTGGGACTACACAGTTTTGAAAATAGAACAAAAGTCATCTCAATTAGATAACTAAATACTTGATTCATTAACAAACAAATTGAACTTTCATCAAATATTTACTGATTACTCCATGTCAGGTTCAGTACTAGGTATGGGCATTCAGATCTAAACTGAGGGTGCTCTCAGCCTACAAGTGTATAAATTATTGAAATGTGTCTACTCTCAACTTCCACTAGATACAATGAGAAAAGTGAAGTTTCAAGCAGCTAGCACAAACACTGTTTGATTCAGGCTGGATTTCCATTCACTAGTAATGTTCCAAATGCAGTGAAACCTGAAACTACCTCCTGTTCCTGAGAGCAAACACTTTCACCTAGAACACCCAATCTTGGTGAGCCTACTTAGGATAGATAAAAGTTTAATCCTGCCCAGTATCAAAGAAACTAGACAAAAACTAACTCTAACCATAATACAAGATGTCACCCTAGCCCTATAAATAACACAAAACCTAATATTAACCCTAACCTGGTTAGACAACCACTGATCCTTGGAGTCTGAAACATTGGGATCCTTGTTAGCTAGCAAACAGATGAATTCCTGCAATGATCAAAGAAATCTGACCAAAGAATTGGGGAATAAATTTCAGTAACTGTGTATTTCCCTCTTTCCTTATAGTATGCTCTTGGATAAACTTGATATTTTGTAATTCAGCTTTGTGCTTCTTATACAAAAATAAACCAGACAATGCTCACAGAGAACTGATTGAGTGGGTGAAGTTCCAATAATCTAGCATAAACCCTGTTTGATTTCCAGCTGGATTTCCATTCACCCATATAGGTCATAATGCAGTGATACCTGAAAATACAAACTGTTCCATACAGCAAACAGTTGCACCTAGAAGGGCCAAACTTAGCTAGCATAGTTAGGCTATGTAAAAGATGAATGCTCCCCAGTATAAAAAAAATGGCCCAAAACTAACTATAACCCCAACACTAGCTCTAACCCTAGCCTTAACATAAATACTAATGCTAAACCTATCCCTAAACTGTTTAGAGAATCGTGGATCCTCAGAATCCCAAAAGTGTGGAGCAATATGAGGCCAACAAACTGATGAATCCTGTGCACTATCAAAGACTTGAGTAAATAAATAGGTTAGAAATTTCAGGAAATGTTAATTTTCCTTTTGTTCTTCATAGAGTGCTCTCAGATAAAGTTGTTATTGCATGCTTCAGCTAAGGACTACTTCAACAAGAAATAAAAAAGACAATGAATTCTGAGACCTGATTTTGTCTGTGCAGTTTCAAGCAGCAAGCACAAACCCTGTTCACTTTCCAGTTCAATTTCCATTCACCTGTATAGGTAAAAATGCAGTGAAACCTTAACACAACAAACTGTTTCTGACAGTGAACACTTGCACCAAAGAAGCCCCAAAGTTGATGAGCAGAGTTAGGGTAGGGAAAAATTAATCCTTCCCAGTATCAAATAATCAAGACAAAAACTAACTCTAACCATAACAAAAGCTGTCACCCTAGCACTAAAAATAACACAAAACTTGACACTCATCCAAACCTGCTTACAGAACCATTGATCCATGGAATCCCAAAATTGGGAAGCCTAGTAGGCTAGAAAATATATAAAATCCAGAACATTACCAAATATATCTGACCAAAGAATTGGGGGAGTTATTTTAGTAACTTGTTATTTCCTTGTTTTCTTATATTCTTGGATAAACATTTTTGTGTGTGTGCTTCAGCTAGGGGCTTCCTCTACAAGAAACAAACCATCAATGCTAATAGAGAAAGGATTGAGTGTCTAAAGTTTCAAGCACCTAGCACAAACCCTGTGAGATTTTCAGCTGGATATACATTAACCATATATGTCAAAATGCAGTGATACCTGAAAATACAAACTGTTCCTGAGAGCGAAGAGTTGAACCTAGTGGCCCAAACTTGGTGAGAATAGTTAGGATAGAGAAAAGATGAATCCTGCCCAGTATCAAACAAATTAGCCCAAAACTATCTCAAACCTTAACACCAGCTCTAACCGTAGCCCAAACCCTAACATTAATTCTAACACTATACCTATACTGTTAAGATAACATTTGATCCTAGGAGTCCCAAAAGTGTGGAGCATAGTTAGGCCAACAAACAGATGAATCCTGTGCAGTATCAAAGATATCTGACTAAATAATTTGGTTAGGTATTTCAGTAAATAGGTATTTTCCTGTTTTTACACAGAGTGCTCTCAGAAAAAGTTGTTTTTGCATGCTTCTGCTTAGGGCTACTTCAACAAGAAAGAAATAAGACAATGTATACTGAAACCTGATTGAGTGTGTGAAGTTTCAAGCAGCAAGCACAAACCCTGTTCAATTACCAGCTTGATTTCCATTCACCCATATATGTCAAAATGCAGTAAATCCTAAAAATACAAATGTTTCTGATAGTGAACACTTGCACCGAGTGGGCCCAAACATGGTGAGAATAGTTAGGCTAGGAAAAACATGAATTCTTCCCAGTATCAAAGAAACTAGAAAAATAACTAACTCTAACCATAACACAAGATGTCACCCTAGACCTAAATCTAACACAAACCCTGACTCTAAACCTGACCTCTTTAGAGAACCATTGACCTTGGAATCCAAAATTTGGGAGCCTAGTAGCCCATCAAACAGAATAATTCCTGCACATTATCAAGGAAATCTGACTAAGGAATTGGGGGAGAAATTTCAGTAATTGTGTATTTCCCTGTTTTTGTATAGAGTGCCCTTGGATAAGCTTTTTTTTTTTTTTTTTTTTTTTTTTTTGTGTGTGTGTGTGATTCAGCTTTGGGCTTCTTCTTCAAGAAAGAAACCAGACAATGATCACAGAGAACACATTGAGTTTGTGAAGTTTCAAGCAGCTTACACAAACACTTTTTGATTTCAGGCTCAATTCTCATTCACCCGTATATTTCCAAATTCAGTGAAACTTGAAATACAAAATGTTCTTGAGAGAGAACATTTGCACCTAGAAGGCCCAAACTCGGCAATCATAGTTAGGCTGGGTAAAATTTGAATCTTGCCCAGTATCAAACAAATTGTCCCGAAACTAACTCTAACCCTAACACTAGCTCTAACCCTACCTTAACCCTAACACTAACAGTATTCCTAAACTGTTTAGAAAACCATTGATCCTAGGAGTCCAAAAAGTGTGGAGCAGAGTGGGGACAGCAAACAGATGAATCCTCTGCAGTGTCAAAGACTTCTGACTAAATAATTTGGTTAGGTATTTCAGTAAATATGTATTTTCCTCTTTTTTCATAGAATGCTCTTGGGGTAAGTGGTTTTTGCATGTTTCAGCTTAGGACCACTTCAACAAGAAAGAATAAAGAAAACTCATACTGATACCTGATTGAGTGTGTGAAGTTTCAAGCAGCTAGTACAAACCCTGTTTGATTTCCAGCTCAATTTCTATTTACCCATATAGGCCAAAAGGTAGTGAAACCTGAAAATACAAACTGTTCCTGATACCAAACATTTGCACCTAGAATGCCCTAACATGGCAAGAATAGTTAGGCAAGGTGAAAGATGAATCCTGCCTTGTATCAAACAAACTAGACAAAAACTAACTCTAACTCTAAGGATGTCACCTTAGCCCTAAAAAATAACACAAACCTTGACACTAACCCTAACCTGTTTAGAGAACCATTGATAATTGGAGTCCCAAATTTGGGGAGCCTATTTGGCTATCAAACAGATGAATTCCTGCATATCATCAAGGAAATCTGACTAAAGAATTAGGGAAGGAATTTCAGTAACTGGGTATTTCCCTGTTTCTTATAGAGTGCTCTTGGATAAACTTATTTGTGTCCTTCATCTTTGGGCTTCTTCTAAAAGAAACAAACCAGACAATGCTCATGGAGAAGTGATTGAGTGTAAGAATATTCAAGCAGGTTTGCACAAACCCTGTTTGATTTCAGGCTAAATTCCCATTCTCCCTTAGAGTTCCAAATGCAGAGAAACCTGAAATTCAAACTGCTTCTGAGAGCAAACAGTTTCACTTAGAAAGTTGAATCTTGGCAAGCATAGTTAGGCTAGGTAAAAGATGAATCCTGCCCAGTAACAAATAAATTAGTCAAAACTAACTCTAACCCTAACACTAGGTCTAACCCTAGCCCTAACCCTAAACTTAACCCTAAAACTATCCCTAAATTGTTTAGAGATCAATGGATCCTATGGGTCCCAACAGTGTGAACCATAGTGGGAGCAGCAAACTGATGAATTCTATGCATTATCAAAGACATTTCAGTAAATAATTTGGTTAGTTATGTCACGCAATTTGTATTTTCCTATATTTCATTGAGTGCTCTCTGCAAAAGTTGTTTTTGCATGCTTCACCATAGGGTGATTTCAATAAGAAAGAAACAAGACAATGCGTACTGAGACCTGATTGAATGTTTAAAGTTTCAAACAGCAAGCACAAATACTGTTCGATTTCCAGTTCAATTTTCATTCAAATATGTAGGTCAAAATGCAGTGAAACCTGAAAATACAAACTCTTCGTGACATCGAACAGTTGCACGAAGAAGGCCCAAACTTGGAGAGCATAGTTAGGCTAGATAAAACATGAATCGTGGGCTGGAGATGTGGCTCAAGGGGTAGCGCACTCGACTGGCATGCGTGCGGCCTGGGTTAGATCCTCAGCACCACGTACAAAGATGTTGTGTCTGCCGATAACTAAAGATAAATATTAGAAAAAAAATTCTCTCTCTCTCTCTCTCTCTCTCTCTCTCTCTTTCTCTCTCTCTTAAAAAAAACATGAATCTTGCCCAGTATCAAGGAAATTAGACAAAAATAACTCTAATCATAACACAAGCTCTCACCCTAGCACTAAAACTAACACAAACCTTGAGGCTAACCCTAACCAGTATACAGAACATACATGGAGTACAAAACTAGGGGAGCCTAGTGGCTTAGCTAACAGATGAATTTCTGCTCATTATCAAGTAACATAGACAAAGAATTGGGAAGGGATATTCAGTAACAGGGCATTTCCCTGTTTTTTGTAGAGTGCTCTTGGATAAACTTGTTTTTATGTACTTCAGCTTTGGGATTCTTCTACAAGAAATAAAGCAGACAATGCTCATGGAGAACTGATTGAGTGTCTGAAGCTTCAAGTAGCTAGCACAAAACCTGTTGATTTCAAGATGGATTCCCATTCACGCATATAGGTACAAATGCAGAGAAACCGGAAAATAGAAATGGTTCCTGACAGTGAACAGTTGCACTGAGAAGGCCCTAAATTGGCAAGCATAGTTAGGCTAGATAAAAGATAAATTCTGACCAGTATCAAAGAAATTAGGCCAAAACTATCTCTAACTCTCACACTAGATCTATCCCTAGCCCTAAACCTAAGCCTACCCTCAAAACTCTCATTCTTTAGAGAATCGTTGATCTTAGGAGTCCCAAAAGTTTTGAGCATAGTGGGGACAGAAAACAGATGAATGCAGTGCAGTATCAAAGAGATCTAACTAAATATTTTGATTAGGTAATTCAGTAAATTGGTATTTTCTTGTTTGTTTGTTTGTTTGTTTGTTTTATAGAGTACTAATGGATTAACTTGTTTTTGCATGCTTCAGGCTAGGGCTACTTCAACAAGGAAGAAAAAAGACAATGCACACTGAGAACTGATTGATTGTGTGAAGTTTCAAGCAGCAAGCACAAACCTTGTTTGATACCCGGCTCAATTTCCATTCACCCGTATAGGTCAATACAAACTGTTCCTGATAGCAAACACTTGCACATAGAAGGCTCAACATGGCAGGAATGGTTAGGCTATGGAAGAGTTCAATCTTGCCCAGTATCAAAGAAATTGGCCCAAAACTAACTCTAATCATAACGCAAGCTTGTCACCCTAGCAATTAATCTAACACAAACCCTTACACTAACACTAACCTGTTTAGAGAACCATTGATCCTTGGAGTCCCAAACTTGGGGAGCCAAGTGGGATAGCAAACAGATGAATTCCTGCACATTATTAATAAAATCTGACCAAATAATTGGGGTAGGAATTTCAGGAACTGGGTATTTCCCTGTTTCTTATAGAGTGCTCTTGGATAAAATTGTTTTTGTGTGCTTCAGCTTTGGGCATCTTCTAAAAGAAACAAGCCAGGAAATGCTCATGGAGAACTGACTGAATGTGTGAAGATTCAAAGAGCTTGCACAAACCCTGTTTTATTTGAGCCTCAATTGCCATTCATGCATATAGGTCAAAATCCAGTGATACCTGAAAATACAGACTGTTCCTGAGACTGAACAGTTGCACTAGAAGGCCCAAACTTGGCGAGCATATTTAGGCTAGGGAAAAGATGAACCCTGGCCAGTATCAAAGAAATTAGCCAAAAACTACATCCAAACCTTACACTATTTCTAACGCTAGCCCTAACCCTAACCCTAACCCTAAAGCTATGCCTAAAATGTTAAGAGAACCATGGATCCTAGGAGTCCCAAAAGTGTGGAGCATAGTGGGGCCTACAAACTGATGAATCCTGTACAGTATCAAAGACATCTGAGTAAATAATTTGGTTAGGTGTATAAGGAAATGGGCATTTTTCTGTATTCCATAGATTGCTCTCAGATAAAGTTGTTTTTGCATGGTTAAGCTTAGGGCTATTTCAACAAGAATGAAACAAGAAAATTCACTCTGAGACCTTATTGAGTGCATGAAGTTTTAAGCAGCAAGCACAACACTGTTCGATTTCCAGCTCAATTTCCATTAACCTGTATAGGTCAAAATGCACTGAAACCTGAAAATACACACTGTTCCTACAGTGAACAGTTGCACCTAGAAAGCCCAAACTTAGCAAGCACAGCTAGGCTAGATAAAAGATAAATCATGCCCAGTATCAAAAAAATTAGTTCAAAACTAACTGTAACCCTAACACTACAACTAACCCTAGCTCTAACCCTAACCCTAACCCTATACTATCCCTTATCTCTTTAGATAACATTGGATCCTAGGAGTTCCAAAAGTGTGGAGCATGGTGTGGCCAGTAAATTGATGAATTATGTAAAGTATTAAAGAAATCTGAGTAAACATTTTGGTTAGATATTTCAGGAAATGGGTATTTTCCTGTTCTTTTTTTTTTCATAAAGTGCTGTCAATTTATGTTGTTTTTGCATGTTTCAGCTTAGGGCTACTTCAACAAGAAAGAATCAAGACAATGCATACTGGAACCTGATTGAGTGTGTGAAGTTTCAAGTAGCAAGCACAAACTCTGTTTGATTTCCAGTTCAATTTCCATTCACCCAATAGGTCAAAATGTAGTGAAATCTGAAAATACAAACTGTTCCTGATAGCGAACACTTGCACCTAGAAGGCAGAAACATGATGAGAATAGTTAGGCTAGATAAAATATGAATTTTGCCCTACATCAACGAAACTAGGCAATCACTAACTCTAACCATAACACAAGATGTCACCCTAGCCCTAAAAATAACACAAACCTTGACACTAACCCTAACTTGTTTAGAGAACCATTGATCTTTGGATTCCCAAACTTGGGTAGCATATTTGGCTAGCCAAAAGATGAATTCCTTTGCATTATCAGTGAAATCTGACCAAAGAATTTGGGAAGGAATTTTAGTAATTGGGTATTTCCCTGTTTCTTATAGAGTGCTCTTGGATAAACCTGTTTGTGCCCTTCAACATTGGGCTTCTTCTACAAGAAACAAACTAGACAATGATGATTATGAACTGATTGAGTGTGTGAATATTCAAATGGCTTGCACAAACTCTCTTTGATTTCAGGGTAAATTCCCATTCTCTTATAGAGTTCCAAATGCAGTGAAACTTGAAATACAAACTGCTTCTGAGAGCAAACAGTTTCACCTAGGAATCCCAAACTTGGCAAGCATAGTTAGGCTAGGTAAAAGATGAATCCTGCCCAGTATCATAGAAATTGGCCCAAAACTAACTCTAACCCTAACACTAGGTCTAACCCTAACCCTAAACTTTACCCTAGTGCTAAAAATATCCCTAAATTGTTTACAAAACCATGGATCCTATGAGTCATAAAAGTATTGAGCATAGTGGGGCAAACAAAATGATAAATCCTGTGCACTATCAAGGACATCTGAGTAAAGAATTTGGTTAGGTATATCAGGAAATTTTCCTGTACTTCATAGAGTGCTCTCTGAAAAAAAAAAGTTGTTTTAGCATGCTTCACCTTAGGGTTACATCAACAAAAAAGAAACAAGACAATGTATTCTGAGACCTGATTGAGTATGTGAAGTTTCAAACAGCAAGCACAAACAGTGTTTGATTTCAATCTCAATTTTCACTTGCCTATATAGGTCAAAACACAGTGAAACCTGAGAATACAAACTCTTCCTGACAGCAAACACTTGCACCGAGAATCCCAAACTTGGTGAGCATAGTTAGGCTTGATAAATCATTAATCCTGCCCAGTATCAAGAAAACTAGACAAAAAATAACTCTAAACATAACACAAGCTCTCACCCTAGCCCTAAAAGTAACACATACTTTGAGACTAACTGTAACCAGTTTAGAGAAACATTGGTACTTGGATTCCCAAACTTGAAAAGCCTACTGGGCTAGCAAACAGATGAATTTCTGATCATTATTAAAAAAATTGGACCAGAGAATTGGGAAAGGATATTCAGTAACTGGGTATTTTCCTGTTTTCTTAAAGAGTGCTATAAACTTGTTTTTGTGTACTTCAGTTTGGGGATTCTTCTACAAGAAAACCAGCAGGCAATGCTAATGGAGAACTGATTGAGTGTCTGAAGTTTCAAGCAGCTAGCACAAAATCAGTTGATTTCAAGCTTGATTCCCATTCACCTGTATAGGTTCAAATGCAGTGAATCCCCAAAATACAAATGGCTCCTGACAGTGAAGTGTTGCACCGAGAAGGCCCAAACATGGAAAGCATAGTTAGGCTAGGGAAAAGATGAATTCTGCCCAGTATCAAATAATTTAGCTCAAAATAATTCTAAACCTAACACTAGATCTATCCCTAGCCCTAACACTATCCCTAAACTCTTTAAACAACCATTGATCCTAGGGGTAACAATACTGTTGAGCATAGTGGGGACAGCAAAAAGATGAAGCCTGTGAAATATCAAAGAGACCTAACTAAATAATTTGGTTAGGTAATTCAGTAAATGGGTATATTCCTGTTTTCTCATAGAGTGCTAACAGATTAAGTTGCTTTTTCATGATTCATTTTATGGCTACTTCAACAAGAAAGAAATGAGACATAGAATCCTGAGAACTGATTGAGTGTGTAAAGTTTTAAGCAGCAAGAACAAACCCTGTTTAATTTCCAGTTCAATTTCCATTAACCTGTATAGTACAAAATGCAGGGAAACCTGAAAATACAAACTGTTCCTGATACCAAACACTTGCACCTAGAGGGCCCAACATTGTGAGAATACTTAGGCTAGGTAAAAGATTAATCCTGCCCAGTAACAAAGAATCTAGACAAAAACTAACTCTAACCATAACACAAGATTTCACCTAAGCCCTAAACATAACACAAATTCTGACACTAACCCTAACCTGTTTAGAGAACCATTGATCTTTGGAGTCCCAAATTTGGGGAGCCTATTGGGTTATCAAACAGATGAATTCCTGTGCATTATCAAGGAAATCTGACCAAAGGATTAGGGAAAGAATTTAAATAACTGTGTATTTCCCTGTTTCTTATAAAGTGTTTTGGAGAAAATTGTTTTTGTGTGCTTCAGCTTTAGGATTCTTCTAAAAGAAATGTAGAAGACAATGCTCATGAAGAACTGATTGAGTGTGTGAAGATTTAATCAGCTTCCACAAATCCTGTTTGATTTGAGCCTCAATTGCCATTCACCCATATATGTCAAAATGCAGTGATACCTGAATATACGAACTGTTTCTGACAGCAAAAATTGACACATAGTATGCCCAAGCTTGGAGAGCATATTTATGCTTAGTAAAAGAAGAAGACTGTCCTGTATCAAAGAAATTATATAAAAACTAACTTTAACCATAACACTACATCTTACACTAGCTCTAACCCTAACCCTAACCATAACCATAACCCTAAAACTATCCTGAAACTGTTTAGAAAACTGTGGATCCTAGGAATCACAAAAGTGTGGAGCATAGTGGGGCCTGGAAACTGAAGAATCCTGTGCAGTATCAAAGACATCTGAGTAAATAATTTGGTTAGGTATTTCAAGAAATGGGTATTTTTCTGTATTTCATAGAGTGCTCTCAGATAAAGTTGTTTTTGCATGCTTCAGCTTAGGGCTACTTCAAAAAAAGAGAAACAAGACAAAGCATTCTGAGACCTGATTGAGTGTGTGAAGTTTTAAGCAGCAAGCACAAACACTGTACCATTTCCACCTTGATTTCCATTCACCCATATAGGTCAAATGCAGTGAAATGTGAAAATATAAACTGTTCCTACAATTTGTGGAACACTTGCACCTAGTAGGCCCGAACATGGCAAGCATAGTAAGGCTATATAAAAGATGAATTCTGCCCAGTATCAAAGAAACTAGACAAAAACTAACTCTAACCATAACTCAAGATGTCACCTTGCCTTAAAATTAACACAAACCCTGACACTAACCCTAACCTGTTCAGAGAACCACTGATCCTTGAAATCCCAAACTTGGGGAAGCTAGTGGGCTATGAAACAGATGAATTCCTGCACATTATCAAATAAACCTGACCAAAGAATTGGCGGAGGTATTTCCCTGGTTTCTAATAGAGTGCTCTTGCATAAACTTGTTTTTTGTGCCTCAGCTTTGGACTTCGTCTACAAGGAACAAACCAGAAAATTCTCACCAAAAACTGACTGAGTATGTGAAGTTTCAAGAAGCTAGCACAAACACTTTTTGATTTCCAGCTGGATTTCCATTCACCCTTGTAGGACAAAGTGCAGTAATACCTGAAAATACAAACTGTGCCTAACAGTGAACATTTGTACCTAGAAGGCCCAAACTTAGTGAACATATTTAGCCAAGATAAAAGATGAATACTGCTCAATATCAAAGAAATTAGCCCCAAACTAACTCTAATTTTAACACTACATCTAAACCTAGCCTTTACCCTAAACCTAGGGTTAACAAACTCCATAAACTCTTAAGAGAACTGTTGAATCTAGCAGTCCATAAAGTGTGGGGCATAGTGAGGACAGCAAACAGATGAATTCTGTGTAGTACCAAAGAGATCTGACTAAATAATTTGGTTAGGTATTTCAGTAAATGTGTATTTTCTTGTTTTTTATCATATAGTATTCTCAGATTAAGTTGTTTTTGCATGCTTCGGCTTAGGGTGCTTAAGCAAGAAAGAAACACAAGAATGCATACTGAGACTCGATTGAGTTTGTGCAGTTTCAAGCAGCAAGCACAAACCCTGATCGATTTTCAGCTCAATTTCCCTTCACCCATATAGCTCAAAATGCAGTGAAACTTGAAAATAGAAACTGTTCTTGACAGATAATACTTGGAACTAGACGGACCATACTTGGCAAGCATAGTTAGGATAGATAAAATATAAATCCTGACCATTCAAAAAACTAGACAAAAACTCACTCTAACCATAACACAAGATCTCATCCTAGCCCTAAAACTAACACAAACCCTGACAATAACCCTAACCTTTTACAGAAACATTGATACTTGGAGTCACAAATTCAGGAGCTTAGTGTGCTAGAGAACAAATGAATTCTTGCACATTATCAAATAAATCTCACCAAAAAATAGTGAAGAAATTTCAGTACTGGGTATTTTCCTATTTTTTAATAGAGGGCTCTTGGATTAAGTTGTTTTTGTGTGCTTCAGCTTTGGGTTTCTCCTAGAAGAAACAAATCAGACAATGCTCATGGGGAACTGATTGAGGGTGAGAAGATACCGGAAGCTAGCACAAACCCTGTTTGATTTCCAGCTGGATTTCCATTCAGCCAAATTGGTCAAAATGCAGTGATACCTGAAAATACAAACTGTTCCTAGCAGCCAACAGTTGCACCTAGAAGGTTCAAACATGGTGAGCATAGTTAAGCAAGTTAAAAGATGAAACCTGCCCAGTATCAAAGAAATTAGCCCAAACTAACTCTAACTCTCACACTAGATTTATCCCTAGCTGTAAACCTAAGCCTAACCATAACACTATCACTATACTGTTTAGATAACCAATGATCCCAGTAGTCCAAAAGCCTTGAGCATACTAGGGAGAGCAAACAGATGAATCCTGTTCAGTATCAAAGAAATCTGACTAAATATTTTGGTTAGGTATTGCAGTAAATATGTGTTTTCCTTTTTTTAAGAGTGCTCTTGGATAATTTTTTTTTTTTTTTTTTGCAATCTTCTTCTTAGGGCTACTTCAACAAGAAAGAAACAAGACAATGCATACTGAGACCTGATTGCATGTGTGAAGATTCAAGCAGCAAGTACAAACCATGTTTTATTTCCAGCTTGATTTCCATTTAGTCATATAGGTCTCAAAATCCATTTTCTGTTTTTCTTTCCTCTTGAAGTTGCCCTAACATAAAGTATGCAAAAATAACTTACTCTGAGAGCAGTCTATGAAAAAAAATGGAAAATAGCTATTTACTGAAAAACCTAAACAAATTATTTAGTCAGATGTCTTTGATACTAAACAGGATTCATCAGTATGATGGCCCCACTCTGCTCCCCACTTTTTGGATTCCTAGGATCAATGGTTCTCTAAAGAGGTTAGGGAAAGAGTTATGGTTAGTGTTAGGGTTAGGAGTAGAGTTAGAGCTAGTGTTATGGTTAAAGTTAGTTTTGGGCCAATTTCTTTGATACTGGGCAGGATTCAACTTTTACCTAGCCTAACTATGCTCACCATGTTTGGGAATTCCATTTGCAACAGTTCAATATCAGGAACAGTTTGTATTTTCAGGTATCACTGCATTTTGACCTATATGGGTGAATGGACATCTAGCCGGAAATCATACAGAGTTTGTGCTACCTGCTTGAAACTTCACACACTCAATTAGTTCTCCATGAACATTGACTGGTTTGTTTCTTATAGAAGAGGCCCAAAGCTGAAACCCACAAAATCAGGTTTATCCAAGAGCGATCTATAAGATAACAGGGAAATAACCAGATACTGAAATTTCTTCACCAATTGTTTGGACAGAATTTTTGATAAGGCACAGAAATTTATCTGTTTGCTACCCCAATATGCTGCCCATGTTTGGGACTCCAAGAGTCAATGGTTTCCTAAACAAGTTAGGATTAGAGTCAGGGTTTGCATTAGTTTTAGGGCTAGGATTAAAAACGTGTTTAATGTTTAGAGTTAGTTTTTGTCTACTTTCTTTGATACTGGGCAGGATTCATTTTTTTTTACTAATTCTAACAATGCTAGCCCTGTTTGGGCTATCTAGGAGTAAGTGTTAGCTGTCAGGAACAGTTTGTATGTATAGGTTTCACTGCATTTTTACCTATATGGAGGAAATTGAGCCTGAAATCAACAGGGTTTGTGCTTGCTGCTTGAAACTTCACACACTCAATTAGGTCTCAGAATGCATTTTTTTTCTTTTTTCTTGAAGTAGCCCTAACCTGAAGCATGTAAAAAACAACTTAATCTGAGAGCATTCTTTGAGTTAAACAGGAAAATACCTATTAACCAAATTACCTAAACAAATTATTTAGTCAGATGTCTTTGATACTTAACAGGATTCATCTGGTTGCTGGCTCCACTCTGCCTCACACTTTTTGGACTCTAAGGTCAATGTTTCTCTATACAGTTTAGGGATAGAGGTAGGATTACATTTAGAGCTAGGGTTAGGACTATTGTTAGGGTTAGAGGTAATTTTGGAAAATTTATTTGATACTGGGCAGTATTCAACTTTTACCTTTCTAACTATGCTCACCAAGTTTGGGCCTTCTAGATGCAAGTGTTCGCTGTCAGGAAATGTTTGCATTTTCAAGTACCACTGCATTTTGACCTATAGGTAAATGGAAATCCAGTTGGAAATAAAAAAAAAATGTTTTGTGCTAACTGCTTGAAACTTCAGACACTCAATCAGTTCCCCATGCACATTTTCTGGTTTTATTCTTGTTGAGGAGACAAAGCTGAAGCACACCAAAACAATTTTATCAAAGAGCAATCTATAAGAAAAGAGAGAAATAAACAGTTACTTAAATTTCTCCCTGAATTGTTTAGTTAGATTTATCTGATAAGCACAGGAAAACATCTGTTTTATAGCCCACTATCTTCCAAAGTTTGGGACTCAAAAGATCATTGTTCTTCTAAACAGGTTAGGGTGTGTGTCAGGGTTTGTGTAAATTTTAGGGCTAGGATTACAACTTGTGTTATGGTTAGAGTTAGGTATTTGTCTACTTTCTTTGATACTGGGCAGAATTCATCTTTTCCATATACTAAGTATGCTCACCCAGTTTGGGCAATCTTGGTGGAATTGTTTGCTGTTAGAAACAGTTAGTATTTTCAGGTTTCACTGCATTTTGACCTGTATGGGTGAATGGAAATTGAGCTTTAAATTGAACAGGGTTTGTACTTGCTGCTTAAAACTTCACATACTCAATCAGGTCTCAGATTGCATTGTCTTGTTTCTTTCTTTTTGAAATAGCCTAAGCTGAAGCATGAAAAAAAACAACTTACTCTGAGAGCACACTATTTAAAAAAAAGAGGAAAATACATATTTATTGAAATACCTAACCACATTATTTAGTCAGATGTCTTTGATACTTCACAGGATTAATCTGTTTGCTGGCCCCACTCAGATCCACCCTTTTTGGACCCTAAAAATCAACAGTTCTCTCAACACTTTAGGGATAGGTTTAGGGTTACGGTCAGGGTTATATCTAGGGTTGGAATTAGTGTTAGTGTAAGAGTTAGTTTGGGGCCAATTTCTTTGATACTGGGCAGGATTCAAATTTTACCTAGCCTAACTATGCTCACCAAGCTTGGGCCTTCTTGGTGCAAATGTTCAATGTCAGGAACAGTTTGTATTTTGGGGTATCACTGCATTTTGACCTACATGGGTGAATGGATATCCAGCTAGAAATCAAATAGGATTTGTGTTTGCTGATAAAAATTTCACACATTCAGTTAGTCTCCATGAGAAATGTCTGGTTTGTTTCTTGTAGAAGAGGTTCAAAGCTGCAGCAAAAAAAAAAAAAAAAAAGTTTATCCAAGAGCACTCTATAAGAAAACTGGGAAATAACCTGACGCTGAAATTCCTCCACCAATTGTTCAGTCATATTTCATTGATAAGATGAAGGAATTCATGTGTTTGCTAGCCCACAATTCTCCCCATGTTTGCGACTCCAAGTATCAATGGTTCTCTAAAGAGGTTAGGGTTAGGTTCAGGGTTTCAGTTTGTCATAGGGGTAGGGTTATAAACATGTGTTATGGTTAGAGTTAGTTTTTGTTTGGTTTTTTGATACTGGTCAGGATTAATATGTTACTTATGCTAACTATGCTCACCAAGTATTGGCCAATTAGGTGGAAGTGTTCGCTGTCAAGAACAGTTTGTATTTTCAGGTTTCACTGCATTTTGACCTATGTGGGTTAATGGAAATTGAGATAAAAATCAAAGAGGATTTGTGCTTTCTGCTTGAAACTTCAGAGACACAATCAGATCTCAGTGTGCATTGTCTTGTTTCTTTCTTGTTGAAGTAGCCCAAAGCTGAATCATGCAAAATAACTTATTCTGGTAGCACTCTATTAAAAAAAAAAACTGGAAAATACCCATTTACTGAAATTGCTAAACAAATTATTTAGTCAGATGTCTATTATACTGCACAGGATTCATCTGTTTGCTGGTCCCACTTACTACACACTTTTCAGACTCCTAAGATCAATGGTTCTCTCAACATTTTAGGGATAGTGTTTGGGTTATTGTTAGGGTTAGGGATAGAGTTAGGGTTATGGTTATGATAGGGCTTGGGTTAGACCTAGTGTTAGAGTTAGAGTTAGTTTTCGGCCAACTTCTTTGATATAGGGCAGGATTCAACTTTTCCCTATCCTAACTATGCTCACCAAGTTTGGGCCTTCTAGGTGCAACTGTTCAATGTCAGAAACAGTTTGTTTTTTCAGGTATCACAGCATTTTGACCTATATGGGTGAATGGAAATCCAGTTGGAAATCATACATGGTTTGTGCTACCTGCTTGAAACTTCACACACTCAATTAGTTCTCTATGAGCATTGCCAGCTTTCTTTCTTGTATAAGAGGCCCAAAGCTGAAGCACATGAAAACATTTTTTTCCAATAGCACTCTATAAGAAAACAGGGAAATAATCAGATACTTAAATTCCTCCACCAATTGTTTGGTCAGATTTCTTTTATAAGTGCAGAAATTTATGTGTTTGCTAGCCATGTATGGTCCCCATCTTTAGGACTTCAAGTAACAATGGTTTTCTAAACAGGTTAGGGTTAGAGTCAGGGTTTGTGTTTGTTTTAGGGTTTGTGTTACAAACTTGTGTAATGGTTATAGTATGTTTTCATCTACTTCCTTTGATGTGGGGCAGAATTCCCTTTTTACTTATGCTGACAATGCTTGCCAAGTTTTAGCCATCTAGGTGCAAGTATTCACTATAAGAAGCAATTTGAATTTTCAGGTTTCCCTGCATTTTTACCTATATGGGTAAATGGACATCTAGCTTGAAATCGAACAGTGTTTGTGCTTGCTTCTTGAAACTTCACACATTCAATCAGGTCTTAGAATGCATTTTCTTTTTTATTTCTTCTTGAAGTATCCCTAACCTGAAGCATGCAAAAACAACTTAATCTGAGAGCACCCTATGAGAAAACAGGAAAATACCCTTTTACTGAATTTTGTAACAAAATTATTTAGTCAGATGTCTCTGATACTGCACAGGATTCATCTGTTTGCTGGCCCCACTCTACTCAACACTTTTTGGACTCCAAGGATTAATGATTTTTACAGGTTAAAGATAGAGGTAGAGTGAGGATTAGGGCTAAGGTTACAGGTAGTGTTAGGGTTAGAGTTAGTTTGGGGAAAATTTCTTTGATACTGGGCAGAATTCAACTTTTACCTTTTCTAACTATGTTCATCAAGTTTGGGCCATCTTGATCCAAGGGTTCACTTTCTGGAACAGTTTGTATTTTCAGGTATCACTGCATTTTGACATATAAGTGAATGGAAATCCAGCTGTAAATCTCAAGGTTTTTGCTAGGTGCTTGAAACTTCAGACACACAATCAGTTCTCCATGCACATTGTCTGTTTGTTTCTTGTTGAAGAGGCCCAAAGCTGAAACACACAAAAACACGTTCATCCATCAGCACTCTATAAGAAAATAGGGAAATGATCTGTTACTGAAATTCTTCCCCCAATTGTTTGGTCAGATTTCTTTGATAACTTACAAAAATTCATCTTTTGCTATCCCACTATACTCCTCAAATTTGGCACTCCAAGGATCCTTGGTTATATAAACAGGTTAGGGTGAGTGTCAAGGTTTGTGTTAGTTTTAGTGCTAGGGTTACAACCCTGTGTTATGGCTAGAATTAATTTTTATCTAGTTTCTTTCATATTGGGCAGGATTCATCTTTTCCCTATCCTAAGTATGCTCACCAATTTGTGCCATCTAGGTGCAAGTGTTTGCTGTCAGGAACAGATTGTTCTTTCAGGATACACTGCATTTTGACCTATATGGGTGAAAGGAAATCAAGCTAGAAATTGAACAGGATTTGTGCTTGCTGCTTGAACCTTAACAGACTCATTTAGGTCTCAGAATGCATTGTCTTGTTTTTTTCTTGTTGAACTAACCCTAAGCTGAAGCATGGAAAAACAAATTAATTCGAGAATACTCTATGAAAAAAAAAAAAAAACAGGAATATATCCATTTACTGAAATACCTAACCAAATTATTTAGTCACATGTCTTTGATACTGCAAAGAATTCATCTGTTTGATGAACCCATTCTGCTCCACACTTTTCAGACTCATAAGATCAATGGATAACTAAACAGTTTAGGGATAGTGTTAGGGTTAGGGTTACGGATAGGCCTGGGGTTAGAGCTAGTGTTAGGTTTAAAGTTAGTTTTGGTCCTATTTCTTTGACACTGGGAATGATTCAACTTTTACCTAGCCAAACTAGACTCACCAATTTTGGGCCTTCTAGGTGCAATGGTTCAATGTCAGGAACAGTTTGTATTTTCAAGTTTTACTGCATATTGACATATATGGTTGAATGGAATTCCAGCTGGAAATTAAACATGGTTTCTCCTACCTGCTTGAAACTTCACACACTTAGTTAATTTTCCATGAGCATTTTTTGGTTTGTTTCTTGTAGAAGAGGTCCAAAGCTAAAGCACAATATAACAAGTTTATCCAAGAGCACTCTATAACAAAACAGGGAAATGCCCAGTTCCTGAAATTCCTCCCCCAAATATTTGGACATATTTCTCATAAGTTACAGGAATTCATCTGTATGCTAGCCCAATTGTCTCCCCATGTTTGGGACTCAAAGAATCAATACTTCTCTAATCAGGTTAGGATTAGTGTCCAGGATTGTGTTAGATTTAGGTGCAGGGTGACATCTTGTGTTATGGTTACAGTTAGTTTTTTTCTAGTTTCTTTGATATTGGGCAGAATTCATCTTTTTTTCTAGCCTGACTATTTTCACCAAATTTGGGTCTTCTAGGTGCAAGTGTGCATGGCCAGGAAGAATTTGTATTTTCAGATTTCACAGCATTTTGACCTATATTGGTGAAAGGAAATTGAGCTGGAAATTCAACAGTATTTGTGCTTGCTACTTGACTCTTCACAGACACAATGTGGTTACCTAAGTATGCATTGTCTTGTTTCTTTCTTGTTGAAGTAGCCCTAAGCTAAAGCATGCAAAAACAAATTTTCTGAGAACCATCTTTTAAAAAATAGATAAATACACTTTTTCTGAAATACCTAACCAAATTATTTAGTCAGATGTCTTTTATACTGCACAGGATTGATCTGTTTGCTTTCCTTACTATGCTCAACATGTTGGGAGTCCTAGGATCAAAGGTTCTCTAAAAATTTTAGTGATAGTGATAGGATTAGGTTTAGGGATAGGGCTAGAGTTAGAATAGTGTTAGGGTTAGAGATAATTTGGGGCCAATTTCTTTGTTACTGGGCAGGATTTATCTTTTTCCTAGCCTAACTATGCTTGCCAAGTTTGGGCCTTCTAGGTGCAAGCGTTCACTGTCAGCAATAGTTCATATTTTCAGGTATCTCTGAATTTTGACCTATATGGGAGAATGGAAATCAAGATGGAAATCAAACAGGGTTTGTTCTTGCTGCTTGAAACTTCCCACACTTAATCAGTTAAGAGTGACCATTGTCTGGTTTGTTTCTTGTTGAAGAAGCCCAAAGCTGAAGCACACACAAAAAGTTTATCCAAGAGAACTCAATAAGCAAACAGGGAAATATCAGTGATTGAAATACCTCCCCGAATTTTTGGTCATATTTCTTTGATAAAGAGCAGGAAATCATCTGTTTGCTAGCCCACTAGTCTCACCAATTTGGAACTCCAAGTATCAATGGCTCTCTAAACAGTTTAGAATTAGTGTCAGTTTTCATGTTAGATATCACTGCATTTTGACCTATATGTTTGAATGGAAATCCAGGTGGAATTCCAACAGGGTTTGTGCTACGTGCTTGAATCTTCAAACACTCAATCAGTTCTCCCTTTGAATTTTCTGGTTGGTTTCTTGTAGAATAGGCACAAAGCTGATGCACACACACACAGACAAAAGAAAAAAAAAAAAAAAACAAGTTTATCCAAGAGCACTCTATAACAAAACAGGAAATACCCAGTGTCTGAAATTCCTCCCCCAATTGTGTGGTCTTATTTCTTTCATAAGGTGCAGATTTTATCTGTTTTCTAGCCCACTAGTGTCCCCAAGTTTGGGACTCAAAGGATTAATTGTTCTCTAAACAGGTTAGAATTAGTGACAGCTTTTGTGTTAGATTTAGATGCAGGGTGATATCTTGTGTTATTGTAGGAGTTAGTTTTTGTCTATTTTTTATATTAGGAAGGATTCATCTATTTTATAACCTACCTATACTTGCCAAGGTTGGGTCTTTTAGGTGCAAGTGTTTGCTGTGAGGAACAGTTTGTATTTTGGAGTTTCACTGCACATTGACCTATACGGAATAATGGAAATCCAGCTGGAAAATGAATAATGTTTGTGCTTGCTGCTTGAAACTTCACACACTCAATGTTGTTAAGTAAGTATGCATTGTCTTGTTTCTTTCTTGTTGATGTAGTCCTCAACTGAAGCATTCAAATCATCATCATCTTTTTCTGAGAGCATTCTATTAAAAAACAGTAAAATACCCATTCACTAAAATACCTAACCAAATTATTTAGTCAGATGTCTTTGATACTGCACAGGATTCATCTGTTTGCTGGCCCCACTCTGCTTCAGACTTTTGGAAGTCCTAAGATCAACGGTTCTCTAAAGAGTTTAGGGATAATTTTAGGCTTACATTTAGATTTAGTATTAGGGCTAGGGTTAGATGTAGTGTTAGGGATAGAGATAGTTTTGGGACAATTTCTTTGATACTGAGCAGCATTCATTTTTTTTTTTCCTAGCTTAACTCTGCTTTCCGAGTTTGGACCTTCTAGGTCCAAGTGTTCACTGTCTGGAACAGTTGGTATTTTCAGGTATCACTGCATTTTGACCTATATGGGTAAATGGAAATCCCAATGGAAATCAAACAAGGTTTGTCCTAGCTGCTTGAAACTTCCCACTTTCAATCAGTTCTCCATGAGCATTGTCTGGATTTTTTTTTTTTTTTTTTGTAGAAGAAACACAAAGCTGAAGAACAAAAAAACAATTTTATCCAAGAGCACTCTATAAGGAAACAGGGAAATACCCAGTGATTGAAATTCCTCCCCTAATTTTTGGTCAGATTTCTTTGATAAAGCACAGGATTTCATCTGTTTGCTAGCCCATTAGTTTCCCCAATTTGGGACTCCAAGGATTAATAGTTCTCTAAACAGGTTAGGGTTAGTGTCAGTGTTTGGGTTAGTTTTAGGCTTTGGTTACAAGCTTGTGTTATGGTTAGAGTTAGTTTTTTTTTTTTTTTTTTTTTTTTTTTTCTAGTTCCTTTGATACGTGCAGGATTCATATTTTACCAGCCTAACTATGCTCAGGGAGTTTGGGCCTTCTAGATGCAAGTGTTCAGTGTCAGGAACTGTTTGTATTTTCAGGTTTCACTGCCTTTTGACTTATATGGGTGGATGGAAATCCAGCTTGAAATCGAATAGGGTTTGTGCTTGCTGCTTGAAACCTCACAAACTCAATCAGGTCTCAGTGTGCATTGTCTTGTTTCTTTCTTGTTGAACTATCCCTTAGCTGAGGCATGAAAAATCAACTTAATCTCAGAGTAGTCTATGAAAAAACAAGAAAATACATAATTACTTAAATTCTTAACTAAATTATTTAGTCAGATATCTTTGATAATGCAAAGTATTCATTGGTTCAATGACCTCACTCTGCTCCACACTCTTTTGACTCCTAGTATGAATGGTTCACTAAAGAGTTTATGGATAGTTTTAGGTTTAGGGCTAGGATTAAATCTAGTGTTAGGGTTAGCATTATTTGGGGGCCAATTTCTTTGCTACTGAGTAAGATTCTTTTTTTTTTTCCTAGACTAACTATGGTTCCCAAGTTTGGGCTTTTTTTTTTTTTTTTCCTCGTCAGGAACAGTTTGTATTTTCAAATATCACTGAATTTTGAACTATATGTGTGAATGGAAATCCAGCTGGAAATCAAACAGTGTGTGCTAGCTGCTTGAAACTTCACACACTGAATCAATTCTCTGTGTTTTTCTGATTTGTTTCTTGTAGAAGAGGCCGTAAGGTAAAGCATACAAAAACAAGTTTATCCAAAAGCACTTTATTAGATAAAAGGGAAATACCCAGTTACCAAAATTTATCTTAAAATTTTTTGGTCATATTTCTTTGATAAAGCACAGGAATTCATCTGTAGGCTAGCACTCTAGGCTCCCTCATGTATAGGACTCAAAGTATCAATAGTTCTCTAAACAGGTTAGTGTTAGTGTCCAGGTTTTTGTTAGTTGTAGGGCTAGGGTTACAAACTTGTGTACTGGTTAGAGTTATTTCTTTTCTAGTTTCTTTGATACTGGGCAGGATTCATCATTTGCATATCCTAACATTGCTTGTCTCCTTTGGGCCATCTAAGTGCAAGTATTCACTGTCAGAAACTGTTTGTATTTTCAGGTTTCACTGTATTTTGACCTATATGGATGAATGGAAATCAAGCTGGCAATCTTACAGTGTTTGTGCTTGCTGCTTAAACATTAAAACACTCAATCAGGTGTCAGAATGCATTGTCTTCTTTTTTTCTTATTGAAGTAGCCCTAAGGTGAAGTATGCAAAAACAACATAATCTGAGAACACTCTATGAAAAACCAGGAAAATACCCATTTACTGAAATACCTAACCAAATTATTTAGTCAGATGTCTTTGCTACTGCACAGGATTCATTTGTTTGATGGCCCCACTCTGCTCCACACTTTTAGCACTTTTAGAATCAAGGGATAGTGTTAGGGTTAGGGTTAGGGTTAGGGATAGGCCTAGGGTTAGATCTAGTGTTAGGTTTTGATTTAGTTTTGGGCCTATTTGTTTGATACTGGGAGGGATTCAAATTTTACCTAGCCTAACTTTGCTCGCCAATTTCGGGCCTTCTAGATGCAACTATTCAATGTCAGGAACAGTTTGTATTTTCAGGTATCACTGCATTTTGTGCTATATGGTTGAATGGAAATCCATCTGGAAATCAAACAGGTTTTGTTGCTACATGAGTGAAACTTCACACACTCAATCAGTTCTCCATGACCATTTTCTGGATGGTTTCTTGTAGAAGAGGCCCAAAGTTGAAGCAAACAAACAAACAAAAATATCTAAGAGCACTCTATAACAAAACAGGTAAAAAGCTAGTTACTGATATTTATCCCCCAATCGTTTGGTCATATTTCATTCATAAGGTGCAGAAATTCTTCTGTTTGCTAGCCCACTAATCTCCCCAATTTTGTTACTCAAAGGATCAGTACTTCTCTAAACAAGTTAGGTTTAGTCTCAGTTTTTGTGTTAGATTTAGATGTAAGGTGACATCTTGTGTTATGGTTAGAATTTGTTTTTGTCTAGTTTTTTTGATATTGGGAAGAATTCATCTTTTTCCTAGCCTAACTATTCTCACCATATTTGGGCCTTTGATGTGCAAGTGGTTGCTCTCAGAAACAGTTTGCATTTTCAGATTTCACTCCATTTTGACCTATATGGATGAATAGAAATTGAGCTGGAAATTGAACAGTGTTTGTGCTTGCTGCTTGAAACTTCAAAGACTCAATGTGGTTAAGTAAGTATGCATTGTCTTGTTTCTTTCTTGTTGAAGTAGCCCTAAACTGAAGCATGCAAATCAATTTTTTCGTGAGCATTCTATTAAAAATTAGATAATACATATTTACAGAAATTCCTAACCAAATTATTTAGTCAGATGTCTTTGATATTGCACAGGATTCATCTATTTTTTGGCGCCACTCTGCTCCACACTTTTGGGATTCTTAGTATCAATGGTTCTCTAAACAGTTTAGGGATAGTGTTATGTTTAGTTTTAGGTTTAGGGCCAGGGTTAGAATTAGTGTTAGGTTTAAATATATTTGGGGGGCAATTTCTTTGATACTAAGAAGGATTCATCTTTTTCCTAGCCTAAATATACTCACCAAGTTTGTGCCTTCTGGGTCTAAATGTTCACTGTCTGGAACAGTTTGTATTTTCAGGGATCATTGCATTTTGACCCATGTGGTGAGTGGAATTCAGTTGAAAATCAAACAGGGTTTGTCCTAGCTGCTTAAAATTTCCCATATTCAATCAGTTCTCTATGAGCACTGTCTGGTTTCTTTCTTGTAGAAAAAGCCCAAAGCTGAAGCATACAAAAACAAGTTTATCCAACAGCAGTCTATTAGCAAACAGAGAAATACCCAGTGACTGAAATTCCTCCCCTAATTTTTGGTCAGATTTCTTGGATATAGTGCAGAAATTCATCTGTTTGCTAGCACACTAGTCTCCCCAATTTGAGACTCCAAGGATCAATGGTTCTCTAAACAGGTTAGGGTTAGTATCAGGGTTTTTGTTAGTTTTAGGTATAGGGTTACAAGCTTGTGTTATGGTTTGAGTAAGTTTTTGTCTAGTTCCTTTGATACTGGGCCAGATTGATTTTCTACCAGACTAACTATGCTTGCCAAGTTTGAACCTTCTAGATGCAAGTATTCACTGTCAGGAACTGTTTGTATTTTCAGGTTTCACTGCATTTTGACCTATATGGATAAATGGTTATCCAGCTGGAAATCAAACAAGGTTTGTGCTCAATCAGGTCTCAGAATGCATTGTCTTGTTTCTTTCTTTGTTGAAGTAGCCCTAAGCTGAACAACTTAATCCGAGAGAACTCTATGAAAAAACATGAAAGTACACATTTACTGAAACTAACTAAATTATTTAATCAGATGTCTTTGATACTGCAAAGGACTCATCTTTTTGATGATCCCACTCTGCTCCACACTTTTCAGACTCCTACTATGAATGGTTCATTAGCAGTTTAGGGATAGTGTTAGGGTTAGTGTTAGGGTTAGTCCTTGGATTAGAACTAGTGTTATGGTTAGTGTTAGTTTGGGGCCAATCTCTTTGATATTGGTCAAGATTCAACTTTTCCCTAGCATAACTATGGTTGCCAAGTTTGATCCTTCTTGGTGCAACTGTTGGCTGTTAGGAACAGTTTGTATTTTCAAGTATCACTGAATTTTGAACTAGTTCTCTGTGAGCTTTGACTGATTTCTTTCTTGTAGAAGAGGCCCTAAGATGAAGCACAAAAAAACAACTTTATCCAAGAGCACTATATAATGAAACAGGGAAGTACCCAGTTACTGAAATTCCTCCCATAATTTTTTGGTAAGATTTATTTGATAATGCACAGGAAGTCATCTGTTTGCTAGCCCACTATTCTCCCTACTTTAAGGACTCCAAGTATCAATGGTTCTCTAAACAGGTTAGTGTTAGTGTCAGGGTTTGTGTTCATTTCAGTGCTAGGGTGACAATACTGCATTATGAATAGAGTTAGTTTTTTTTTTTTTTTTTTTTTTTTTTTTTTTTTTAAATACAGGGCAGGATTCATTTTTTACCTAGCCTAACTATGCTCACCATTTTGGGCCTTCTAGGTGCAAGTGTTCACTGTCAGGAACAGTTTGTATTTTAAGGATTCACTGCCTATTGACCTACACAGTGAATGGAAAATGAGCTGGGAATCTAACAGGGTTTGTGTTTGCTAATTGATTATCTAAGTGCAATCTATAGAAACAGAGAAATACCCAGTTACTGAAATTTCTCCCCCCAATTATTTTGGTCATATTTCTTTGATAAGGCACAGGCGTTCATCATTTTTCTAGCCCCCTAGGCTCCCCAAGATTGGGACTCCAAGAATCATTGGTTCTCTAAACATTAGTGTCAGGGTTTGTTTTAGTTTTAGTTTTAGGGCTAGAGTTACAAGCTTGTGTTATTGTTAGTGTTAGTCTTTGTCTAGTTTTTCTGATACTGGGCTGGATTCATCTTTTACCTATTATAACTGAAATCACCACGTTTGGGTCACCTAGTTGCAAGTGTTCACTGTCATGAACAGTTTGTATTTTCAGGTTTTACTGCATTTTGACATACTTGGGTGAATGGAAATCAAGCTGGAAATTCAAACATGTTTGTGTTTGCTGCTTGAAAATACACACACTCAATCAGGTCTCAGAATGCATTGACTTGTTTTTTTTTTTTTTTCTTGTTGAAAAAGCCCTAAGCTGTAGCAACCAAAAAGGACTTTTCCCAAGAGCACTCTAGGAAAAACAGGAAAATAACCATTTACCAAAATACATAACCAAATTATTTAGTCAGATGGTTTTGATACAGCATGGGATTCATCTGTTTGCTGATCCCACTATTCTCCATAATTTGGGACTCCTATATCAATGGTTCTCTAAACAGTTTAGGGATAGGTTTAGGGTTTCAGTTAGAGTTAGAGCTAGGGTTATATCTTGTATAGGGGTTAGAGTTAGGTTTTGGATATTTTATTTGATACTGGACAAGTTTCATTTTTTTTCCTAGCCTAGCTATGCTCTCCAAGTTTGGGCCCTCTAGGTGCAACTGTTCACTGTCAGGAACAGTTTGTATTTTCAGTTATCTCACTGTATTTTCATGTATATGAATGCATGGAAATCCATCTGTAAATCAAACAGGTTTGTGCTTGGTGCTTGATATTTCACACAATCAATCTGTTCTCTATGAGCATTATCTGTTTTATTCCTTGTAGAAGAGGCCCAAAGCTGAAGCACACAAAAACAAGTTTATTCAAGAGCACTGTATAGGAAAACATGGAAATACCCAGTTACTGAAATTCCACCCTGAATTGTTTGATCAGATTTCATTGATAAGGTGCAGGAATTCATCTTTTGCTCTCCCATTAGTCTCCCCAAGTTTAGGACTCCAAGAATCAATGGTTCTCTAAATAGGTTAGTGTGAGTGTCAGTGTTTGTGTTAGTTTTAGGGCATGGGTTACAAGTTTCTTTTATTGTTAGAGTTAACTTTTATCTAATTTCTTTCATACTGGGCAGGAATTATCTTTCCCCTATCCTAAGTATGCTCACCAATTTGCTCCATCTAGGTGTAAATGTTTCCTGCTTGTACAGTTTGTATTTTCAGGTTACACCACATTTTGACTTATATGGGTGAATGGAAACCGAGCTAAAAATTGAACAGGATTTGTGCTTTCTGCTTGAAACTACACATATACAATCAGGTCTCCTTGTCTCATTGTGCATTTTCTTGTTTCTTTCTTGTTGAAGTAGTCCTAAGCTGAAGCATGCAAAAAAAAACTTAATCTGAGAGAACTCTATGAAAATACAGGAAAATACCCATTTATTGAAGTATCTAACCAAGTTATTTAGTTAGATGTCTTTGATACAGCACAGGATTCATCTGTTTGCTGGCCACACTCTGCTGAGCACTTTTCTGACTCCTAGGAACAATGGTGCTCTAAACCATTTAGGGATAGGATTAGGGTTAGTGTTATGGTTAGGGCTTGGATTAGATCTAGTGAAATTGATAGAGTTAGTTTTCAGATAATGTAATGGATAGAGTTAGTTTTCAGATAATCCTGATACAGGGCAGGATTAATCTTTTTTGTAGCCTTACTATGCTTAAATAGTTTGGCCTTTCTAGGTACAATGGTTCACTGTCAGGAACAGTTTGTATATTCTGGTACCACTGCATTTGACCTCTATGGGTGAATGGATATCCAGCTGGAAATCAAAAAGTGTTTGTGCTAGCTGCTTGAAAATTCACACACTCAATCAGTTCTCCATGTGCATTATCTGATGGTTTCTTTCAGAAAAGGTCCAAAGCTGAAGCACAAAAATACAAGTTTATCAAAGAACACTCTATAAGAAAATAGGTAAATAACCAGTTACTGAAATTCCTCCCATATTTTTGGGTCAAATTTATTTGATAACCTGCAGGAATTAATTAGTTTGTTACCCCAATAGTTTCCCCAAGTTTGGGGCTCCAAGGATCAATGGTTCTCTAAACAGGTTATGGTTGGTGAAAGGGTTTGTGTTAGATTTAGGGCTAGGGTTTCAAGTTTCTGTTATAATTAGAGTTAGTTTGTGTCTAGTTTATTTGATACTGGCCTGGATTCATCTTTTACCTATGCTAACTATGCTCTCCAAGTTAGGGATATCCAGGTGCAAGTGTTCACTTTCAGGAACAGTTTGTATTTTAAGGTTTCACTGCATTTTGACTAATATGGGTAAATGGAAATTGATGTGAAAATCGAAAATATTTTGTGCTTGCTGCTTGAAACTTCACACACTCAATCAGTTCTCAGAATGCATTGTCTTTTTTTAATTTTTTGTTGACATATCTCTAAGCTGAAGCATGCAAAAACAACTTAATCCAAGAGCACTCTATGAAAAAAAAAAAAAAAAACAGGAAAATACCCATTTACTGAAATACATAACCAAATTATTTAGTCAGATGTCTTTATTACTGCATAGGATTCTTCTGTTTGCTGGCCCCACAATTTGCCACACTTTTGGGATTCCTCGGATTTTTGGTTCTCTAAACACTTTAGGGATAGTGTTAGGGTTAGAATTAGAGTTAGGGCTTGGGTAAGAGCTAGTGATACAGTTAGAGTTAATTTTGGGCTAATTTATTTGATACTGGGCAGGTTTGATATTTTACCTAGCCTAACTATGCTCAACAATTTTGGGCCTTCTGTGTGCAACTGTTCGCTGTCAGAAACAGTTTGTATTTTCAGGTTTCACTGCATTTGGATCTATATGCCTGAATGGTAATCCAACCTGAAATCAACAGCATTTGTTCTAGCTGTTTGAAACTACACACTCTCAATCAGTTCTCCATGAGCATTGTCTAGTTTGATTCCTGTAGAATAAGCCCAAAGCTGAAGCACCAAAAACAAGTTTATAAAGGAGCACTCTATAAGGGAACATGGAAATACCTAGTTAATGAAATTCCTCCCCTAGTTCTTTGGTCAGATTTCTTTGATAATGTTCAGGAATTCATATGTTTGCTAGGTAACTAGGCTCCCCAAGTTTGAGACTCCAAGGATCAATGGGTCTGTAAACAGGTTAGGGTAAGTGTCAGGGTTTCTGTTAGATTTAGGGCTGGGGGACCACTTGTGTTTTGATTAGAGTTAGTTTTAGATTAGTTTCATTGATACTGGGCAGGATTCATCTTATACCTAGCCTAACTATTTTTGAAAAGTTTGGGCCTTCTAGGTGCAAGTGTTTGATGTCAGGAACAGTTTGTATTTTAAGGTTTCACTGCATTGTGACGTATATATGTGAATGGAAATAGAGCTGAAATCAAACAGGATTTGTGCTTGCTGCTTGACACTTTACATACTCAATCAAACCTCAGAATGCATTGTCTTGTTTCTTTCTTATTGAAGTAGCCCTAAGCTGAAGCATGCAAAAGCAACTTAATCCATGAGCACTCTAAGATAAAAGAGGAAAATACACATTTACTGAAATGCCTAACCAAATTATTTAGTCATATGTCTTTGATACTGTACAGGATTCATCTGTTTGCTGGCCCCACTTTTCTCCACAATTTTGAGACTCCTAGAATCATCAGTTCTCTAAACAGTTTAGGGATAGTTTTAGGGTTAGGTTTATTGATAGGGCTAAAGTAAGAACTAGTGTTGGGGTTAGAGTTATTTTGCAGCTAATTATTTTGATACTGGGCTGGATTCATCTTTTACCTCTTCTAATTATGCTCTCCATGTATGGGCCTTCTAGGTGCAAGTGTTCGATATCAGGAACAGTTTTTATTTTCAGGTTTCACTGCATAAGAAAATATACGTGTGAATGGGAATCCAGCCTGAAATCAAACAGGGATTGTGCTAACTGCTTTAAACTTCACACACTCAATCAGTTCTCCATGAGCATTGTCTGGTTTGTTTCTTGTAGAAGAGGCCCAAAGCTGAAGCACACACAAACCAGTTTATCTAAGAGCATTCTATAAGAAAACAGGGAAACCCATCCCATTTACTGAAATTCCTCCCCTAATTCTTTGGTTGTATTTCTTTGATAATGTGCATTAATTCATCTTTTTGCTATCTCACTTGGCTCCTCAACATTGGGATTCCAAGAACTAATGGTTCTCTAAACAGTTTAGGGTTACTCTCAGTGTTTGTGTTAGTTTTAGTGCTAGGGTGACATATTGTGTTATGGTTAGCATTAGTGTTTGTCTAGTTTCCTTGATATAGGGCAGAATTTACCCTTTACATAGCCTAACTATGATCGCCAATTTTGGGCCTTCTAGGTGCCAGTTTTTGCTGTCAGGAACAGTTTGCATTTTCAGGTTTTACTGCATTTTGACCTATATGGGTGAATGGAAATGGAGCTGGAAATCAAACAGGGTTTGTTCTTGCTACTTGAAACTGCATACACTCAATGTAGTCTCAGAATGCATTGTTTTGTTTCTTTCTTGTTGAAGTAACCCTAAGTTGAAGCATACAAAAACAACCTAATCTAAGAGCAATGTATGAAAAAATAGAAAAATGCCAATTTACTTGAATATCTAACCAAATTTAGTAAGTTGTCTTTCATACAGCACTGGATTCATCTGTTTTCTGGCCCCACTATGCTCCACACTTCTGGGACCCCAGGATCAATTGCTCTCTAATCAGTTAGGGATATTGTTAAGTTTAGGGTTAGGGTTAGTGCTAGGGTTTGAGCTAATGTGAGGTTTACAGTTAGTTTTAAGCTAATTTCTTTGATACTGTGCAAGTTTTATCTTTTACCTAGCCTAACTATGCTTGCCAAGTTTGGGTCTTCTAGGTGCAATGCTTTCCTGTCAGGAAGTTTGAATTTTCAGGTATCACAGCATTTTGACGTATTTTTTTTTTCTGTGCTGCTTGAAACTTCAAACACTCAATCAAGTCTCAGAATGCAGTGTCTTCTTTCTTTTACTTGAAGTAGCCCTAAGCTGAAGCATTCAAAAACAACTTAATCCAAGAGCACTCTATGTAAAAAATAGGAAAATACAAATTTATTGAAATACCAAATGAAATTATTTAGTCAGAGGTCTTTGATACTGCACAGCCTTCATATGTTTTCTGGCTCCCCACTGTTCCACACTTTTCAGACTCCTGGGATTAATGGTTCTCTAAAAAGTTTAGGGTTAGGAATAGGGTTAGTGTTAGGGTTAGGGTTAGGGTTAGAGCTAGTGTTAGGGTTAGAGTTAGTTTTGGGCCAATTTCTTTGATACTGGGCAGGATTCATCTTTTACCTAGTCTAACTATGCTCACCCAGATGGGCCTTCTAGGTGTAACTGTTCAATGTCAGGACCAGTTTGTATTATCAGGTATCACTGCATTTAGACTTATATGGATGAATGGAAATCCAGCTGGAAATCAAAGAGAGTTTCTGCTAGCTACTTGAAACTTCACACACTCATTCAGTTCTCCATGTGTATTGTTCTTGTTTGTTTCTTATAGAAGACCTCCAAATATGAAGTGAACAAAAATAAATTTATCCAAGAGCACTCTAAGAAAACATGGAAATACCAAGTTACTGAAATTCCTTCCCCAATTTTTTGGTCAGATTTCTTTGATAAGGCACAGGAATTTCTCTGTTTGATAGCCCGCTAGTCTCCACAGGTTTTGGACTCCAAGAATCAATGGTTCTCTAAACATTTTAGGGTTTGAGTCAGGCTTTGTGTTATTTTAAGGGCTAGGGTTACAAGCTTGTGTTATGGTTAGAGTGAGTTTTTGTGTAGTTTCCTTGATGCAATGTACTACATTCATGGTAGGAACAACAGAAACCAGATTATTTCAGCTGATGCCAGAGGGAAAAGTACTTGACAAAAGTCAACACTAGTTCATGATAAAAACAATTAACAGACAAGGAATAGAAGGAAATAGTCTTAGCATAATAAAAACCATTTAAGAAAAGGCTACAACTTAAGCCAAACTCAACAGTTAAAGACTGGAAGCCTCTCCTTTCAGATCACAAAGGAGGCAAAGATGCCCAGTTTTGCCCTATCTATACAATGTGTACTAAAAATTCTATGAGTAAGTAGGCAAGAGAAAGAAAGAACAAACATCCAAATTAGTATAGAAGTAGTAAAATTCTATGTTCATGATGATGACATGATTGCACAGATTAATAACAAAAACTAAATATTCCACACAAAACTTTCAGAAATAATTTAAAAATTCATCAGAATTATATGATAAAAATCAATTATGTTTCTACATATTACCAATAAACAGTAAAAAATAGAAATACAGAAATAAATATCATTACAAAAGCATCAAAAAGAATAAAATAGTTAACAAATTACCAAGAAGACAAAAAGATTCAAATATACAAAATTTCAGAACATTGTTGAAAGCAATTGAATGAGACACCAATAAGTACAATGTATCTTGTGTTCAAAGACTGAAAGACTTTATATTAATAATATTTTCATATAACTCACAGTGCTGAACAGAGACAGTGCAATCCTCTTCAAAATCTCAGTTTTATTTTTGTATAATATATATATATATATATATATATATATATATATATATATATATATGGAATTTCAAGATATTATGAAATGCCAAAACCATCTTGAAATGAAGAACTAAGATATCTCACAAATTCTAACCCCAATACTTACAATTCTACAGTAATTAAAAGTGTGGTATTGGCATGAATACCAACACACAGACCAATGAAACAGAACAATCAGAAAGAAATAAATCCCTTTGTATATGGGTAAATGGTCTTCAACAAGGGTGTCAAGTATACAATGGGGAAAGTACAGTATCTTCAACACATAGTATAGGAAAACTTATTGTTCACATTGAAAGAAGGAAGTTAGATCCTTATCTCACACCATATGTAAAAATTAACTTGAAGTAGAGAATAAATATAAACTAAGGCCTAAAGGTATAAAAATCCTATAAGAAATGATAGCTTCATTGTTTGGTCATAGTCTCTAAGATTGACACTAAAAACACAGGCAACAAAAGAAAGACAAGACAAATATGACTACATCACACATGAAAATATAGAGCTAGGGGTTTTGCACCTTGGGAATTATGAGCATAGCATGTATAAAAGCATGGGTTCAAGCCAAAGTAAATATACAAAAACACACACATACACACACACACACACACACACACTACTGATTCTGTTTCTCTGGTTGAACCATTATTTATACATATTTTACTGTCTCTTCTGGGCAAAAGTTTTTGGGTTTGACACAGGATAGTTATACAAATTTATGTCAAAATATGACTTTGCTACCATCTTTATTTGAAGAACTTGCATTTATTTGAAATATGGCTTCAGAAGATATGTATGGGTGCCAAGTTGACATGGAAGTCACACCTTTGTTTTAGTAGATATGCTGCTGAAGCAAGCACAAACAGCATTGTTTTAAAGCAATGTTTGTATTAAAACTTCTAACAAGAAATAATTTCACTTGTATATACTGCTAGAAGGAAAACAGTGTGTGCTTTTTGTGCAACTAATAAGTTTGAGATATTTAAGGTGACAGAGAAAATAAGATAAAATATTTGGGGTTGACAAGGTCATCTACAGCTAAACACTCTTGATGAGTGTGTTAAATATGTCTGTGTATAGTCCATGTGATAGTACCAGAAAGAAAAAATCAAACCAAACAAAACAGGATTGACCTAAAAGAAGATATTTTTGGATAAAGAAATAGTGTCCCCTGGACTGACAGAATCCTACCCATATGCCAAAATACCAAAACATGCATGGCCTATAGTGCTCCTACAAAGGAGACCATGAATGATAAGGAAAAACCAAGAAACTAGATTGGGTGCCTCACTTATGGAGCAGAAATTACCCAGATCAGAGGAAAACACATCTGGTTAAATATATCCCCAACAATATCCTGATATTATATTAGTGCTCTATCCTATCCTTTTCTTTTATTTAGAGAGAGAGAAAGAGAGAGAGAGAGAGAGAGAGAGAGAGAGAGAGAGAGAGAGAATATTTTAATGTTTATTTATTTATTTTTTTTAGTTTTTAGTGGACACAATATCTTTGTTTTATTTTTATGTGGTGATGAGGATCGAACCCAGCACCCCGCGCATGCCAGGAGTGCACATTACAGCTTAAGCCACATCCCCACCCCCTATCCTTTTCTTTTGTCCCATAATATATTATTTTTATTTTAGTGGCCCAGTTTCTGTTCCTACTATATAATGCTAGAGTGTTTTACTGATAATTTTGCTCTTTGATATCTAGTAGAAGAAGAGGTTTGTGTGAATTTGCAAGAAAATTGAAAGTGTTATATAAATTTGAGTCCAAACTATTTTGGACAGTGTTTCCTACTCTTCCAGACAATAATGCAGAAGATTATTTTTTTGTACTTAAGAGACTGCCACAGTTTGAATCGTGAGATTCCCCCAAAGGCCCAGGTGTTCAAGGATTGGTCCCCAGTGTGGTGTTTTTGGGAGGAAATGAAACTTTCAGAGGTGGGGCCTAGAGGAGAGTCTTTGGGTCATTGGGAGTGTATTCTCAAAGGTGAATAATTTTGTTCAACACACGCTCTCACCATGAAGTGCTGCCTCTCTACAGGGCAAAAAGTAATGAGGCCAAGTGATTATGGAGTGAAATCTTCAAAACTGTGAGCCAAACAACCCTTTTTTCTTTATAATTTGATTATCTCAGGTATCTGTTATAGTGGCAGGAAGCCGACAAAACATTGATGAAGGGCTGGGGATGTGGCTCAAGCGGTAGCGCGCTCGCCTGGCATGCGTGCGGCCCGGGTTCGATCCTCAGCACCACATACAGACAAAGATGTTGTGTCTGCCAAATACTTAAAAGTAAATATTAAAATTCTCTCTCTCTCTCCCTCTTTCTCACTCTCTCTCACTCTTTCTTAAAAAAAAAAAAAAAAACATTGATGATAATTAATAATCCTGACTGAATAGATGGACCGTGATTTTTTTGATGAGGACAAAATGTTTCTTGCCTATTTTCATAGGGTCAGCCTGGTCAGGCTATGCCTTTCAAGAATTATAGACTTTACAGCTTTGAATTTAAGCTTATTTCTGTGACTTTTCAGCCAGTGAAATATCAGTAGATAACATTATGTAAAGTTATGAGAATATTTACCATCTGTTGGGGGTTTTAGCCCCCCATTTCCTCCTGACCTGCGGGAGAGATGGGGAAAGCATGCCCTAACCAGGACAAGCCAAGAAAGGAGAGGGCTGACTGGCTGCCCGCACCCAGTTCTCCCTCATGGAGGACAATCATATGCGCCTGGGAGACCAGTCAAAGTAGGAGCTTGTTTATTGAGAAAACACACAGCTAATATAATGTAAAGGAGCCAATCAGGATAAAGGTCAGCAGGGTGGAGAGAATTCATGTCTACACCCCTCCTACAGGCAGTAATGGGAGACACGAGCTGTCCATGAGGGCAGAAGGGTTCTGAGCTTATCCTAGAGGTAGTCCAAATCTTCATCACAGCCCACAGCAATGCCTTCTGGCTAATTACCAGGTGCTATCTTAGCCATATGTGGCCCCAGGATTCAGAAGCAGGTAGCAGCCAGCAAGTTAGGTTTCCTTTTTTCTGATGCAACATGCCCCACATGTTACATCATGCCCTACAACCATCTATTTGAGAATTTTTTCTTTGCAAATAACAATTGTGTTGGATTTGTGAACTGAAATGTAATGTCTGCAGTTCATTCATTCATTACCATGGTACTATTTAGACAAAAATGATGGATCTACAAATTGCTGTTATATTTTAAAAGTCTATAATATAATTGAGTCTTTGAAAGTGTTTCCCAAATTTCCAGAAACACATTCATTATAATTGCATCTTATCAGCCTGTTTTCAACTGAAGTAAGCTTTCTGTGAAACCTGGAAAGAAAAACCATTTCCTAATTGAAATATTTCAAGAGGCTGGTCATCCATTCAGGCTCAAAAATAAAGATGTCAGACTTAAGATCCACACCACATCCATGATCTTGGTAAGGCACTGCTCCAGTGCATACATGATGTAGAGAAACTGCTTTAAGGATTTTGAAATAAAATGTTTGAGAAGCATTAATTTGTCCTATACTCCTACATAGATTCAATAGACCAAATCAACATGAAATTCCATCTCAGTAGCTGAGAGCTATGGATTTCATATGACCCTAAGGGCCATGTGCTGCAGGCCTGTTGCCAGCCTCTGGTATTACTGGGAGGTGATAGAAATTTTGGCAGAATCTCATTGGAGCATGTTAGGTCTTTGTGTACATGTCCTTGAAGGGGATGTTGGTATCCTGACATTTCTTCTCTGATCTCTTTTGCTTCCTGGCCACCATGATGTGAGAATTTTTGTTCAACCACATGTTCCTCACAATGATGCTCAGCCTTAACACAGGCCCAAAGTGATGTGGCCAAGAGATCATGGACTGAAACCCTGAAACTCCTTTGAAGTTGCTTAACTCAGGTATTTTGTTACAACAATGGAAATCTAATATTGAGTTTCAGTTAATGTGGGAAAGTTTTGAACCACTTAAGCTGTAAACCAAATAAATTTTCTCTATAACTTACTTCTATATTCTACACACCTCACTTCTATTTTCTACACAAACTACCTAGTTTCTACACAAACTACCTATTCATTGGCCACAGTTTACAGTACCTCCTTTGATTCTTAGGGCTGTTGGGAGATACGGATGAATCATTGCTTTAAACTCCATACCTGTTTTAGTTTATCTCAGTACAGTGGTGCTGAAACACATGACCAGTTGCAGGTTACCACTGTTTATGGTGCAGATTCCATGCATGGCATGGGATTTATGGATTTGGTTATGTTGTATTCAGATGCCTGTTGCCCTGCAGTGAAAGAAATATTGGCACAGTTCAATTTCCTTGAGGTGCCAGGTGTCCAGAAGAAGAAGAATGTATCATATAAATATATAAGTCCCAAATTGCCTGTTGCTGCCCACTTTGTTTACCTTGAAGAATCTTTCCTGACAATATATCCCTTTGATGTGCTTCCCCTTAAATCTACCATGCAGAGCCCTACTCTTTCTTAGAGATTACACTCATCAGATCTTATCCACTCACCAGGCACCCACTGGGAAACTGTTTCCCTTGTATTTTGTCTTTATTTCTAAAAATTATTTCAGACTTTTAATTTCCCAGCCAGCTCACACCACCATGTGGTTATGTGATCCCTCATTTTTCAGGACACAGTGATGATTTGGTGCCTGAACAGGGATCTGTCCTTGAGTCATTCAGAATGAGAAATTTCAGGTGAGTTTGGCCACTCCTCATAAAAGGGATGCCACATCATTTTTGAAATATAGAGAGGGATGAAATAAATTGTTTAGTCATCCTGGTGTAAAACGTGCAGTATTTTCTGAAACTATAACTAAGAAAAGAAAGCTCTTTTATGGTTAGGACAAGGAAGGCACAGTTGTTGCAGCTTTTAGAATTTGCTTTTCAAACTTGTCCTTATTTTTTTTAAGAAAAGAGCAGTAGATACAGATTCTTGGGAGGCACTTGGTACCACTGGCCAAGTGACTGGACAAAATCCACATGAGAGAGTTAATTTCTGGTCATTTATCTTGTGGTATAGAAACTGTCTTCACTCATCTTGTAATACCATACAATGTTTGGTTTCTAACTCAGTTTCTGATTTTAAGGGCTACAAAATGTAAGCTAAGGATCTTCAGCCTCTGGCATTTTCTCTATTCCCTCTCTTTCTCAGCAACAGTTTTTGTCTTCTGAGAGTGAAAATGACTGGGGTTGTACCTCAGTGGTAGAGCACTTGCTTTGCATGTGTGAGGCCCTGGGTTTGGTTCTCAGCACTACATACAAATAAAAAAATTAAAGGTCCATCATTATCATCATCAACAACAAAAAGCAACCAGAACTTCTGCCTTGATCCTGCAGAATTGACAACCACAATGGTTTCTTAATAAGCCCCTCTCTAATTCAGCAGATTCAGGACAGATAAATGGAAAGTCTCTAAATGTACAAGTTTTTTTTTTCTTCTTATTTTAAACAAAAATTTTTACAGCCTTTTGCATTCTCTGTATACCTGGTCTTTTAAAATTATTATATTTTTCTAATCAGTTTTATTTTATCTAACTATGGAGAGGTTTTGCCTTCTCTTTATTTAAAGGCCAATTTCAAGAGAGGATAATGCTGGGAGTGTGTCTGGCAGTCATGGGGACAAAGCTGGCACACTTGAAATCTTTTATTTCAGTGTTCCCATGATTGCCAGATTTCAAACCTGACATTTCCATCTGTACAATTTTATTCTATTTTAAAGTCATATGTAAAAGTCTGATTGGCTTTATTTTAATTTTTAATCAAAGAAAAGCAATGATAAAAATCTATACCATTACTTCCAATCTATAGAGCTCTATCTACAAAAGTTATAATTATTTTTTGTTTATTTGTCTATTTTGTGTATGCATGAACACACTATCTTGTATTTGTGCTGTTTGTATGTATGTGAGATTAAAAATTGGCATATACATCAATGAGTGCTCATAATTTAAAATTAAAGTAAAAATGTATCCAAATTTATTTTAATTAATTCATGTAACTTACAAATAATTTTCATTTAACCTGGGTAAACAGATAAATATAAAGATGGCTTTAATATTGCTAGCTCACAAGTTTTTCCAGGTAATTAGATAATTAATAAAGTGCTGATTAATGTAAAATGTCTAAAATATACTATACATTCCATCTAAAAACTTTCTTTAACAGGAAAGAGATGTTTAATATTATTATCTACCTTTGTTAGAAGTCTTAGCTTTTACTTTTTAAGAATAAGATAAATTTAAGATAAATGGTATTAATTTTACCATTTATCTTAAATGTGTTTATTAAAGAAGATACTTATTAATTTACAAAGTTAAAGTGCTAAATATCACCTATTAAATATAGAAATATCAAGCAATCTTAATTAAAAGATATTTAAATGTAACATTGTTTATAATTTTGTTAATATAAAATGGTCTAAAATTTTATTGTTCCTTAGGATTTCACTGATAAAGGACTTCCTGGGAGTTCAGTTTCTGTCAGGTGTGATTCATGAACAAGGGTCTAAGAAATTTTTCTACTGGTAAAAGAAAAGGCTGTGAGTCTTTGGGTAAATTAAACAAAATTGGGACAAAACAAATTTCAAACAGTTTTCATGTAATTATATTGCTTATATACAATTAGCACAAACAGCTAATGTTGTTTACACCTTTTCCCTCTTTTAAAAAGACAAGTTTGGCTTTGTGCTAAGGCTTTTTAAAATGTATATATATAAGCTCTTTTCTCAGACCCCTGTTAATTGGGACTTTTAAAAATGAGAGAAGAGAGAAATGCTAAAACAATAATATACTCGCATTTTAATAAAATAACTTTCATTAATATCACACAAAAAAATACTAGTCTTAAAGCAATTAAGGTTTGTAAAATCTTGGTTAAACAGTAACTTTTATTTTAAAGTATCTCATTACATTCCAGATTTCAAATTGAAGGATATGGAAAATAGGCCTCAGGAAATTTCCCTTATTCAAAGCTCTTTCCCCTCTGGCCTTGTTTATGGTAATTGGAGCTTTTGTTAAGCCTGAGGGAAGGGAGAAAAAAATGAGAAAACACAGAAGAACTTGCACCCTAATGGTGCTTAACTCACTAGCCTAATGGATATGCTGATCCCAAAGCTTAGTAAACCTTAGGAACTTCCCTACCTGATCTTCTTTCCCACCCTAATGGATCAGCTGACTCTAATAAACTCCTGAAATTACCTTTCTGCACCACTGTAAATGAGGCCTGTAAAATTCAGACCCTTGTCTTGTCTCAATTTTATTGTTTCTGCCTGGAAGATGAGCTTTGACTGTTTGATTGACTCTTTGCTGAATAAAGAGTTTTCTGATCTGACACTGGTTTCCTGCCTCCATTCTTTGTCCTTACAGTTTTTGGTTCCCTTACTGGGAATCCACTGAAAGACTCTTTGTGCTTACACAAATTTTTCTTTAAAAACTAAACTTAGTTAATATAAAAACATAAATGCAATTGTGATACTTTGATTGACTTCTACATTTACTAAAAAAAATTTTATTTCCCAAGTATATGTCTTTAAGACATAAGAATTGTAAGAACATTCTGCTAAGCTAATGTCTCCAATCTAAAGTTTCCTACAACTGTGCTTTCTTACAAACTTATATAAAAATAACAAATTAATTATGAAAGGAAAGTGACTACAACACTCGTAGCGACCAAGAGATTTTTACTGCAGCAGTGCAACAGAGGAGAAAAGAGAGAGAAGGACAGAGAGAGAGAAAGAGAGAGAGAGAGTGCAAGAGAGACAGAGAGAGCAAGAGAGAGAGGGGCCCAGCAGGAGGGAGTTTTTAGAGCCCAAATCTAATGGGGTCTCTGGGTCTGCAAGCTGCCTTGTTGGCACAAGGTGGGGGTTAAGTGTTAGGCCTTTAGAAGTGGGCTGAGTGTTCTGCCTTCAGCAGGGGCTTGGGTATTGGGGTTTGAAGCAAACATGGGATAAAGAACCAGACAGAGGATTTGAGTGGCCAGGTCATCCTGCAGCTAACTTTGTTTGGCATGCCCTGCAGACAACTTATTCAGCCTGTCCTGCACCTAACAAATTAGAGGTTTAATTATGATATTTAATATGTTGTGATTCAATAAGTTATAATATTTTGTGAATCACTACCATTAAAAGTAAATTTTGTAAGCACAAAGGGGCTTCAAGTGAGTTCCCATTAGGAAAGCAGAGAATGTAAGCACAAAAAATGAAAGCAGGAAGCCCATTTGGGATCAGCAAACTCTTCTTTATTTAGCGGAAGGGTCAATCAAACAGCTGAGGCTCATGACTGGGGCAGAACTGTGCCAACACAAGATTTCTCAGTTTTTCTATATTATCTCCTCAGTTCTTAGTCAAAAAGTAATAGCAGGAATCACATTATGAGGTCAGTTAGGTAACCCCTATTGTGGGTGGATGACTTTGCAGAGACCTGAAGGACCCTAGACACCAATGTGGGCCATGCTGGCCACCAACCTCTTCCAGCTAGGACACATAAGGCCTAGTCCAGAGCTGCCTCCCTCTAGTTCAAGACACTTTTGACAAAACCCCACCCTTACACAGAGAGATCCCCTGATGAAAACTGGCCTTGAGCCTTAGCACCACCCCCAACTCAGGAACCCTTTCCCAGAAGAATACCAGAGCCTGTCACAGCTGCTGGCCTGAGAAACCAACCTGTGCAAAAGAACATGCATGTTACAAACATCAGTCATGGAAATAACACACTATGACCCATGTTCTAGGTAGGAAAATTACCAGGATATTTGGAACAACAATATGACAGTAGATTTGATGTATTTCACAAATATTTTCTTGAAAAAGTTCAATTACCCAAAAATGACTCAAGGAGAACCAGGTGTAATCATTGAAAAATATGAAATCAGTAGTAAAAATCTTCCTATAAAGGAAGAACACAGTCAGTGGAAATTTCAAAAATTTAATAGTGGTGTACATATAATTTTGAACAAGATTTTAGAAAATAATAAGAAAGGCAACATACCTGATTGATACTAAGGCTAAGTTAGCATGACCCAAATCCTTGAACATAGTGCCAGCAAAAACCTGAGTTGGAGGTAATTTCTGAAATAAGTGCAAAAATTTTAAGAGAAATATTAAAGACCTTAACCTAGCAACACATAAATAGGATACATGTATCATGACCTACCTGGGTTTCTCCAAGAAAGAATTTTTCTTTAAGAAAAATCTATGCAAAACAGTGTAACTAGGTTATATTCTTGCAATCAATGAAAACTGTTTTTTCAAATTTAAAATCTATAGGGAGGGAAGGTATTAAAAAATTCAATTAAGAATTACAGAAAAAATCCTTTCCTCCATGTTCAAATGTAACTTTCACTAATTTAGTGTATATAAATCCAATCCATGTCTTTGTACTTTTACTGGGTGAATGTGTATTTGTGAATCCAGTATAATCATTACCATTTCAACCGCTGTTTCATATTTACAGACATCACACTATAAAACTGGTTTGGAAACATATTTCACCACACAGTGTCACATAGAACACCCTCATAATAAAGTAGTACAAGTATATTATTTTTAACTATGCTCTGCTTGTACTTAGGTCATAAATGTCCTTTAAAGCTACATGGGGCAAAGGTTTAGTCCCTACTGTGGTGACACTTGGACATGGTGGGATATTTAAAAGATTGGGCCTAGTGGGAGATCTTTAGGTCATTGCAGACAGGCTTTCAAGAAAATTGTGGGGCCTGAGCCTCTCCTTCTTTCTTCCCCCAAATTCTTGGTCATGGGGTTGACAGTTTTAATCTTCTTTGATGTGCTGTCTCCCCTTGGGTCCAAGGCAACAGGGACAACTTAACAGGAACTGAAACCTCCAAAAACATATACCAAACCTGTAGTGGTGGACAACACCTATATTCCCAGCAGCTCAGAAGGCCGAGGCAGGAGGTTCACAATTCAATGCCTACCTGAGCAAATTAGTGAAAACATGCCTCAGATAAAGTAGCTTAGTGGAGAGAACCCCTGGATTCAACCTCTAGACCAAAAAAAGAAATAAAGAAAGAAAATAAAGAAAAATAAGCCTTCTCTCAGGTGTTAATTATAGTGCTGGACAGCTGACCAAAACAGAGAGCTTGATTACTTCATGAGCCTTCTTATCAGGGGATTCAATGTTCTGCAAGAAGAGATAAAATGTTTCTTGGAAAAATCTAGTAGTAGAATTGCTAGGCATCTTCAAGTTCAACAAACGTTACAACAGACTCCCCAAAGTGATTGTGCAAACATTTTTTTTTTATTTCTCATATTAGAGAGTTGCTATTTCCCCACTTCTCAGTCTCACTATAGGAAGAAAGATATTTACAAAATTAAGATTTGTATGTTACAAATCTTGGAAATTCATGGAAAACATACTTTACTGTGCAATATAATTAGTATTTAATAATTTCACTATCAGAAAAATAGGAGACATATGACAAACATAGCATATGAGACTTCACAATGGTTCCAACAGGGTGGGGAAAGTGCAAGAACCACAAGTGCAAGCTTTATTCAATACTCCAGGTGTTGGTTAAATGATCATAATCAGTATACACTATTTTTAAATTAAATATTGTCAGACCAAAATGAAAAGAGCTACCAAAGAGAGCTCTAGCCTTGGCCTGTTTCTACACATACACCCCAGCAATCAACTGGTAATTCAGGAGGAGTTGATCCTCTCTTCCCCTGGCACTGTGTGAATGGTGCCCCCCAGTGGCCTGAGAGATGTATCCTGCAGAGCTGTGTTGGCAGGAGCTGTGGGAGAGACAGGAAACTCTCTGGAATACTTTAAAGTGTTCTAAGTACTAAAGCCCCAAATTATAAATTAAAAAAAAATGTTTTTAAAGTGAGAGTTTTCCAGATACTTCCCATTTTGAAGTTCTGTATGAAAAACTCAGATCAACAGTATTCAAATATTCAACTGGGCACCCTTCAGATATTTTTGACCTGCATGCCCCGATGACTGTCAGAACACTCTGGATTCCCAAGGAGGGGTTCTCAGGCCAGTGTGAGTTCCTCAGGGGTTCTTGTGATCACAGTAGCTGGAGCTGTCGTTTCAGTGGAAGCCCTGCCTCCAGTGTGGAAAACTCAAGTAGCATTGTGCCTTTTAGGTGGATGGAAGTGTCCATCTAAATAACAGTCAGAGAAAGATTCTGCCAAGAATGGGAATTGGAAATGGAATGACCCTGCAGTAGGCATAATCCTACCACACTACACCCCAGGCACATTCACTGTAACCACAGTGGGAGAGTTTAGGGCTGTGGTAAAATTTTAAAGGCAAAAGTAAAAAAAAAAAAAAAAAGAAGAAGAAGAAGTAAAACAGATATTTTCAAGTAATAAGTCTTGGAAACAATGGTTCATAAGAAGAGGGATTTGAGTCCAAAATTAATCAGACAGTGGCTGGACAGACAAGCTTGCAGAAGTCTGCCCTTAGAAGGCTGAATTCAGGCAGAATCGAGAGAATATGAGAAATACAGTTCTCCCTAAAATACAGGCATTGTGAATTCTGTCTTAAGGAGCAAAGTACAATTTTTTTATGAAAAAAAAAATTGAACATAGTATTTAGTCATAATAGTGAGCTCTGGAGAGTACCCTGTCTAGGAGGGGCTGGTGAGAAAAGTAAAAATAAATCAAGTCTTTTCATAATACTACCGAGGAGACAAAATTTTCTTAACATTTTATATGCAATAACACTTTTCAACCTCTTTCGCTAGAAAACCATCAAAGAGGTGCAGCATGAGGTACTACCCAAGGGACTGTACATTTCCTCAATGTTTGGAAACAACACCTAAAATAGGATTTAATTATTTTTTTAAAGACATTCTATTCATAGCAAAATCATGTTTAGGGAGTCCAGATAAGCAGAGCTGAGATTCCATGGAAGCTTTTTTTCTGGTTTTTCCCACTCTCTATCCCATAACTCCAATAAAAAAGCCAAGGTTTTCTGAAAAGTAAATGTGTATGCTTCAAATGTTTGAAAGACATGAGCTTTTTCAAATGAAAGTTCAGTAGGAAAAACAGCAACAAACAGATTGTCCTGTGGATTGCTCTAGTCCCATGGTTAGAAGCAAGGCCTGGTGCCTTCTTACCTGAGAATCATGGCGGCTTTGTGGAGGACTTCACATCTCAAAGGGACTGCAGGTAATTCATCACTTTTGGGGGTGGGGGGCTTTTGTGCAAATTTTGCCTCTGAGACCCTGTACCCAGTGGATTGTTAGTTCCACTATGTACAGTTGGGGAGGAGGGCTGGATATAAGTTGCAAGACAGCTAGAGCTGACCCCACAACAATCTTTTCTGAGATAGGGCTCATCTAGAAAACTCTCTGCCACTATCTTCGACTTGACAATTTCCTATTTATTCCCAAATTGCACAGAATATATATATATATATATATATATATATATATATATATATATATATATATATCTCCAAAACAGGACCACTCATTAAATTTTTCTAGTATAATTTCTCACCCCTCCTCCACCCTGGGTTATGGAGATCTAACGATCTAACCAGGACCTGAAACATATTAGGCAAGTACCCTACCATAAAGCTATATCCATGCCTTTGTTTGCTTTTTGTTAGTTTGTTTTGTGCAAGAATTAGCTACAAGGAACCCAGGGCCTCATTCATTTGGGCCTCACTCTTAGATGCTTCCTGCATGCTAGGCAAGCACTGTACTACTGAGCCACACCCCAGTCTATCCTGTGGATTTTCATTTATTTTGCTTTTTTCTCCTGGCCCTTTGCCACCTCTGGCCCCAATAACATCTAAAATGACTAGACTGGCCATGTAGTAAGGATCCTCTTAACTCAGCTTCTCAAATAGCTGGGATTAATGGCCTACACCACCATGCCTGGCTAACTCTTCATCTCACAGGAAAGAAGAAAGAGTACAAGAACATAAAGAACTTTTTCCTCGATTTCAACACAGAGTAGTGCCTGGCCAATTTTATTAGATGCACCCAACCCTTCTGCTCATGTTCTTCACATGGTGTTTCTTTTCTTTTATTTTATTTTTAAAATAAGAATCCCATACATGTTCCCATATATCTCTAAAATATAAGGAATATTTTTTAATGTTACCACGAGCTTACTTTTAAATCTAAGAGCCTTTGGAAAAGCCCTTCTCCCCATTTGAACTGTGCAGTAGCCATAGAGAGTTCCCTAGGTGATAAGACTTGTCCCTGGCCTCTAAGCCTGCACTTTAAAAGATGAAGACTTGGGCTGGGGATGTGACTCAAGCAGTAGTGCACTTGCCTGGCATGTGTGCGGCCCAGGTTCGATCCTCAGCACCACATACAAACAAAGATGTTGTATCCAATGAAAACTAAAAAATAAATATTAAAATTCTCTCTCTCTCTCTCTCTCTCTCTCTCTCTCTCTCTCTCTCTCTCTCTCTTAAAAAAATGAAGACTCAAACACCCTGAATCCTCACACTAATTCACACAGTCTATAGGCTGCCTCAACAAAAACCACATCTCAGTCCTTCACCAACGAACCTCAGCTTTGAAAGTCATGTTGAACTTCAATTCCTCAGGTGTTCTCAGTGGTAAATTGCCTAACTCTGGAACAGCATCTATTAATGTTTTACCCTAGACATGTCCTTAGATGACTCCACCCCTGAGGGATGCAGACAACACCCACAAGGCCTACAGTGCCGCCTGGCATAAGGACCCTGGTGCAACAGACACAGTCCCATCCTAGCCCATAGCCCACCTTAGACACCTCTGATGACATTTAACCTAAACAACTTCTTCCAATCCTAGCTTCCCTTCATTAAGCACCCACTGAAACTAAACTTATTAAATCCCTACAACACTTATATAATGTTGGTACTATCTATCATCATTTGGACTTGAGGGTACCAAAAACAGAGATGTGTAGGCTATCATGAGCCCCTGACCTCCATCCTTGGTGAACCTTGCTTCTCTCCATCATAGAATCACAGCAATTGCTTCTTATTCGTATTCCTCTAAATCATAGAATTTCCACTTCCCTCCTTCTATTGAAACAATTGGCTTTTTTTTTTGTTTGGGGGGGGGACTGGGATTGAATCTACAAATGTACAAATGTAGATTCAATATAAATATTGAATGTATGAAGGCTAACTCTGAAGCTGAAACAGATTCTTCCTTCATTATCTCCTAGTATCCCCATGGGGATATACATGATTTTACAGTTGAATACTTAAGTTCAGAGAAGTTAACTAATTTACCAGAAGTCACATACTGAGGAGACTGTAGGCAAAAATATACAGCAGATGAAATTAAGTTTTGCTGGGCATTGATGTTGCCACATAATAGTAATCCATAGGCTCAGGAGACATTGACAGAGGATTCAAATTCAAAGCCAACCTCAGTAACTCAGTAAGGCCCTAAGCAACTCAAGGAGACCCTTTCTTTAAATAAAATATACAAAGGGCTTGGGATGTAGCTCAGCAGTTGAGTGCTCCTAGGTTCAATCCCCAGTACAAAAAAATACAAAGAAGTTTTCAACTGGGCAAGTTAATGGCAGCAGTGCAAAAATTAAATTTTAAAAAAAAGAGAGATGAAGGAATCTAGTTTTCTAACTTAATTTGTGGATAGATGGTGTCTCTGTAACCAAAAATGAAGAAAAGGCATAAGGAACAGATAAACCCAGCCTAATTCCATTTCATGGCTTTATGATGAGTTGGAAGCCAACTCATCATAAAGTCATGAAAATTTAATTTCTGTTTTACTATAAATTACTGAGATTTTTAAACTTCATTGGAATTTCTGCTGATTCCTTGACCTCACCCATGCCTGGATTTCTCTGAAGAGATAAAAAAAACCTTCTCTAAAACCTTAGTGGTGCTTTATAAATACTGGCTCCCCCTAAGCAGAAACAACCCTCTCTGAAACCTAGACAGTGCCTCATAAATTCTGATGTCGAGATCTCAATTTATTTTCTACCTTGAAATGTTAAGCCATGTAGATCATTAACCTACTATCTGCCTTTGTATTATACTTGTCAAAATCCTGTTAGGGGTAAGTTCTCAAGACCCCCCCTTTGCAACTTTTTGTGCTAGAAAACCTTTTTCCTGGTAAGCTGGGGTGTTGATCTCTAGCCCAGCTTAGGGAGAGTCAGCTGCTGGCCAGCTTTATTTGTGTAAACAATATAAGCTTGCTTTAATTTGATTTAAAATTGGAGTTGGTGGTCTTTTCTTGTTTGTGGCTCAACATAACAGATTGATTTACAGTTAAGTTCATAGAGGGTGTTTCATGGGCTATGACTGCAAATGAGTCCTATGTTGACTTCTTGGGGACCTCAACAAACCATGGAGTCATTTAAGATCAAAAACCTACATGGAGCTGGGCACAGTGGTGTATGAATATAATTCCACCAGCTCTGAAGGATGTGGCAGAAGAATTGACAAGTACAAAGCCTGTTTCAGCAACTTAGCAAGGCTCTCAGAAACTTAGAAAGACCCTGTGTAGGAAAAACAAAACAAACAACAACAAAAAAGTAAAAAAAAAATAATTGCTAGAGATATTGCTCAGCGTTTAAGAACTCCATATATCACAAATACATAAATAAAATAAAGCAAAATCTACTTGGAGCAACTCTAAATTGATGGGAATACCTGTGAAATTTTATATAGGAATTTGTTTGAACCACATAGAATCTGAGCCAAATGATGACACCATTTTCAACAGACCAAATCCTTTATTCAGCTGAAACTTCTGCACCCGTGTAGGTTCCAATGGATGTGAAAGGTTTCAGAATGATTCCTGCCAACACAGAGCACACAGAAGTCTTTAAGGAGATATTTTTCTGTGACCAGGAATAGCTGAGTTCCATGTCAGGATTTCCATGTATCACATGTGCCAGCTCCTACTGCTTCCCTTTCCCTGAAGAACTTGATCCACTGCTGGAGCTGGAGGGATCCCTTCAAATACACCTGGCAAGGTAATCATCATTTCTTTGCAACAAGATACAAACTTCTGACTCCAGGCCTGTGAGAAATTCCAGCTTCCCTGCTGGGATTCAGTCCCTTGCTACTGCCAGGAACTGCACTCTGACCTTGCTCTGCTGTGCAAAAAATCCCACCTGAGAGTTGGAAAGTAAAGCCAGATTGCACCTTGCATTGCTAAAACCTTATTTTATCTCCAGAAACCACAAGGTGCCAGATTTTTCTCCTAAGCTTTCATCCTGCTTTAGTAGAAGGTCATTGTACAGTGTTTGGCATTTAAAGGTACCAGAATGGAACTTGACAGGCAAGAACTATGACTTGTTCCTAGGCACTCCAGTGCCACAGTTCTCAGGGTCAATAGTCAAGAGTCCTTACTGAGTCACTGAGAAAAACATCATTGAGTGTTGATGACTTTGAAGAGGATCAAAAACTCCTGGACACCAACGCAGGCTATGTTCTGGCCACCAACCTCTTTGACCTTGGGAAACTAAGGCTGAGACCAGAGCTGTATCCTGAGAGCTCACAGATGCTTTTTGACAAAACCCCATCTGGACCCAGAGAGATCTCCTGATGGAAAGAAGCCCTCATATTTAGCACCACTCCCACCAAGAGAACCCAACCTTGCAAACCCCAGAGCCTGTCACATGTGCTGGTCTTCAAAAACAACCTGAGAAATAGAACATACATATAACATGAAAATATCACACCACTACACTTGCTCTAGGTATGAAAATAACCAGGGTATTTGAAACAACTTTATGTCAGTAAACTTGTCATCTTTTATGAATATATTCGAGGAAAAAATTAACTTCCCAAAAGTAACTCTAGGAGAACCAGTTAGAATAATTGAAAAAAAAATATATAATCAGTAGTAAAAAATATTCCTATAAAGGAAAGGGCAACAGTCATTGGAAAAAATAAACATTTCATAAAGTTATACATGTAAATTTGCATAAGATTTTAGAGAATAGTAAGAGAGGTGACATATCATTCATGCTTTGGATAAATTACTGTGAACAAAACCCTTGAAGATAGTGCAGGCAAAAACCTGAGAATGAGGTAACTTCTGAAAATAGATGCAAAAAATATGTAATTGAAATACTAGGAACCTAAAACTAGCATCACATGAATAGGACACGTGTGTCATGACCTACTTTGGTTTCTCAAAGAACACTATGATCATAAGAAAAAATCTATGCTGATCATTATGTGACTAGATTATATTCTTAGAATCAATGAAACCTATATTTTAAAATTCAAAATCTACAGTGAGTTAAGGTATGAAGAAACTCAGTTAAGAGTTGGGTTCTGGCTCAATGGGAGAGTGCTGACCTAGCACATGTGAGGCACTGACTTTGACCCTCAGCATCACAGAAAAAAAAAATTAAAAGAAAAAAGAACTTGGTTAATCATTTCTCATAATACTGGAGAAAAATATATCCTGTCCTTTATGTCTAAATGCAACAGTCTCTAATTAACTGTATAAAAATGTAGTCCATGTTTTTGTATTTTCATTGGGAGAATGCACATATGTGAATCCAAGATCATTACCATTTCACCACTTATTTCATTTTCGCAATTATCACACTACAAAACTAATTTAGAAACTTGATACTTCACTCGACAGTGTATCCTCCAATACTCTCAAAATAACATAGGACTATTCTCTTGTTTTCAGCTGTGCTATGCTAATAGCTTTTATATTAAACTTCCCTTAAAGCTACATGTGTTAGAGGTTTAGTCCCCAGTGTGGTGACACACTGGGACATGGTGGGTCATTTAAGAGCTGGAGCCTAGTGGAAGACCATTAGGTCATTGGAAGCAGGCTCTAAAGGGGATTATGGGACCCTGGCCTCTCCCCTCTTTCTCCCTCTCACTTCATGGTCATTTGGTTGACAGTTTTATTCTACCATGATGTGCTATCAAAGGCATAGAGCAACAGGGAAAACTGTCCAAGGACTGAAACCTCCAAAACCATGATCCAAGCCTAGCAAGATAGACAACACCTATAATCCCAGCAACTCAGGAGGCTGAGGCAGGAGGCTCCCAAGTTCAAAGCCACTTCAGCAACTTAGTTAGACCATGTCTCCAAAAATAAAGAGGACTGGTAAAGTAGCTCAGTTGAGCAGACTCCTTACACCACCACCCCCCCCCTAAAATAAAAGTCAAAATGCCCCTTATCACAGGTATTAGGTGTAGTGGTGGAAAACTGACTAACACAGCTCAGCCTTCTTGTCTGGAGATTCAGTGTTCTGTAAGAAAGCATAGCATTTTCTTTTTTAAACATCTAGTAGCAGAATTTATAGGCATCTCCAACTTCAATCAACATTCCAAGTGACTGTACAGAGTGATTGTGTGAATACCACATTTCTGCTGTTGAAGAGTTGCTATTTACCTATAGGTCCTCTGTCTCATTTTGAGAGGGAATATATTTACAGACTGAAGATTTGCATGTTATGCACCTTATACATTCATACAAAACATGCTTTATTGTGCAATTTAATATTATTTCATAATTTCACACTTAAATACATGTGAGTCACATGACAAACATAGTATGTGAACTCAACACAAGGGTTCTAAGAGGGTCATCAAAGTACAATAACCATAAGTGCAAGATTTCTTCACCTATTCCTAGTGTTGCTTAAATGATTGTAACCTGTACACACTGTCTTATGATTAAATATTTTGACAGCACAATGTAAGAGCTGACAAAGTGTTTTCTAGCCTTGGCCTGCTTTTGCACAAAACATCCCAGGAGTCAACTTGGAATTCAGGAAGAGCACCTCCACTCCTCCAGGACACTGCATGAATGGTGCCCCATAGTGGTCTGAGGGATGTGGCTTACAGAGCTGGTGCTAGCAAGCCCTGTGAGAGCCAAGAAACTCTCTAAAAGTTTTCAAGCTGTTCTATATCATAAAGCTCAAAATTGTGAAAATGGTTCCAAAGTGGGAGGTTCCATGATATCACCATCTTTGAAGTTTTGTCTCAAAGCCTCAGATCAACAATATCCAAAAGTTCCCCTGGCCACCATCAGATATAATTGGCCTACATGCCAAAGTGACTGTCAGAACACTATGGATTCTCAAACAGGGGCTCTCATCTCAGAGCAGGAGCCTTCAGGGGTCCTTAGGATTGCAGTAGCTGAAGATGTGGCCTCAGTAGAAGTTCTGCTTTCAGTTGCAAAATTCAGGTAGGCCATTTTAGGTGGATGGAGGTGTTGATCTAAATTATGGTCAGAGAAAGATTCTGCAAAGACTGTGAGTTGTAAATGGAATGACACAGCAACAGGCTCATGCCTGCCACTGTACACCCCTGTCACATTCACTGTAAGCACAGTGAGAGAGTTGAGGACTGGGGAAGATTTTTAAAGACAAAAGTAAAAAGAACTACAACACATATTTCCAAACAATAAGTCCTAGCAACTGTGATAAAAAAAAATAAGAGAGATGTGAGTCCAAAGTTAAACAGATAGTTGCTAAGCAGACATCCTTACAGAAATCTCTTCTGAAGGGTTGAATTCTTATCAAGCAATCCTGGCTGAGATGGCTTCCTTCAAAATGTAATAGCTTGGATTCTGTTTGTTTGTGAGGGTTGATATATATGAAAATCCATTGTGATGCCAATGATTTAGTCAAATTTCTGGGGATTCAGGCTGTTCTGCCAGGCTACGATGTCCTGAAGCTGCTGTCATGGCCAAGGAGGAGAGCAGAAACCTAAAGACTCCTCCATAGAAAGGCACCTTAGAGGATCTTATATCCAAGGGGGGAGATATTTGTTAGACAGGGCTATGTAAGCAGTGTCTACCTAAAGCACACATTGGTTTGAATTTGGCAATGCTGTCTTTGTGGCTGTTGCTGTGGTAATGGCTGCATGAACCAAACTTTCTCCAGAGTACTGGATGATGCATAGTCACGGACCTACCACTGGTGGGTTCTACTACCAAACAGAAGACACTGATCTTTCAGAAATCTCTCTCTCTCTCTCTCTCTCTCTCTCTCTCTCTCTCTCTCTCTCTCTCTCTCTCTCTCTGCATTATCTGGGATGGAGGGGGATCTATGAAGGATTGAAGGGCATTTTTATTTTTTGTTGTTTTATCTTTTTAAAAAAATATTTTGGTCATAAAACCTTATTGAACTGAGCATTTACTGACTGACTCTTTACCTTGACACTAAGTGGATAATTATAGAATGATTTATGACTATAGCTCTCTAAAACTGAATGCCAAGTGCTTCATTTATAATTTTTGCCCAGTCATCAACTTCTTCATACCCCTCATTCCTGCTTGGTTGAGTAACTGGGCTGCTCTGTAGCAACTTGCTGTCCATATAACATAAAAGGCAGTGGCAGAGAATTGACTTCCATTTTTTGGAGGAGATGTAAACTGTAATTCCAAGCTCAGGGCCTCTTCATTGCCTTGACAACCTGCATCCTGCTCTTGTAAAAGGGAAGACACCTGCTGCCCTAAGTCCCCTTGCTTCTGGGGATCCACTAAAAGAGGATCCTGAAAGAGAAGCTTCTCTTGGTAATTCTGTGGCTGTTGCAGCTGCAGATTATAATAACCCCAGTCACTCTGCTATTGTCCTTCACACAGATCAATGAGCTCCACGTCCTACTGCTGCTGCATCTTTCCCTGTACACTATCAATACAGGGCAAAGGCAAGCCAAATAGTTCATACCCCTCACCCCAAACCTGCTGTGTTGTGGACCTTGGCTGCTGTCTAGCAACTTGCTGTTCATCTAACACAAAAGACTCTGGAAGAAAACTGAAATCCATTTGTGGAGGAGATGTGCACCAAATCTGAGAACCTGAGTCCTCTCCATTCTTTTCTCGACCTTCATCTTGCTCTTGTTGAAGGGAGGAAACTGCTGCCCTAAGTCCTCATACTTCTGAGACATTAGAAGTGGGTCCTGAACTGACAGCTTCCCTTGGTAATTCTGGGGCTGTTGCAGCTGTGGATTATAATATCCCCAGTAACTCTGCTGCTGTCCTTCACACAGACCAAAGTGTTCCTGGTCCTGCTGCTGCTGCATCTTTCCCTGCACACTGTCAACATTGAACAAGGGCAAGGACCTTCTCTGTTGAATTTCCTCTGTCATGAATGTGGCCCACTAAAAATACTGCAAAGATGAAGCAGGATTACTATAGGTGGCTGCAGCAAAGCTGGGAGAAGTTTCACTTCCTCTGGCCTCTTGACCCAGGGAAGCACACTTTGGTTCCTTTCTCATGCCTGGGAACACCAAGATATATGAGCCATTCTCTTCACTGAGAAGTTCACATGTCTTCATAGGAAAGTAGCCAGTTTCTTCCAGTGGAGCCTGCTGGGGGGAAGAGGGCTGTTCAGTGGTACTCTTGTCATATTGCATCTGGGAATCCTGGTGACCTAAAACAGGATGATGATCCTGGACAGGAAACTCATGTCTCCTGTCAACAAACATTCTTTCATTTTTGTGCATTGTAGTCTGGATCTTTTATTTTGAAACAAAATCTAAAAAGAAAGAAATCATATTCATTCAAATATTTTATAGGTCAGCTTAGTCTCAGCATTATCATTGACTGGCTTCTTGATCTGAAGTAGACACAAAAAAGGAAATCCATCCTGGGCTGAATCATGGAGGTTATGGTACAGGTTATGAATGGTGCACAATTCCAAACTCCTAACTATCCTCAGAATCGTATTCATAGGAACCCAGGCTTTTCAATCTCTCAGCAACCTCTCTGCAACCTCTTCAATTAGACTGAATAGAACCCCAGCTGCCCTATGCACATTCCCACAGCTTCTTGATTTTTCTCAAGCTGTCCCATCAACACACATTTATGACTCAATGTACTGTAAGATTATTCTTAAATTTCTTGTACTGAAAAGCCACAGACAGGACAAACAAAAGTCTCTGAAAACTACACAGTGCATTTTACACATGATCCTAATAATTGCACAGAACTCTAGTTTACGTCTTTTTCTCCTGCATCAATTCAAGATAATTGGAATGCCAGGCATAGTCCCCAAAGCTTTGAGACGGGTGTTTAAAAATAACAAAATGATTTACAGAAAATGCAATACAATTATCTGGGGGTGGAGACGGGCACAGGCAAGAGTATGTGAAAGCCTTTTGATTTTGATCACTGCTGGAACCTATCTTCAAATTTAGAATGGATTTAGGTTAATATTGATAAGAACAATTGATCCACACTTAGGATGGTTAAAATTGTAACTATACATAACAAAACTGGTACATCTAAACACATGCTCTAATTTTCTCTTATAATATAATTAGACCAAAAGAAATAAGGTGCGAGGGTCCTTAATTTGCAGTTAGATAGAGAGAAGTTAGAAGGTCAGTTACAAAAAGATGAGACCAAAAGGCAGGTGCTCCCATTCTCATATCCAGACCTCCTAGCATCCTCTCCTTGACCATGCTTGCTTCTGCATCACATGGGCCCATTCTAAACAGTTACACAGCTTCTCAAGCACATTTTTCTCCCAGTAATTTTCTTGTTCAGTTTTTCTACTTATTCATATAAAATCATTGATTTTCAGAGCCTTTGAAATGTTTCCAGTTCATGGAATTTTTATAATACAATACTTCATAGCTTACAGAGACTTTGCTATTCATTTATTTTGCAGCAATGTTCTTATATCCCCTTTCCTATTTTCTCTAAAAAATGTCCTCCTAGTCTCAAACAACCAATATTTTCATTGATACATGGATAATGACAGAATCAAGATATGTGGAAAACTTCTTCAGTGTATATCAGAGCCATCCTAATACAGCAAAACTTTGTGCAGTTTTAATAATAGTTCACAAAAATCATCATCAGAAATTTCCAAAACAAAATACTGGCTCATATAACAAATGGCTACAAAGTACCTACTAATGCTGTGAGGTGCCACATGTGGGACATAACTGAACAAGTCCTTTCACCTGCACCTTAGGTGATCACCTCTTGGCAGTTTGATTGGCATATCAAATTTAACAGATCTCAAGTAAAAACACTAATGTCTCTAACAAAAAACTGATCAGGACAAATTGTAGAGCCATCTTTAACTCCTTTCACAGAATATCCAACATTTCTGCAAACTATCAGTTCTACCTTTAAAATATTCAATCTTCCTAGATCTGTATATTTCCATAGCCAACACCATGATCACAATCCAGCAGGGTTTCTATTCTGGATAATTACAAAACATCTTAATTGGTGCCTACTCCTCACAATAATCCTGCCTCACAATATGTGGTGAGCCGCTTCTGCCGTTTCTGCAGATTATGGTCGCCATTACAAGATGGCGCTGGCTCCGCTGTGGTCTGTGACAAACAATTTCTTATCTGGGAAAGTTGGCACATGATTTTTCACCACCCTGTGAGAAAGTTCCACGCGGCAGCTTTGCATTGGGGCTTGGGATGCTTTATTAAGGCTGGGAGGGGCACCCGAGAGGAAGAAGAAGAAATATCCAGGGACCTGAATAAAACTGTTGAAAGAAGATTCTCGAGTTGCGTATTCCTTGCGGGCAAGGGGTCGCGACAAAAATAGACAAGTGGCGCCGAGACCCGGGAACCAGAACTTTCAACAGTCAGGAGTGGTGCACCGGTTAGTCCCAGGTAAGTGGGATCCGCGACCAAAGCGGGGTTAGTCCCAATAAGTGGGATCCGCGATCAAAGCGGGGTTAGTCCCTAGTAAGTGGGATCCGCGACCAAAGCGGGACAGCTCCTCTGTAATGAAAGAGAGAGCCTTATATTTTATTGCAGCTGCACTGTGTACTTTCGCTCCTACTTTCGCTTTCTTTTTTTTGTGCTTTCTTTGTTGTTGCGTCATGGGTGCCGCATCTTCAAGTCCGCTTCTCCTGGCCCTAGATGGCCTGTTACGTTCCAAGGGACTGGAAGTGAAACATAGTACTTTACAGAGATTTTTACAGAAGATAGATATCGCTGCACCGTGGTTCGCATTTTCGGGCAGCCTTACTGTGCCTAGTTGGGATAAATTAGGCAAAGATCTTGACTTTGCTTCTGAGCATGGCATATTAGAGGGTGGGGTGATACCCCTTTGGAAAATGGTCCGTAGTTGCCTTACAGATGATAGATGTCAGGAAGCACTTACTAAAGGACAGGAGGTTTTAGAGCGATTGCATGAGGAAAAATCGGAGATGGCAGAAAGTGAAGTGACTCGGGAGGATGGGAGTGTGCAGAGCATGAGACGGGGGAGGAAACGGTTGTATCCAGATCTCAGTACGCTGCGTACACCCCCATGCGAAAGTGGGTCAGAGGAGGAGGAGGATGAGGAGGAAGAGCTCGAGAGGCTGTCTCGTCAGCTAGGGAGTTTAGTTGTAGGAGAAGGGAACACAGATAAGCAAGGGCTCAAGAAAAGCGATCCCCCGGATCCACCGCCGGATGGCGGGGGCGTTTCGGGAAGAGCTTTCCATGCCCAAACATGGAGGGCTGTTCACGCTGAGATGGGTCTTGCTTATCCAGTTTTTCAGGATGACAACAGAGGAAGAGTCCATGAACCCTTAGATTTTAAAATTGTGAAGACCCTGGCGGAGTCTGTACGCACTTATGGGGTGGATGCCGCCTTCACGCTGACTCAGGTGGAAAATCTGTCTAGATACTGTATGACTCCCTCTGATTGGGCTAGCCTTGTTCGGGCTTGCGTTTCCCCGGGTAAATATTTGGACTGGAGAGCATTCGTGCTAGAGGGCGCAATAGAGCAGGCCGCCCAAAACCATGCAGCGGGACGCCCCCATTGGGACAAGGATATGCTCTTGGTACAGGGTAGATTTGCAAATCAACAGACAGGATTTCCTCTTGAGGCATATGATCAAATTAACAATATTTGTATTCGGGCATGGAAGTCGCTTCCAAATAGAGGAGAGGTGTCTGGCAATTTGACCAAGATTCTACAAGGCCCTACAGAACCTTTTTCAGATTTTGTAGCAAGGATGGTGGATGCTGCTGGAAAGATTTTTGGGGATCCTGATAGAGCCATGCCCCTTATCAAGCAATTGGTCTTTGAACAATGCACCAAGGAATGTAAAGCGGCAATCACTCCTTATAAAAATAAGGGCATAGAAGCATGGATGAAAGTGTGTAGAGAGATTGGAGGACCTCTAACTAATGCAGGTCTTGCAGCTGCTGTCCTTCGGGTGGCAAAAGGGGGCAATCCTGGTGCCAGAACATGCTTCCATTGTGGTCAGCCCGGTCATTTCAGACGTGAATGTCCTAAAAAAGATAATTTTACTGGACCCCCTCACGGTGGCCCTTCCAATGGCTTTCGTCAACCAGGGCTGTGTCCAAAATGTAAAAAAGGGAAGCATTGGGCAAAAGAGTGTAGATCAATGAGGGACATCCATGGACAGCCTATTTCAGCTGGGCCAAAAAACGGCCGAAGGGGCCCCCGACCCCAGGGCCCACAAATATATGGGGCAATGGAGAATGTCACACCCAAACCCGAGACATGGCCATCTCTACGCCATCCCATGAGACGTGGAGAGCCACTACAGGTGCCGCGGGATTGGACCTCTGTTCCACCTCCAGACTCGTATTAACACCTAAGATGGGAGTCCAATTGGTGGAAACTGAGTTCAAAGGGCCTTTACCGCCTGGCACTGTAGGTTTGCTAATTGGACGTGCATCTTCTACTTTGCAAGGTCTTCATGTCTTTCCTGGAGTTATTAGCCCTGATACTGTAGGGACAATAAAAGTTATGGTGGAAGCTCCAAGGGGCATTGTATCTATTTCCCCAGGAGATCGGATTGCCCAATTGTTACTTCTACCCAGCCTGCATACCCGCTTTTCTGCTGATTCCTTTTCAAGGACAAGTGATGAGATTGGAGTTACTGGAGGGAATTCTGTTTATTTGTCCTTAGATATGAATGACCGTCCTACTTTAAACTTAACCATAGAAGGCAAATCAATTTTGGGATTGCTCGATACTGGAGCAGATCGTAGTATAATTGCACAAAAGGACTGGTCAAAGGGGTGGCCGGTACAGCTCTCAGATCAATCACTGAGAGGCTTGGGATATGCCCAAGCCCCTCAAATCAGCTGTAGACATCTATCTTGGAAGGACCCAGAAGGACACAATGGCACTTTTCAGCCTTATGTACTTGATTTACCTATCTCTTTATGGGGTCGTGATCTGATGAAAGACATGGGGTTCACTCTTAGTAATGACTATTCCCCGGCGTCTCAACAGATTATGCAAAATATGGGGTATAGGCCAGGTCTAGGACTAGGAAAACATCTACAGGGGCGTAGGCATCCTGTGCAAGGTCATCAAAAGCTTAACAGATTTGGTCTGGGTTTTTCCTAGGGGCCACTGGGGCTCAAATACCCATAACATGGCTCACCGAGGAGCCTGTTTGGGTGCCTCAGTGGCCTCTTCCCTCGGTTAAATTGGCAGCAGCCCATAATTTAATCAAAGAACAACTGGACTTGGGTCACATCCAACCTTCCACTTCTCCATGGAATACTCCCATATTTGTTATTAGGAAAAAATCAGGAAAGTGGCGCCTACTGCATGATTTACGAGCAGTTAATGCTCAAATGCAACTTATGGGGCCCATTCAAAGAGGGCTGCCTCTGCTCTCCTCTATTCCTCAGGGCTGGCATATTATTGCTATTGACATTAAAGACTGTTTCTTTTCTATTCCTTTGCATCCTAAAGACTCACAACGTTTTGCTTTCACCCTTCCCTCGTGTAACCACGAGGAGCCAGATCTTAGGTTTGAGTGGGTAGTGTTGCCGCAGGGAATGGCTAATAGTCCCACGATGTGCCAGATGTATGTGGGGAAGGCACTCGCACCTCTCAGACATAAGTATTCCTCCATCAAGATCATTCATTATATGGATGATGTGTTATTGGCCGCTAAGTTAGAGCAGATAGTTAATGAGGCCTATAGAGACTTAGTAAAGCTGTTAGCTCAATATGGGCTACATATCGCACCTGAAAAGGTTCAAACGGGGAATTCTATTGAGTATTTGGGAGCAATCATTGGGCATGACAAATTGAAACCACAAAAAATCACCATAAGAACTCAGGATCTCCAAACTCTGAATGATTTTCAAAAACTGCTGGGAGATATTAATTGGATAAGGGGATATTTACATATTCCTAATGGTGTGCTCCAGCCTTTGTATGCTACCCTTAAGGGTGATCCAGATCTTGCTTCTCCTCGTAGCCTCACCAAAGAGGCCAGGGCAGCCCTTATAACAGTAGAAGAAGCTATACAACATGCTACTCTATGCAGGCTCCGCAGTGATAAACCTTTCCAGTTATGTGTGCTTGCCACTATGCGGCAGCCTACTGGAGTACTGTGGCAAGATGGGCCTTTACTATGGATCCACCCACATATATCCCCAGGAAAATCTTTAGAATACTATCCTGATGCTGTTGCAGCGTTAGCACTTAAAGGGATCCACCAAAGCATTCAATTTTTCGGACAATCACCTTCTTCTCTTATTATACCCTATACTAAGGCTCAGCTTAATGTTTTGTGTGCTACTCTAGACAACTGGGCTATTCTATGTTGCTCGTTTCAAGGGGATATTGATAATCATTACCCTTCCCATCCATTACTCCATTTTGTTAAAGAACATCCCATCATTTTCCCTAAGGTAACTTCACCCAACCCAATTCCGGGGGCTGTTAATATTTTCACTGATGGTTCCAAGTCTGGAATGGGAGCTTATGTAATTAATGATTCTCCCCCTGTTCAGCATCAATTTGCTCCTGGTAATCCACAATGGGTTGAACTGCAAATTGTTATTGAGGTTTTTAAACAATGTTCTTTTCCTTTTAATCTTATCTCGGACTCCATTTATGTGGTACAAGCACTCAAAGTCCTGGAGGCCGTGGGAGCTATTAGTAATGCCCATAATGTATCTGCTTACTTTAATCAGCTTCAACAACTTATCTGTAGCCGCACTGCTCCTTTTTATCCAATGCACATACGGGCTCACACCTCTCTTCCTGGTCCGTTATCACAGGGTAATGCCTGTGCAGACTCAGCCACTAGAGACCAGTTGATATGCTTGGCTTCCTCCTTAGAGGGGGCTAAATTATTTCACCAGAATTTCCATGTTAATGCTTTAACGCTGCGCAGGCGTTTTTCCATTTCAAGAGCGGATGCTCGTCAGATAGTATTACAATGTCCCCATTGTGTCACATTTCTTCATCCCCCTACTTATGGAGTGAACCCACGGGGATTGAAGCCATTGGTTGTCTGGCAAATGGATGTGACGCACATACCTGACTTTGGTAACCTCAAGTATGTACATGTTTCTGTTGATACGTGCTCTGGAGTTATTCATGCCTCTGCTTTGTCGGGAGAGAAGGCACGTAATGTTATTACTCATTGCCTAGAAGCATGGGCAGCATGGGGTGCTCCTGCATCCCTTAAGACTGATAATGGACCTGCTTATACTGGCAAACAATTTACATCCTTTTGTTCTACCATGGGAGTGCAACTTACTCATGGTCTGCCTTACAATCCTCAAGGACAAGGCATTGTTGAGCGTGCTCATCGCACCTTAAAGGAAACTTTACAAAAACAAAAAGGGGGAATAGGAGCTGAACACACTCCTAAAGAACGCCTGTCCTTAGCTCTCTTTACCATTAATTTTTTAAATTTGGATATTCATGGTCACTCTGTGGCCGATAGACATGTGTCCCCTCAGCCCTCTGTGATTGGCTATGTTAAGTGGAAGGATGTTCTTACGGGCCAATGGAACGGCCCCGACCCCGTGCTGACATGGGCACGAGGATCTGTATGTGTTTTTCCCCAGGATCGCACGGAGCCGTTGTGGGTCCCTGAACGTCTGACAAGAAGAGTCTTGACATCAACCGACCAACAACAAGAGATACCACAGCAACCCTGTGATGAGGATCTTCACTCTGCTACGTGCTCTGGTTCTGGTGCTGGTGCCGATGGCACAGACGACACCAATGCAGTGGTGGGCAGTGGCACGGGCTTGGCCAATGCCGATGCCGGTTCATGGTAGTTCTAGTGTCCTCCCCACTCTTTTCTCTACCTCATGTGAGATGTCTGCTCCCTGTGCCTCTCCTAGAGGGGACGTGGAGAGCATTTTTAATCAATCTCAGGTTAATCTCACAGGAGTTTTTTGTTTCAGCCTTGGAAACGCTAATTGCATCAGCCTTAAGACCAAAAATTTGACTAACTGGGAGGATCCATTGCGGTCCAATCAGGTCTCAGGGAGTATTATTAATGCCGTACTGAGCCAAGTAGTTTCAGGGAAGCAATTAGGTTCAGGGACCCCTGTAAATAGCTCTGCTTTTAACATAACTACCTTGGCTATGATCTCCAAGGTACTAATCCCAGTGCCTCCTTCTTCTAATAGTACTTACAATGCCACTCATTTTAAGGCCTCTCCTTACTGTACCCCTAATCTTGGTTTCCCCCCAACATTTACGCCTTGTCAGGATCATTCTTGGGAGAGACTTCAAGTTGCTAAGGGTTTCTCTTTTTCCCCCTCTCTTAAGAGGTATGTTTATAACTTTAACCATAGTGCCAACTCCTCTACAGGAGTAGGTTGGTCCTGGTTTCAATGGCTGATTTTCAATGAGAAGGGGGCTTCAGCTGATATTTCTGCATTGGCTCAATTGCTGGGAGTCAGAAGCTGGCTGGCTAATGTTTCTGGTACTGTTCGCGAGAGTGAACGGGGTAATAGACTTACATCTGTTTCGTTCAACTCTTTGCTATATAATGCCACATTGCCCCCTGCGATGGTCTGCGTCCAATCCCCATTCTTGCTCCTTTTGACTAATGACACCTCGTCAGGGATGCTGGATTGTTCTAGTGTTACCTGTCTCTTATCTGAGTGTTGGAATGGTTCTTGGACTGTAGCAGTGGTTATGAAAATTCCAACCTTTGTCCCAATCCCAGTCACTGCGGACCCAGATAAATTCCCCATTGTTGAGCTACTTAGAGTCCACAGGGATTTTGGAATTACGGCAGCTATAGTGACAGCTGTGGCAGTGTCTGCTGCTGCAGCGGTTACGGCCGGAGTGGCCATGGCCAGTCAAGTACAAACTGCTGCCACCATTAATCAAGTTGTTCAACAAACTTCTACCATACTTGAGTCCCAAAATTCAATTAATCAACATATTTTGTCAGGGATTTTAGCTGCCAACCAAAGAATAGATTTACTCCAAGCTCAGGTAGAAGAATTGGCCGACTTGGTGCTTTTGGGTTGTGTTGACCAACGTGCACATTTATGTATAACCTCTGTCAGATTTAATGATTCCAGAAATGCCTCCCGCATCATCGGAGAGTATCTATCCGGAACCTGGTCCATGGCAGCAGAAAACTTGATCCAGTCTCAACTAACTCAGATTGCTGTTTTGAATAGTACCCGTGTCGAACCAGTGACTTTGGGTCAATTCACCGATTGGATATCTTCTGCTTTTTCCTTCTTCAAAGAGTGGGTGGGGGTAGGCATTTTTGGTGCAATGTGTTGCTTCAGTGTTGTGCTCTGTTTGTGGCTTCTCTGTCGCCTTAAGACTCGCCATGCACAAGAAAAGGCTATGATCATACAAGCTCTTGCAGCTTTAGAAAATGGCAACTCGCCTCAAGTCTGGCTTGCGCATCTTAAGCAGTAAACCTTTGTCATGGTCGCTACACCCCAAGTTATTATAACATTGCACTGGGATCGACATGACTTTCCTTGTTATTCTCTTAGTGTTGGAAAGCCCTTGCACTCTGCCGGTCTTACTGCCATTGCACGCAGATGGGTTTCCACACTAGTACTTTTCTATTGCCTTGAAGTTCGTGCCTTTCTTTCAGGGTGCTGTCAACTTATTTGTCATTATAAACAGCCACAGTTCAGCCTCAGCTATCCCCCTTCGCCCACCATCGTCACGATACAGGATGCGAGGCAAGGCACTGCACTTGAGTGATCCTTGAAGAGGACCTCAAGGAGAGCATGTCCTATTGCATGCGGGTTAGACGCGTTCACGCCCCGCCCCACGAAAAAAGGCGTCGGCTGATATGGCCTCAGATCTGGGGAAGGGCCCTCCTTGGGACTGAGCCATACTATGCAGCCACTTCTGCACAGTGGGATAGGACCTCTACTCTCGCCTGTATTGTTTTAATAAAATAGAAAAGGGGGAACTGTGGTGAGCCGCTTCTGCCGTTTCTGCAGATTATGGTCGCCATTACAAGATGGCGCTGGCTCCGCTGTGGTCTGTGACAAACAATTTCTTATCTGGGAAAGTTGGCACATGATTTTTCACCACCCTGTGAGAAAGTTCCACGCGGCAGCTTTGCATTGGGGCTTGGGATGCTTTATTAAGGCTGGGAGGGGCACCCGAGAGGAAGAAGAAGAAATATCCAGGGACCTGAATAAAACTGTTGAAAGAAGATTCTCGAGTTGCGTATTCCTTGCGGGCAAGGGGTCGCGACAAAAATAGTAGAATTTTTTTATAAATCGAAAAAAATATATTCACAGCCACACTGAAATGAAGATGTAACAAGGATCAATAATATCCTGTATGAAGAAATATCATGATTTTTTTTCAAAAATTTTCTTGTATATATATTTTTGTCATCTACAAAAATATATGTTCATGCAATTTTTGAACTTTTGACTTACTTTGATTTCAGATATTTGGCAATTAATTTGCTCTGCCAGCTCATTCTGGACCCAAAATTCCTGGTATGAATTCTGTTCAAATGATAGATTAAGAATCTCCAAATCATGGTTTGTAAATTTGTGCTGCGGTTTTCCTTTTCCTCTTTCCTGTTTTGTTTCTCATATTTACTTAGGACTATGTTCAACTGAAGATGCTGAAAGTGCAGGAAGAGAAAAAAAAAAGATTGAGGATGGCCAGTAGCATCCAGAGAAAGATTTTTACAACATGGAGACGTGCCTCACAACTTATTCATAATAATAAAACCAACAATGAATTAATGGCTAATCCTCAAATATGAGGAAAATAGGAGATTGTAATCTTCAGGGTAGGAAAGGGTTTTAGTCTAACAGAAATTTAAAATATATAAAAGGAGACCCCCCAAAAATGCTCAGCCAAGATAGCAATTGAGGAAGAACAAATAAACCAGCTCACATCTACCTGATAACCAAAAATTTAAAAGTTTGGTGGAAGACGAGGGGAGAAATAAGATTAAACAAAATAGGGAAGAAGCATTGGGATGGGACAAGTATTGATTATTAGGGCCACTTTTGTTTTGGATCTATACATAAAGTTCAAAGTGAACTTATCACTCAACATAGCATTCAAGAAGAATACCTAAAATATTTGGAGCATGTTTACATGATGCTTTCCTAACACCTGTCCAAAGTAATGGCAGTCTTAAAACACTGGACATAGAGTGTCAAGGGTTGTGTTTTTTGTTGTTGCTGTTGTTGTTGTTGTTTCATGGTAGTGATGATTGACCAGGGCATCAGGCATGTTAGGCAAACCATCTACCACTGGGTCACAATCAATATAGAAAAAGCAAAAAGGCTGATGATGTAGCTTAGTGGTAGAGCATTTCTGGCTTCAATCCCCAGCACAACAACAACAACTAAAACAAAATAAAAACATAAAGTGGGGGTAGAATGTACAGGAATAGATATTTTATTAGATTGAAGTTAAGGGAGTATTAACATTAAAATAAAATGTTGTAATATTATTTTTTTTCCTAAAAGGAGAATAGCTACAGAAAGCACAAAAGGAAATGAAAAGAAAGTCAAACATGTCACTAACAGAAAGAAAGAAAGAAAGAAAGAAAGAAAGAAAGAAAGAAAGAAAGAAACCAAATCAAAGCAATAAGACAAAAAAGAAGGAAGAAACACACACACAGGAGTAAGACAAACCAAACCAGAAAAATGGCATTAGTAGCACTCTTCTCTCCCCCTCACCTTTCTCTATCCCTCCAGTGGCTTGTTTTTTTGGTATTTTTAGAAGAACAGGAAATAAAACTAGCAGCTGTCCCATTGGCTTTACCACAGAGCTTTATCCCAGCTGTTTTTCATTTTTCATTTTGAGATAGGGTCCTACAAAGTGGCCTCAAAGTTAAGGTCCTCCTCCCTCTGGCTAAAAGTGGCACTGCAAACACAGGCATGCACCCAAGTTGCCCACTACTTGTGCATTATTAATTATACAAAATGATGGTATTCTGGGTGACAAGCTCATACATCTATAAAAATATGTTTTATTGATACTCCTCCCCTCTTTCTGTCTTCTCCTTTTTTTCTGTGGAATCTAATCCACTTGTAAACCATCAAATCCTCCACAGAAAACAAAAAATGAAACATTTACAAATGGTGCTGGGAAAACTGGATATCCACATGCAAAGAATTAGAAAAATCAAGTAAATTGTTGGATGCTTTACCCCATAGGAAAAAATCAACTTGTGATGAAAAAATAAAAGCTAAAAGAATGTATAAAACCTACTGCAAGAAACCTTAAGGGGAAAATTTTATGATATTTAATTTGCCAATGATTTCTTATATAGGTCACCAAAAGCACAAACAACAACAAAAAGAATTAGATAACATCCAAGTAAAGATTTGTGCATCAAATGACAATAGGAACAAAATGGAAAGAAACATGTAGAATAGGAGAAGCTATTTGAAAAATCATATCTGTAAATGGGTTGATATCAAGACATAAAGAAACACAACTCACATACAACTCTAAATTAAAATGGGCAAAGGATTTGAATAGACATTTGTTCAAACAATAAAAACAAATTGTCATTAAGTATGTGAAAAGTTGTTCAACATCATGAATCATTGAGAAAGCCAAATCAAATGCACAGGGAGATAACACCTCAGTCTCATTAGGGTGGCTACTTTCCAAAAGCCAAAGGACCAGAACAATACAACTGCAGATAAAGAGCATAGAAATTGGAATCCCTGATGCATGGTTTGTTGGTGGGACAAAAAAAATGGTATAGCTATTATGGAAAACAATATGGCAGTTTCTCAAAACACAATTTTAGATTACTCTATCAACCAATTTCACTTACATGAGGAACTTGGAATAGTCAAACTCATAGAGACAAAGTGTACAATGATATCTCCATGGGCTCAGGAGGGGTGGGTATGGGGAATTGTGGTTTAATGGTTACAAAGTATAAGTTTTAAAAGATGAAAAGAGCTCTGGAAAGTTGGTGGTAATGCTTAGAGAACAATGTAATATAGGTGATAACATTGACATGCACATTTAAAAATGGTGGTGAGGGTAAATTTTACATGAAGTTTTATTAAAATAAAATAAAATTTAAAAACTCAAGAAAATCATCCCAAAAGATAAGACATAAATCTATATACTTTAGATGAACACAGTTCATTTTTATAACAAAGCCACTTCAGGAGAACTGACATAGCCACAAAAGAGATTTAATTCACTCGGTGGGTTGAGACCCCTGACCATAAACCACACCTCTCAATACTGTTCCACCAGGGTTAAGTTTTTCACACAGGAACTTCAGGGGGTTAAACACTGACTCCATCCCAGTTGAACTGAGCCCAGAGATATTTTACTCTCAGTCATGTACCAAGTAACAATATTGTGGTCAAGGATGGACTGGATACATGATGATGTTGCCACAGATTATATCATAGAGTGAGTAGTGACATCAGAGTTATAGTTTATGTAAATGCACACTATGATGTCCACACATCAAAAATCATCTAGTACATTTCTTACAACCAGTCCCAATCATTAAATAATTGGACTGATTGAAATCATTTTTTTTGTGCTTTTTGACATGATTTTTTAAAGAGAAATATAATTTTACCTAAAATACAGACATAATGAGTTCTATAATAATAATCTCCTTTATATAAGATTTGAACATAGTATTAGTCATAAGAGTGAGCTCTGGAGAGTGCATTTGAGACATCCCTGCCTTGGAGAGGCTGCTGAGGAGAGTAAAGGAAGCAGTGCTTTCCATAATGGTACCTAGCAGAACCTCCCCATTTCATATGCAGCATCAGTTTTCTATCTCCTATCCTAGAGAACCATCAAAGATGTGCAGCCTGAAGTATTAACTATGAGACTGCAATTTCACCCAATTTTTGGAAACAACACCTAAAAGGGGCTTTAAAAATAAATAAAAATAAAGCACTCTATTCACAACAAAACCACACATGGAGTGGCCAGCTGAGGACAGCCAAGGTTCCAGGGAGATTCTGGTCTGTTGCTCCCATTCCCCAACCCATACCTCAATAAAAAATGTCTCCAGCATTTCTGAAAAGCAAATGCACATGCTTCAAAATTCTAAAGAGATGAGGTTTTTCAAATAAAAGCTCAGTAGAAAAAAAAAAAAAAACAGCACCCAAATAGACAAGTCCTTTGGATTATTCTAGCCCCATGGTTAGAAGCAGGGTCTCTGTCACCTGATTAACTGAGATCATGGCAGCTTTGTGGAGACTTTTGCTTCCAAAATGGACTGAAGTTGAGCCATCACTGTTTTGGAGCAACTTGTCTCTGAGACTATATGCCTTGTGGACTACTGGGTCTACTATATACAGTTGGGAAAGAAGGTCATTTGTAAATTGTAAGATAGCAGGAGTTGACCTCACATCCTTGTCCTCTTAAGTATGGCTCCTCTAGAAAAAGAAATCAGCCAGAAACAAGAGTCTTGCAAGTCTACCTCATCAAAAATCATGGGTACAAAATCTCTGCCACTGTAATAGATTTGAAAATTTCCAGTTTATTTCTGAATTTCACAGAATTAAAAAAATACAAAAAAAAAAAAAACAAGCAACTAAACATCATTTGTGAACTCAAAAAACAATCCCCAGGACCACTCATTTAATTCTTCCAGTATACTTTCTTGCCGCTCCCCCACCCCTGGATTCTAGAAATCTATTCCAGGACATGAGTCATGCTGGGTATGTACCCAACCATTAAAGTATACCCATGCCTTTCTTTGCTTTTTGTTTATTTGGTGGGGGAGGTAGCCAGATAGAACCCAGGGCCTCATGAATGCCTGCCCTGGCAATGCCTGACTTCCACATGTGGGGCTCTGGTATACTAGCCAAGCCCTCTACTACTGAGCAACACCTCAACCCAGAGCTGTACCTGTCCAATTTTATTGGATCCACCAAACCATGCAGCTCATCTTTTTGACATGCTAATTCATACCCCTCCACCCATTAGAATCTAAGACATATGGTTTGGTCTGAAAATATTTCCCTATAGCTCTAAAATATAAGGAATCCCCTTAGTGTAACCACAGGCTTACTTTTAAATATAAGAGCATTTGGAAAACCCTGGTCCCCAACTGCATTGTGCAGCAGCCATAAACAGTTCCAACAGTGATAGGGACTGTCAATGGCCCCAAACCTGAGCCTTTAGGAAATGAAGGCTCCAGTACCCCCACTATCAAACCTAGTGCACACAGTCCATAGGCTGCCACAGAAAAATACATCTCAGTCCTCTGACAAAGAAAGTCACCCTTGAAAGCCATGTCGAACTCTACTCCTTAGGCATGCTCAGGGGTAAAGCAAGGAACTATGGAGCAGCATCTATTAATACAGCGTACCCTAGACACGTCCTCGAGGAACCCGCCCCTCTTAGACGCAGACCGCCAGGAACACAGCCAAGGGACAGCGGACTTGGCCCTGCCCAAGCCCAGAGCCCACCCTAGACTCCTCTGAGGATGGTTAAACTAATCTGTGTATTCCAGTCCTACCTTCCCTTCATTGAGCACCCACTGAAACTAATCTTATTTACCCCTTCAAAACCCAGACAATGTCGTACTATTTTATCCCCACCTGGAGTAGAGGACACCAGGAACAGAAACGTTAAAGCCATAATAAGCCCCTTAACTTGAACCCGGGACCTTGTATTCTTCTCTATCACACTATCACAGGACACAGACTCTATGAGAATGACTGTCTTGAATAAAAAAATAAAAAGAGCCACATGTCTTAATATAGTATTGAAATTTGCAGCAGAAGAGATCACAGACTGAAGTTGAATAAGGACATTATAAGACATAAGAGTAATGTTTTATGAATTTGAGATCATTTGCAAAAAAAAAAAGTATATATTTTTTGTTTTCTCAGTATTAGGGATTGAACCCAGAGGCACTCGGTACTAGGGACAGAACCCAGGGCAAAAATCTTTATTTCACAGAAAAAGAAATTCCAGGCCTTTATTTTATTTTTCTATAACTCTGGGAATTTGTACTTTGCCACATGTGGGGGAGAAGGTAATACTTGGATTTTTTTTTGTACTTCAGCTATAGAAGTACAGCCAATTCTTGATAGTTGTCTTTTATTCCTCTGAATCAGAGAAATCCACTAATCCCCCTTTCTTTTAGAACAATTGGTTTGTTTCTTTGTTATTGTTGTTATTTGTTTGTTTGTTTGTTTGGTACTGGGGATTGAACCTACAAATATGTGAAGGCCAACTCTGAAGTTGGAACAGATTTTTTCTATGTTATCCCAAGGCAGCCCTATGGGGATATACAAGATTTTGCAGATGGTTAACTAAGCACAGAGAAATTAACTAATTTACCTGAAGTCAAACTCTGAGGAGACTGACTACAGCAACATAATGCAGCTCAGTGGTTGAGTGTGCCTGGGGTCAATCTCTGGTTCAAAACAATTACAAGTTAAAATAAAAATAGAGTTTCAACTGGGAAAGTAAATGGCAGCAGTACAAAAGTTAAATAGAAATAATAACAATATTAATAATAATAATAATAATAATAATAATAATAATAATAATAATAATAACAGCTGAAGGAATCTCATTTTTCTAACTGGATTCCAGGAAAGATGGTGTCTCAACAACCAAAAATAAAGAAAAAGCACAAGGAACATATTGATGGGCAGATAAATTCACGGAGGTCATTTCAGCCCCAGTAACTTACTGAAATATTTTTTTTTAAAGCTGGTTATGTGGCTTAGTGTTTAGGTGGCCCTGAGTTCAATTCTTGGTACCCCTCCCTGAAAAAAAGAGGAAATGTTGCTAACAGTACGAGCCCAGCACACACCAGGTCCTGCAATTGGAGCCATGTAATGATGGAGCTGTGAACAGCCCAGTGCAGGCTTAGAAACATGAACATTCAGCTGAACTTTTAAAAATATGTATTCCTTCTTGGGCATGGTGGTGCAAACCTGGAATCACAACTACTCAGGAGGCAGAAGCAGGAGGACTTCAAGTTCCAGGCCAGTCTGGAAACTTAGAAAGACCCTCAGCAACTAAGAAAGTCCCTGTCTCAAAACTTATAAATAAACTAAAAAGAACTGAGATGTGGCTCAATGGTAAAGTGCCTCTGGGTTCAAAACTCAATACAAAAAAAGAAAAGAAAAAAGTAACATTTATTTTTTTCCATGACCAAAATAGAACATGTTAAATAGGTTATTTAATATTCCTAACCAAAAGTTAAAACCCCATCCTATAAACTGGGTGAATATGGCAAACTGATAACTCAGCAAATTAGCTTGAAGACATTGAATTTTGTTGAGATGAATTAATACCAACTGCCCATTTACTGAATTTGTATTTTCTTCACCTAAATTTTACCTGCTTGCTTCATCCTCCCACACCACAGAATTTAGTTCACTTAACTCTAATAATGTTAAGAAAACTACCTAATATTTATTGGCTGATACTTTGATCCACCTCTAATGTCTTTTAAGGGATATATATATATACCAGTATTCTTTAAGACAAAATTCTGCACAAAATTTAATGATAAACATCATCATTCTTCATTATTTGAAGATTTCTTTCTTTCTTTCTTTCTTTTTTCTTTCTTTCATACCTGGGCATGAACCCTGGGATGTTTTGCTACTAAACCACATTTTCAGTCCTTTTTATTGTCTTTTGAGACAGAGTTTTCCTAAATTATTGTCACTGGCCTAGAGCTAGCAATCCTGTCACTGCCTCCCATGTCCCTGGGATTCTAGATGAAATTTGGAGACTTTTGTGTAGAAAAATATCCTCTGGTGCCCTCTTCACCCACAAAGTCTCCACAGCCTACTGATGATCCCTGCATCCTTTCTTCATTAGTTAGTCAATGTCCCAAGGACATTCCTAGTCAGAATCCCTGAATGCAGAATCTCACAGGATCAATGCAAAATTGACACTTGTCTCTAGTAAATCCCTATTATTGATTTTCCTGTCAGCTGAACTACACTATTCCATTCTGAGAGCCCCAAGACTGCATTTGTCTTCTTCAGAGTTATATTTCTGGGATAAAGCATAAGCCCTAATATTAAACAGGCCCTCAGAAAAATTTCTTCCATGTTTGAAGCAATGATTAGTGTGGCACATTTGAAATAAATCACTGGTCAGTCTTGAAGCAGGACATGAAATTTTATTCACTGCTGTGGGTTAGAGCACAGCAAGCAAGTCCCCTCTGCATCCTTCAATTATTTGTAGTAGGTAGGCTACATTTTTATAGCTGAAAACTACAAACTACCAGTATCTCAAAAACCATAATAATGTATGGAATGGGTCTGAATGACTCAATTTTGTGACCAGTACACACCCAAGAGAAAGGGGGCAATAAGGACAACATCTTACATTGTATGAAAGAAATATTTTTCAAGTACTATGTGTTGCTAAACAGGGAGTGCTAAGCAGAATGGCAGAGGCAGGGTATTCTCTTGGGGGATGTATTTTTTTTAGATGAAATGGAGTCTTAGGGTAAAATAAAGTTTGTGTGGTCAAGGCAAATGTAGTTCGGCCTATAACATTCCCAGCTTTTTTAGAAATAATCAAACTTGTGATCTCTCTTGAATTTTGCAAGGGTTTCTCATGGCCATGCATATACATTAACTTGACTGATGAGATTTTCATTCTATTTATTTATTTATTTATTTATTTGTTTGTTTGTTTATTTATTTATTTATTTACATGTTGGGCCTTATACTCCTAGCAAGAGGAAAAAAAAATCATGATTAACTTTGTTTCAGTTTTTTCTTTAGAGAATGGTTGTAGTCTTTGAGGGCTGTCCATTCTTTTTTAGAAGACACATTTGCTGTTTTGACTCAGGTGTAATGAATAAGATCCCACCAATTGAGTGTTAGTTCTTCATTTTGGAAATTTAATCATAGTTTCTGGGCTGTAACGGTTGTTGGAAGTCAGCAGTCTCACAGGGCTGTTTCTCTCAAAGGAATTTATAAGCTTTAAGTTGTACCTGTTGGAGAGACTTATCAAAAGGTTGGAGTACAAGCAGTTTATCTTGTTAAGGGTGGATGAAGGGCCCTGGAGGTATTAACATTTTAATTGATGAGAGGTGGTCTCCCAATTTATGCATCCAAACTGGTCTCCATTTTTGTGAAACAACCCATTTACCAATATACTCTGACTGAATTTAATTTTTGTTTTATTTTTCCCCTCTTATTTTAGGTATTCCTTAATGCTGTAAGAAAACAGGCTACGAAATGACATGGCTGGGGAAAGCATTTTGGAGTCCTCTTTTTGAAATTTACATATACGTGTTGGCAATTTTAACTCTGTACACTTCTTTTCAGTGATGACAGAAAGCAATTTTAAAACTTTTTTTTATTTACTGACCACATGTAGACATGAAAATACTCTGGTGTACATACATACAAACAAAGATATTGAAGCTTTTTAAAAACCTATAAAAACCTATTAGATTGAGTGCTAACCCTTGTAAATTGGCCTCTGAACCAAGCAAAATGTGTAAAAAAATTCTATAGTTGAATAAAATAGGATTGATCAGAAAAACACATTAATATAGGCAGGACAGATCAAAATTATGAGCTCAAAAATAATTGCAATTTTAAAAGCCTTCCTGGCCTCTGGCTTAATGCATTCTCATATATAAAGAGAGTTCAAGAAGATAAATGAGAGCTTGTGGGAACTAAGACAAAGAAGGATTTTAATTTAATTGTAAGGAATATAGAGAAAGGCCATGGACCTATCCCTTCCTGAAAGAATTTCCCAAAGAGGCAGCAAGTGAGCCTGCTTCCAACAGTTAAACAGTTCAAGTTTTGGGTGAGAGACTTCTCTATTAGGTTGGAGTCCCATTGCAGCTTGTATGGTGACCTTTTCCTTGGGGACTATGAGACACAATGGAGAGGTGATGACAGAGTATTCTGCTCTGGTATCTACAACAAGATTGATACTTTGCCCCCCCCCACACATCTTGGTTATTACCATGGGTTCATGGGGGACAGAGAGACATCTCTGTTTTTTTTTTTTTCTAATCTGATTCTAAAGCACTTTTTCTGGTTTCTTGGATAGTGGCCACTAAAATTTGAGCCTGGGTGTTTGCAATCTTATCACCTGGGCTGCCATGGTTGTTAAAAACGTTCTGGGCTGTCTCCACTCACTGGGAGGTATTCATGCTTGCAAATTTTAGAAAAGCAACATGAGAGAGCTAGAAAAAAAATAGAGAGATCCCTGGAATAATGTTGATTTTTTTCCTGACTCTCAACTTGGGAGAAGTTAATTGGATTTTTTTAACCTATAGTTTAAAATTAGTCCCCTGCTGAGCCTGTTGGCTGTCATGTATATTCCAGTACAAGCTTTAGTAAGATGCCTAGGGATTTTTGACCATTCTCACCGTAAATGAATGGTAATCATGCCAGGTTAGGATTTGGTTTTCCCATGACAAAGCTCACAATTAAAACAATAGGAAGAAAGAAAAGTACAAAGAAAGTTAAGAATTTGGTAAGCTACTGAGCATAAATAAAGTCAGACAATGGTGGTTTATTGGGTCCCTGATGAGTCCAATCTGCCTCAATAAAAGGAAAGTAGTTGCTGGGGTGAACAGTCAGAGGACAGTGTCAGGAACAGAGACAGGCATGAACCAACGAAAGACAATCAGACATGGACAAGAGACTATCTCCTCAAAAATCCAGAAAAGGATGTCTACAAACTCTATTTACCTGTCCTCTGGGTTAAACACCCTGTTAAAAAGTGTGTGGGGGAGATCCAACATGGTGGCTGGCACTGGGAGATCAACTCTGTGACCTCTTCAGCTGCGCAGGCAAAGGGAGTCTTAAACTGACTGAATGATGTTTGCTCAGGATCACTTGGCAATGCTGGGCTGAGATGGACCTGTGGCGAGCAGTTTGCACCCCTCTGAACCCACACTGAGCCTGGAATGGGTGAATTTAGGCTCCCCATATGCAGTTTCTGGCTGATTGTATGTGTCTCACTGACAAACTCAGCACTACAGATGCTCCCACAGAATAGAGAAACAACTCTTTGGTTCCTCCATGAACCTTTGAGGTGATACCAACCAAGCCTTCATAGGCAGCAGGCCCAGAATTGAGACGGGACCTGGGAGAGCAGGACTGGACCCACTCTTGGCATCAGACACCCAGCAAAGGTAATGAACAGCCGCCCTTCGCATTGGACACCACCATCGCAGAGAACTGATGTCACCAGTATTTGGCAGAGGGGATAGCTTCATTGAAACTGGCAACTGCAGGTTTCCACACAGAGGGGAAATCTCAAGGCCCCCCCACTAGCTTTCCTGGGAGTGCGATTGTCAGACTGAGGGAGTCAGGAGTGGCGCCTGACCCCCAGCTACCGCTCCCACCAGTGCTGACAACCGAGGTCTCTTGCACCAGCTCCCAGGGGCATGGCTACAGGAGGGCAGGCAGAATAAGCTGAGGGTTCCCAGCCCCGCACTCCACAACCTTAGGGTCTTGGGGAATGGCTAACAGAGAGACTGTGCCCAGTCGTCAATAAAATAGGGCTCCCAGGAGCAGAAAACCCGGTGTGTAGCCAGTTTTGTGGTGAACATCACCGGTGACTGGGACCTGGCTGGAGGAAAAGCAGGGAAGTGACTGGAGACCAGGAAAGGCCCTGGGTGCCCAGGATTGGAGAGCCGCCCAGTGGGGGAGGAGGAGCAGCCTCACAGGGATTGGTTCCTGCAAATTGAGAGGAGAAGCTTGGCCCAGTGTGCACAGCTCCACCTACTGGAAGAGAAGTTAATCGAACTCTAAGACTGCATTTTTAAATTTTTTTTATTATTATTATTTTCTTTTTATTTTTTGTCTTTTCATTTCTTTTCAATTTCCTTATTCCCCTTTTCTTGAATTCTACCTGTTTACTCTCATTCTCTTTAGTGACTTCTTCCCTCCCCTTCTAATGCCTTTCCTCCCAAGCATTATGACGCTATTTATGTGTAATTTATTAAATGTGTATAGGTAAATGTTCCAAGGCATTATATAGTACTATGAATTCCCTAGCTACCCCCAAATACTCTGGACCATTCTCCTGTTAATATCCCTCGTCAGTAGAGCAATCTCCCAAGGTTACCAAGATATACCAACCTCTATATCATCACATCATTCGACCTAAACATAAGTCTCAAGACCAAACCGCAGATTGCTATATGCCATCAGAATCTATATGCATTCTATGAAACGAATGAATCTGCTTAAATTGCAATAAAATTCATCATCTCTAGTCATAGTCTCCCATCACTAAGGAGAGACTCTGGAGATACACAAAACCAAAATAAATTTATAGGAGTAAACAGAAACTCAGCAGTCAAACAGAACCCTAAGTAACATGAGCAGCATGAAAAAGCAAGGAAGAAAAGGAGTACAAACAATGCAAGACAGCCTAAATCTACAGGAGAATCTAGAGGCATCAGAAAAATGGTCAAATAAAGAACTCAAGGAATACCTTATACTGAAGGAATGGAATCTTAAAGAGGACATGAGACAGCAAATTCAAACAATGAAAGAACACATTGAAAATGAATTACATAAACAGATTCAGGAAAAAATAAGCAACTTTACCAGGAGATAGGGATTATTTTAAAAATTAAACAATAATCCTAGAAATGAAGGAAACTAAACCAAATTAAAAACTCAACGGAGAGTATCACTAGCAGAGTGGAGCAAGTACAAGTCAGAACATCAGACAATGAAGACAAATATATAACATCTAGAAAAGAGTCTAGCCAACTCAGAAAGGCTGGTAAAAATCCACAAGAAAAACATCCAAGAGATATGGGATAACATTAAAAAAATAAACAAAAAACTTAAGAGTCATCAGGATAGAGGAAGGTGTAGAGGTCCAAACCAAGGGAATGAGTAATCTGTTGAATGAAATAATTTTAGAAAACTTTCCAGATATAAAAAAGGAAACGGATGTACAAATTCTAGATGCATACAGGACACGGAGCATACAAAATCACAATAGAAAAATGCCAAGACACATTGTTATGAAGATATACAATATACAGAACAAAGAGAAAATATTAAAAGCTACAAGAGAAAGGAGTCAGATTACATTCAGGAGTAAACCAATAAGGTTAACGGCAGATTTTTCATCACAGATGCTGAAAGCGAGAAGATCCTGGAACAACATATTTCAAATACTGAAAGACAATGGATGCCAACCAAGAATTTTGTATCCAGCAAAATTAAGCTTCAGGTATGACAACAAAATAAAAATCTTTCACAATAAACAAAAGGTAAAAGAATTTGCAGCCAGAGGACCAGCATTGCAAAGCATCTTGAGCAAAACACTACACGAGGAAGAAATGAAAAATAACAACCAAAACCAACAGTGGGAAGTACCTCAGTAAAGCGAGATTGGGGGGGAAAAGCTAATCAAGGAGAAACAAACCAAATTTAAAAAAATAAATAAATAATCAAACATGACTGGAAGTACCAACCATATATCAATAGTAACCTCAAACGTTAATGGCATAAACTCAACAATAAAGCAACATACGCTGTTAACGTGGATTAAAAAAAACAGATCCAATAAAATGCTGCTTTCAGGAGACACATCTGATTGGAAATGGCATACCACAGGTGAAAGGTTGGGAAAAATCATACCACACACAAAGTCCTCAGAAGCAAGCATTGGTGGCAATCCTTATATCGAATAAAATCAACTTCAAGACTAAGTTAATCAAAAGGGATAAGGAAGGACATTATATACTGTTAAAAGGAACCATTCACCAACAAGACATAACAATTATCAACATTTATGCACCAAATAATGGTGCTGCAATGTTCATAAAACAAACTCTCCTCAAGTTCAAGAGTCAAATAAACCACAACACAATAATTATGAGTGATTTCAACACACTGCTCTCACCATTGGACAGATCCTCCAAACAAAAGTTGAATACGGAATCTATAGAACTCAATCTATAGAACACAATCAATAACCTAGCCTTAACTGACATATATAGACTATATCAACCATCATCAAGTAGATATACTTTTTTCTCAGCAGCACATGGATCCTTCTCAAAAATAGACCATATATTATGCCATACAGTAACACTTAGTAAATATAAAGATGTGGAGATAATACCATGCATCTTATCTGATCATAATAGAATGAAACTAGACACCAATGATAAAAGAAGAAATGAAAAATCCTACATCACTTGGACAAAGAACAATATGTTACTGAATGATCAATGGGTTACAGAAGACATAAAGGAGAAAATCAAAAAATTCTTAGAGATAAATGAAAATACAGATACAATATATCGGAATATATTGGACACAATGAAAGCAGTTTTAAGAGGGAAATTCATAGCCTGGAGTTCATTCAACAAAAAAAGAAAAAAAAAAATATGAGCTCACACTTCATCCCACAACGCTAGAAAAGAAAGAGCAAAACAACAGCAAATGTAGCAGAAAGCAAGAAACAATTAAAATTAGAACGGAAATCAATGAAATTGAAACAAAATAAACTATTGAAAAAAAATTGACAAAACTAAAAGTTGATTCTTAAAAAAAAAATAAGATTGACAGACCCTTAGCCATGCTAACGAAGAGAAGAAGAGAGAGAACTCAAAATACTAACATACAGGATGAAAAAGACAATATCACAACAGGCGCTACAGAAATACAGAAGATAATCAGAAATTTTTTGAAACCCTATATTCCAATAAAATAGAAGATAGTGAAGACATCGATAAATTTCTTAAGTCATATGATTTGCCCAGATTGAGTCAGGAGGATACACACAATTTAAACAGACCAATATCAATGGAGGAAATAGAAGAAGCCATAAAAAGACTACCAAACAAGAAAAGCCCAGGACCAGATGGGTATAGAGCAGAGTTTTACAAAACCTTTAAAGAAGAATTAATACCATTTCTTTTCAAGTTATTTCAGGAAATATAAAAAGAGAGACCTCTTCCAAATGCATTCTATGAGGCCAACATCACCCTGAATCCGAAACCAGATGACACTTCAAAGAAAGAAAACTACAGACCAATATCTCTAATGAACCTAGATGCAAAAATCCTCAATAAAATTCTGGCGAATCAGATACAAAAACATATCAAAAAAATTGTGCACCATAATCAAGTAGGATTCATCCCTGGGATGCAAGTCTGGTTCATTATAAGGAAATAAATAAATGTTATTCACCACATAAATAGACTTAAAGATAAGAACCATATGACCATCTTGATAGATGCAGAAAAAACATTTGACAAAATACAGCATACCTTTATGTTCAAAACACTAGAAAAACGAGGGATAACAGGAACTTACTTCAACATTTAAAAGCTATCTATGCTAAGCCTCAGGCTATTATCATTCTAAATGAAGAAGAATTGAAGGCATTCCCTCTAAAATCTGGAACAAGACATGGATGCCCTCTCTCACCACTTCTATTCAATATAGTTTTCGAAATACTGGCCAGAGCAATTAGACAGATGAAAGAAATCAAACGCATAAAGATAGGAAAAGAAGAACTTAAATTATCAATATTTGTGGGTGACATGATCCTATACCTAGAAGAACCAAAAGGTTCTACAAAGGTTCTAGAGCTAAAAAATGAATTAGGCAAAGTGGCCGGATATAAAATCAACACGCATAAATCAAAGGCATTCCTATATAGCAGCGACAAATCTTCTGAAATGGAAATGAGGACAACCACCCCATTCACAATATTCTAAAAAAAAAAAAAAAAAAAAAAAAGCAAAATACTTGGGAACCAACCTAACAAAGAGGTGAAAGATTTATACCATAAAACTACAGAAACCTAAAGAGAGAAATAGAAGATCTTAGAAGATGGAAAAATATACCCTGTTCATAAATAGGCAAAACTAACATCATCAAAATGGTGATATTACCAAAAGTTCTCTATATGTTTAATGCAATGCCAATCAAAATCCCAAAGGCATTTCTTGTAGAAATGATAAAGCAATCATGAAATTCATCTGGAAAAATAAAAGACCCAGAATAGAAAATGCAATTCTAAGCAGGAAGAGTGAAACAGGCAGTATAGCGATACCAGAATTCAAACTATACTACAGAGCAATAGTAAAAAAAAAAAAAAAAAAACAGCATGGCACTGTTGCCAAAACAGGTGGGTGGACCAATGGTACAGAATAAAGGACACAGAGACCAATCCACAAAATTACAACTATCTTATATTTGACAAAGGGGCTCAAAGCATGCAATGGAGAAAGGATAGCATCTTCAACAAATGGTGCTGGGGAAACTGGAAATCCATATGCAACAAAATGAATCTGAATCCCTTTCTCTCACCATGCACAAAACTTAACTCAAAATGGATCAAGGAGCTTGATATCAAATCAGAGACTCTGAGTCTGAAAGAAGAAAAAGTTGTCTCCGATCTACATATTGTGGGGTCGGGCTCCAAATTCCTTAATAGGACACCCATAGCACAAGAGTTAATAACAAGAATCAAGAAATAGGACTTACTCAAACTAAAAAGTTTTTTCTCAGCAAGAGAATCAATAAGAGAGGTAAATAGGGAGTCTACATCCTGGGAACAAATTTTTACTCCTCACACTTCAGATAGAGCACTAATATCCAGAGTACACAAAGAACTCATAAAATTAAACAATAAGGAAACAAATAACTCAATCAACAAATGGGCCAAGGACCTGAACAGACACTTTTCAGAGGAGGACATACAATCAATCAACAAGTACACGAAAAAATGCTCAGCATCTCTAGCAGTCAGAGAAATACAAATTAAAACCACCCTAAGATACCATCTCACTGCAGTAATTTTGGCAGCCATTATGAAGTCAAACAACAAGTGCTGGGGAGGATGTGGGGAAAAGGGTACACTTGCACATTGCTGGTGGGAATGCAAATTGAGTGGCCAATTTGGAAAGCAGTATGGAGATTCCTGGGAAAGATGGGAATGGAACCACCATTTGACCCAGCTCTTCCCCTTCTTGGACTATTCCTCAAAGAACTTAAAAGAGCATACTATAGGGATACAGCTACATCGATGTTCATAGCAGCACAATTCACAATAGCTAGACAGTGGAACCAACCTAAATGCCCTTCAATAGGTGAATGGATAATAAAATGTGGTGTTTATACACAATGGAGTATTACTCAGCACCAAAAAATGACAAAATCATGGCATTTGCAGGAAAATGGATGGCATTAGAGCAGATTATGCTAAGTGAAGCTAGACAATCCCTAAAAAAACAAATCCCAAATGTCTTCTTTGATATAGTAGGGCAACTAAGAACAGAGCAGGGAGGAAGAGCATGAGAATATTACCATTAAACAGGGATGAGAGGTGGGAGGGAAAGGGAGAGAGAAGGGAAATTGCATGGAAATGGAAGGAGACCCTCATTGTTATACAAAATTACATATAAGAGAAAGTGAGAGGAAAGGGAAAAAAGCAAGAGAGAGAAATGAATTACAGTAGATCAGGTAGAAAGAGAAGATGGAAGGGGAGGGGAGGAGAGGGGGGATAGTAGAGGATAGGAAGGGCAGCAGAATACAACAGACACTAATATGGCAGTATGCAAAAATGTAGATGTGTAACCAATGTGATTCTGCAATCTGTATATGGGGTAAAAATGGGAGTTCATAATCCACTTGAATCAAATTTATGAAATATGATATGTCAAGAGCTTTGTGATGTTTTGGACAACTAATAATACAAAAATAAACATTAAGGGTTTAAAACAAAACAGAAAAAAAAGTGCTTGGGTACAGGAATGATCCACACCAGAGCTGGGTTTAAAGCATGAGGCACACCAGAGCCAGTGGGTTTACAGGTGTGAGATATATCAGATACTTTTTAAAACAAAGAGTAAAAATGTGGTACCTTCAAACACATACACTAGCATGTCCTCATCTAGAGCCTCTGAGTTTACAGGATAAAGCCACACCAGATATTCTTTTACTGATGGGCTTGAATCAATGATGACAGGGAGTGCAGACCCTTGCAAAGCAAAGCTTCCATAATTTGGGAGAAATGCAGACCCTCTCTGTGATCCAAGAATCCAGAATGCCCTCATGTTCCAGAGTCACAGCCCTGACTCTGAAAATCTGGATGGGGTCTCCAGACATTGTGACACATTCAAAATGAATCACCAGGTCAGTCTTGATGCAGAAGATAAAACGTATTCACTGTGGCAGGGGCAGCAGGGCAGCAGGCAACCTTTGACACCTTGCAGAATGCAGGGTACTTTTAATAGCTAAAAACTGCAAGCAACCCGTAACTCAAACCCATAGCAATATAAGAATGGGATTAAAATGACCTAGTTATGGGTAAAGTCCACCCAAGAGAAATGGGAGCTAAAAGGAAAACATCTTGCATTTTGTAAGAATACAGAACAAAAAAATTCAGCCACTATGCATTGCTAAATAGGTTGTGTTAAGCAGGATGCCAGAGGTGAGTTTTCTCTTGGGAGAAATATTTTTGAAATAAAATGGAGTCTCACTGTAAAATGGAGTTTGTCTGCTCATGGCATATGTAGTTTGGCCCATAACATGATGAAAATTTAACTCCAGTTTTATCATAGAGAGCTTTGTCAAGCTTTTATTATCCCTGCTTATATTTTAACTCCATCCAATATATACCAGATATTTTTCATTCCACAGTGTAAAACAACCAAACAAACAAACAAAAAAAATCATTTACTAAACTTTCTTGGCTGAAGGATCACAACACATTGATACCTAAGGCCTTTCAGGATCACAACTGTTCCTGCTAGTCCAGCCACATCTTTCTCAATTTTACAATAATTTCTTCACACCTAAATATATATATATATTCAAACAAAACAAACTGCTTTTGATTTTCTGAATAAAATATGTTTGAGTTTTATTTTTAAAATTTTGTTTAGGTTGCCCTTTCTCCATTATGATCCTGAAAAAGTGAGTACCAAGGGGTTTGCTACATCTTGGAACATGCTCACTCTACTCTGTAGCCACCACATTAGAAAATCCCTGTGAGTATTATCTCTGTAACTTGATACTGCTTTGAGAATTTGTTTTGAGAGAAGAAACCAATGTTCAAAATTTTTTTCCAAAAAGATAACTAGGTCAGGCATTGTGGGTGCATGCCTGTAATCCCTGCAACTCAGGAAGATGAGTCAGAAGGATCACAAGTTGAAAGCCAACATGGATAAGTTAGTGACATCATGTGTCATGATACAAATACTGGGTAGGGATGTAGCTTAGAAAGAGAGAGCTTGCCTACCAAGAATAATGCCCTGAATTTAATCCCCAGAACCGTGAAAAAAAAAAAGGGTGGACAAAACCTCAATTTAAATAAACTAAATAAAGCCAATGGGAAAAAACTTAACAAGGAAGATTTTACCAGAACCATTGGCATTTAAGAAAAGAACTCAAATAAGCAATAGAGTAACCCAATTTTATACCCCAAGGCACTAGAAAAAGAACCTAAACAAATTATCCAAAGGAAAAATATAATAAAGATTAGTGGAGAAAGAAAGTATAAAACTGGAAATGCAATACAAAAAAAAAAAAGCTGGATTTTTTAATTGATGAAAAAACTGAAAATCTTTTAGCTAGTTTAATTAAGATAAAAGGAGAACTCTCCAATCATTGAAGTCTAAACTGAAGGAAGATACATTAAAATGATGCCACAGAAATGAGAAAAATTAAAGAGGTTATTATGAAAAATTAGATGCCAGTACAATGGATACCCCAGAAGTTAATATGTTCCAGGAATATAGCATGCAAACATAAATAATTAAAAATCTGAAAGGGCCCTTAACTTGTAATGTAATTTAATCTATGATCAAAAATTCCTGAAGAAAAAAAAAAAAACAGATCAATTAGCTACACTGGTGCAGTCTACCACACATTTTTAAAAAAATTAACATGAAATTTTTCAGTCCATTCAAAAATATATAAGAGGAATTAATAATTCAAAGGTCATTTTTTAGGTCAGAATGACAGAGATTTCAGAGCTCAAGTTAGTACAAAATATTATAGACCCACAAATTCTGACAAATGTTGTAAAAAAATATTCAACGTATTCTAACAAACTTAATTTAAGAATATGTTAAGAAACTATAAAGCTGAGACAATAACTTATGAGAGAGTATTTACCTAATGCTTACTAGGTACTGGGTTTGAGCTGCAACAAAACACACACATACACATACTCATATTTACACACAATGAAATAGAAATAAAACTATTATACACCATGATCAAATGGAATTTATTTCTGAAATGCAAGGATGACTCAACATGTGAAAAAAACAGTTAAATCTATGAAATTCATGGAAGGAAGAACAGAAACCATATTATTATTTCAGCTGATGAGGGGAAAAAAGCACTTGAAAAAATTCAACAGTAATTTCTAAAGGAAAAACTGATTATTGCCACAGTCTGCCTGGGCACAAAATAACTGAGCCACCGCAAAGCCTTGTAGATTCAAACAGCAACTCTTTATTCCCAAACTCTCACTGGCACTCTCCCCACACTACCTGGGAAATAATACACTCCCCCCACTGGGCTCTGCATACCAATTCTACCAGAACCCTGGGAAAACTCAACAGGAACTCCAAGGAGCAGGCCCCTGAGGCAGCAGGATATGCCCTAATCACAGCAGGATCCAGCCTAAATCAAGAGCCAACCTAATCCCTGAGTAGGGTCACCTTTCAACCCCAAAATGCCATGCTTCATTCCTACTTGGCTATGGCTCTCAGCAGATTATTATCCTGTACATAGAATATCCCTAAGAGACAGTAACAACGTAGTTAGAATTAATAAGTGAAGGCCTGACAATGTCACTGCATATAAGGCCAATATACAAAAATCAGTAGTATATTTCTCATGTATTAACAATAAACAATCATCTACTGAAATGTAATAGTACCATTTAAAATATGAAATACTTAAGAACAAATATTATTTTTTCCTACTTTTTTCTCTTTTTCCTTTCACTCCATTTGGGACTCTGGAGGTTTCAGTAGTCTACCCATTTGGTCCTCTGGGCTGTCTTTCTTTGTCTCAAAAAGAAAGAAAAAGAACAAATTAAAGAAAAAAGAAAAAGGGCAAATGTAAGGGGCTGGGACTGTAGCTCAGTGAAAGAGAACTTGCTGAGCATGTGTGAGGTACCAGTTCGATCCTTAGCACCACATAAAAATGAAATAAATAAAATAAAGGCATGTTATTCATCTACAATTACAAAAAAATTAAAGAATAAATATAACAGAATCCACATATGCAGAATAAATATAACAGAATCCACATATGACCCAAACTTCTTAGATTTGGCCATCAACTGGTAGCTGCAGAAACAAATTGTGAAATATCCATATAATACAATATTGCTAGGGCATTCTTTAGAGAAAAATGCTACTTAATAAATATGCAAGAAATGGCATAATTAGAAAATCATGTTTTTATATTAATTTCCAATTTAGTAATTGTTTTAGGCAAGAATCCTCTTTAGATGATAACAAGTGGTTAAGTCAAGTAGGAGTAAGCAGGATGCAAAAAATGACAAAGTGATCATGGTGGAGGAGTAGAATGAGGAGAGAGGAGATTATGACCTTGTTAGATGATATAAGGTTTTGAAGCCAATATAAGCACTGGCTTTCTGGAACAATTTAATCATTGTTTCAGACAAGAATCATCCATGGATCTTGAAATCAATGAGAGAGAAAAATCTGTGGAGAAATTACTCCTCTGACTATACTAGGAACTGTGATATTATAAACAGAGGAAATAACAAGTGGTCAAGTCAAGTAGGAGTAAGAAGGATACAAATAATAACAACGAGGTCATGGTGGAGTAGTAGAATGAGAAGAGAGGAGATTATGACCTGGTTAGATGATATAGAGTTTTGAAGCCATTATAAACATAGGCTTTCTGTTGCAATTTTGAAATTGGGGGTTATATCCAGGGATTTGGACAAAGAATGATATAATCTGACTATTTTTTTGAGACAGGATGTTACTGTGCTGCTGCTTTCAATCAAATTCCTGGACTGAAGTGATCTTCTTACCTCAAATTCTTGAGTAGTTCTAACTACAGTGCGTACCACCATGCCAGCTCTGACTTAAATTTTGAAAAAAAAAATGTTACTCTCTGATAAGATTGAAAGAGTTCAAGGATAAAAGAAAAGAAATTAGTCAGAAAGTTAATGGTATCAAAACTATAAAGAATATAAACATTATTTTTAAGTAAACATGACTATAAGCATAGTATGATGGTTAAATATTTGTGTCAACTTCACTGCATTTTGATGTACTCAGCTGGGTGTGTCTATAAAGGTGTGTTCTTGGATTAGATAAGCATTTGAATCAATGGATTTATTAAATGAGATGGCCTTATCCATTGTGGTGGCTTCATCCAATCAATAAAGGGCATGAATTAAACAAGAAGTGGAGGAAAAGTTAATTTGGCCCTCTCCTATCTCACTATTGGATCTGGGACCTCAGTTTTTTTCCAGAATTTACAGAATCATCTACACTGGTTTTCAAGTCTTTGGACTGAGAAAGAAATATACTCCTGAGTTTTCTGGGTGTTTGGCTTCAAAATTGCAGATAAAAGGATTCCTCAGTGTCTATGAATCAATTCCTTCCAAGAAATATTCTTTTATGTTTGCCTATGTGTCTATCTCTATCTATCTATTAATAACTTATCTATACATCCATAAAGATCATATTGGTTTTGTTTCTCTGAAAAATCTTGACTGGGGCTGGGGTTGTGGCTCAGTGATAGAGTACTTGCCTCGCATGCGTTAGGCCCTGGGTTCGATCCTCAGCACTAAATAAAAATAAATAAGTAAAAGTGAAGATGTTAAAAAAAACTCTAAAAACATTTTGGCTAAGGTAGAGTAACAGTAAATAATAAAATAAAATTCCTTATTACAATTTTAAATAATGAACATACTCAGAAATAAAAACACACATTTTGGGAAATAATAAAATTTTTTTCAGAATGAGAAGAAATTAAATCTTTAGGGGTAAACAGTGTTTACATAGTAAACAAACTTGCTTTTATTGTGTAACTTTCTATTATTCAGTTCTACTGTAATGCTAACCTCACTTTTTAAAATTAATATGGTTTTAAACATTATATTACTACATTTATCTCAGGCAGAAAAACATTCTATAAGAACTGAAATACATGTATAAAATGATCTTTCATTTTATCATTTAATAAATCGAGGAAATAAAATGAGAGAAAATCCAAAAAATGAAGAACTTTCCCAAGATGAAGAGCACAGCACAAAAAGTGAAACTTTAACCATAGCTCACTGATACTACTGTGAAATTTGTGAACATGGCTTTTTTGTTTTCAACAATTTTTTTAATTTTTTTTTGAAGGCACGTGCCAGTTTCGACTATACTGCTATTGGTAAATTAAAAATGGAACAATTCTGAGGTTATTCTCTCACACAAATATAACAATAAAGATTTAAATAGGGTTAGAGTTGTAGCTCAGTGGTAGAGCACTCACCTAACAGGTGTGAGGCTCTGGGTTCAATCCTCAGTACCACATAAAAAGAAATAAATAAAAATAAAGGTGTTGGGTCCAATTACAATATATATATATATATATATATATATATATATATATATATATATATATATATATATATATATATATATATATACTTTGTCTTGTGAGATAACATTCCTAAATAGAAATTATTCTGTTAAAATGATGCACATGTCATATTTGATTTCCAAACATAAAATACCAATTAATATTCTTTAAGCATTTTGTGAGTATGTCCAATCTTCATTATCTTTTCTATTCCTGGAAAAACAGGTTATTTTATTGCTAGATTAATTTACATTTATCTCTTTATTATTGTGAAGAATATATTTCTAAATATTAATGATATATTTGCATTTCCATTGATAATTATATTTTTACTAATTATAGGAACTTTTCATATGATACTTTTGTTTGTTTTCTTGTTTTTTTTGTTTGTTTGTTTTGTTTTTTGTACCAGGAATGCAATCCAGAGGCTCTCAACTACTGAGCCATATCTCTAGACCTTTTTTGTATTTTGTTTTGAGATAGGGTCTTCTTAAGTTGTTTAGGCCTGTGCTAAATTGCTAAGGCTGGCTTTGAAATTGCTATCCCCCTGCCTCAGCCTTCAGAGCTGATGAGATTACAGGCATGTGCCACTATGCCCAGATTTACAATAGGTTTAATTAGCTCCTTATTATTTTAATTTTAAAAACAGGTACATTTTTTTTTACAAAAGTTTTCTCTTCAAACTGTTTTCTCCAATTTGAACTGAAGAGGAGATCAAGACTTCATATCTTTATTTCCATATTCTTATTTGAACAGTGCATGAAGTAAAGGAGAGCTATTTTTACAGGGTCACCCAGGCCTCAATGTGAGATAGCTACACTTTCCCCTTCATTGTTTGTGTTGCATTTCTTATCAATGCAAAGCAAAAAGAACTATAGAAATCTAAATTTTATAGACCAAAGTAATTCTTAAGTTTTATTTCATATTTCTGAATCCGTATAATTTTCAATCCAGCAAAATACTCACTGAATTAATAAATATTTATGGGTTATATGTCATGATTAATAACTGCTTTGATAACTATGAATGCCCTGTGTTTGAAGGAACTACAGATGATGAGAAGAGGATACATAGCAAATCAAGATAAAACATTGTCTGGCATGGTGGTGCACGCCTGTAATCCTAGTGGCTCAGGAGGCTGACGCAGAAACATCACAAGTTCAAAGACAGCCTCAGCAAGGATGAGGTGCTAAGCAATTCACCTGTTTCTAAACAAAATACAAAATAGAGCTGGGGATATGGCTCAGTGGTCAAGTGCCCCTGAGTTCAATCCCTGGTAACAAAAAAGAAAAGTAAAACATTTTCTTGTAAGTTATTTGGCATATTGTTTTCTTCCTGAAAACATTGTCCCTTCTTGTGGCTCAAGATCACAGCCAAGTCATTTGAAATCATTTCTTCTCAAAATTTGGACTGCATGATGCTTATGATGAAAACTCTTCTCCTATTTATATATCAACATTAAATAATAATATGAGTTTGAAATAAACTTAAAATCTATATATCCTATTGTGTGGGCTCTCTCTCATCCTGCAAGGAGGACCATAGAACATGGTACAGAAGAGTGTGACTGCAGAATCTTTAATCAAGACCTCTGGAGACCAAGCTGGATGCAGGCCTGATTTTACTGTGCAGTTACCATGTATATATACTTGGGCAGTAGCTGGGCAGATTATAGGCAGCCACCAATACAATTTTTTGCTAACTCTCCTTGCAGTGACCAATCAAGGCATGGGCCATGGAACAAGCTCTGGCACTTCAACACATGGTCTCATGCCCAGGGCTGTGCCTATGGGGTAAGTGATCTACTGGTGATGTGGCTAGCACAAGGGGAGTGGCCTGCCACTCAGGTTCCCTAAATGTATGCCAGGTACGCTGTACTCCATGCACTTGTCCCCACATCCTATAATACAAGTTTCTACAAAATGAGTTATCTTTAAACAAATACATTTTTCCATTTAAAAATAACATCATCAATTTGATGATAGAATGTGTGTGATATAAGTGTTTTCTAGGAGCCTGGGTTAAGAACAATTGTGCTGTTTTAACGAATTATGTTTGTAGTATTGCATGAGGGACTTTTAATGTAATTCAGGTAATATTACCATTAATTTAGTAGAGATTATGAAAGAGAAGATCTGTGTCACCAATATTTTACTAATGGATTCTGGGAGGAGAAAGTTTTTACCACTGCTAACTATTCCATTCATCACTGTTATTGGTTATATTTACCTTCAAGAACCCCATCTTCGGTATACTAATAATATGTCTTTAATAACCAAAATCACAACTTTTTTTACGTGCTTATAATTCTCTTAGAAATTATTCTAGAAGAAGGCTCACAGAGATTACAACTCACTTTTTTTTCTGGATGGTTAGCAGCAGCTTTAGAGGTTTCAGCTTTTCATTTTTCAATCCTAGTCATTTTTTTTTCCTCTTTGTCAAGTTTTAGACTTATTATTTCAAACAAGTTTTAAGCTGGCCCCTCTTCATCATGAATTACATTGACTGAAAATCAAGTGCTGTGTAGAAATATTGAAAATTATTAGAAACTGCAAAAATACCTTGCAAGATAATCCTATATATTGAAACAATGAAGATCAATACTATTCATTGCTTTCATTTGTCTGAGTGTCTGTTCAAAATCATTCTTAACTATTACTTTAGCAAAGATCTTTGGTAGCTTACAGTAACTTAAAATGACATTTATAACATTCAGACTCTATAATGTAATAATCTGACTGTTGTATATACAATCTGTGAAAGTATGTATCTTCAAATATATGCCTGTACTACACTGAAAGTATTCTAACAGTTTCAGTTCTCTGCTATTCTCTGCCACATCATAAAATGTGCCTTGGCAGAGATAGTCATCACCAGAAGTATCAATTTAGTGCTGTTTATGTCTGCAACTGTTCAAATTAGTGCTGTGAGTTTATGTTTCTATAATTAAGTTTAATTTTAAAAATAATTCACACTGGTATAGAGTATAAATTGTAATAACTCTTTTAAGGTCTAATGCAGTACTAGCCCTTATGAAGAATAGATTCAAATCTTCAGTACTTAATGCAATAGAAGCTGTTTCTTTCACCAATAATCTAAATAGGTGATGATAATTGATAAGCAGCTTTATTTGACATGTTTCTTCATGAACCAATGTTTTGTTTTCCATTTTGAGTTTCTAAAAGATACTTAAAGTTTGCTCATAAGCAATCAAAGAAGAGAGTGGTGAGAGAGATGCCTACTTCTTAACCATCTTATCCCAGAAGTGACATACACTACTACTTGTTGTGGATTGGATTGAGTTTCCACGAAAAGCTTACAGGTGAGACCATACAAGAAGGTTTTCAGGAGAAATAATTGAGTTATAGCCTGAACCTAACCAGTGAATTGATTCATAATGGAATTAACTGAGTGGTAACTGGAGGCAGGAGGAGTGGCAGGAAGTAGTTCATTGGGAGAAGGGCTATGAGGTATATATTTTGTATCTGGAGAATGGAAGCGTTCTTTCTTTGCTTCTTCCTCATCGTGTAAGCTGCTTCCCTCCATCACACTTTTCCACCATGATATTCTGCCTCACATAGAAACCCTAGAAATGGAGTTAGGTTTCTATGGACTGAAAGTTCTGAAATTCGGAGCCCTAAATAAATCTTTACTCCTCTAATAGTTCTGGTTGGGTACTTTAGTCACAGTGGAGTAAAATCTGACTAAAACAGTTATATTCATATTCCATTGTTACAGTTGGCAGGTGGCTCAATGTAAAACGTAGAAGTCTTCCAACAATGTGTGAAGTCATAGGCAGGTGGTCGGAATGTGAGAGCTCAGTTGAGGGACACTGAAACACCACCACTAAACCTCAGAGCATCCACTGGCTTTTGCTTTCTAGATAATTACTTACTTTAAAACTGACCACCATTGTTTCATTTGACACTCTGGAGCATCAGCAATATGGAGTCAACTGCACTGGATAATTATGATTTGAGCTAGATTTGCTGCAGCACAATAAGAAGGACACAATCATGTGCGTGCAGTGCTGGTGGGATGTCTGGGGCCCACCTGCTTCAAGAACATTGTAGAGGGTGACTGTGTTGATGAGGTTATCTCACTATAGAAGCTCATAGTCATCTTCTAATGAGTTAGCCTGGACTCATTTACATGGTGGCATGAGGCTTCCAGTAGTAACAAGGGGTCAAATCCCAGAGTTCATATCCTTTCCAAATGCTATGGGTCAGGATTCAGACAAGGTGGTGCACACCTGGAATGCCAGGCACTGGAGAGACTGGGAAGGCAGTCTTGCAAATTGAAGGCCACATTTTGCAATTGGTGAGACCTGATCTCAAAATTAAATATCGAATGAGCTGTGGATGTAGCTCAGTGGTAGGGTATCCTGAGTTCAATCAAAAATACTGGAAAAACAGAAAAAAAATTCTCTGCTTCATAACACAGACTCAGTGGTACACTCTCTGAACAACAAACTACTTGTCAACCTAAGGCTTCTTAAAGGATCACCAATTCCAGATCAGTTTTGGCAATTTTCCTGATTCTTTCTCAAAAAAAAAAAAAAAAAAAAAAAAAAAAAAAACTGGAATATACAGCTAGGGTATCCTTGTGGCAGAATATTTCAAATTCATTCAAATTAAAACATTAATATATACTTCCTCTCTTATAAAAAAATCTTAATACTTATGCCAAATTTAAGAACCTGAGCTGGAAACAGTTACCTTAGATAAATTACAGCCTAATACTTTAATTCAGAAAATCAGACATTGGAAAAAGCAAACCTCATTTCTTATGAGCATTCCCTCACTTCCCCAATGGTTCCACTCAGCAGGAGAAAAAATTTTCTGAAAGAAAGTGCATATGACTAACACCAAGTAGGGCTCTCTCTATCTATGGCCAGTCTTTTTACTGAGGTGCACACTGATCTTCATATTCATTCCTGAACAAGCAAAGATGCAGGCTTCACACTGTGGGCAGCTTTTCACCCAGGTGATGGCTCTGCTGCCTCCTCCTCCCAATAGCTACACCCAGGCCTGGCCTTGCACACCAGTACCTGTAAAGGAAAATGTCTACAATATACAGAATAAATAGTATCCAGGTGGAAAAGGGGAAGGCAAGCTGTGGTTATCTGTTTGCATTTGAAGCCATTTCCACTTGAACCATCTTCACACCTTCAGCCTAGAGTTAATCCTGGAAGCTCTAACCTGTTTTTGAGTGTGAGTCCTGAGGATAACATTTTTTTTAAAGTCTATATACACATGATTTCCACAAGAGGAATCAAAAGAAAACCTGGCAGCTGTGAAGCAGGTGCCCAGGTAGGAGTAGGGAGAAGCTGGAAGAGTCTGCATTCCCCTGGAGGTCTTGGAAGAGCCTAGCCACAGATGGAGCCCACCCATGTCAGCAAGGCACACATTGACCCCAGGGTCAGAGCCACTGGTGGGCAACGGACTCTGGGTTCTGATGTAGGGTCTCACATTACTATGTTATTGAAGACGCACGGGTCCTGGGGTTTCTGTCCTTCCTCCTAGAGGGAATTTCTTCTCATGGTCCCTGAGGCATCTGTCCAGAATTTAGCACAGGCCCAGACTACTATTCTTGACTCTCAGTTGCCTTGCCTCTCACACAGTGCAAAGATGCTGTTTGTAAATGGTTTATTAAACTGTTTTGCTTTTCATTCCTTTATAGATAGAAAATTGGTCTATCTTTAATTAATTAACTAACATAGTTTTTGCACTACTAGTTATTGAGCCTAAGATCTGATGTTTTCATACTAAGGTTTTTTACACTGAACTGTCCCCCCATCTCTCTTGTTGGAGGTTATGGAACCCAGGGGTGCACTACCACTTAACTGCATTCCCTTTTTTTGTATGTGTTTACATATGGATGTATTTTTTTAAATTTTGAGCTAGGTTTCCCTTAGTTGGTTAGGCTGGCCTGGAACTTGCTATTCCCTTCATAGAGCTTCCCTAAGTCACATTACAGGTGGGTACATCCTCACCCTAAGCACACATTCTAATGCTGATCCTAGAAACATACAGTTATTTTATAACAAGGGGAAAACAAACAGAAAAGATACAGGATTGAAGAGACTTTTAGATCTTTGGAAGCCTATATATTGCCAGTGGCTAAGCCAAAGCAAATACATAGGTAAAACTATATTGTAAGAGTCCAAGGAAAAGGAGAATGGGAGAAGGGACCTGAATACAGAAGAAAAGTTGATAGGTAGCCTTTTTGAGGAGTGTGAGTGGCATTGGAGAAAAAAGGGCACCACACAATGAGTTCAGGGAGGCTAAAAAGAGAGGAACAAGGGCAAAAAGCAAGAATCCCTGTTACCAGGTTGGGATATATCTTACAGAGCTTTCTATGTGCTAGAGAAGTCCTGAGATTCTACTGAATTAAAAGGGACTGTAGAGGAGGTAGAGGAGCATGCTCCATGGCTAGGAAGTGCCAGAGTCACATCTGTTGTGACTGAAGAATCTCTTTGTGATAGCTCCTAAGGAGCACCATGGTAGGCGGTGGTGGGAAGATAAACATGAAAGCCATCAAGGCTGCTGTCTGGTTTATTCCTTGGTAGTCCAGAGTGAGGCAGCCATGGCATGGCTGATCCTTTTAAGGGAAGTTTTGGAATATGTGTTAAAGAGAGGGCTGCTTCTGGAGCCAAACTGCTGCTCACTCAGGCCATTTATGGACCCAAGGCCAGAGATGGTCCCAAACTCTTCACACTATGCCTTCACCTGAGTGGACACAATGCTCAGGGACATGTCTGGGTTATATTGTCATGAGAGCGGGAGGCCTTGTTCCAAAAGAAAAATCCTTTCTTGTTAATGAATAGGATTAGAAGGGGTTGAGAGTGTTCTACAGTGGCATTGTCTGTATCCACTTTGTGGTTTTACCACTGTCTTCTGCTATACATTCAAATACTGAAACTCAATGCAATGTTCTCCAAATCCTGCAAGACTCTCTCCCAATACTGGGATGAAATGTATTTCAGCATGTGGCCAGGAGGGGTGAAACACCTGTGAGCACATTTCCTGAGCTAAAATAGCTTCTCTACCTCCAATGTGTGCCCTTATCTTTCCCATCTTCCAATCTTTCAGAACAAAGCATTTCAGTGTAGCTGAAATAATGTGACAAAATTGCAAATGTAACATCATATTTCTAATTTAAATTCAATAAGGGGTATACATACATCTTTTCAAATGCATTTAGATTGGTTTTGTTTCCCATAGGCCTCTCCTAAACTCTTTGCCATTATTAACATACTATTAAAGCACTGTCCTCAAACAATTGTGATAATCTGTTTAATGATCCTATTTCTCATTCCCCTTCTCTTACAATTCAATATTCCTTGTTCTTTCTGTTGAAAACTCTGGTGTCCAGATGCTCAGATAAAATAATATGTAATAAAACCATTTATTATAACAACCATAAAAAGCACTGACTTGAACCACTCTTTAGAGAGAGATCAAAGGCATAGAAATATTCAATATCCTGTGTTACTGTTGGTACATAATTTGTGGGATGTATAACCATAAATAAATATGTATTATTTTCTAAATATAATGGCTAATATGCCAGTGTCCTTCAGAATGAAATGAAAATATAACAGATCAACTTTACATTTTACTGTGTGTGTTTTGAAATGTCTTCAAAATATTTATTATTATGTGTCTTTGTATATAAAGAATTTTGTAATGAAAATTATTAAATTTTTCTCTAAAAACAAAGTTAGCTTGAAATACAGAATATTATGTTATAAGTGTACATGGAAAACTAAAGAAAAAACATTTTTTTCATTTTAATAGAATCTTGTCCAAATTGCCGTGAAACTTTTGAGAAATTCAGCAAAATAAACATATTTCAACATAATAATAATATACTTCTAAAATTTATTTCTTTCAACATTATTCATTTCTGTAAGTAGAAAAATGATCTATTTCTTCTTGAGTAACTATTAAAGTTAAACCATTATTTAAAAGAAAAACTTAACAAAACATAGATTAACAATAAATGATTGAAAAATTTGTTTCCTTACACAATTAAAACTTAGAGCCTGTAACTGTATTCTCTCTTCCTTTCTCATATAATCAATCATAGTTTAATACAGTATGCAGTTTTCAATACACAACATTTTCAAAAGTATTGATCTTCTCTCATTTTCCAATTTAACTCACTTTCTGAACTTTTTATGGATTCAAATATGTATTGGAGAATTTCTCTAGAAGAAATGTATTTATTTATTCATATATTTTTAAAATGTTATGGTCCAATGACTGGAACTGCATATTTGCTTCAATATTTAAATGGGGTTTAAGAAGTATTTCCTATAGATATATTTGGGAAATGACTGACAGAACATCAAATATCCACCTGCATTTCTTTCAGATATGGATTAATGTGTCAAGTGTACTGAAGACCAGTATCCAAATGAGGATAAAAGCCAGTGTCACCCCCTAATTATAACATATTTTTGTTTTATGAAGACTCTCTAGGAGCTATTTTAGTCTCCATGGCCCTTGGTCTATTTTTGTATATTGCCATGTGTAATCTAGCAAAACACTTTTTCCTGAAGAATGTCTTCTTGTCTAAGTCAGGAAAACTAAATTCTCAAATTAATGCTTGCCATTTTCCATTAACTTTACATTCTTGCCTTACTTTCTCAGTCTCAAGATGAATATCAAAAACCGAAATTATGAATTTGATTGTATAACTGTCTGTTAGCCTGTTTTGTTTTTTTTTTTTGGGGGGGGGGTGCTGGGCACCAAAATTTTTAACCCTACAACATGGGAAATCTTCTATATTTCTTAGATTACCATGTGTGTTTTTGTATGACTCTTATCTTTTCTAGAAATAAAAATCCAGAAAACTTTCTTTCTACCATTGCCCTCTAGGAATCTTACTAAGCATTATAAGCACCTGCTGCCCATGGTTTTTGCTGTAGAGAAAACCAACAAAGATCAAAATATGCTGTTCAATATGTCTCTGGGATTCCAATCTTCAATGTTGAATTTATTGAGATGAAGGCTGTGGAGAGTTCCATGTATTTGTTTTCAGCAAAGAGTCCTCCAGTTCCTAATTATGACTATAGTTCTGAGAAGAGAAACAAGCTGTTGGCTGTGATAGGAGGCATTTCAAAAGGAATAACAACTCAAAGTTCCCAGGTACTAAGTCTCTACAGTATCCCCCAGGTAAATGAAGAATTCTGGCTTTTGTGGTTGAACAGTAATGTAGTAATATATGCCAACATTTTAATTGATGCTTATAGGAAAACTATGAGACTTCTTACCAATATACTGTTTAATTATCCTTTTTCTAAAAAATAATTTATTTTTAATATACAATTGGTTATCTACAAGAGTATTTTCTGCAGAAAGCTTTCAAAATGAAGAAATATATATAGATATAATAATGATAACATATACTTCAAAATTTATAATTTGTTTTTTTTGCTATTTATTGTTGTTAGCATTCGCTCTTTTTTCCCTTTTGATTACAGAGTATCATAGGTATAATAGATATGCAGTTTTAGTCACATTATTAAAGTATTTTTACTGTATAAATACTATGAATATATTTACTTATCATCACTTACTTGTCTTTAGTATCAATTTAAACTTCAGCATAATACTTCTTTATACAATAGTTATTTAGTTTATTTATGATGGTCAGATATTTAGTCTTTTAATTTCCCTCTACTGTGAAAAGTATTTCAGTTCATGTCCTAATTTAAAAAAAAAAAAAGCTTTTTATTAATTAGTGATAAAATCATTTAAACATTTTTTCTAGTGGTATTTCCAAATGAAAGTATCCATGTTTATAAAGCTTATGATAGAATTAAAAATTGTTATTTTGAAACATTAATTTACCTGAAGTAGTGCATGAGATTTCCAATTTTTCCCCTATCAACAAACTGGTGTTATTTTAAAGTCTTTGTCAATTTGATGAAACTGTTCTTGTTGCCTGTTACTTGTTTCAATATTTTTCTTTTTCCTTTTTGGTACTGCAGATTGTACCCTTTGTTGCTTTACCCCTGAGCTACATACCCAGTCCTTTTTATTTTTAATTTTGAACAGGGTTTTCAACATAATGAAACCCTGAGGATTGAGGATATCTCTATGTTGTTAAACCATGAGGATGTCTCTATGTTGTTAAGATTGGCCTCAAACTTGGATGCTTCTGCCTAAGCCTAGTGTGTCACCAGGATGACAGAATATACACCCATGACTAACTTCCTATTCTTATATTTATGAGTTAATTTTATTTCTTCTTTATGTATTTTTAATATCAATTTTTGATTATGTAATGATGGGGCAGTGATTTTTACTTTTTTTCTTATTGGTTTTTAAACTAATTTTTCTCCTTCCCATATAATGAAATGAAATATTTTAAAATATATTAAAGAATATAAGTCTTTTATCACATGTATTTCAAATACAAATTTTAGGAATACATACCTTAAAAGTTGTTTACTAAATTTTTAAACAATTTAAATGGAGAAGCAAATTAGCCTCATCATCAAGCTTCAACAAACTAAAAAATAACATAATCATATTATTTTGTTTCATCTATTAGAATCACTTATTTTGTGTACCTATTATATATTGTTATTCTTTCTGTTTCTACTTTCTTTCTGGAAGTAGATTTTCAACATCATTTTATGTTTTTATGATTTTTTTTCCTTCTCTGTTCTTTCATTTCTATTTTTTTCTTTTTAAAAATATTGAAAGTATTCATTCATCAACCCATCTGGGTGACAAGCATTTAATTAGCCCCTGTGTATAAAGATCTTGGTTTCGGGCTGGGGATGTGACTCAAGTGGTAGCATGCTCACCTGGCATGCACAGGGTGCTGGGTTCGATTTTCAGCACCATATAAAAATGAAATAAAGATGTTGTGTCCACCGAAAACTAAAAAAATAAATATCAAAAAATTCTCTCTCTCTCTCTCTCTCTCTCTCTCTCTCAAAAAAAAAAAAAAAATCTTGGTTTCAAATAAGTGTGAGGCATCTTTTAATACTTAAGTTTTAGGTACCTGGTGAGCAATTGTATTTTTGGTTCTAAGGTTTGGATTAAATTCTAATGGGGAATTATAAAATCAGAAGATCATATAAGGAATTATTTTAATGGAAAATGGTTTAAAAATCCATTCCAGTCTGAGGTATCAGGGTCTCTGATTTGAGTTTGGGGAAATTTGAAAAGTTTGGTAAAGCTGAGTATTAATGTATGTCATATCCTGCAAATTATTTTTGCAAAAGTAATCCTGGAATAAATAGAAACATACTTTAATGAAAAGAGTGTGATCAATATTTATGTCAATGGTAAATTAAGTAAACAAAGTTTTGATAACTGGCCATTTGCCTTAGCAAATTCAGTAACTGTAACTCAGTTTTTTAAAAGATGAGAGTGGTGTGGATGCCTGATAGAGTAGGTTCAAGAGAAAAATCAAGAGATGTATTGAAAGTAGTTTATACAGCTCAATTAAAGAATTTTCTGTAAAGAAAAGGAGCAGTATGGACAAAATGCAAGGTACTGGGCAAAGAGATTTTTATATGAAGTGACACGAAAATAATCCTTTATTTTGAGATAGTTGATGGTGTATGCTAAATGTTACCAGAAGGCTTAGGGACACCTAGAGAAATTCAGACCTCTTTATTTAGTGAATTGTAAGTGCATATTATGTTCCTGCTTCTCAGTTAACTTGATTATTTGTTCATAGTTTCTTCAGTGATCCAAAAATGATAGAACTCTATAGGGAAAATTCTGGATTTACAAATAATCTTTGCAGATTTTTGTTACCATAACTCAGATGAGGAGATGAAAACTTTTGTGACTTTCTTTGGATATAGTTTCAAAAAGAGTAAAGGAACAGTGTATATAATGTGAACACTGGAAATTAAAGTAACGGGTGATACATAGCAAATTGGTATTTTAGTAAAGTTATTTACTCAATGGTTTTATTTCTTTCATAGTGTAAGTAAGATATCAGATGAATTAAATTATTTGTTTAAGCAGTAACTTTATGTGGTCTTTAGATCAGCGATGATCTATTTAACCTTAGCCACAGGGACAAACCCTGCTCCAGTCTCTCTACCAATTTCCCATGAAACCTAGAAATCTGTACTAAGGAATTATTTAACTAATTTTGCATTTCTGTCGGAGCCGTGTTGGACTTGTGGTTCCAGATGACATCAGGCAAAAAATGTTTCTCAGGGACATGACACAAGAAATGGCCAACAATGGACTCTGTTGCATTTGCAGAAAGCATCCCAGAGTTTCCCACTAAGGATAATAATAACAGCCAACATTATGTGGAAAATTCACATTTACAAATGTCATTGTTGCTTTGCAGACACATATTCCCTTCTGAGATTTATGTATTGCATTATCTTCAATTTTTCCATTTGGTATGTCTGGGTTAAAAGTTCTTATTGTAATATAACTGCATTAGCATTTTGACAAAAACTAAATTGTACATATTTTGGTGGAAGATTATCATTTTCAGAATACACTTGGATGAGGTTCCTGGTTTTAAAGATTTTATCAGATGTGTTCACCCTGCAAAATTTCCTCATGATATCTTTATCCAGGATGTGTGGTCTATAATATTTGAATTTCCATACCTTGATCAACATTGGGTTAGGAATATAAGTAAATGTGAACAAAATGGCAGTCTGGCAATGTGAGCTCTGCATTTTGGGGATATAAATTCCTCACCCCAGAGTTACAGTGTCTATGCTGCTATGCATGACATTGCCCAGGCTCTTCATGAGTAGAACTCATATTCAGGGTAAAAGAAGAAGCACTTGAAAGAAGTGCAATGGTGGCTCCTTATCCATGGCAGGTAGCCTCAACTCATTCTTGTATTTTGTTAATGTAATGGCCAATGGATTGTCCTGTGATTTTTCACAGTTATACATTAAAGAAAACAATTTTTAAGCCAAATACATTTATATGATCTTTTTCTTACTATCTTGATAATTTAATATTTCCATCAAAAGAACAGGGAAATGCTTATCAGATCCCAAGAATACCATAACAATAATATTCAGACCCTGTGGTGGTTATATATTTTCTCTCAGGTTATTTTATTGTTTTGTTAAAAAATTAGAATTTTTTTAACTCAAGGGATTTTTGTAAGCATAAATGAGAAACATTAGAAGGAAATTTATATGTTATCCAAAAATCTCATGTTAATTTTTGCTTTGTTTCATTTTGTTAAATAGCTTTAAAAAAGCACAAATAGTTTCTTTAAAATGAAACTGGACTAAATGGTGTAGCAGAAACTCAATTCAATCCGTTCAATTTGCTATATGGTATTTCCATTATATCCATTCATATCCCAATCTGTATTTCTTCTTACTAAGCTAAGAGAAACAGAATCAAATTATGTCAATAACATGTTTGCTGTATTTCCCTTTATTTTGTCTTAAAGATAAGGTCAACTAAGAATTTTTCAGTGATTCTCACAATATGTCTGAGATTTTTCCCTCAGGGATTTCTATTCATGCTATGGAAATTAAAAGGATTAGGTAGAAGGGTAATGGTGCCCTTATAAAGAGATTGGGGAGTTTTATGTACTCTTGAATTTTTTGGAAGAGTTTGAGAAATATTTGCAAGTGTTCTTCTCTAAAGTTTTGTAAAATTCAACCATGAAGCCATTTGGTCTTGGGATTTTCTTTCTTGGAATATAGTTGCTAATTGGTTCCATCTCCTTACCATTTAGTGATGTTTTCAGATTTTCTATTCTTCATGATTCAATGTCACTGAGCTTAATGTGTCTTGGAATTTATCCATTCCTCCTATCCTTCAAACTTGTTGGTGCTTCATTGTTTATATGATTCTTTGTAACTGTTATATTAATTGTGATATTTCTGTTTAAATTTCTATTTTCTTATTTCAATTTTTTCAGGTTTTCTTTTTTCTGGCGTATTAGCTAAAGTTTTGAAATTTTGTTTCTCTTAAAAATATAATTCAGTTTTATTTATCACCTCAATTGTTTTCCTATTGTCTATTCTACTTATGTCAGGTCTGATATTTATTTCCTTTCAGCTGACTTCATCCTTAGTGTTTTGTTTTTCCCTAGTTCTTTGAGGCCCAGCATAGGATTACTTATTTGAGTTCATTTCCTTTTCTTAGTAGAGGCATTTATTGTTATAAATTTTCCATTTAGAAAAGTTTTAGCTTCATCCCATAAGTTTGGTATGTTTTATTTCCTTTTTAATTTTTTTTAAATATTTATTTTTTTTGTTTTTGGTGGACACAACATCTTTTTTTCAAATTTTTATTGGTTGCTCAAAACATTACAATGATCTTGACATATGATATTTCATACATTTGATTCAAGTGAGATATGAATTCTTATTTTTACCACGTGTACAGATTGCAGGATCACAATGGTTATACATCCACGTTTATGTATACTGCCATACTAGTGTCTGTTGTATTCTTCTGCCTTTCCTATCCCCTTCCTATACACCCTCCCCTCCCCTCCCATCATTTCTCTCTACCCCATCTACTATAACTCATTTATCTCTTTTTCCCCCTTTCACCTTACATCCTCTTATATGTAATTTTGTATAACAATGAGGGTCTCCTTCCATTTCCATGCAATTCCCTCCCACCTCTCATCCCTGCTCAATGGGAATCTTCTCCTCATGCTCTTCCACCTTCTCTGTTTTGAGTCACCCTCCTTATATCAAAGAAGACATTCAGCATTTTTTATTATGCTAACTTCACTTAGCATAATCTGCTCTAATGACATCCCTGAGTGGGAATCCCTGCAAATGCCATGGTTTTGTTATTTTTTAGTGCTGAGTAATAGTCCATTGTGTACAAATGCCATATTTTTATCCATTCATCTATTGATGGGCATCTAGGTTGGTTCCCCATTCTAGCTATTGTGAATTGTGCTGCTATAAATATTGATGTAGCTGTATCCCTATACTACGCTCTTTTTAGGTCTTTGGGGAATAGTCTGAGAAGGGGAATAGCTGGATCAAATGGTGGTTTAATTCCCAGGTTTCCAAGGAATCTCCATACTCCTTTCCAAATTGGCCGCACCAATTTTAGTCCCACCAGCAATGTACAAGTGTACCCTTTTCCCCACATCCTCGCCAGCACTTGTTGTTGTTTGACTTCATAATGGCTGCCATTCTTACTGGAGAGAGTTGGTATCTTCCAGTGGTTTTAATTTGCATTTCTCTGACAGCTAGAGATGGTGAGCATTTTTTCATGTATTTGTTGATTAATTGTATATCCTTCTCTGAGAAGTGTCTGTTCAGGTCCTTGGCCCATTGTTGATTGGGTTATTTGTTTCCTTATTGTTTAATTTTTTGAGTTCTTTGTATACTCTGGATATTAGGGCTCTATCTGAAGTGTAAGGAGTAAAAATTTGTTCCCAGGATGTAGGCTCCCTATTTACCTCTCTTATTGTTTCTTTTGCTGAGAAAAAAAAAAAAAAAAAAAAAAAAAAAAACTTTTTAGTTTGAGTATGTCCCATTTGTTTATTCTTGATTTTAACTCTTGTGTTATAGGTGTCCTATTAAGGAATTCGGAGCCCGACCCCATGAGATGGAGATTAGAGCCAACTTTTTCTTCTATCATATGCAGAGTCTCTGTTTTTATATCTAGCTTCTTGATCCATTTTGAGTTAACTTTTGTCCATAGCGAGAGAAGGGATTCAGTTTCATTTTGTTGCATATGGATTTCCAGTTTTCCCAGAACCATTTGTTGAAGATGCTATTCTTTATCCATTGCATGCTTTTAGCACCTTTGTCTAATATAAGGTAGTTGTAATTTTGTGGATTGGTCTCTGTGTCCTCTATTCTGTACCATTTGTCTATCCGCCTGTATTGGTACCAGTACCATGCTATTTTTGTTACTGTTGCTCTGTAGTATAGTTTAATATCTGGTATAGCAATACCACCTGTTTCACTCTTCTTGATTAGAATTTCTTTAGCCATTCTGGGTCTCTTATTTTTTCCAGATGAATTTCATAATTGCTTTTTTTTTATTTCTGTGAGGAATGCCATTGGAATTTTGATAAGAATTGCATTGAATCTGTATAGTGATTTTGGTAATATGGTAATTTTAGTAATATTAATTCTGCCTATCCATGAGCAAGTTAGATCTTTCCATCTTCTAAGGTCTTCTTATATTTCTCTCTTTAGGGTTCTATAGTTTTCATTGTATAGATCTTTCACCACTTTTGTTAAGTTGATTCCCAAGTATTTTTTTTTTTTTTAGGATATTGTGACTGGGGTAGTTTTCCTCATTTTCTTTTCAGAGAATTTGACACTGATATACAGGAATGCCTTTGATTTATGGATATTGATTTTATATCCTGCCACTTTGTTGAATTTATTTACTAGTTCTAGAAGTTTCTTGGTAGAGTTTTTTTGGGTCTTCTAGGTATAGAATCATATCATCAGTAAATAAGGCTAGTTTAAGTTATTCTTTTCTTATAGTTATTCCCTTAATTTCTTTTATTTCAAGAACTATGTTGAATAGAAGTAGTGTGAGAGGGAATCCCTATTTTGTTCCAGATTTTAGACGGAATGCCTTCAGTTTGTCTCCATTTAGAATGATGCTGGCCTGAGGGTTAGTGTAGATAGCTTTTACAAGGTTGAGTTAAGTTCCTGTTATCCCTAGTTTTTCTAGTGTTTTGAACATAAAGGGGTGCTGCATTTTGTCAAATGCTTTTTCTGCATCTATCAAGATGATCATGTGGTTTTTATTCTTAAGTCTATTGATGTAATGAATTACATTTACTGATTTTCGTATGTTGAACCAACCTTGCATCCCAGGGATGAATCCCACTTGATCATGATGCACAATTTTTAATGTGTTTTTTATCTGATTTGCCAGAATTTTATTGAGAATTTTTGCATCTATATTCATTAGAGATATTGTTCTGAAGTTTTCTTTATTTGAAGTGTCTTCATCTGGTTTTGGAAGCAGGGTGATATTGGCATCGTAGAATAAATTTGGAAGTAATCCCTCTTTTCCTATTTTCCTGAAATAGATTGAAGAGTATTGGTATTAGTTCTTCTTTAAAGGTCTTATAAATCTTGGCTGTATATCCATCTGGTCGTGGGCTTTTCTTGGTTGGTAATCTTTTGATGGCTTCTTCTATTTTCTCCCTTGATATTGGTCTTTTAAAGTTTTGTGTATATTCCTAATTCAATCTGGGCAGATCATGTAACTTAAGGAATTTATATATGTCTTTACTATATACTATTGTATTGGAGTATAAAGTTTCAAAATAATTTCTAATTATCTTCTGTATTTCTGTAGTGTCTGTAGTGATATTTCCTTTTTCATCCTGTATGCTAGTAAAATTGACAGACCGTTAGCATGGCTAATGGTCTGTCAATTTTATTTATTTTTTCAAAGAACCAACTTTTAGTTTTCTCAATTTTTTCAATTATTTGTTTTGTTTCAATTTTATTGATTTCAGCTCTGATTTTTATTATTTCTTGCCTTCTACTGTATTTGCTGTTGATTTGTTCTTCCTTTTCTAGGACTTTGAGATGTAGTGTGAGGTCATTTATTTGTTGGCTTTTTCTTCTTTTAAGGAATGAATTCCATGAAATGTATTTTCCTCTTAGTACTGCTTTCATAGTGTCCCAGAGATTTTGATATGTTGTGTTTTCATTTATCTCTAAGAATTTTTTTTTTTTAATTTTCTCCTTGATGTCTTCTGTAACCTATTGTTCATTCAGTAACATATTGTTCATTCTCCGTGTAACATAGGAATTTTTCTTCCTTATTTTATCATTTATTTCTGATTTCACTCCATTATGTTAGATAAAATGCATGGTAATATCTCTACTCCTTTGTATTTGCTAAGTGTTGGCCTATGGCATAATATATGGTCTATTTTTCATAAGATGCACGTGATGCTGATAAAAAAGTATATCAGCTTAATGTGGGTTCATATATTCTATATAAGTCAGTTAATTCTTTTTTTTAATTTTTTATTGTGGGTTGTTCAAAACATTACAAATTTCTTGACATATCATACTCCACACTTTGTGGGGAAGAGGGTACACTTGTACATTGCTGGTGGGACTGCAGATTGGTGCAGCCAATTTGGAAAGCAGTATGGAGATTTCTTGGAAAGCTGGGAATGGAGCCACCATTTGACCCAGCTATTCCCCTTCTTGGTCTATTCCCTAAAGACCTAAGAAGAGCATGCTACAGGGACCCTGATACATGGATGTTCATAGCAGCACAGTTCACAATAGCAAGACTGTGGAACCAACCTAGATGCCCTTCAATAGACGAATGGATAAAAAAAAATGTGGCATTTATACACAATGGAGTATTACTCTGCATTAAAAAATGACAAAATCATAGAATTTACAGGGAAATGGATGGCATTAGAGCAGATTATGCTAAGCGAAGCTAGCTAATCCCTAAAAAACAAATGCCAAATGTCTTCTTTGATATAAGGAGAGTAACTAATTTCAGAGTAGGGACGAAGAGCAGGAGAAGAAGATTAACATTTAACAGGGATGAGAGGTGGGAGGGAAAGGGAGAGAGAAGGGAAATTGCATGGTAATGGAAGGAGACCCTCAGGGTTATAGAGTGGAGGGGGTAGAGAGAGAGGAGGGGAGGGGAGGGGAGAGGTGGGGAGGGGGGAGGTTGGAGGATGGGAAAGGCAGCAGAGCACAACAGACACTAGTATGGCAATATGTAAATCAATGGATGTGTAACTGATGTGATTCTGCAATCTGTGTATGGGGTGAAGGTGGGAGTTCATAACCCACTTGAACCAAAGTGTGGAATATGATATGTCAAGAAATTTGTAATGTTTTGAACAACCCACAATAAAAAATTAAAAAAAGAATTAACTGACTTATATAGAATATATGAACCCACATTAAGCTGATATACTTTTTTATCAGCATCACATGCATATTATGAAAAATAGACCATATATTATGCCATAGGCGAACACTTAGCAAATACAAAGGAGTAGAGATATTACCATGCATTTTATCTAACATAATGGAGTTCTATAGTTTCTTTATTAAACTTTTGTTTGGAAGAACTGTCCAGTGGTGAGAGAGGTGTATTACAATCAACCATGATTATTGTGTTGTTGTCTATTTGTCTCTTAAGCTTGAGAAGAGTTTGATTGATGAACATAACTGCACCATTGTTTGGGGTATATATATTAATGATTTTTATGTCTTGTTGGTGAATGGTTCCCTTTAACTGTATGTAGTGTCCTTCTTTATCCCTTTTGATTAACTTTGGCTTGAAGTCTATTTTATTTGATATGAGTATGGACACCCCTGCTTGCTTCCAAGGTCCATGGGAGTGGTATGATTTTTCCCAACCTTTCACCTTCAGTCTGTGTACGACTTTTCTTAACAGAGGCATCTCCTGTAGGCAGCATATTGCATATTTTTAATCCAGTCTGCTAGCCTATGTCCTTTGATTGGTGAGTTTAAGCCATTAACATTTAAGGTTACTATTGAGATATGGTTTGTACATGTTTGTTTATTTTTGTTATTTAACTTGATTTTTTTTCTCTTTGATTAGTTTTTCCTTTACTGTACTACCACTCACTGTTGATTTTTGTTGTTATTTTTCATTTCCTCTTCATGTAATGTTTTTCCAATGATACTTTGAAGCACCAGTTTTCTAGCTGCAAATTCTTTTAACTTTTGTTTATCATGGAAGGTTTTCATTTCATCCTCAAACCTGAAGCTTAATTTTGCTGGATACAAGATTCTTCACTAGAAACCATTATCTTTCAGTGCATTAAATATGTTGTTCCAGGATCTTCTAAGCTTTCAGTGTCTGTATTGAAAAATCCGCCATTAACCTAATTGGTTTACCCCTAACTTTGAATCTGCTTCATTTCTCTTGTGGCTTCTAAAATTCTCTCCTTGTTCTGTATGTTGGGCATTTTCATTATAATGTGTCTTGGTGTGGATGTCTTGTGGTTTTGTACACACAGTGTCAGGTAGGCTTCTAGAATTTGGATTTCTGTTTAATTCATTCTTCATGTCTGGAAAGTTTTCTAAAATTATTTCATTAAAGAGTTTGCTCATTCCTTTGGTTTGGACCTCTATGCCTTCCTTTATCCAAATAGCTCTTAAATATGGTCTCTTTATGTTATCCCAAATTTTTTGGATGTTTTGCTCATGGCTTCTTATCAGCCTTTCTTTGCTGTCTATGCTCTTTCCAGGCAGGAAGCCACACTGGCCAGGCCTCATGGGACCACCTTCCATCTGTGCCAACAGGCGGTTTTCTCTTTGGGGGCTTTTGGTTTGTTTCTTTTGAATCTTCTTGTTAATTCATTCTGTCAGTCTCTGTTTTGGATTACTCACATTATATTGATTATTGACATTTCTTTCCTACATGAAACATTTCTATGTTTTGACATTGTTCTTTATATGTTTTTAAATCTGTCTCTTAATTTATGCCTTCTTTGGATTATATTGAGCCTTTTGTATTCCTCTATTTTCACCTTTTTCTTGGAATATCAATTATCATTATTTTAAAAAACTGTTTCATGTTTTACTTAGTGTTTGAATTAAATATTAAAGAATAGTGCTTATATGATTTGGAGCTATAGCTCAGTAATGAAATACTTACCTAGCAAGTTTGACATCTTGTGTTTGATCCCCACAGGCATGAAATAATAACAATGATAATAAAATTGAAATTATATAAAAATTCTACCTGTCAGTAAGGTAGGTATCTTTTGAGAGTATCTTTTGACAGTATTTATACATACACTGTGTATCTTACAACACTCTCCTCTTTTTTGCATATATTTGGAAAAATATGCTACAATGTTTACCTTTCTTTCACTAAAAATAAGGCCTATTATTCCATTGTTTTTTCTAGGACATTCTGATAATATTTGGTTTCAGCAGTTTTAATTGCTATGGTTACATATATTTGGTTAATATTTATTCTACATGGTGTGTGTCATTCTGTTTGTGCAACCTGGAAAGAAAAAAAAAAAAAACAAGACTCAAAAATTTATAAAAAAAAATAATGTTTTCTCATAATTTGGGAGGCTGAAAATTCTAATATCAAAATTCTGTGCCAAGGACTGTTTGCTGCATCCTCCTGAGGAGCGAACACTGTTCCTTCAAATGGAAAAGGTGAAATGGGCAAAGAGGTAAATAGGGATGAACTCATCCTTGTATCATGGTATTAATCCAATTATGGGGGTAGTGTTTTCATGGCCTAAACTTCCCATTAGGCTCCACCTCCAAAATCTTTTGAATCAGGATGACGTTTCAATATGAGTTTGAAAGGGGATTAAAAATATTCAAATCAAAGTGGTCATCTCTGTGCTACTACACTGATGGTTTGATGCCTGCCATTAAGCTAGAAAATTCTTTCTTATTTTCAGTATCCCTACCATGCTTCCACCTGATGCATGCCATGCTGACTCACTGCTACTGCCATCTGGGAAATTATTAGATATTAACACTTCAAGTGTTTCCTTAGACCCTTTCTGGTATTTTCTGTTTGGTGTTCCACCTGTTATCTGTTATAGTCTCTACAATTTCTCACAGTTCTAGGTATTCTGTTGTATTATTTTCTTCATCTTTTTATCTCACATTTCAGTCTGGAAAGATTTATTGATATATTTTCAGATCATTGACTTATTATTCAGTCATGTACAGTTTACTAAGGGGCCCATCAGTGAGATCTTTCTGTCATAGTATTTTTACAGAATTCTAGCTTATCATTCTACTTCTCATAATATTTCAATCTCTCAGTTTACTTTATGCACTTTTTTTACATATTCTTATTCATCTTGTAGAATACTTGGCACATTGATTATAGTTTTAAATATTCTGGTCTGATAATCCCAGTTCTCTACCATATCTGAGTCTGGTTCTGTTGCTTGCTTCATGTATTATTTTATGCTTTTTCTTAAGATAAAGCATATATAGTTTATCAAGTTATGTAATCCTTTAAAAAACAGGTAGACATTATGCATTGCATAGTAAGAGCTGAAACTCTTTTACTGAGCTTTTTGCTATGAGACTTATATAACCAGACAGATATCAGATCAGTCTGAGGTTAGCTGTGAATTATTTCTTTCACTATTGGTGCCTTAATTTTCACTTTCCTCTTAAGTCTTTTATTTTTTATCACTTATCATCTTTGAGTTCTGTAGAACTTTCTTAAATATCCTGAGTCTTGCAGTTCCTTCAGCTTTAATCCTCTCCTTCTGTACAGAAGCTCCCTGGTATGATGATAAGGTGGAGAAGGAGGAATGTGCTCTATGAGAATTAAGTCTTTTATTTTAGTGTTTCTGTGCCCCCAGGATTGACCTTTATAGGATCTTCTTGTATCTTTTTCTCTTCTTGTCTTGTTTAGGTGAGACAAAAAGGATAAAAAAGGATTTGAATTAGGTGGGGTATTTTTATTTTCCCAGTTTAAGTATACTTTGGTAATGTTTTGGTGTGGTCTTGTGGAGAACAGAATGTTTGAAGAATTATTCAGAAATAGTTACATTTTGTTCCTTTTGCTGGAAGCAAGAATTAATATTTCTTTGCTGTTCACTAAGAGATGGTGCATAATACACAGCGATAAAACTCATTCGAGTAGAGCTTTTCTCTTTTATCCCATGAGCCAGCATATAGGTTTTCACCAATTTCAGTGTAAATTTTTCTACTTGTTTTGTATCCAGCATCTTCTAATCCCAGGAAACTATCATTTACTGTGCTGATCTATCTGTTTATGTATTTATTTTTAGTTGTAGTAGGACACAATTTATTTATTTATTTATATGTGTTGCTGAGGATAAAACCTAGTGCCCTGCATGGGCTAAGTGAGTGCTCTACTGCTGAGCAACAAACCCAGGTCTGTTTAATTTTCATTGCAGAAGTTTTCACTGTAAACTCAGACCTCCAACACTTCTAAAAATGGTTTCTGCTTTTAAGCGTGTTAATCTTTATGTTTACTAGGGTATGCAAGCCCTTTAAATAGTGGAATAGAAAGATCATTATTGATTTTTATATACCAAATTTGTACTCATTTGCTTTTCCATTTTTCCATAAATAGTTTAGTTATTTTGCATATTAATAGTACACAGAATATTATATGCAAATAATTTTCATATTTAGCAGAAATACAACAAAATATGAAGTTTTTATTCACAACATATTAGTGTATTTGTATATACAAGCTAATGTTTATTCCTTAAAATATATGCATTATTCTGATGTTATTTCTTTTCCCCACATAATCCATAACTGTGTCTACCACACACTACTCAATTTATTATGTATATTTTGCACAGTTTTTTACTTCAGTGGACAATAATTTGATATTAATTTTAGAGTCTATTAAATTTTAATTCTTATGGTTTTGTTATACATCCTCTGTGTAATGAGATGTTAAATAATTAAAATGAATGGATGAGTTCATTAATTAAACATGGTCAACAATTTCTCCCAAAATCTGCCTGAAAAACTCATATCTAGTTAAAATTTAAATTACAGAAATTTAACTTGACATGGAAAAGATTATTGAGTTTCAATGGGATGAAATTATTTTGTTTCCTTCCAACAAATATACAACATTAAAAAATAAATTTTCATAAGCTTCTATAAAAATACCTGAGACCTGTCTCATTGATTTATTATATAAAATTGACAAATTGAAAAAAAATGCAAATTCAGAGGAATAATGCCCTTAAAAATTAAAACATTATTGTATTGACATTATTTACTTCTTCAACAGTTTATTTTATGCTGATAAAAAAGTCTGCCTTCTTAAAAATATTTATGCATAGAGCTTAGAACCCCTGATCTAAATTTTTAGTTATTTTTCTTTTATATAAGTACCTTCTGTGGAAACAGCACTGGTTTGTTATGGACTACCTGTGATGCCTTGAAAAACTAAGTTTTCTAATTTGTAAGGTGAAGATAATATTAATAACTATCCCATATATATTATAAAACTATATGTTAATACACATAAAGCATATAGACCCACATTTGGTGCACAAGTTGCTTGTCACCCCCCAGTTATTTTGCCCAGCCAGACTGTGGCACCCTCCCATGGCCCTCCTTCTGCCCCCTTCCTTTTCCTGGCCTCCTTTGTCAGGACCCTTGCCATAGATTCTCATATGATCCAGGGTGTCTTATGGGAAAGAATGCCCTGCCCTGTGCCTGGGCCCCTTGCTCTCCCTGGGTGCTTGGTCAGGCACCAGGAACCCTAAAAACTGCAGGTGGACTAGAGCCTGACTGCCTTCTGCTGGATCCCCTGCCTTCCACCACACATCTTGTCCACTGGCTTTAGTCCCCTTCCCAAGCCCAGGCCCTTGGCTCTCAGATCCTTGCACGGGTTCCTCCTTGAGCCTCGGGTGGCCCTTCTTTCTCACTGCTTTTCTGGGCATAGTCTGAGGGCCCCTGGCTGGGACTGCTTCCCTACTCCCCTTGGTTTTCCTGTGCACAGTATGCTAGTGCAGCCCTGCCTTCCTGGCCCGGGGTTCCCTGCTCTCACCTGGCCTGGGCCCTATTCTAGGTCCCTTGCCTGGGCTCCTTGCTGGGGTCCTCTCCTTCACCCCACCCACAACCATCCTGCGGCCCTTCAGGCTATGCAATCCTTTGGCCTTCCTTGCATGCTATATCTCTGACAAACCCGCTTTCCTGATCCCCTTCCCAGGATGCTTACCCAGGCTAGGCAACTTGACCAGGCCTCTTCGCCCTGGGGGCTGCATTTGGGAAAATGTATCTCTACCCTTTGCCTCAGGCCTTTGGCCTCCCTCCAGCCTTGCTCCTGACTCCTGACACCCTATAGTGGACCTGGGCCTTGAGCCCTTCTACCCCTGTGCCACCCACTCCACTTTCTTCTCTCCCGCTTCTCCCCCTCCATGTTTCTTTTCAATCACCCAGGCCCAGGTGCTAGCACTCAGCTCTCCATTATTGGGTGCAGCTCCTTGCTTGAGACTGTGGCTACACTTCTTGAGGACCCTTTCCCTGTCCATTGGTTTTAGGCCCATTTTCCCAGCCCCCTCCTGTGCCTCCCCTCTGATATCCTGATACTGTTGTATCCTGACACTGCCTGGACCCTCCTCTCCCCTTGCTTCTCCCTAGCCTATGCTGCTTGAATGAGTCCTGACAGCCCACTCCCCTCCAATTGTCGCACACCAAGTATCCCCACATAGTATCCTCTTTGGCCCCTCCTTGATCGAGGTTCCTCTCTGAGGATCTACTCACCTGGAGCAGAGGAGCAGATTTGGCTCACCTCTGTGCCCTGAATGCTCCCTATTGGAAACACAGCCCTGCCACTCACCTAAATCATCTTCACTGCCTGAACCTTGAAGCCTGGCAGTTAACATGGACTTGCTCCAACCCAGCCCTGACCGACCCCCTCCCTTCCCTTCCCTGCCTTTTGGCCTTCCCTGCTGCCCCTACCACAACCCAGCCCTCCCTGGCCCTGATCATTTGTGCTCCAGTCCCTGGGCCTGGGCATTCACCTGAGCCCCTGGCCGCAATCCTTATGGCCCTTGGCATAGCAAAGAGACCCTTCGTGATGGATCTGACTTGGGGGCCCCTTGCTTGGGCCCACCAGAATGCTCCCCTAGGTGCCCCTTGGCTTCTCCTGGTCGTCACTCAGCCCCTTCCTCCCCTTCCCTTTGCATATTTTTTCTGGAGCTCACAGGTCTCCTTCTCCTTGGGTCCCCCATCACCATTTATCAGTTTGGGTTCTTTGCCTGGGCACCTGGCTTGGGTCATTGGTCTCCCCCTATGCACATCCACCCTGATGCCCTGCCTTGCCCTCCCATTGCCCTACTTCTGGCCCCCTTCCTGTTCCTGTCCTACTTTGCTAGGACCCTGGCCGTAGATTCTCATCTGATCCAGGGCACCTAATGAGATGCAATGCCTCAACCTTGCTTGCGCTCCTTGCTCTCCCTGGGTGCTTGGTAGTGCACCATGAACCCTGAAATCTGGAGGTGCCCCTGGGCCTGGAGCCTGACTGCCCCCTGATGGATCTCTTGCCTTCCTTCCCAAATCTTGTCCACTCTCCTGTGCCCCCTGCCCAAGTCCTGGCACTTGGTTCTCCACTGTCCTGGCTCAAATCTTGAGCCTCTGGTGGCTCTTCTTGCTCACTGCTTTTCTGAGTATATCTGAGGGCCCCTTTCTGGGGCCACTTCCCTTCTCCCCTTGGCTTTCCTGGACTTCAGTACCCTAGTGCAGCCCTGCCTTCCTGGCCAGGTCTTCCCTGCTTCCTGGCCTAGGCCCTCTTCTTGGTCGCTTGTCTTGGCTCCTTGCTGGGGTCCTGGCCCCCACCTCACCCACACCCATCCTGAGGACCTTCAGGCTTTGCCCTCTTTCGGCCCTCCTGTCCTTTCTGTCTCTGCCATGCCCACTTTTCTAATCCCCTTTCCAGGATTCTAGCCCATGACAGGAGACTTGAATTGGCCTCTTGGCCCTGGGGCTCCCTTTGGGAAAACATACCCTTGCTCTTTGCCAGGGACCTTTGGCCTCCCTCATCCTGGGCCCTGCTTCTAACCTCTGTCATGCTGCAGTGGACCCGGGCCTTGAGCCCCTCTCCCTGTCTCACCCACTCCAATTTCTCCCCTCCTGCTGCTCCACCTCCATGTTCCTTTTCATTCACCCAGGCCTAGGTGTTAGCACTTGGCTCTCCATTACTGGGCTGGCTCCTTGATTGAGCCCTGCCTACTTTTCTTGAGGACACTTTTCCTGTCCTTTGATTTGAGGCGCCTTTGGCTGATCCCTTCATGCGTTGGTATCCTGGCACTGCCCTAATCCTTCACTCCCCCTGCATATCACTAGCCTATGCTGCTCGAATGTGGCAGCCCGCCACACCCACTTCCACACACCAGGCATCACCTCACAGTATCCACTTTGGCCATTTCTTTGGTCCAGGTCCCTCTCTGAGGATATACTCATGTGGGGCAGGGAGCAGAATTGGCTGGTCTCTGAATCCTGAATGTTCCCTATGGGAAACACAGCCCTGCCACTCCCCTGAGTCCCCTTCACTGCCTCAACCTTGAGGCCTGGCAGCTAACATGGGACTTGCTTCAACCCAATCCTGAGTGATGCCCTCCATTTCCTCCCTTGTCCTCTAGTCTTTCATGCTGCCCCTAATGCAACCTAGACCTCCGTAACCCTGACCATTTGTGCTCCAATCCCTGGGCCCGGGCATTCACCTGAGGCTCTGACCATGTTGCTCATGGCCCTTGGAATAGCAGAGTCTTTTTGTGTTGAGTCTGACCTAGGGGTCCCTTGCTTGGGCCAGCCAGCAGACTCCCCTAAATTCCCCTTGGCTTCTCCTGGTCCTCACATAGGCCCTTCCTCCCCTTCACTTTGCACTTTTTTCTGATGCTTGCCGGTCTCCTTCTCCTTTGGTCCCCAATCACCACTGATCAGTTGGGTCCCTTGCCTGGGCACCTGGCTTTGGTCCTGGCTCTATCCCCTATGCGCACCCACCAAGACCCCCCACAAGGCCGTTTTATCACCCTCCTCCTGTCCCCCTTCCCTTTTCTGGCCTCCTTTGCCATGTCCCTGGCCCTAGATTCAAATCTGAGCCAGGGAACCTATGGGAAAGAGAGCTCTTTCCCTCGCATGGAACACTTGCGCTCCTTGGGTGCTTGGTACTCCACCAGGAACCCTGACACCTGGAAGTGGCTTTGGGCCTGGAGCCTGACTGCCCCCTGCTGGATGCCCTGCCTTCCCTCCCAAGTCTTGCCCATTGTCCTAAGCCACCTTCCCAAGCCCTGGCCCTTGGCTCTAAGTTCCCTTGCCTGGATCCTTGCTTGAGCCTTTGGTGGCCGTTCTTGCTCACTGCTTTTCTGTGCATTATCTGAGGGCCCCTCGCTGGGGCCACTTCCCTGTTCCCCTTGGTTTCCCTGTACTGCATTACCAAAGTGCAGCCCTGCTATCCTGGCTCTGGAGGGCAATTCACCTCTACCCTTTCTGTAGCAGTAATGGAACTCCCCCTACACCCAGTTGGAAGGGGTCTCCCACCTGGTGGGGTGAGTCCCCTCTACCCTGGCTAAGGAGGAGTACAAACTCCCCCAGACACCAAGGTGGGAGAGCAAGGGTTCCAGATCCTGGCCTGGGTCCTCCTCTAGGTCCCTTGCCTGGGCTCTTTGCTGGGGTCCTTGGCCCCACCCCACCCACAGACATTCTGTGGCCCTTCAGGCTGTTCCCTACTTCAGCCCTCCTGTAGTTTCTGTCTCTGCCAAGCTGGCTTTCCTGATCTCATTCCTAGGATGCTCACTGGGTGAGCATCTCTTTGGGAAAATGTAGCCCTTCCCCTTGTCTGGGCCATTTTGCCTCCCTCAGCCCGTGCCCTGCTACCCAATCCTGACACCTTGCAGTGGACCTGATCCTTCAATCTTCCTCCCCCTGCACCACCTGCTCAGATTTCTCCCCTCCCTACCCACCCCATCCACTATGCTAAGGGGTGATGTTGAGAGCCACAGCTGAAGGGGCCCCAGCAAACTTCCAGCTGCCAGCTGATTAGCTCCTCCGTGGTGATGCTCATTGGGCTGTTTCTCCACCCTTTCAAACCATGGAGCTGCTCATTAGGGGACTCTTTTGGCTCTGCCCATGCAACCCAGCCAATCAGCCTCAAGATCGAGAGGAGTTGGGGGTGGAGAGGCTCACTGGAAGCCAGTGGTGGCAGTTGGGCACTGAGGGAATTCCTGAAGAGCTTGTGTGGTGTTGCGTGTGCTCTAAAAATAAAGTTCGTTTCTGCTTGACAAGTGGCTCGTGAATTATGCCCAGCCAGACTGCAGCAGGGTGGGATGCTCACCCGCCTTCAGGGGCGAGTCCCCTCTACCATGGCTGAGGTAGTATAGAAGCTACCCCCACAACCAGGTAGGAGGTGTCCTCCACCTTGAGGGGCGAGTCCTCTCTACACTGGCTGAAGCTGTATAGGAGCCCCCCATACCCAGATGGAAGGGTTCTCCCGCCTGAATGGGTGAGTTCTTTGTATCCTGGCTGTGGTGGTATAGTAGCTTCTCCTGACACCCTGGTGGGAGAGGTCTCCTGCCTAGAGGGGACTTTCACCTGGAGGGGTGAGTCTGCTCTACTCTGGTTGCAGGTGTATAGGAATTCCCCCTGTCACACAGGTGGGAGGAGTCTCCTGGCTAGAGGGGCGAGTCCCCTCTACCATGGCTGCTTCAGTATAGGAGATCTCCCCCTCATACCCATATGGGAGAGGTCTCCTGCCTGAAGGGGCGAATTCTGTCGACCCTGGCTGTGATGGTATACTAACTATCCCTGACACCCAGGTGGGAGGGATCTCCTGCCTAGAGGGGTGAGTCCCTTCTAACCTGGCTAAGGTGGTATACATGCTTCCTGAAACACCCAGGTGGGAGGGGTTTCCTGAATAGAGGGGCACGTCCCCACTACCCTGGCTGCATCAATATACTAGCCCCCACCCACACACACACACACAGGTGCCAGGGGTTTCCCGCCTGGAGGGGTGAGTCCCCTCTACTCTAGCTATGGGGATGTAGGAACTCCCTAAGTCACCTAGGTGGGAGGGGTCTCCCGTGCAGAGAGGTGAGTCCCCTCTACCCTGGATGCTGCAGTGTATGAGCTCCACCTGACACCTGGTGGGAGGGGTCTCCCTCCTGGTGGGGCAAGTAACCTCTATCCTAGTTTTGGTGGTATTATAGTTCCCCCGGACAACCAGGTGAGAGGAGTCAGTTGCCTAGAGGGGCATTTCCCCTCTACCCTGGCTGTGGAGTTATAGGAGCTCACCCAGACACCCAGGTGGGAGGGGTCTCCCAACTGGAAGGGCAAATCTACTCTACCCTGGCTGCAGTGGTATAAGAACTCCCTCAACACCCAGGTGGAAGGGGTATCCCTCCTGGAGATGCGAGTCCCCTCTACCCTGGTTGCAGCATTATAGGAGCTCCTCAGGACACACAGATGGAAGGCATCTCCCATCTGGAGGGTAGAGTTCCCTCTACCCCGCCTGCGCTGGTATACGAGCTACCCAGCCACCCAGTTGGGAGGGATCTCCCGCCTGAAGGGGAGTGTACCCTCTACCATGGCTAGTGGTATAAGATCTCTCCCTGACACCCAGGTCGGAGGGGTCTCCCACCTGAGGGGCAAGTCCCCTCTATCCTGGCTAAGGCGGAATACAAGCTCGCACTGGCACCAAGATGGGAGGGATCTCTCGCCTGGAGGAGCGTGTCCACTCTACCCTGGCTGCAGCAGTATATGAGTCTCCCCTGACACCCAGGTGGAAGGGGTCGTCCTCCTGGAGGGGCGAGTTGGCTCTCCCCTGGCTGCCACTGCATGGAAGCTCCCCCAGACATTCAGGTGTGAGGGGTCTCTTGCCTAGAGGGGTGAGTCCCTTCTACCCTGACTGCAGTTGTATAGGGGCTCCCCCAGACCCCCAAGTGAGAGGTCTACCACAAGGAGCGGCAAGTCCTCTCTACCCTGAATATGGAGGTATACGAGCCCCCCCACCATATCCATGTGGGAGGGGTCTCCAATATAGAGGGGCGAGTCCCCTCTACCCTAGCTGCTGCAGTATATGAGCTCCCCCTGACAACCAGGTGGGAGGGGTCTCCTGACTGGAGGGGAAAGAACACTCTAGCATTGCTGCTGTAGTATATGAGCTCCCCTGACACCCAGGTGGGAGGAGTCACCTGCCTGGAAATGCAAGTCCCTCTACTCTGGCTACAGTGGTATATAAGCTCCTCCACCCACACCCAGGTGTGTGGGGTCTCTCACTTGGAGGGGAATGTCCCCTCTACCTTGGCTGGTGCAGTATACTAGCTCCACCTGACACCCAGGTGGGAGGGGTCTCCTGATTGGAGTGGCGAGATTCCCCTACCCTTCCTGTTGCAATATAGGAGCTCCCCTGGACACCCAGGCGGAAGGTGTCTTCCACCTAGAGGGGCGCGTCCCCTCTACTCTGGCTGTGGTGATATAAGAGCTCCCCCTGACACCCAGGTGGGAGAGGTATCCTGTCAGGAGGGTGAATACCCTCTACCTGGGCTGTGGCAGGATAATTGTTCCCCCTGACACCATGGTAGGAAGGGTCTCCTGCCTAGAGCAAGGAATCCCCTCTACCCTAGCTTTGCAGGTTTTCAAGATTCCCTAGACACCCAGTTGGCTGGGGTCTCACAACTTGCAGGGTGAGTCCCCTCTACCCTGGCTTTGGTGGTATACAAACTATATAAGACCACAGCACCCAGGTGGGAGGCGTCTCCCACCTGGAGGGGCAAGTTCTCTCTACCCTGGCTGGGAGGTATAGCAGCTCCCCCAGTCACCCAGGTGGGAGGGGTTTCTCGACTGAAGGTTCAAGTCCCCTCTAACCTGGCTGCAGTGTTATAGTAGCTCCCCCGACACCCAGGTGGTAGGGGTCTCCAGCGTGGCAGAGCGAGTGACCTGTACCCTGGTTGCGGTGGTATATGAACTCCCCTCGACACCCAAGTTGAAGGGGTCTTGGCCTGGGGAGGGGAGTCCCCTGTAACTTGGCTTCAGCAGTATACAAGATCCCCGCAACACTCAGGTGGGTGGGGTCTCCCGCCTGGAGGCGCGAGTACCCTCTACCCTGATTGGGGCAGTGTACTAGCTCCCCAGACACCCAGTTGGGAGGAATCTTCTTCTTGGAGGGGCAAGTCCCTTTACCCTGCCTGTGGAAGTAAACGAGTTCCCCCAGACATCCAGGTGAAAGGGTTCTCCCACCTGGAAGGGCAAGACCCTGTTATCCTTGCTGCAGTTCTATAGGAGCCCCCGGTACAAACCCAGGTTTGAGGGGTCTCTTGCCTGGAGGGGGGAGTCCCTGGTACTCTGGTTGCACCTAGATATGAGCTCCCCCTGACACCCAGTTGAAAGGGGTATCCCGCCTGGAGGGGCGAGTCCCTGATACCCGGGCTGTGCAGGAGCCCCACCCCCCCACTGGGTACCCAGGTGGAAGGGATCTCATGACTGTAGGGGTGAGTCCCCTCTACATGGGCTGAGGCAGAATACAAGCTATCCTGGACACCAAGGCAGGAGGGGTCTCTCACCTGGAGGAGCCAGTCCTCTCTACCCAGGCTGAAGAGGTATAAGAGCTCCCACAGACAACCATGTCCTTTTTCATTCACCCAGGCCCAGGGGCTAGCACTTGGCTCTCCATTACTGGCCCTGACACATTTTGAGCCCCTGGCTGCCCTTATAGAGGGCCCAGTCCCTGTCCATTGGTTTTAGGCCCCTTTTGCCAGGCCCCTCCTGTGCCTCCCCTCTGATCCCCTATTGCTGTGGTATCCTGGCACTGCCCAGACACTCAGCTACCCCTGCCTTGCTCTAGCCTAGGCTGCTCAAATGGGTCTTGGAGCCCACTGATGCCCCCCCAACCTGCGCATGCCAGGTGTACCCTCAAGGTACCCTCTTTTGCCCCTCATTGGTCCAGGTCCCTCTTTGAGGATCTACTCACCTTGGGCAGAGGAGTGGATTTGGCTGGTCTCTGGACCCTGAAGGCTCCCTATGGGAAACACAGCACTGCCAGTCACCTGAGTCTCCTTCACCACCTGTACGTTGAGGCCTGGCAGTTAACATGGGACTTGCTCCAACCCAGCCCTGAGCCATCTCCTCCCTTCCCTCCCCTTCCCTCTGTTCCTGCATGCTGCTCCTACCCCAACCCAGCCCTCCCTAACCCTGACCATTTGCGCTCCAGTCTCCTGGATTGGGTGCTCGCCTGAGCACCAGAACACGTTCCTCATGTCCCTTGGCATAGCATGGAGTCTCCTCGTGTTGGGGCTTACCTAGGGGCCCCTTAATTGGGCCCCCCAGAGGGCTCTCCTAGGTGCCCCTTGTGCTTCCCTCTGTCTCCTGGTCCTCACACAGCCCCTACCTCCCTTCCCCTAGTGCTTTTTCCTGGTGCTTGCAGGTCTCCTGCTCCTTGGGTCCTTCACCACTATCTTCACCACTATTGGTTGGGTGGGTCTCTTGCCATGTGGCCTGTGTTAGGTCATGGCTTTCACCCTACAGTGTACCCACCATGACCCCATGCCATGCCCTCCCTTTACCCTCCTCTTGGCCGCCTTTCCTTGTCTGGCCTCCTTTAGCAGGTCCTGGCCCTGGATTCAAATCTGTACCAGGGCACCTTATGGGAAACAGAGCTCTGGCCTTGCATGGTCTCCTTGCTATGTCTGGGTGCTTGGTCCTCCACCAGGAACCCTGACACCTGGAGGTGGCCCGGGACCTGAAGCCTGACGGCCCCACCTGGATCCCCTGCATTCCCTACGAAATCTTGTCCAGTGTCCTGAGACCCTGCCCAAGCCCTGGCCATTGGCTCTCCATTCCCTGGCCTTGCTTCTCACTTGAGCCTCTGGTGGCACTTCTTGCTCACTGCTTTTCTGGGCATTGTCTGAGGGCCCCTCATGGGGGCCGCTTCCCTGCTCCCCTTGGCATTCCTGGTCTGTAGTACCCTAGTGTAGCCCCGCCTTCCCTGCCCAGCGTTCCCTGCTCTTCCCTGGCCTGGGCCCTCTTCTAGGTCCCTTGTCTGGGCTCCTTGCTGGGCTCATGGTCCCCACCCCACCCACACCCATCCTGCAGTCCTTCAGGCTGTGCCTTGCTTCTGCCCTCCTGTCCTTTCTGTCTTTGCCATGCCCGCTTTCCTGATCCCCCTCCCAGTATGCTCACCCAGGCCAGGTGACATGATTTGGCCTCTTGGCCCTGGGGTCTTCCTTTGGAAAATGTAGCCCTGCCCCTTGCCTGGGCCCTTTGGCTTCCCTCAGCTAGGGCCCTGCTATAGAACCCTGACACCCTGCAGTGGATCTGGGCCTTGAGCCATTCTCCCCCTCTGCCACCGACTCCACTTTCTCGCCTCCATCTGCTCCCCCTCCATGTTTCTTTTCATTCACCCAGGCCCAGGTGCTAGCACCTGGCTCTTCATTCCTGGGCCTGGCTCTTTGCTTGCGACCCTGAGTCATTCTCTGCCTTCTTAAGGACCCTCTCCCTGTCCGTTGGTTTCAGGCCCCTGTTGCCTTCCCCCTCCTGTGCCTCCCCTCTGATACCCTCATACTGTGGTATGCTGGCATGGCCCAGACCCTCTGTTCCCCCTGCTTCTCCCTACCCTGTGCTGCTGGAATGGGTCCTGAAGCCCACCCCCCCGAACAGCCGATTTGGATTCCAGAGAGATTAACTAAAACAGTTTCTACAGATCGAAAAGAAGATGATTTGACTCAAATCCATAATAGCTGATATCCAGAACTCACACCAGCCGTCTACAATCACGTTATGGGGAAATCCACGTTCTCTGCCCAAATCCACGTTCTCTGCCCAAATTCTCCTCCACTGGGCTTCTGTCTCCAAAATATATTGTCTGAATCCCGTGAGAACTCAAGGGGAACTCAGGCAGCAGGATATGCCCTATTCCCAGCAGGAATAATCTTAAACCTTAAACCTGGAACCTAAACTGGGAACGCCCTAAACACGATTATCTTAAAACCGGGAACACCCTAATCTGCCTTGGTCCTTGAGCAAGGTCACGTACATTCAATGTCACTGCAACATGTCAGCAACATGGGGTACGCTGGCAAGGAAATTGTAATACCTACTTGGCTAATGGCTCCCAGCATCTCCCCCCTTCTGATTAATTAAACAACAAGCAATGTGGCTTAAGGACCGTGCCTGGTAGGTTGTCCAATTCAACATATGGTTCTTACCCGTCATGGGAAAAACTGACCTGTAGGCATCAGCCTCCTGTCTTAGGTTGATACCACTGCAATTGAATCATACCCGTCACTGACTACTGGTCCAGCATACAGCCATACTTGTGGATAGGTCTATGCACCAGTGGGGGGGTGAGGTTCTTTGCCTCACCTCTGTTGGCCCCCAAATTTGGCCTTGGTGCCAGTGGGGGAGTGAGGTTAATGTGGCTTATGGACCGTGCCTGGTAGGTTGTCCAATTCAGCATATGGTTCTTACCCGTCATCGGAAAACTGACCTTTAGGCATCAGCCTCCTGTCTTAGGTTGATACCACTGCAATTGGATCATACCCGTCACTGACTACCGGTCCAGCATAAGCCATTGGCCCCCAAATTTTATACCATCACTAGCAGAAGGGAGGAGGATACAGAAATGCCACGACACCAAGCCAATTGACGGCTCCTTGGGAAAAATTGCATCACTAGTGACACCATCAGCAAAGATATGCCAGCATTACCACAATTCGCTGCACCAAACGATAGTTACATAGTCCAGGCAAGTTCTGCAAGCAGTTCAAAGCAGAGGAATCTATCAATATGTCCATTTCCTCCCAAAATCCGTTTCCTCCCAAAGTAAGTTAACTCTTTGATTGAGCATTACTTGTTGAGTTCTTCACCGGCACTGGGATGGAGATAGGAATTTTGGCAATGATGTTAAAGAGACATTATCCTGAAAAGAATTATTAAATATAATGAAAAGGAAAGGTGAAAGTAAACAAACAGATCTGTTAACCTACTTTAAAAACAATCCTTAACAGCTTTTTACCTAATTTAAATTAGTAAACAAACAGATCTGTTAACCACCTTTAAAAACAATCCTTAACAGCTGTTTACATAATTTAAATTAAACCATTTAAATCACGTGAATAAAAAAATAATAATAATTCGGATCCATTTTTTCATGAGCGCTCCTCATATAAGAAATATGGACATACGCACATACAGACATACAACACAAAACACAAGAGTGTACACAAACGTACAACACATAAGAAAATAGTAAAGGCCTTGTAGCTTTACCTAGGTGAAATCTCCATTGCAATGTTTAAAAACTCCACAGTCAAAAAATAAAACTGATCAGAAAAACATTAACCTAGGTTTGTATGAGCTCAAAAAATAAAAATAGAACCTTATGATGTGGAAAAATGCAATAATAAAATAGCTATTGAAAAAAGCATCCTGGTTAATCACTGTCGCAGATGTAAGAATGGCCAAACTGGAGTTCTGGATATCAGCTGTTATGGATTTAAGTCAAATCATCTTTTCGATCTGTAGAAACTGTTTTAGTTAATCTCTCTGGAATCCAAATGGGCTGCTGTTCTCCCTGTGGAAAAACACAAACAGAACCCCGACTCCAGACAATCACTGGGTCAGGACCTTTCCATTGTCCTGTTAGAATATCTTTCCAAAGTACTTTAGGCTTATGTACATTTTTTGGATACATGTGTCTTTCCGCAGCACTAAGTCCTGATGAATCCATTAAAAAGTTTAGAGTAAAAAGCGTTATTTTAAGTTTATCTTTGGGGGATATATACCCCCTTCCAATTCCCTCTTTTTGCTTTAATAAGTATATGTCTGTATCTAATAGTTGTCTTAACTTTTTGCATTTTCTATCTGTGTAATACCTTACTTGACATTTTCAACCATTTTCTATCTTATTTCTATCTTCTAGTTTTTTTTTCCCCCTAAGGTTTGTATATTTACCCTTAGTTGCTTATTTTCCTCCTAGTTTTTTTTTTTTTTCTTCCTATTTTGTGGGTTTAAAATTTTTGTCTTCCTACATTTTTTTATCTTTCTACATCTTTTCTATCTTTTTTTGTTTTTAACTTTCTATACTTCTGTCTTTAAAGTTTTTCACTTTAAATTTTTAATCTTCTTTATCTAAATATCTTTTCTTATTATCTTCCCATTTTTTTAAAGTAATGCCTTTAAGATTAAGCTTCTTTCCTCCATCATGAAGGCATTTTAACCACCTTCAATTTAACCTTTTAAAGCCTTTTAATTATCATCTATACTGCACTTTTAAATGTACTTTTTCACCACCTACAGCTTCACTCTTTTAAACGAGGCTTAGATTTTGTTTAAATCGCTTCAATGTTAGTTTACATGGCTGCCTTTCAACCAAAGGCTTTTTTTTTAACTCCATTGAGAAGCTTTGTCTCAATCTGCCATGTACAAATATCTTTTTCTTCTTTCTTCCTTTCTCAAGCTTTTAAATTAAGTCTAGTTTCCTCAAAATCTTTTTAAATGGCATTTTACAACTTTTTACTTTACCACACAGAGATTATCTCATCTAGAAACATTTTTTTTCCTTTAACCTTTTATATTAAAATATATTTCCACATCTTGAATCTTTTTCTATCTCTTTTTTAACCGTTAACCCTTTTTATAAATTCACATTTTGAAACAACTCTTATAAAATTTCTGATTTAGACAAATTACTCCACTTTAATAAGATGAAAGACTTTCATGTTTTTTATGATACTATAATACTATAATTGAAACCCAACTGAAAATTTTTCTACTTTGTATATAAATTACACATGATAGAATCTTAACTCTTAGTAACCTTGTTTTAGCAAAGACACAGACACAAAGCAATATTAAACTTTTTCCATTCACCAATTTATGAAAACACACATAATGTTTAAATATATTACCTTATGGAACTTAATAAGTAAAGAGTACTTGATTTCATATTTAGTGGTTGATATTTTAACACTTTAGCTTTGTAAATTAATCAGATGTCTGTAAAAACCAAGATCTTAGACAAGTGTAGTAAACAGAACTAGCCATCTCTTTCTTGTTGAAGAAAAATCCTTCTACAGGATACCATGATGGTCCCATTGATATACTTAATAACTTGTCTTTAAAAAGCCATGGGCTACATTTTTGTATTGTATCAACATATGCCATAATTGTTCTTGGTCTCACTGGGGCGCCTCCTTCCTCTAACAATTTATCTTGCTCGGAGGCGAACAACTTCAAACCTTGAGTCAACCATTTTCCCCAGTTTGCCTGAGAAAGTTCTAGGAACAGGCAACTTGAAATAAAAACAAAATAAATCAAAACAATAACATATTGTTTTTTGAAATGTTCACCCATTCTTTCTCTCTTCCTCAAGGGTGAGAAATTTCACTTACCTCTAAGCTTCAGAAGTTCCCCGTACGAGCCGCCAAATGCCAATGTCTGGCTGGGCACAAATGCCGCAGTCTGGCTGGGCACACAATCACGAGCCACCACACAGCTTGTAGATTCAAACAGCAACTCTTTATTCCCGAACTCACACCAGCCGTCTACAATCACGTTCTGGGGAAATCCACGTTCTCTGCCCAAATCCACGTTCTCTGCCCAAATTCTCCTCCACTGGGCTTCTATCTCCCAAAATATACTGTCTGAATTCCCATGAGAACTCAAGGGGAACTCAGGCAGCAGGATATGCCCTATTCCCAGCAGGAATAATCTTAAACCTTAAACCTGGAACCTAAACTGGGAACGCCCTAAACACGATTATCTTAAAACCCGGAACACCCTAATCTGCCTTGGTCCTTGAGCAAGGTCACGTACATTCAATGTCACTGCAACATGTCAGCAACATGGGGTACGCTGGCAAGGAAATTGTCATACCTACTTGGCTAATGGCTCCCAGCAACCAGGTATCCCCTCACAGTACACTCTTTGCCCCCCCTACTTTGGTCCAGGTCCCTCTCTGAGGATCTACTCACCTGTGGCAGAAGAGTGGAATTAGCTCACCTCTTTGCCCTAAAAGCTCCCTATGGGAAACACAGGCCTGCCACTTGCCTGGAGTCCCCCTCACTGCCTGAAACTTGAGGCCTGGCAGTTAACAAGGACTTGCTATAACCAAGCCCTGAGTGATCTCCTCCTTCCCTCTGTCCTTCCATGCTGCCCCTACTGTTAGGTGCAGGACAGGCTGAATAAGTTAGCTGCAGGATGACCTGGCTTCTCACACCCTCTATCTGGTTCGTTATCACCTGTTTGCTTCAAGCCCAAATGCCCAAGCCCCCACTCATGGCTGAACCCTTCAGCCCTCTGCTCAAGGATGAACACTCAATCCACCACTCAAGGTCAAACACTTAAACCCCTTGTGTGCCAACAAGGCAGTTTGAAAACCCAGAGACCCTGTTAGATTTAGGCAGCACAGCAGAAGGGCTATAAAAGCCTTCTCCAGCTGGCCCTCTTCCACTTCTCTTTCTCTCTTTTCTCTTCTGATGCACTGCTGCAATAAATATCTCTTGGTTGCTCTGAGTCTTGTAGTCACTTTCCTTTCATTGGTGCCAAAACCCTGGAAGAGGGTTAAAACCCACATTTTGGTCCCTCTTCCTTCAGAAGTGCCACTCACTGAAAGACCTGAGCCCATTTTCTCGACCACCAGAACTACATCCACCCCCAGCCTTCAATTGGTGAGTTTCCCCTTCCTGGAGTCCTAAACCCAATGGTGGTGTCAGGAGGATTTGACCTTTAATTTTCCAGCAAACCTCTTTGCATACCCGTGGGGAGGAAAGCACCCCATCACAGCCTTCAGGCCACTGTGGCATGCAGGGACTCCTTCCTTGGGCAGATTGGCCTCTTGGGTCCAAACTTATTTCCCTTCCCCTTCCCAGTGGCTGGTTTACCAAAATAGGTTTTGTAGGTCACCCTCAAAGGACTGTGTAACCTCCACTAACACATAAACATGACACCCCAACCAAACCTTCATGGTTTCGGTGGCTCTCATAAAGTCATAGTCCTCACACCTTTAAGACATGGCTGCTAGAGATACGTTTACTCTCCCCTTCCTCTCTCTTCCCCTGCCTCTCTCTCCCCACTCTTTTCAGCCCTGGGAGTCTCTGGCCTCTCCAGCAGGGGTACCAAAAAGCCTTGGCCAAGGTCTCCCCTATTTCACTTCCTATGAATGAGAACTACTCTCCAGAAGGTCCACTATGCTTGTTCTGTCTGCTCTACAGTATCCCCACAAGGAAGCATCAAACCTAAACTCCCCACACATCAGATGAGGAGCCACCGGCCATATTAAGACTGTTAAATAATTTCACTCACATATCTAGGCACAAAAAGCTTCACTACCTACTTACTTTGGTTGATACTTTTTCAGGTTGGATAGAAGCCTTCCCTACATCCAGGGAAATTGCTGACACCATTGCTTCCATCCTCATTGAGGAGATTATCCCCAGGTCTGGACTTTGCACTACCATCCAGTCAGACAACAGTCAAGCTTTCACTTCTCAGGTTTTTCAACTAGTCTCCAAAGGCATCAACATCACTTAGAGGCTCCACATCCCCCACCAACCCCAATCCTCATTTTCTATCCCAACCACAGATAGCACTTTAACATCCAAGTGACTTGGCACCAGGATGACATCACTCACTCTCAATTTATGGGTCAAAGCAATTTCTCTTCCACTGACTGCAATTGGGCAGCCACCCTTAACATTACTGAATTCAACCAAGCCACCTCTGATACTTCTTAGATTCCCTATGACAGGACCAATGGCTGAAACCAAGGATCTCCTCCACTCACAAATGGATTGATGCCATTGAGAACCTATGGCTTCAAGGAACCTTCATGGACTTTGCCCTTCTGAGATAACTGTCTATAGTCAATGGATGTTATCTCTAGCCACCCTGGTATTCCCAATCCTGTCCCTGAACATTCCCCCACTCTCTCAGGTAGGCTTCATTCCACCCCCTCTCAGCAAGAAGTAGCCAAACAATTTTGCACCTCCCCATAACTTAGAAAAACAGAAAGGGAGGAATGTTAGGTGCAGGACAGGCTGAACTAAGTTGTCTGCAGGATAACCCATGCACTCAAACTCCCCTCTGTCTGGTCCTTTATCACCTGTTTGCAACAAATCTGAATACTCAGCCCCACTCAAGGCTGAACACTCAACCCCCACCTGTCTGTTGCAACAGAAACCCACATTTGACCCCTGCTCCATCTGCCTTGAAGGCGGAAGATGACACCCTTAGCAACTACTATGTGGTCCAATCATTGTTGGCCAAAAAGGCAGCTTGCAGATCTGGAGACTCCATAAGAATTTGGCTATAAAAACTTCCTCTTGCTGAGCCCCCCTCTCTTGGTCTCTCTGTCTCCCTCTCTTTCTCTCTGTCTCTCTCTCTCCCTCTCTCATTTTCTCCTTTGTGGTACTACCACAATAAAGCAGTGGTCACTTTGAGGGTTGTGGTCACTGTCCACACCCTGGTGGAAGGGGTATCCCACCAGGAGAGGCAAGTAATTTCTACCCTGGCTGTAGTGGTACATGAGCTCCCACTGACACCCATGTTGGAGGGGTCTGCTGCCTTGATGGGCGAGTCTCCTCTACCCTGGTTAAGGTGGTATAGAAAGTCCCATTGAAAACAATGTGGGGAGGGTATTCTACCAGAAGGGGTGAGTCCCCACTATCCTAGCTGCAGTGGTAAACTAGCTAACCCCCATACCCAGGTGGGAGGGTCTCCTGCCTGAAGGGGCAAGTCCCCTCAACCCTGGCTGTGGGGGTATAAGAGACCCCTCAATCCCCACAGGAGGGAGGGGTTCCCACCTGGAGGGGCAAGTCACTGCTACCCCAGCTGCAGCTACATAAGGACCCCCCACCCCTTGCCAGACACCCAGGTGAGAGGGGTCTCCCACCTGCAGGGGCGAGTCCCCTCTACTCAGGCTAAGGCAATATAGGAGTTACTTTCATTCCAAGGTGGGATGTGTCTCTCGCCTGGTGGGGCGAGTCCCCTCTACCCTGGCTAGGGCAGTATAGGAGTTACTCCCATTCCCTGTTGAGAGGTGTCACTTGCCTGGAGGTGCGAGTGGCCTCTAACCTGGCTGCTGGGGTATATGAGCTCCACCTGACACCCAGGTGGGAGGGGTCTTCCTCCTGGAGAGGCGAGTCCCCTCTACCCTGGCTGCAGGGGTGTAGGAACTTCCCCTGACACCCAGGTGGGAGGGGTCTCCCACCTAGAAGTGTGAGTCCACTATACCCTGGCTGATGAGATATAGGAACTCCCCTGACACCCAATTGTGAGGAATGTCCGGCCAAGAGGCTAGAGTCCCCTCTACCCTGCTGCAGGGGTATAGGAGCTCCCCAGGACACCCAGGTGGAAGAGGTCTCCAGTCTGGAGAGTAGAGTTCCCTCTATCCTGCCTGCAGTGGTATAGGAGCTCCCCTAACAGCCAGGTGGGAGGGTTCTCCCTCCTAAAGGGGAAAGTACCCTATACTATGGCTGCAGTGGTAGAAGAGCTCCCCCTAACACCCAGGTGGAGGATTCTCCTACCTGATGGGGTGAGTCCCCTCTATCCTGGCTGTGGCGGTATATGATTTCCCACTGACAACCTGGTTGGAGGGGTCTACCCCCAGGAGGGGCAAGTACTTCTTCCCTGGATATGGTGGTATAAGAGCTCCCACTGACAGCCAGGTTGGAGGGGCATCCCGCCTGGATAGGCGAGTCTCCTCTACCCTGGCTAAGGTGGTATACAAGTTACCCCTGACACTCAGGTGGGAGGGCCTCCCGCCTGAAGGGGTGAGTCCCCTCAACCCTAGCTGTGGGGATATAGAGCCCCCTCCTACCATACATAGGGAGGGGTATTCTGCCTGGAGGGCAATTCCCAGCTTCCCCAACTGCAATTGTATATGAATGCCCCCTCACCAGACACAAATGAGGGAGGGGTCTACCAACTGGAGGGGCAAGTCCCCTCTACCCTGGCTAAGGAAGTATAGGAGTTACCCCATTCCAAGGTGGGAGGTGTCTCTCGCCTGGAGGTGAGAGATGCCTGTATCCTGGCTGCTTGGTTATATGAGCTCCACCTGACACCCAATTGGGTGGGGTCTTCCACCTGGAGGATCAAGTCCCCTCTACCTGGGCTAAGGGGGTATATGGGATACTCCCATTTTCAGGTGGGATGAGTTTCTTGCCTGGAGGTGCGAGTTGACTCAACCCTGGATTCTGGGGTATATGAGCTCCACCTGACACCATGGTGGGAGAGGTCTCCCACCTAGAGGGGTGACTTCACACCACCCTGTCTGAGGGGGTGTACCAGCTCTCCCAGGCACCAAAGTGGGAGGGACCTCTTGCCTGGATGCGCAAGCCTCTCTATTCTGGCTGCTGTGGTATACGAGCTCCCTGCCTTACTCAGATGGGAGGGGGCTCCTGTCTTAATGGGCTATTCCTCTCTCTCCTGGCCCTCCCACCTGGGTGTAGGGGGGACCTCCTATATCACTGCAGCTAGGGTAGAGGGGACTCACCTTTCCAGGCTGGAGACCTTCCCACCTGGGTGTCAGGGGGAGATCCTTTACCACCACAGCCAGGGTAGATGGGACTCACCCATCCAGGTGAAAGACCCATTGAACCTGGGTGTCAGGGAAAGCTAGTAAACCACTGCCCCCTGATACCCAGGTGGCAGGGTGTCTGGATTGGAGAGGGGAGTCCCCTCTATCTTGGCTGCAGTGGTATAGGAGTTCCCCTACACCCAGGTGAGAGGGGTCGTCCGCCTCCAGTGGAGAGTCCCCTCTACCATGCCTGTGGCAGTATATGAACGCCCCTGACAACCAGGGGGGAGGGGTCTCCCACCTGGAGGGGCGAGTCCACACTACTCTGGCTGTGGAGGTATAGGATCTCCCCTCATACATCCAGGTGGGAGGGATTTCCCGCCTGTAGGGGCAAGTCCCCTGTATCCTGGCCGCTGCAGTAATCAAGCCTCCAGGACACCCAGGTGGGAGGGGTTTCCCAATTAGAGTGGCAAGTCACATCTACCCTTGCTGCAGAGGGATAGGAGCTCACCCAGACATCCACGTGGGAGGGGTCTATTAACTGAATGGGCAAGTCCACACTACCCTGGCTACAACAGTATAGGAGCTCCCCCTGACACCCAAGTGGGAGGGGTGTCCCGCCTAAAGGGGTGACTCACCTCTACACTGGCTGAGGGGTTGTACCAGCTCTCCAAGACACGCAGATGGGAGGGGTCTCCTGTTTGAAGTGGCGAGTCCCTCTATTCTGGCGGCTATGGTATGGGAGCTCCATCCCCCATGCCCAGATGGGCGGGGTCTCCCGCCTAAAGGGGCAAATCTCCTCTACCCCAGCTGCAGTGGTTTACTAGCTTTCCCTGACACCCAGGTTGGATAGGTCTTTCACCTGGATGGATGATTCCCCTGTACCCTGGCTGTGGTGTTAAAGAATCCCTCCTTGACACCCAGGTGGTAGAGTCTCTGGATCTGAGAGGGTTGTCCCCTCTATACTGGCTGCAATGGTATAGGATTTCCCCTACACCCAGGTGGGAGGAGTCGTCCGCCTCCAGTGGAGAGTCCCCTCTGCCCTGCCAGTGACTGTATATGAATACCAGATGGACGAGATCTTCCACCTGGAGGGTCGAGTCCCCTCTCCCCTGGCTGTGGTGGTATAGCAGCTCCCCCCTGACAACCAGGGTATGGAGTTTTCCACCTGGTGGGGTGAGTCCCCTCTACCCTGGTTAAGGCGGTACAGGAGTTATCCCCATCCCCAAGTGGTAGATGTCTCTGTCCTGGAGGTGCGAGTTGCCTCTACCTTGGCTGCTGGGGTATATGAGCTCCACCTGACACCCAGGTGGTAGGGGTCTTCCACCTGGAGAATCAAGTGCCCTCTACCTGGGATAAAGCAGTATAGAAGTTACTCCATTACCAGTTGGGAGGTGTTTCTTGCCTCAGGTGAGAGTTGCCTCTACCCTGGCTGCTGGGGTTTATGAGCTCCACCTTACATCCAGGTGGGGTCTTCCACGTGGAGGGTTGAGTCCACTCTACCCTGGCTGCAGCAGGTAAGGAGCTACCCCTGACACCCAGGTGGGAGGGGTCTCCCACCTAGAGGAGTGAATTTCCTCTATCCTGGCTGAGAGGGTGTACCAGCTCTCCAAGACACTCAGATGGGAGGGTTATCCTGCTTGGAGAGGCAAGTCCCCTGTATTCTGCTGCTGTTGTAAAGGAGTCCCCCCATACCCAGATGTGAGTGGCCTCCCACCTGAAAGGTCGAGTCCCCTGTACCCTGGCTTCAGTGATTAACTAGCTTTCCCTGACACCCAGGTTTGATGGGTCTCTCGCCTGGAGGGGTGAATACCCTCTACTCTGGCTGCGGGGGTATAAGAGCCCTCTCCTACCTTCAGTAGGGAAGGGTCTCGGGCCTGGACGGGAGAGTCGCTGCTACCCCAGCTGCAGCTGCATACGGACCTCCCCTCACCAGACACCCATGTGAGATGCATCTACTGACTGGAGGGACAAGTCCCCTCTACCCTGGCTAAGGTGATATAGGAGTTACCCCCATTCCCAGGTGGGAGGTGTCTCTCCCCTGGATAGTTGCCTCTATCCTGGCTGCTGGAGTATATGAGCTCCACCTGACACTCAGGTGGGAGGGGTCTTTAGCCTGGAGGGGCAAGTCCCCTCTACCAGGGCTAAGGCGGTATAGGAGTTACTCCCATTCCCAGGTCATGAGTTGCCTCTACCCTGGCTGCTGGGGTATATGAGCTCCACCTGACACCCAGGTGGGAGGGGTCTTCCACCTGGAGCGTTGAGTCCACTCTACCCTGGCTGCAGCAGGTAAGGAGCTCCCCCTGACACCCAGGTGGGAGAGGTCTCCTGGCTGAGGGGGTGTAACTGCTATCCCAGACGCCCAGGTGGAAGGGGTCTCCTGCCCTCCCCCTCCCCCTGTCCCCCTTCCCTTGCCAGGCTTCATTAACCAGGTCCCTGGCCCTGGATTCTAATCTGGGCCAGGGTGCCTTATGGGAAACAGAGCCCTTGCTCTCAACTGGGCCCCTTGCTCTTTCTGGCTTCTTGGTCCTTCACCCAGAATCCTAACACTTGGCAGTGGCCCTCGGCCTGTACCTGCCTGTCTAATGGATCCCCTGACTTCCCAACCAAGTCTTGTCCACTGTCCTGTGCCCCCTGCCCCAGCCCCAGCTCTTTGCTCTCCATTTTCTTTCCTGGCTTCTTGCTTGAGCCTCTGATGGCCCTTATGGCCCAGAACGTGCCTGAGCATTGACTGTGGCCCCTTCCTTGGGCTGCTTCCCTGCTCCCCTTTGTGTTTCTGCACTGCAGTCCACTAGTGCTGCCCCCCTGCCCAGCCCTGCCCTTCCCTGTTTTCCCCTGGCATGGGCCCTCCTCTATATCCCTAACCTGGGCTCCTTGTGGTGGTGCAGGTCCCACCCCATCAGCACCCATCCTCCGACCCTTCCCGTTGTGACCTTTTTGGCCCTCCTTTCATTCCAGCCCCTTCCAAGCTCCCTTTTCTATTCCTTTTCGCAGAATTTACACCCATGCTAGGGGAGTGGACTTGGCCTATTGGCCCTCCTGGCTCCCTAATGAATAAGTAGCCCTGCCCCTTGCCTGGGCCCTTTGGCCTCCTTCAGCCCAGGTCCTGTCCCACAACCCTGACACCTATCTGTGGACCTGGGCCTTGAGCCTTTCTCCCTGTGCACCACCAGCTTCCCTATCTCCTCTCTCTACTTTTCCTAGGCCTGCTCTAGTCCAGGTGCCTCCCTGAGGATCTACTTACCTGGGGCAGAGGATTGGAATTGGCAGGCCTCTGTGTCCTTAAGGTTTCTATGGGAAAGAGAGCCCAGCCCCTCGCCTGGACCCCTTTGGCTGCCCAAAACCTGACACCTGGCAGTGGACATGGGCCTCGTGCAGACCTTGCTCTGTTCGATCCCCTCCCTTCCCTCCCCTGTCCTCTCCCCTTCCATGTTGCCCCTACCCCAACTCAGCCCTTCAGAAGCCTGACCCTGTGCACTCCAGTCTTCAGGTCTGGCTCCTCGCCTGGGCCCCTGACTGCCTTCATTCATCATGTAGAGTAGTGTCGCATGGCTTCACGTAGCATCTCTTCGTGTTGGGTCGGATGCAGGGGCCCCTTTCTTGTGCCACTTACCTCACTCTGCTGGGTGTCCCTTGCACCGCTCGCCTGCCAGCTGTCTCCTCATCATTGCGTTGGTCCTTCCTCCCCTTCCCTGCTTTCCCGTGTGTGGTTCCCTGCTTCTTGGATCTGTTATCATCTTGGGTCAGGTCGGTCCCTTGCCTGCACTCCTTGCTTGGTTACAGGCTCTCGACCCTCTCCACACCCACTGTGACCTTGCGTGGAGCCCTCCCCTCGCCTTCCTCCTGGCCCCCTTCCCTTGCCAGCCACCTTTGTCCGGTCCCTGGCCCTGATTCTCATCTGTGACAGTGCATTTTAGAGGAAACAGAGCCCTGCCCCTGGCCTGGGCCCTTTGCTCTCCCTGAGCCCTTGGTTCTGCCCCCAGAACTTTGAAACCTGGCAGTGGCCCTGGGCTTGGAGCCTGCCTCCACACTGCTGGATGCCCTGCCTTCTCTCCCCACCATTGTCCACGTACCTGAGGCCTCTGCCCCAACCTTTCACTCTTCATTCCCCAGACTGGCTCCTCACTTGAGCCCCTGGTGGCCCTTCTTGCTCAGTGTTTCCCTGGGATTGGTGTGTGGGCCCCTCTCTAGGGCTGATTCCCTACTCCCATTTGATTACCTGTACTGCAGTACCCTAGTGAAGCCCCACCTTACCAGCCCCGCCCTTCCCTTCTCTCCCCTGACCTGGGCCCTCCTCTTAGGTCCCTAACCTGGGATCCTTGCTTGTATTCTGGCCCACATTCCACCCACACAAGTCCTCTGGCCCTTGAGGCTATGCCCTCCTTTGGCCCTCCTCTTGTCCCATTCACTGCCAGGCCTGTTTTCCTGATCCCTTCCCAGGATACTCACCCAGGCCAGGAGACTGGACTTGGCCTCTTGACCCTGTGGGCTCCATTTTGTTAAACATAGCCCTTCCCCTTGCATAGGCCATTTGGCCTCCCTCAGCCCCGGCCCTGCTCCAGGACACTGACACCCTGCAGTGGGCCTGGGCCTTGAACCTCCCTCCTTTGTGCCACCAGCTCCCTCCCTTGCCTCCCTCTCCTCATCAGCCCTGTCTGTTTTCATATACCCTGGTCCCGGCCCTTGCACTTGGCTCTCTGTTCCTAGGCCTGGCTCCTTGCTTGAGACCCTGGCCACCCTGCTTGTGGATTTTGCTCATGTACCTTGATTTCAGACCCTTACTCAGGTCCCTGATATGCCTCCCCTCTGTTTTCCTTCTGCTGTGGTATCCTAGCACTGCCTGGACCATATCCTCCACAGCTTCTGCCTAGACTGGGCTACTTCATTGGGTCATTGATCCCCACCCACTCCCCCCCCCCCCCATCCGGACAAAAGGCATTTCCTCAGAGTCCCCTCCTTTGGCCCTCCTTTGCTTCTGGTCCCTCTCTGAGGATCTACTCACCCAGGACAGACTACTGGCCTATACATCCTGAAATCTTCTTATGGAAACACAGCCCTGCCCCTCGCCTGATTGCCCTCACTGCCAGAAACCTGAAACCTGGCAGAGGAAGTGTGCTTTGTGCCAGAAATGCCCTGCACCATTCCCTCCCCTCCCTTACCTGCCTTATGGCCTTCAATGCTGCTACAAACCCAACCCAGCCTCCCTGACCCTGAACCTTCAACTGAACCCCTGACTGTGCCTGAGTCCCATGGAATCATGTGGCTTTGCCTGGTGTCATTCCGTTTTGGGCCCCCTAGCGCACTTCTCTTGGTTTTGCCCTCTGCTTCCAGGTGACTCCTCCTTCTTGGGTCACCCCTTTCTTCCCATCCCCTTGTGTTTTAACTGGGCACATCAGGGAGCCTTCTGCTTTTTGTGTCCCTAATTTTTGGTCAGTTGGATGAGACCTTTGCCTGGGCTCCTTGCTTGGGTTCTGGCTATGGGCCCTCTCTGTACCCACTGCAACCCTGCCTTGTGCCCTCCTGTTGCCCTCTTCCTGGGCCCTGTCCCTTGCCAGGCCCCCTTTGCCCATTCAATGGCCCTAGATTCTCATTTGAGCCAAGGCACCTTATGGGAACAGAAACCTGCCCCTCACCTGGGCCCCTTGCTGTCCTTTGGCCCTTGGTCCTGAACATGGAACTTGGACACCTGGGCCTCGAGCCTGCCTGTCGTCTCTTGGATCCCCTGCCTTCCCTCCCCGGCCCTGTATACTGTCCTGTGTCCTCTGCCACAGTTTTGGCCTTCTGCTCTGAATTCCCTGGCCTGGCTCCTGCCTGGAGCCTCCTGTGCCCCTTGTAGCTCCATGTATCCCTGGATTTTGACTTTGTGTCCCTCCTTTGGGCCAATTTTCTGCTTCCCTTGGCTTCCCTTTCTTGAAGAACCCTAGTGCTGCCCTCCTGCCTGGTCCTGCTCTTCCCTAATTTTCCCTGGCATGGGACCACATCTAGGTCCCTAGTCTGGTCTCCTTGCTGGGGTCCTGGCCTCCAACCAACAACACACATCCTCTGGTCTATTCTGCTGTAGTCTTCTTTGGATCTCCTGTTGTTCCTGTACCTGCTGCACCCCTTTTCCTGATCCCTTTACTAGGATGCACACCAGGGCTGGGGACTTGACTGCCCTTTTGGCCCTTTGAGTTCCCTTTGGGAAAATGTAGCCCTGCCCTCGCCTGGGCCCTTTGGCCTCCATAAGCCCAGGCCCTACTCCCCAACCCTGACATCCAGCAGTGGACCTGATCTTTGAGCCCTCTTCTCCCTGCACCACCCAACCCCATTTCTATTCTCCCTCCCCTCCCCAGCCCTGTCTGTTTTCATGAGACACAAGCATAGGTCCTGCCACTTGGCGCTCCATTTCTTGGCCTCATCTCTTGATTGAATCCCTGGCTGCCCTTGTCCAGGATCCTGTCCCTTTCCTGTGAATTCAGGCCTATTTTTCCGGCCCCTCCTGGGTCTCCCCTCTGTTTCCCTTGTACTGTGATATCCTGGCACCTCCCGGATCCTCCGCTCCCACTGTTTCTCCCTAGCCTGGGATTCTTGAAGGGGTCCTGGCTCCCCACGGACCCCACCCCCAATTCCTAACACAAGGTATCCCCTCACATTGACCTCCTTCTGTCCTGCATTCTCTGTGAGATTCTACTCACCTGGGGCAGAGGAGTGGAATTGGCTGGCCTCAGGTCCCTGAAGGTTCTTTATGGGAAACCCAACCCTACCCCTTGCCTGGGCCCCCTTTGCCTTCCAATCCTTGACACTGGGCAGTGGACTTGGGCCATCTTCTGACCTTGCCCTGCACGATCATCTCCCTTGCTTCTCCACTGCCATGTCCCCTGCCTTCCCTCCTCTGCCATGTCCACTGTCCTGATCCCCTGGCCCCAGACCTGGCCCTTTTCTCTCAATTCCCTGGCCTGTCTCCTAACTTGATCATCTCCCTTTCTTCCCCTACCATCTAGCCTTGCATGATGCACCTACCCCAACCCAGTCCTCCCTATCCATACATTTCCTTCTCCAGTTTCTGGAACTCGCTGCTTGCCTGAGCCCCGGACTGCATTCCTTGTGTTGTGTGGCATTGCAAGGTGTCACTTCACATTGGGAAGATGGAAGGGAGGGAATTGCTCTGGGCTGGGTTCGTGCATGTCCTTGTTAATTTCCAGGCCTCAAGTTTCAGGCAGCAAGGGGACTCAGGCTAGTGGCAGGGCTGTGTTTCCCTAGGGAGCATTCAGGGTGCAGAGGCGAGCCAATTCTGTTCCTCTGTCCCAGGTGAGTAAATCCTCAGAGAGGGACCTGGACCAAAGGAAGGGGCCAAAGAGGGAACTGTGAGGGGACACCTCATGTTTGGAAGTCTGGGGGTGGGTCGAGCTGCTAGGACCCATTCAAGCAGTATAGGCTAGGGAGAAGCGGGGGAGTGGAGGGTCGGGGCAGTGCCCCAATACCACAGCATGAGGGGATCAGAGGGCAGGCAGAGGAGGGAGCCAGCAAAAGGGGTCTGAAACCAAAGAACAGGAAAGGGTCCTCAAGAATGGTAGCCAGTGTCTGAAGCAAGAACCTGGTCCTATTAGTGGAGAGCCAAGTGCTAGCACCTAGGCCTGGGTGAATGAAAAGAAACATGGAGGGGGAGCAGCAGGAGGGTAGAAAGTGGAGTGGGTGGCACAAGGGGAGAAGGGCTAAAGGCCCAGGTCCACTTCAGGGTGTCATGGGTCAGGAGCAGGGAGGGCCTGAGGGAGGCCAAAGTGTCCAAGCAAGGGGCAGGGCTTCGTTTTCCCAAAGGCAGCCCCCAGGGCCAAGAGGCCAGGTCAAGTCGCCTGGTTTGGCTGAGCATCCTGGGAAGGGGATAAGGAAAACGGGGTTGTCAGAGACAGAAACAACAGGAAGGCCAAAGGAGGTCACAGCCTGAAGGGCCACAGGACAGGTATGGGTGGGGTGGGGGCCAGGACCCCAGCAAGGAGCCCAGGCAAGGGAGCTAGAAGAGGGCCCAGGACAGGGGAGAGCAGGGAATGCAGGGCCAGGAAGGCAGGCTGCACTAGGGTACTCTGGTACAGGAATGCCAAGGGGAGCAGGGAAGCAGCTTCAGCCAGGGGCCCTAAGACAATGCCCAGAAAAGCAGTGAGCAAGAAGCCCCACCAGAGGCTTATGTGAGATTCCAGCCCAGGGAACTGAGAGCCAAGAGCCTGGGCTTGGGCAGGGTTCCAGGACAGTGAACAAGATGTGTGAGGGAAGGCAGGGGATCCAGCATGGGGCAGTCAGGCTCTAGGACCAGGCCACCTTCAAGGTTTGAGGGTTCCTGGTGCTGGACCAAGCACCCAGAGAGATCAAGGGGCCCATGCAAGGGGCAGAGCTCTGTTTACCATAAGGCACCCTGGATCAGATGAGAACCTATGGCCAAGGTCCTGGCAAAGGAGGCCAAGAAAATGAAGGGGGCCAGAAGGAGGGCAATTGGAGTGCACTGCAGTGGGATGGGGTGTGTGTGCATAGGGATGCAACCCAGGACCCAAGCCAGCCATCCAGGCAAGGGACCCACTGGATCAATGGTGATGGAGGGCCCAAGGAGGAGGAGACCAGCGAGTGCCATGAAAAAGCATGAGAGGAAGGGAGGTAGGGGCTGCGTGAGGACCTGGAGACAGAGGGAAGTGCAAGGGGTACCTAGGGGAGGCCGCTGGTGGGCACAAGTAAGGTCAGACCCAACAAGAAGAGACCCCATGATATGCTAAGGGACATGAGGAACGGAGTCAGGTGCTCAGGTGAGTGCCCAGGCCCGGAGACTGGAGCACAAATGGTCAGTGTTGGGGAGGGCTGGGTTGTGGTAAGAGCAGCATGCAAGGCCAGAGGACAGGGGAGGGAAGGGAGAGGATCACTCAGGGCTAGGTTGGAGCAAGTCCACGTTAACTGCCAGGCCTAAATTTTCAGGCAGTAAAGGGAATCTGGCTAGTGGCAGGACTGTGTTTCCCATAGGGAGCATTCAGAGCACAGAGGCGAGACAATTCTGCTCCTCTGCCCGAGGTGAGTAGATCCTCAGAGAGGGACCTGAACCAAAGGAGGGGCCAAAGTGGGTACTTTGAGGTAATTTCTGGCATGTGGAAGTGGTGGGTTTTGGGCTGCCAGGACCCATTGGAGCAGCATGGGCTAGGGAGAAGCAGGGAAGTGGAGGTTCCGGACAGTGCCAGGATAGCACAGCATGAGGGAATCAGAGGGGAGGCACAGGAGGGCCTGAAACCAAGGGAAAGGGACTGGGTCCTCAAGAAGGGCAGCCAGGGGCTCAAGAAAAGAGCCAGGCACAGTAATGGAGAGCCAAGTGCTAGCACCTAGGCCTGAGTGAATGAAAAAGAACATGGTTGTCTGTGGGAGCTCTTATACCTCTGCAGCCTGGTTAGAGTGGATGGGCTCCTCCAGGTGAGAGACCTCTCCCACCTTTGTGTTCAGGCTAGCTTGTGTTCTGCCTCAGCCCATGTACAGGGGACTCAACCCTACAGTCATGAGATCCCTTCCACCTGGGTGCCCACTTGGGGGAGGGCTCCTGTACAGCTGCAGCCAGGGTAGCAGGGACTCACCCCTCCAGGCGGGATACCCCTTTCACCTGGGTGTCAGGGAGAGCCCATATCTAGGCGCAGCCAGAGTAACTGGGATTCACTCCTCCAGGCAAAAGACCCCTTACACCTGGTCTTGTAGGGGGCTCCTATAGAGTTACAGGCAGTGTAACAGGGATATGTCCCTACATTTGGGAGACCCCTTTCACCTGGGTTTCTGGGGGAACTCGTATAGCTCCGCAGGCAGGGTAGAGGTGACTCACCCCTCCAGGCAGGGTCTCTGGGGAGCTAGTACACTCTCCCAACCATTGTAGAGGGGACTCCTGCCACCAGGCAGGAGATCCCTCCCACCTGAGTGTCAGGGGAGCTTATATACTGCTGCAACCAGGTTAGAGGGGACTCGCCTCTCCAGGAAAAGACCCGTGCAACCTGAATGTTGAGGGGAGCTCATATACCACCACCTCCAGGGTAGAAGGCACTCGCCCTGCCAGGCTGGAGACTCCTCCCAACTGGGTGTCTAGGGGGGGGCTCTTATACTGCTGTGTCAGGATAGCAGGGACTAGCCTCTCCAGGCAAAACACCCTTCCCACCTGGGTGTCAGTGGAGCTACTATACCACTACAGCCAGGTTAGAGGGAACTTGAACAACCATTCAAGAAACCCCTCCCATCTTGGTGACTGCGAGAGCTCCTATACCTCCCAGCCAAGGTAGAGGGGACTCCTTCCTCCAGTTGGGAGATGCCTCCCATGTGGGTGTCCTGGGAGCTCTTATATGGCACCAGCCAAAGTAGAGGGGACTTGACCCTCCAGGTGGGAGTCCCCTCCCACCTGGGTGCTGGGGTCTTGTATAGCTTGTATACCACCAAAGCCAGGGTAGAGGGGACTCGCCCCTCTAGGCAGGAGACCCCCATACAATTGGGTGTCTGGGGAAGCTTGTATTCCTGCACAGCTAGGGTAGAGGGGATTCCCTGCTCTAGGCAGGAGACCCCTCCTACCAGGGTGTCAGGGGGAACAATTATCCTGCCACAGCCTGGGTAGAGGGTATTCGTCCCTCCAGGCAGGAGACCCCTTCCACCTGGGTGTCCAGGGGACCTCCCATACTGCCACAGGAAGTGTAGGGGAATCTCACCACTCAGGTAGGAGACCCCTCCCACCTGGGTGTCAGGTGGAACTAGTTTAATGTGCCAGCCAGGGTAGAGGGGACTCACCCCTCCAGGTTGGAGACCCCACCCACCTGGGTGTCAGAGGAGCTCATATACTACAGCAGCCAGGGTAGAGTGTTCTTGCCCCTCCAGTCGGGAGACCGCTCCCACCAGGATGTCAGGGGGAGTTCATATACTGCAGCAGCCAGGGTAGAGGGTACTAGCCCCTCTATATTGGAGACCACTCCCACAGGGGTATGGTGGGGCGGGTTTGTATACCGCCATATCCAAGGTAGAGGGGAATTGCTCCTCCTTGCCGGAGACCCCTCCCACCTGGCTGTCTGATGGAGCTCCTACATCATTGCAGCTAGGGTAGAAGGGACTCGCCTCTCTAGGCAGGAGACCTGTTGCATCTGGCTGTCTTGGGGAGCTCCTATACAGCGGCAGCCAGGGGAGAGCCCACTCGCCCCTCCAAGAGGAAATCCCCTCCCACCTGGGTGTCAGGAGAAACTAATACACTGCTGCAGCCAGGGTAGAGTGGACATGCTCCTCCAGGTGAAAGACCCCCCCCCCCCATCTTGGTGCCAGGATGAACTTGTATTTTGCCTTCCCAGGGTAGAGGGGACTAGCCCCTCCGAGTGGGAGACCCCTCACACCTGGGTTTTGGGGGCAGGTATACAGTTGCAGTCAGGGTAGCTGGGACTCGCCCCTCCAGGCGGGAGACCCCTTTCACCTGGTTGTCAGGGGGAGCTCTTATCCCGCCACAGCCATTGTAGATAGAACTCGCCCCTCAAGGCAAAAGACCCCTCCCCCCTGGGTGTGTGTGTGTGTGGGGGAGCTCCTGTATCTCCAGAGCCAGGGTGGAGGGGACTCAGCCCTTCCAGTGGGAGACACCTCCCATCTTGGTATGGGGGGAGATCCTATATGACTGAATCCAGAATAGAGGGGACTCGCCCCTTCAAGCAGGAGACACCTCCCACCTGGATATGTGGGAAAGCAGGTAAACCCCTACAGCCAGGGTAGGGGGAAGTCACCCTTCTAGGATGGAGACCCCTCCAACCTATTTATCAGGGGGAGCTCCTTAACCGCTGCAGCCAGGTTAGAGGTGATTCGCCCCTCTAGGCGGAATAACACCCCCCCCCCGTGTCAGGTGGAGGTCGTATAGCCCTGCAGCCAGAGTAGAGGCAATTCGCACTTCCAGGCGAGAAACACCTCCCACCTGGGAACTGGAGTAACTCCTCTACTGCCTTAGCCAGAGTAGAGGAGACTCACTTCTCCAGGAGGAAGACCCCTCCCACCTGGGCATCAGGTTGAGCTCTTATACCCCATCAGCCAGGGTAGAGGAGATTCGCACCTCCAGGCGAGAGACACCTCCTACCTAGGAATGTGGGTAACTCCTATACCACCTTAGCCAGGGCAGAGGGAACACGCCCCTTCAGGCAGGAGACCCCTTCCATTTTGGTATGTAGAGGGGAGCTCATATACCACAGCAGCCAGAATAGAGGCTTTTAAGCAGGAGACCCCTCCCATCTGGGTGTCTGGGAGAATTGGTAAACTCCTGCAGGTCAGATAGAGGGAAGTCACCCTTCTAGGCTGGATATCACTCCCATATGGGTGTCAGGGGAAGCACCTTAACCACTGCAGCCAGGGTAGAGTGGGCTCGCCTCTCCAGGTGGAAGAACTCGCCCACCTGGGTGTCAGGTGGAGCTCATATAGCCCAGCAGCCAGCACAGAAGTGACTCGCACCTCCAGGCGAGAAACACCTCCCAAGTGAGAATGGGAGTAAATCCTATACCGCCTTAGCCAGGGTAGATGGGACTCCAGGCGGAATTCCCCTCCCACCTGGGTATCAGGTGGAGCTCATATATCCCAGCAGCCAGGGTAGAGGCAACAGAACCTCCAGGCGACAGTCACCTCTCACCTGGGAATTGGGTTAACTTCTATACCGCCTTAGAAAGGGTAGAGGGGACTCTCCCCTCTAGGTGGAAAACCCCTCCCACATGGGTGTCTTGCGTGGGGGGGTTATATTCAGCTGCAGCTGGGGTAGCACCGACTCCACCCTCCAGGCAGGAGACCCCTCTGGTAGGAGGGGGCTCTTATACCTCTGAAGCCAGGGTTGAGGGGACTCACCCCTTCAGGCTGGAAACACTCCCATCTAGGTGGGGGTGAGTGCATATACTGCTGCAGCCAGAGTAGTGGTGACTCATTGCTCCAGGCAGGAGACCCCTCCCACCTGGGTGTAGGGGGGACCTCCTATATTACTGCAGATAGGGTAGAGGGGACTCGCCCCTCCAAGCAGGAGACCCCTCCCACTGGGTGACTGGGAGAGCTGGTTCACCCCCTCAGGCAGAATAGAGGGAATTCACCCCTCTAGGCTGGAGACCGCTCTCACTTGTGTCCAGGGGAAGCTCCTTAACTGCTGCAGCTAGGGTAGAGTGCACTCTCCCCTCCAGGAGGGAGACCCCTCCCACCTGGGTGTCAGAGGCAGTTCCTACACTGCTGCAGCCAGGTTAGAGCGGACTTGCCCTTCCAGTAGGGAGACCCCTTCCCACATGAGTGTCTGGGTGAGCTCCTATACCTCTGTAGCAAGGATAGAGGGGACTCGCCTGTTGGGGTTTAAGTGTGCAGAGTTTAGCTCCCTCAGGCCTGACATTTTGCAAGAGCTGTGGCTATGATTTAGGTCAGCTGAGGCAAACCTCAGTTAGGAGGAGGAAATGTTCTCTTCCCCTTATCATAAGTCACAAGTTCTGCATGGTTTGACCAAGAGGAAGAAGCTTCCTGCATACTTATCCTGGGAACAGTACATTCTAAAAGAAACAAATGCATCCTCAGGGGATTAGATAATGTCTACAAAGAACTTTTAGAGGGTACTTATCAAACAAACAGGAACGATCTGAATTTAGCTCTGTGTATCCGCTGAGGCATGATATTTGGGCAATGTGGGTAACGTGATATTGAAGAATTGCTTGCTTTGTTAGAAGAAGTATATAAAAGGAACTTGCAAATAAACCTCAGCATGCAGTTGCAATTGCTGCCTTTGCTCTGCATCCCCTGTGTCCTGGTTACTTCGCGACCCTTACCCAGGGACCCGAACGCTCTAGACGTTCACACTCACCCTTCCAATTGGGAGACCCTTCCCACCTGGGTATCTGGGAGAGCTTAATTACTGCAGCAGCCATTGTAGAAGGAACTCACCCCTAAAGGCAGGGGACCTCTCCCAACTGGGTGTACTGGGACCTCTTATATGGCAAGAGTTTAATCATTTCCAGGCGGGATACCCCTCCCATCTGGGTGTTGGGGGAGCTTGTAAACCGCCAAAGCCAGGATAGAGGGGAGTCGCTGTTTCATGCGGAAGACCACTCCCACCTATGTGTAGGGGTGTGCTTGTATAACGCTTTAGCCTGGATAGAGATGACTTGCCCCTCCAGGTGGGAGAACCCTCCCACCTGAGTTTCTGGGAGGGCTTGTATACAGCTACATCCAGGGTAGGGGTGACTCATTGTTACCACCTGGGTGTCAGGGGAGCTCATATACCCCTGCAGCCAGTGTAGATCTGATTCACCCCTCCAGTCGGAAGACCCCATAACCTGGGTATTGGGGGGAGCTCCTATACAGCCAGAGCCAGGGGAGAGGGTACTTGAACTCCAGGCAGAAGATCCCTTCCACCTGGTTGTCAGGGGAGTACATATACTGCCACAAGCAGGGTAGAAAGGACCCCCACTCTATGCGGAAGACCTCTCCCACCTGGGTATAGGGGGTGACCTCTTATACCACTGCAGCTAGGATACAGGGGACTCGCCTCTCCAGGCTGGAGACCCTCTCACCTGGTGTTATGGGGAGATCCTTTACTGCCACAACCAGGGTAGATGGGACTCACCCCTCCAGGTAACAGACCCATCTAAGCTAGTAAACCACTGCAGCCAGGGTAGATGGGACTTGCACCTTCAAGAGGAAGACTCCTCCCATTGGGTATCTGGGAGGGAGCTCCTAAACCACAGCAGACAGAATAGAGGGGACTCGTGTCTCTACAAGCAGGAGACCCCTATGGGTGTCTGGGAGAGTTGGTAAACACTTGCAGCAGCGAGGGTAGAGGGAAGTCACCCTTCAAGGCGGGAGACACCTCCAACCTGAGTGTCAGAGGGAGCTCATATACCACAGCAGCCAGTGTAGAAGCATCTGGCACCTGAGGCAAGAAACACCTCCCTACTGGGAATGGGAGTAACTTGAATACTGACTTAGCCCAGGTGTCTGGGTTAGCTACAATACCTCCGCAGCCAGGGTAGAGGGGACTCACCCCTCCAATCGGGCTACCCCTCCCACCTGGGTGTCAGGGGGAGCTCCTATGCTGCCACAGCCAGGGTAGAGCAAACATGCCCCTAAAGGCAGAAGACCTCTCCCTCCTGAGTGTACTTGAACCTCTTATATGGCAAGAGCTAAAGTAGAGGGGACTCACCCTTCCAGATGGGATACCCCTCCTATCTGGGTGGCAGGGGACCTTGTATACCGCCAAAGCCAAGGTAAAGGGAACTCGACTGTCCAAGTGGAAGACCACTCCAAACTGTGTGTAGGGGGCACTTGTATATAGCCTAAGCCAGTTTAGAGAAGACTTGCCCCTCCAGGCGGGAGACCCTCCCACCTGAGTGTCTGGGATAGCTTGTATACCACCACAGCAAGGGGAGAGGGGACTCACCCCTCCAGGCTTGAGACCCCTTCCACTTGGGTGTATGGGGGAGAACCTATACAGCCACAGGCAGGGTTGAGGGGACTCTATTCTCCAGGCTGGAGACTCCTTACACCTGCTTTTCAGGGGAACTCTTATACCACAGGCTAGTGGGGACTTGCCCCTCCAGGCGGGAGACCCCCTCCCACCTAAGTGTGGGGGATGGAGTTCCTATACCCCTGCAGCCAGGGTAGTGGGGACTCACCCCTCCAGGCCGGAAACCCCTCACACCTGGGTGCCTGGGGGAGCTCTTATACCACTGCAGCCATGGTAGAGGGTACTTTCCCCTTCAGGCGGGAGACTCCTTCAAACTGGTTGTTGGGGGAGCTCAAATACCACCTCAGCCAGGGTAGAGGGAACTTACAACTCCACTCAGGAGACCCTTCCGACCCGTGTGTCAGGTGGATCTCCTATACTGCCTCCAGGCTGGAACACCTCCCACGTGTGTGTGTGTGTGTGTGTGTGTGTGTGTGTGTGTGTGTGTGTGACATACTATACTGCCACAGGCAGGGTAGAGGGGACTCACCCCTTCAGGTGGGAGACCCCTCCCACCTGGGTGTCTGGGGCCTCCGCAGCCATGGTACAGGAAACTCGCTGCTCCAGTTGGGAGACCCTTCCCTCCTATATGTCAGGGGAACTCCTATACCGCAGCAGCCAGGGTAGAGGGGACTTGCCCCTCCAGGTGGGAGACCCCTTCCACCTGGACTTCAGGGATAGCTCTTATACTGCTGCAGCCATGGTATAGGGGACTCACCCCTCCAGTTTAAGACCCCTTCCACCTAGATGTCCTGGGGGTGCTCCTATATCGCTGAAGCCAATGTAGAGGGGACTCACACCTCTAGGTGGCAGACACCTCCCACCTGGGTGTGAGGGCGAGCTCCTATACTTCTTCAATAAGGATAGAGGGGACTCACCCCTCCAATAGGGCCCCTACCTTCCTGGCAAGGTGATCCCTGCTCTCCTCTGGCCTGTACCTTCTTCTAGGTCCCTTTCCTGGTCTCCTTGCTGGGGTCCTGGCCCCCTCCATATCCACACCTATCCTGCGGCCCTTCAGGCTGGGCCGTGCTTCAGTCCTCCTGTCCTTTCTGTCTCTGCCACGCCCACTTTCCAGAGCCCCTTCCCAAGATGCTCACCAGGGCCAGGCTACTTGATTTGGCCTCTTGGCTTTGGGGCTCCCTTTGGAAAATATAGCCCTGCACCTTACCTGGTCCCTTTGGCCACTATCAGCTTGGGCCCTGCTCCTGACCCCTGACACCCTGCAGTGGATCTGGGCCTTTAGCCATTCTCCCCCTGTGCCAACCATTCCACTTTCTCCTCTCCCACTGATCCCCTTCCATGTTTCTTTTCATTCACCCAGGCCCAGGTGCTAGCACTTGGCTCTCCATTACTGGGCACAGCTCCTTGCTTCAGACCCTGGCTAACCTTCTTGAGGACCCTTTCCCTGTCCCTTGGTTTCCAGCCCCTGTTGCCAGCCCCCTCCTGTGCCTCCCCTCTGATCCCCTCATTCTGTAGTATCCTGGCACTGCCCGGACCCTCCACTCCTCCTGCTTCACCAGAGCCTATGCTGCCCAAATGGGTCCTGGCAACCCTACTCCCCACACCCACAGTACCCTCTTTGGCCCCTACTTTGGTCCAGGTTCCTCTCTGAGAATCTACTTACCTGGGGTAGAGGAGTGGAATTGGCTTGCCTCTACGCCCTGAATGCTCCCTATGGGAAACACAGCCTTGCCACTCGACTGAGTCCCCTTTACTGCCTAAAACATGAGGCCTGGCACTTAACATGGACTTACTCCAACCCAGTGCTGAATGATCCCTTCCCTTCCCTCCCCTGGCCTCTGGCCTTGCATGTTGCCCCCAGTGCAACCCAGACTTCCCTAACCCTGACCATTTTTGCTCCAGTGCCTGGGCCTGGGTGTTAGCCTGAGCCTCTGACCCTGTTGCTCATGGCCCTTGGCATAGCAAGGAGTCTCTTTGTGTTGGGTCTGACCTGGGGCCCCCTTGGGCCCGTCAGCAGGCTCCCCTAGGTGCCTGTTGGCTTATCCTGTTCCTTGGGCAGCCCCTTCCTGGCCATCCCCTTGTTCGTTTCTCTGGCACTCGCAGGTCTCCTGCTCCTTGGGTCCCCCATCACCATTGATTGGGTGGGTCCCTTGCCTGGGCACCTGGCTTGGGTCCTGGGTCTCACCCATATGCGCACCCACCCTGACTTCCTGCCGTGCCCTCCCATTGCTCTCCATCTGGACCTTTCCTATTCCTGACCTCCTTTGCCAAGACCCTGGCAATAGATTCTCATCTGATTCAGGGCACCTATGGGAAACAATGTCCTGCCCCTCACCTGGGCCTCCTGCTCACCCTGGGCTCTTGGTCTGGCAACAGGAACCCTGAAACCTGAAGGTGGCCCTGGGCCTGGAGCTTGACTGCCCCCTGCTGGATCCCCTGCCTTCCTTCCCAAATATAATCCACTGTCCTGAGCCCCCTGCCCAAGCCCTGGCCCTTGGTTCTCAGTTCCCTGGCCTGGCTCCTCACTTGAGCCTCTGGTGGCCCTTCTTGCTCACTGCTTTTCTGGGCACTATCTGAGTGCCCCTCCTTGGAGCCAATTCCCAGATTTCCTTGGCTTACCTGTACTACAATACCTTAGTGCAGGTCCGCCATCCTGGCTAGGCATTCCCTGCTCTCCCCTGGCCTGGGCCCTCCTCTAGGTCCCTTGTCTGGTCTCCATGCTAGGGTCCTGGCTCCCACCCCATCTACACCCTTCCTTCAGCCCTTGAAGATGTGCCCTCCTTCAGCCATCCTGTCCTTTCTGTCTCCGCCACGCCTGCTTCTCTAATCCCTTTCCCAGGATGCTCACCTGGGCCAGAGGACATGACTTTTGGGACAACATAGCCCTGCCCCTTGTCTGGGAGATTTCACCTCCCTCAGCTGGGGCCCTCCTCCTGAACCGTGACACCTGCAGTGGACATGGGTCTTGAGCCATCCTCCCCCTGTGCCAGCCACTCCCCTTTCTCCCCACGTGCTCCTCCCTATCCATGTTTCATTTCATTTACCCAGGCCCAGTTGCTAGGACTTGGCTCTCCATTACTGGGCCTGGCTCCTTGCTTGAGCCCCTGGCTGCCCTTCTTGAGGACCTTGTCCCTGTCCCTTGGTTTCAGGCCCCTTTTGCCAGCCCCCTCCTGTGCCTCCTCTCTGTTCCCCTCATGCTGTGGCATCCTAGCACTGTCTGAACTGCCAGCTACCCCTGCTTCACTCTAACCTAGGCTCCGCAAATGGGTCCTGCAGCCCACTGACCCCCCACAACATCCACATGCCAGGTATCCCCTCACAGTACCTCTTTTGCCCCTCATTGGTCCAGATTCCTCTCTGAGGAGTTACTTACCTGGGGCAGAGGAGTGGAATTGGCTGCATCCTGAATGCTCCTTATGGGAAACAAAGCTCTGCCTGTCACCTGAGTCCCCTCTCTTTCCTTGACTGGCTTCCTTTGCCAGGTCCCTGGCCCTGGATTCAATTTTGAGCCAGGGCACCTTATGGGAAACATAGCTCTGTCCCTCGCCTTGGCCCCTTGCTCTCTCTGGGTGCTTGGTTCTCCACCAGGAATCCTGACACCTGGAGGTGTCCCTGGGCCTGGAGCCTGACTGCTCCCTGCTTGATCCCCTGCCTTCCTTTCAAAATCTTGTCCAGTGTCCTGAGCCCCCTGCCCAAACCCTGGCCCTTGGCTCTCAGTTCCCTGCCTGGCTCCTCACTTGAGCCTCTGGTGGCCTTTCTTGCTCACTTCTTTTCTGGGCATTGTCTGAGGGCCCTTCACTGGGGCTGCTTCCCTGCTCCCCTTTCCTGTACCTCAGTAACCTAGTGCAGCCCCGCCTTCCCAGTCTGGTGTTCCCTGCTCTCCCCTGGCCTGAGCCCTCCTCTAGGTCCCATGCCTGGGTTCTTGCTGGGGTCCTGGCTCCCAGCCCAACCACATCCATCCTGCAGCATTTCAGGCTGTGCCCTCCTTCAACACTCCTGTTCTTTCTGTCTCTGTGATGGCCGCTTTCCTGATCCCCTTCCCAGGATTCTCACCTGGGCCAGGTGACTTGACCTGGATTCTTGGACTTGGGGGCTCCTTTTGGGAAAATGTAGCCCGGCCCCTTGCCTGGGACCCTTTGGCATCCCTCAGCCCAGGCCCTGCTCCTAACCCCTGAATCCTGCAGTGTCCTAGGTCTTAAGCCCTTCTCCCCCTGTGTGACCAACTCCACTTTCTCCCCTCCAAATGCTTTCCCTCCATGTTTCTTTTCACTCACCCATGCCCAGGTGCTAGCACTTGGCTCTCCATTACTTGGCCTGGCTCCTTGCTTGAGACCCTGGCTACACTTCTTGAGGACCCTTTCCCTGTTCTTTGGTTTCAAGCACCTTTTGCCAGCCCCTTCCTGTTCCTCCTCTCTGATCCCCTAATGCTATGGTATCCTGGCACTGCTGGAACACTCTGTGTGCCCTGTTTCTCCCTAGCCTATGCTGCTCGAATAGGTCCTGGCAGCCTGACCCCACCCCCACCTCTTTACACCACGTATCCCCTCACACTACCCTCTTTGGCCCCTCCTTTGGTCCAGGTCCCTCTCTGAGGATCTACTCACCTGGGGCAGAGGAGTGGAATTGGCTCACCTCTGCACCCTGAATACTCCCTATAGGAAACAGTCCTACCACTCACCTGAGTCACCTTCACTGCCTGGAAGGTAACATGGACTTGCTCCCACCCAGACCTGAGTGATCCCCTCCCTTCCCTCCCCTGCCCTTTGGCCTTGCATGCTGCACCTACTGCACTGAGCCCTCCATAACCCTGACCCTTTGTGCTCCAGTCTCTGAGCCTGGGCATTTGCCTGAGCCCCTGACCGTGTTCCTCATGTCCCTGGGCTTACCATGGAGTCTCTTTGTTATAGGTCTGACCTGAGGGCCCCTTACTTGAGGCCCCTAGTGGACTCACCTAGGTGCCCCTTGCACTTCCCTCAGTCTCCTGGTCCTCATGCAGCCACTACCTCCCTTACTCTCACGCTTTTTCCTGGAGCCTGCAGGTCTCCTGCTCCTTGGGTCCCTCATCACAATCAGTTGGTTGGGTCCCTTGCCTGGGGGCCTGTGTTGGGACATGGCTTTGGCCCTACAGTGCATCCACCATGATCCACAGGCGAGCCCTCCATTCACCCTCTTCCTGGCCCCTTTTTCTTGTCTGCCCTCCTTTTCCAGGTCTCTTGCCCTGGATTCAAATGTGAGCCAGGGCGCCTTACTGGAAACAGAGCTCTGCTCCTTGCCTGGGACCCTTGCTCTCTCTGGGTGCTTAGTCCCCCACCATGAACCCTGAAACCTGGAGGTGACCCTGGGCCTGGAGCCTGAACTGCCCCCTGCTGGATACCCTGCCTTCCCTCCTAAATCTTGTCCAATGTCCTGAGTCCCCTGCCCACATGGCTCCTCACTTGAGTCTCTAGTGGCCCTTATTGCTCACTGCTTTTCTGGGCATTGTCTGAGGGCCCCTCGCTGGGGCCACTTCCCTGCTCCCCTTGGCTTTCCTGTACTGCAGTACCCTAGTGCAGCCCTGATTTCCAGGCCCCATGTTCCCTGCTCTCCCTTGGCCTGGACCCTCCTCTAGGTCCCTTGCCTGGACTCCTTGGTAGGGTTCTGGCCCCCACCCCAGCCACACTGATCCTGCGACTCTTCAGGCTGTACCCTCCTTCAGCCCACCTGTCCTTTCTGTCTTTGCCATGCCCGCTTTCCTGATCCCCTTCCCAGGATGCTCACCTGGGCCGGGTGACTTGACCTAGCCTCTTGGCCCTAGGGTCTTCCTTTGGGGAAACGTAGCCCTGCACCTTGCCTGCACCCTTTGCACTCCCTTGGTCAGGGCCCTGCTCCCAACCCTTGACACCCTGCAGTGGACCTGAGCCTTGAGCCCTTCTCCACCTGTGCTACCCACTCCACTTTTTCCCATCCCACTGCTCCATCTCCATGTTTCTTTTCATTCACCCAGGCCAGGTGCTAGCACTTGGCTCTCCATTACTGGACCAGGCTCTTTGCTTGAGACACTGTCTACTATTCTTGAGGACATGTTTCATGTTCCTTGGTTTCAGGCCACTTTGCAGGCCCCCTCCTGTGCCTCCCAACTGATCCTGTCATGCTGTGGTATCCTGGCACTGCCAGGACCCTCCACTCCCCCTGCTTCTCCCTAGCTTATGCTGCTCAAATGGGTCCTGGCATCCCAGTCCCACCCCACTTCTGCATACCATGTATCCCCTCTCAGTACCCTCCTGGTTTCTCTCTGAGGATCTACTCACCTGGGGCAGAGGAGTGAAATTGGCTCGTCTCTGTGCCCTGAATGCTCCCTATGGGAAACACAGCCCTGCCACTCGCCTGAGTCCCCTTCACTGCCTGGCAGGTTACATGGACTTGGACTTACTCCGACCCAGCCCTCAGCAACCCCCTCCCTTCCCTCCCCTGCCTTCTGGCCTTGCATGCTTCCCCTACTACAACCCAGCCCTCCCTAAACCTGACCCTTTGTGCTCCAGTCTCTGAGCCTGGGCAATCGCCTGAGTCCCTGACCACATTCCACATGTCCCTTGGCATAGCATGAAGTCTCTTCATGTTGGGTCTGACCTGGGGGCCCCTTACTTGGGCCCCCCAGCGGGCTCACATAGGTGCCCCTTGCATTTCTCTCTGTCTCCTGGTCCTCACACAGCCCCTACCTCCCTTACCCTTACTCTTTTTCCTGGCACTTACAGGTCTCCTGCTCCTTGGGTCCTTGGTCACAGTCAGTTAGGTGGGTCCCTTGCCTGGGGGCCTGTGTTGGGTCATGGCTCTCACCCTACAGTGCACCCACCATGACCCCTGCTGTGCTCTCCCTTAACCTTCCTCCTGGCCCCCTTTTCTTGTCTGGCCTCTTTTGCCAAGTCCCTGGCTCTGGATTCAAATTTGAGTCAGGTTGCCTTATGGAAAAAAGAGCTCTGCTCCTTTCCTGGGCCCCATGCTCTCTCTGGGTGCTTGGTCCTGCAACAGAAACCCTGACACCTGGATGTTGCCTTGGGCTTGGGGCCTGACGGCTTCTTACTGGATCCCCTGCCTTCCTTCACAAATCTTTTCCAGTATCCTGAGCCCCCTGCCAAACTCCTGGCCCTTGGCTCTTCGTTCCCTGGCCTGGCTCCTCACTTGAGCCTCTGGTGGCCCTTCTTGCTCAGTGCTTTTCTGGGCATTGTCTGAAGGCCCCACCCTGGGGCTGCTTTCCTGCATCCCTTCGCTTCTCTGTACTACAGTACCCTAGTGCAGCCCCACCTACCCAGGCTGGTGTTCTCTGCTCACTCCTGGCCAGGGCCCTCTTCTAGGTCCCTTGCCTGGGGTCCTTGTTGTGGTCCTGGCCCACACTCCACTCACACCCATCCTGCAGCATTTTATGCTGTGCTCTCTTTAGGCCCTCCAGTAGTTTCTGCCTCTGCCAGGCCCGCTTTCCTGATTCACTTCCCAGGATGTTCACAAGGGCCAAGGGACTTGACATGGCCTCTTGCCCCTGCAGGCTCCCTTTGGGAAAACATAGATCTGCCCCTTGCCTGGGCCCTTTGGCCTCCCTCAGCCCGGGCCCTGCTTCTAAACCTTGACCCCTGCTGTGGATCTGGGCCTTCAGCCTTTCTCCCCATGTGCCACCAGCTCCTCTTTATCTCCTCTCTCACCTCCCCATCCATGTACCTTTTGATTCATCCAACCCCAGGTGCTAGCACTTGGCTCTCCATTACTGGGCCCAGTTCCTTGCTTGAGCCCCTGGCTGTCCTTCTCAAAGTCTCTTTCCCTTCCCTTGGTTTTAGGCCTCTTTTTACAGGTCTTATCCTGTTCCTCCCCTCTGTTCCACTGGTATTATGGTATCCTGGCACTGCCGGGACCCTTTGCTTTCCCTTCTTCTCCCTAGCCTGGGCTCCTGGAATGGGTCCTGGCTGCAAACCAACTATACCCACAACCTCCATACGCTAGGTATCCCCTCACAGTGCCTTTTTTAGACCCTCCTTTGGTCCAGGTCCCTCTCTGAGGATCTACTCACCTGGGCAAAGGAGCCTAATTTGATGGCCTCTGCACCCTTAAATTTCCCTATGGGAAACACAGCCCTGCTTCCTGCCTGAGTCCCCTTTGCTGCCTGAAACTTGAGGCCTACCTGTTAACATGTGACTTTCTCAAACTCAGCCATGAGAGATCCCCTCCCTTCCATCTCCTGACTTATTGCCCTGCATGCTGCCCCTACCACAACCCAGCCCACCCTAACCCAAACCTTTTGTGCTTCAGTCCCCGGGCCTGGGCACTCACGTGAGCCCCTGACAGTGTTCCTCATGTCACTTGGCATAGCATGGAGTCCCTTCCTGTTGGGTCTCACCAGGGGGCCCCTTGCTTGTGACTGCCAGCGTGCTCCCCTATGTGCCCATTGTGCTTTTCTGTCTACTGGTCCTTGCAAAGCTCTTCCTCCCCTCCCCCTGGGTCCTTTATCCATGGTCAGTAAGGTGGGTCCTTTGCCTGGGCACCCAGCTTGGGTCCTGAATCTTGCCCCTCCCATGCACCCACTGAGACCCCCCACCATGCCCTCCCATTGCCCTCCTCCTGGCCCCCTTCACTTGCCAGGCCTTCTTTGCCAAGTCCCTGTCCCTGGATTCTCATATGGGCCAGCATGCCTTATGGGAAACGGAGTCCTGCCCCTCGCCTAGGTCGCTTGCTGTCTCTGGGCCTTTGGTCCTGCACCCAGAACCCTGACACCTGGCATTCTCCCTGGGCCAGGAACCCATCTGCACCTTGTCAGATCCCCTGCATCCCTGCAAAGTCTTGTCCACTGTCCTGAGCCCCCTGCCCAATTCCTGGCCCTTGGCTCTCCATTCCCTGGCCTGCATCCTCACTTGAACCTATGGGGGCCCTTCTTTCTCCGTGCTTCTCTGGGCTTGGGCTGCGGCCCTCAGTGGGGCCAGTACCCTGCTCCTCTTGGCTTTCCTGAACCACAAAGCAATACTCTCATTAGAGTAATACTCTCATTAGAGTAATACTGTCACCTGCCTGGCCTCGCACTTAACTGTCCTTTCCTGGCCTGGGCCCTCCTGTTGGTCCCTAGCGTGGGCTCCTTTCGGGAGTTCTGGCCCACACCCAATCAACACCCTTCCTCTTGCCTTTCATGCTGTACCCTACTCCATCCCTCTTGTTGTCCCTGTCCCTGCTGGGCCCCCTTGTAAGATCCCTTTCTCATGATGCTCACCAAGTCCAGTGGACTAGAACTGGGCCTTTGGCCCTGGGGGCTCCCTTTGGGAAAAAAAAAATAGCTATGCCCCTTGCCTGGGCCCTTTGTACTCTCTTAGCCCGGACCCTGTTCCTCGATCCTGACACTCAGCAGTGAATTGGGGCCATGGGCCCTCTTCTTGCTGTGCAACCCACTACCTTTGTTCCTCTTTCTCCCCTCCCCAGCCCTTTCTGTTTTCATAGGACCCAGGACTGGGTCCTGAATCTTTGCTCCCCATTCTTGTGCCTGGCTTCTTGCTGGAGCCCCCGGTTACCTTTCTCGAGGACCCTGTTCCTGTTCCTTGATTTCAGGCCCCTTTCTTGGCCCCCTTCCTCTGCTTCCTCTTGTTCCCCTTGTATTTTGTCATTGCCAGGACACTCCCCTTCCCCTGCTTCACCATAGCCTGCTCTCCTCCAATGGTTGCTGACTCCCCAACCACACCCCCCCAATCCTGGACCAAAGGTTTCCCTCACATTGCCATCCTTTGGTTCTGGTCTGTCTCTGAGGACCTATCCACCTGGGGCAGAGGAGTGGAATTGGCTGGACTCTGGGCCCTGAAGGACCTCTATGGGCAATATAGCCATGCCTCTCACCTGGGCCCCCTTTGCTCCCCAAACTTGACAACTGGCATTGGACTTAGGCCTAGTGCTGACCTTGTCCTGGGTGATCCCCTGCCTTCCCTCTCCTGCCCTTTAGCCTTGCAATCTGCCCCTAAGCCAACCCAACACTTTTTCACCCTTACCCTTCACCCTACAGTCCCTGGCCTGGCTGCCAGCCTGGGCTCCTTACTGCATTACTCAGGTTGCATTCCTTTTTGTGGTGTCTCTTCCTATCTTGTCTCTCCTGGGCACCCTTTGGTTTGGCCCCCTAGCTAGCTCCCCTCTGTGATCTTTGCACAGCCTCTGCCTCCTCATCCTAACACTGATCCTTCCTTCAACTAGTGCTTCTTCCTGGGGCCAGGGCCTCCTGCTCATTGGGTCCCTAATAACTTTAGGTGGGATCAATCCCTTACCTGGTCTCCTTGATAGGATCATGAGTATCGTCCCCATCTCTGCACCCACTGCAACCCCCCACTGTGCCCTCATATTGCACTCCTCCTGGCCACTGTCCCTTGCCAGGCCCTTTGGCCTGGTCCCTGGCCCTTGATCCTCATCTTGGCCAGGGCGCCTTAGAGAAACAGAACCCTGAACTTCAGTTGGGCTACTTGCTCTCCCTAGGCCCTTGAGACAGCACCAGGAACCCTGATACCTGGCAGTGGTGCTGGGCTTCGAGCCTCTCTCTGTGCTGCTGCATCCCCTGCCTTCCCTCCCAGGCCCTGTCCACTGTCCTGAGCCCCCAGCCCCACACCGGCCCTTGGCTCTCCATTACCTGGACTGTCTCCTCTCATGAGCCTCTGGGGGTCCTTCTTGCTCCGTGCTTCTCTGGGCTTGAACTGTGGGCCTCGCTGGGGCTGCTTCCCTGCTCCCCTTGTCTTCCTTGCATCTCAACCCTAGTGCAGCTCCTGCCTGCCTGGTCCCTCCCTTCCCTGCTCTCACCTAGCCTGGCCCGCCTTTAGGTTCCTAGCCTGGTTCATTACTGTGGTCCTGGCCTGCACCCCACAAACACCCTTCTTCTAGCACTTCATGCTGTGCCCTCCTTTGGCCCTCCTGTTGTCCTTGTCCCTGCTGGGCTGCTTTACCAATCCCTTTCCCAGGATGCTCAACAGAGCCATAGCTGGAACTGGAATGTTTGGCCTTGCAGTCTTCCTTTGGAAAAGGGTAGCAGTGCCTCTTGTCTGGGGGCTTTGGCCTCCTTAAGACTGGGCCTTGCTCCTCAATCCTGACATCTTGCAGTGAATCTGAGCCATGAGCTCTCCTCTCCCTGCACCACCTGTTCCTCTTACTCACTTTTCTCCCCATGTACTCCCCTAGCCAGGAGAGTGGGGACTTGCCCTTCCAGAGGGAAGACCCCTCCCATGTGGGTGTCAGGGGAGCTCCTAAATCTCAGCAGCCAGGGTAGAGGGAATTTCCTCTTCCATGCAGGAGACCCCTCCCACCTGTGTGTCAGGGGCACCTCCTATATCACTGCAGCCAGGGTACAGGGCACTCACCACTATAGGAGAAAGACCACTGACACCTGGGTGTTGGGGGAGCTCAAAACATCCACAGCCAGGGTAGAGGTGACTCGCACTTCCAGTCCTCTTTACCCTAGCTAACTTGGTATACAAGCTCTCTGCAACACCCAAATGGGAGGGGTCTCCTGCCTGGAGGGGTGAGTCCCCTCTACCCTGGATGCAGCAGTATAGGAGCACCCCCTGACACCCAGGTGAAAGGCGTCTCTGCCCTAGAGAGGTGAATCCCCACTAGCCTGGTTGTGGCAGAACAGGAGCTCCCATGACACCCATGAGGGAGGGCTCTTCTGACTAGAGGGGCAAGTCACCTCTATCCTGGCTGCTGTAGTATAAGAGCTCCCTGTGACACCCTGGTGGGAGGGGTCTTCTGCCTGGAAGGGCGAGTCTTCTCTCTCCTGGCTAAGATGGTATACAAGCTCCCTCTACATCCAGGTGGGAGGGGTTTCCTGTCTGGAGGGGCGAGTCCCCACTTCCCTGGCTGCAGTGTTATAGAGCTCCCTGACCCTGACACCCAAGTGTGAGGGGTCTCCAGCCTGGAGGGGCGAGTTTCCTCTACCTTGGCTGTGGAGGTATACTAGATCCCTCCAACACCCAGGTGGGAGCCATCTCCAGCCTGGAGAGGCAAGTCCCATGTACCCTGGCTGCAGCTGTATAAGAGCTCCGTTTAAAAGCCAGGTGGGATGGATCTGCCAACTGGAGTGGCCATATACCCTATACCCTGGCTTTGATGGTATAGGAGCTCCCCTCTGACACCCAGGTGGGTGTTCTCCTGCCTTGAGTGGCAAATCTTCTGTACCCTGGCTTTGGTGGTATACAAGCCCCCCCTGACACCTAGGTGGAAGGGGTATCCCCCCTGGAATGGCAAGTCCCCTCTACTTTAGCTCTTGCCATATAAGTGCTCCCAGTACACCCAGGTGGGAGGGGTATTCTGCCTGCAGGGGCCTGTTCCCTCTACCCTGGCTGTGGCTGTATAGGACCTCCACCCTACACCCAGGTGGGAGGGGTCAACCGCCCATAGGGGTGAGTCCCCTCTACCCTGGCTGCTGAAGTAATCAAACTAGCCAGGACACCCAGTTGGGATTGGTTTCCCTATTGGAGGGACGAGTCCCCTTTACCCTGGCTGTGGAGGTATAGGTGATCACCCAGACAACAAGGTAGGAAGGGTCTCCCAATGGAAGGGCAAGTCCATTTTACCCTGGCTGAAGCAGTGTAGGAACTCCCCCTGAAATCCAGGTTAGATGGATCTCCCGCCTAGAGGTGCATGTCCCCTCAACCCTGGCTTTTGTAGTATAGGAGCTTCCCAGGACACCCAGGTGAAAGGGGTCTCCCTCCTGGAGGGGCAAGACCCCTGTACACTGGCTGCAGCTGTATAAGAGCTCCTCCTGAAACCCAGGTTGGAGGGGTCTCCAGCCTGGAGGGGCGAGTCCCCTCTACCCTGGCTGTAGCAGTATAGGAGTTACTCCCATTCTCAGGAGGGAGGTGTTTCTTGCGGGAACATGTGAGTTGCCTCTACCCTGGCTGCTGGGTTATTTGAGCTCGACCTGACACCCAGGTGGAAGCAGTCTTCAGCCTGGAGGGGCGAGTCCACTCTACCCTGGCTGTAGCGGTTAAGGAGCTTCCCTGATACCCAGGTGGGAGGGGCCTCCCACCTAGAGGGTGACTTCCCTCTTCCCTGGCTGAGGGGTGTCCCAACTCTCCCAGACACCTAGGTGGGAGGGGTACCCGCCTGAAGGGGAAAGTACTCTCTACCATGTATGAGATGGTATAAGAGCTCCCCCTGACACCCAGTGGGGTGGGGTCTTCCTGCCTGAAGGAGCCAGTCCGCTGTATCCTGGCTGTGGTGGTATATGAGCTTCCACTGACACCCTAGTTGGCAGGGTCTCCCATCAGGAGGGGCAAGTACTTTCTTCCCTGGCTAAGGTGGTATAAGAGCTCCCGCTGACAGCCAGGTAGGAAGGGTCTTCAGCCTGGATGGGTGAGTCTCCTCTACCCTGCCTAAGGTGGTATACAAGTTACCCCTGACACCCAGGTGGGAGGGTCTCCCACCTTAAGGGGTGAGTCCTCTCAACCCTGGCTGCAGGGGTATAAACCCCCTTCCTACCCTCAGTAGGAAGGGGTTTCCAGCCTGGAGGGGCGAGTCAATGCTACCCCAGCTGCAGCTGTATATGAAACCCCCCACCAGACACCCATGTGGGATGCATCTCCCGAATGGAGGGGCAAGTTCTCTCTACCCTGGCTAAGGCGGTATTGGAGTTACACTCATTCCCAGGTGGGAGGTGTCTCTCATCTGTGCGTGTTGCCTCTACCCTGGCTGCTGGAGTATATGAGCTCCACCTGACAGCCAGGTGGGATGCGTATTCCACCTGGAGGGGCGAGTCCCCTCTACTCAGGCTAAGGGGTTATATGTGTTACTCCCATTCCCAGGTGGGAGATGTTACTCACCTAGAGGTGTGAGTTGCCTCTACCCTGGCTGCTGGGGTGTATGAGTCCACCTGACACCCAAGTGGGAAGGGTCTTCCACCTGGAGGGGTGAGTCCACTCTACCCTGGCTGCAGAGGTTAAGGAGCTTCCCCTGACTGCCAGGGTGGAGGGGTCTCCCACCTCAAGGGGTGACTTCCCTCTACCCTGGTTTAGAGGGTGTACCAGCTTTCACAGACACACAAGTGGGAGGGATATTCTGCTTGGAGGGGCGAGTCCTCTCTATTCTGGGCTAGTCCTCTCTATTCTTCTCTATGCTGTAGTATACGAGATCTCCCCCATACCCAAATGGGAGGGGTCTCTTGACTGAAGGGGCGAGTCCCATCTACCCTGGCTGCAGAGGTATACTCGCTTTCCCTGTCAACCAGGTTGGATAAGCCTCTCTCATGGAAGGGCAAGTCCCCTCTTCTCTGGTTGCTATGGTATAGGAGCTCCCCTGACACCCAATAGGGTGGAGTCTCCCCCAAGGAGGCTAGAGTCCCCTCTACCCTGGTGCAGCAGTACAGGTGCTCCCCAGGACACCCAGGTGGAAAGGGTCTCCCATCTGGAGGTAGAGTTCCCTCTACCCTGCCTGTAACAGTATAGGAGCTCCCTTGACACCCAGGTAGGAGGGTCTCCCACCTGGAGAGACAAGTCCCCACTTACCTTCCTGAGGTGGTATTCGAGCTACCCATGACACCAAGGTGGGAAGGGTCTGCTGCCTGGAGGGACGAGTCTCCTCTATCCTAGCTGCAGGGGTGTACGAGCCCCACACCCCCATACCCAGGTGGGAGTGGTATCCCGCTTGGGGGGCGAGTCCCTTCTACACTGGCTGCTGCTGTATAGGAGTTCCCCTGACAACCAGGTGTAAGTATAAGAGCTCCCCCTGACACCCAGGTTATGGGGTCTCCTGACTGGTGGGCAAGTACCCTCTACACTGGCTGTGGGGTATATGACCGCCCACTGACACCCAAGTGGAAGGGTCTCCCACCTGGAGCAATGAGTCCCCACTACCCAGGATTTCAATTATTGTCAGTAAGAGGTGCCTGTTTTAGAAATTTATACAAATGAACTACACATCTTATGTACTTCAATGTAAAATGATTTCATGAGAATTTTCCATTTTTACATAAGTAATTCATTCTTTTTCATTGTTGTTTAGGAACATTAGATTGCCAAACTGTAAATTATTTATTTATTTCCTTGATAATGAAAATTTAAAGTGCTTTGAGTTTTGGTAATTTTGGAGAAGCTGATATGACTATTATTGCACATGTGTTTTATGGGCTTTTAAAATATTTTATGAAAGAATACTTAAAAGATATATATATATATATATATATATATATATATCTTTTACTATATATATATATATATATATATATATATATATATAGATAGATGAGAGAGAGAGAGAGAGAGAGAGAGAGAGAGAGAGAGAGAGAGAGAGAGAAACATATATGAATGTTAGGGTCTGTAAACAAGTCAAGATGGCGCCTGGCATTTTGCCAGAGGGAGTGGTTTGTGAAGTAATGCCAGTGAGCCATTAAGTGTGGAGATTTCTTATTGGTTGACTGCTGTATCTAGTTTATGTTAATTAAGATAAGCTGTGTGGAATGTATAAATACCCCATCCTGTCCTCCAATAAACGGCTCCTACTTCTGCTGTATCAATCTACACAAGTTGTTCGTTACCCCCCAGTTATTTTGCTGCAGCCGGACTGTGGCATCAAATCACCATAGAGGGTACTCCATTACCAAAAACCAGACAAATACCAGGTGTTTACCCACGATATCATGGAGAAAGACATCAGGCTCCATTGCCAAAAAACGGACAGGGGGGCCCAATGCTCCGGGGCCCATGACCACAGATATAAGGGGCACTGGCAGAACCCAGAAACACCATCAGGGTAGTGCCCAGGACACATTATCCATCAGATCTCTCATCAGATGAACCAAAGGGGGCACAGGGTTGGACATCTGCACCTCCCCCAGAGCAGTACTAACTCCAAAGATGGGAGTTCAAATCATTCCTACAGGAGTAGAAGAGAACTCTTCCCTAAGGAACAGTAGGCTTATTGTTAGGACGCAGTTCTTCCACTCTGAAAGGACTTATGGTAAATCCTGGGGAAATTGATCCCAATTATGAAGGTGAAATAAAAATTATATATCTGCAAAGGGTATATCAGTAATTTCACCAGGAGGTAGAATAGCACAGTTATTAATAATCCCCAGCCGGCATGATAAATTTTCCAGTAGTACTATAGAAAGAGGTTCCAGGGGATTAGGCTCCAAAGGTGTAGATTGGGCTATGCTTTCTTTAAATTTAGATTCTCGCCCAATGCTAAAACTAAATATTCAAGGACATGAATTTAATGGGCTACTGGATACAGGTGCAGACCTTAGCATCATCTCTCATTAAGAATGGCCAAACCATTGGCCATTACAACAAGCCACTCAAACACTTCAAGGCCTAGGAGTGGTGACTAATCCCCATAGAAGTGCAATGGTATTAGATTGGAAGTGTCCTGAAAGATGTGAAGGAACTATACAGCCATATGTATGGGATCATCTTCCCGTAAATTTATGGGGACGAGATGTCCTAGATCAATTAGGTTTGACATTAACAAATAACATCAATCCAAATGTGCCCACTATTAGGCCGAGACAAGGTTTTAGGAAAGAACAAAGTTTAGGAGAACAAGAACAAGGAATAGCAGCACTAATTCAAATAGATCAAGGAATAAATAATCATGGATTGGGTTTTCAGAAGGGGTCACTGAGACAATAAAAATTACTTGGAAATCAGAAAGACCAGTATGGGTTCCTCAGTGTCCCCTGACTAAAGAAAAGATACAAGCAGCCCATGACCTGTTCAAACAACAATTAGCAGAGGGACATATACAATCTTCTGTATCTCCCCATAATACTCCCATTTTTGTCATTAAAAAGAAATCTGTTAAATGGACATTATTGCAAGATTTAAGAGCCATTAATAATGAGATGTTTATTATGGGACCTGCTCAATCAGGGATTCCTCAATTGTCTGCTTTGCCAAAAACCTGGTATGTTGTAGTTATAGATATTAAAGCTTTTTTTTATTTTCAATTCCAATTCATCATGAGGACAGTCCACATTTTGCATTTACTATCCCTGCACTGAATCATGAAGGTCCTGATCAAAGATATGAATGGAAAGTACTCCCTCAAGGGATGGCTAACAGCCCAACTATGTGACACATTTATGTTAACAAAGCAATCCAGCCACTTAGAAATCAAAATCCTGAACTACAATATTTCACTATATGGATGATGTATTATTAGCATATAAAGATAAAAACACATTGCTAGAATGTTAGGCCACACTTACAAATTTACTAAGAAAATTAAAATCTAGAGAAAGCAATAGATAAATTACAATTAAATTTTTCAATCAATTATTTAGGAGTTCTATTATCCTCAACCATGGTCCATCGACCAAAAATTCAAATATGAGTAGATCAACTCAAATCACTTAACGACTTTCAAAAGTTATTAGGAGATATAAATTGGATAAGACCTTATCTAGGCATACCAACAGGAGAGTTGGGCCCTTTATTTGATATCCTAAAAGGTCCATCAGATCCAAATTCACCCCGCATGTTAACGCCTGAAGCAAGAAAGGCATTAAAAACCATTGAAATATATATGGAAAATATGCATTTGGATAGAATTGATATAAGTTTGCCTTTATTATTTACTGTACTACCAACAAAAAATATTCCTACAGAAGTATTTTGGCAAGAAGGTCCATTATTGTGGATACATTTATCTTATTCTCCTAACATTATTCTTACTAGGTATCCTGAGGCTGTAGGACAATTGATACTCAAAGGAATAAAAGCAGCAAAGGGAGTATTTGCAATTTCATCAAATAAAATTATTACTCCATATACTATGGATCAAACTGATGAGTTAGCTAATGAGTTAAATACTTGGGCAATAATCATGTGTAAATCTAATGTTTCCTTGGATAATCACTTACCATCTAATCCTTTATTGTCTTTTTGGTCTTTGCATCCTGTAGCTTTTCCAAAAATGACAAGAAAAACACCTATCATGAATGCTCCAAATATATTCACTGATGAGTCAAATAATGGTACAGCAGCAGTAGTTACAACTGATCAAACTTTTACACTTTTAGTACCCAAAGAATCAGCTCAAAAGGTAGAGCTTAATGCAGTATTACATGCTTTTGTGATGTTTAAAGATTCTGTATTTATTTTCTGATAGTCAGTATATAGTTAATGCGATAGTATCCCTTGCAGATGCTAGTAGGATTTCCCCTTCCTCTCCTGTTTTCTCTTTATTTTCCACTATACAATGTCTAACCAGGACAGAAAAGATCCATTCTTTATAGGACATATCAGAGCACATACAGGATTGCCTGGAGCCCTTAGTTTGGGCAATGATTTAGCAGATAAAACTACACATGGCATACATATTTTCTCTACACTTGAAGAAGCTACAAATTTTCATAAAAGGTTCCATGTCAATGCTAATACTTTACAAAAGCATTTTAAAATAACTAAGGAAGAAGCTAGACAATTAATAAAACAATGTCAAAATTGTGTGACCTTTTTACCACAAGTTAATCTTGGAGTCAATCCTAGAGGACTGATACCTAACCATATTTGACAGATGGATGTCACACACTTGTCAAAATTTGGAAAATTAAAATATTTGCATGTTACAGTTGATACTTCTTCTGGATTTTTGATGTGCTCCCTTCATGCTGGAGAAAAAACTAAAGATATTATAGCTCATTGCTTACAAAATTTTGCCACTGTGGGCGTTCCAAAACAGTTAAAAACAGAAAATGCCCCTGGCTATACCTCTACCTCTTTTAAACAATTTTCCTCATCAATTGGCATTACTCACATAACAGGAAGTCCACACAATCCACAGGGACAAGGTATAGTTTAAAGAGCTCATCAAACTATTAAAATGTACTTATTAAAGCAAAAAGAGGGAATTGGGAAGGGGTATATATCCCCCAAAGATAAACTTAAAATAACCCTTTTTACTCTAAACTTTTTAAATTTGGATTCATCAGGACTTAGTGCTGTGGAAAGGCATATGTGTCCAAAAAATGTACATAAGCCAAAGATACTTTGCAAGGATATTCTAACAGGTCAATGGAAAGGTCCTGTCCCAGTGATTGTCTGGAGTCGAGGGTCTGTTTGTGTGTTTCCACAGAGAGAACAGCACCTGATTTGAATTCCAGAGAGACTAACTAAACTGATTTCTACAGACCAAAAAGAAGATGACTTGGCTCAAATCCATAACAGCTGATATCCTTACATCTGCAACAGTGGTTCTCCCACACCTGGAAGCTATGAATAATGAAAACCATTAAGGCCTATTTCAAATGCAATAAAAACCTTGGGGCTTGCTTGTGGGAATACCTTCAGACCCATAAGCAAGTTACAGGAAAAAGGATGGGATATCCAAAGAAGAGTCAAACCCAGGTGGTAACCAGGATGCTTTTTTCAATATCTATTTTATTACCCTTTTCCCACATCATGAAGTTCTATTTTATTTTTTGAACTCATACAGACCTAGGTTAATGATTTTTCTGATCAGTTCTATTTTTTGACTGTGAAGTTTTTAAACATTGCCATGGAGATTTCACCTGTGTAAAGCTACAAGGCCTTTACTATTGTCTTATGTGTTGTATGTTATGTGCACACACTTCTGTTTTGTGTTGTATGTCTGTATGTGCATATGTCCATATATATGAGGAGTGCTCATGAAAAAATGGATCCGAATATTTGTTTTATTCACGTGATTTAAATAGTTTAATTTAAATTGGATAAACAGCTGTTGAGGATTGTTTTAATATGTGAACACAAAAGGAGGTTAACAGATCTGTTTATTTACTTTCACCTTTCCTTTTCATTATATTTAATAATTCTGTTCAGGATAATGTAAATTGTTCAGAAAATTGTTTTCTTAGTGCCTGCTGGAATGTTACATAATTTTTTTTAGCCATCATTGCCAGAATTCCTATCTTCATCCCAGTGCCGGTGAAGACAAAGATAAAACCAAACTACAGCTTCTTCGATAGCTATCACAGTAAACTATAAACTGATTCATCAATGAATAATAACTCAACAAGTAATGCTCAATCAAGGAGTTGATTTACTTTTGGAGGAAATGCACATATTAATGGATTCCTCTGCTTTGAACTGCTTGCAGAACTTGCCTGGACTATGTATCACTTGTATGCATTGTGAACTATCTGTTGGTGCAGCAAATTGTGGTAGTGCTGGGGTATCTTTGTTGATGGTGTCATCGGTGGTACAATTTTTCCAAAAGGAACCAGTTGGCTTGGTGTTGTGGCATTTTGCATCCTCCTCCCTTCTGCTTGTGATGGTCTAAAATTTGGGGGCCAACAGAGGTGAGGCAAAAAACCTCACACCCCACTGGTACAAAGGCCAAATTTGGGGGCCAACAGAGGTGAGGCAAAGAACTTCACCCCCCCCCCCACTGGCACCAAGGCCAAATTTGGGGGCCAACAGAGGTGAGGCAAAAATCCTCACCCCCCCACTGGTGCAAAAGCCAAATTTGGGGGTCAACAGAGGTGAGGCAAAGAACCTCACCCCCCCACTGATGAAAAGGACAAATTTGGGGGCCAACAGAGGTGAGGCAAAGAACGTCATCCCCCCACTGGTGCAAAGGTCTATCCACAAGTATGGCTGTATGCTGGACCGGTAGTCAATGACGGGTAAGATCCAATTGCAATGGTACCAACCTAAGACAGGAGGCTGACACCTTGAGGTCAGCTCATCCTATGATGGGTAAGGACCATATATAGTACTGGACAACCTAAGACAGGCACGGTCCCTAAGCCTCATTGCTTGTTGTTTAATTAAACAGAAGGGGGAGATGTTGAGAGCCACAGCCAATTTGGGATGGTGTCTAGCATTTTGCCAGTACTTTTGAGTTCTCACGGAGTTCCCTTTGAGTTCCAGTTGAGCTCTCAGGGGATTCCTGGAGAGTTTGTGTTGGTGGGTGAAGTTCAAGTGGAGGGAGTTCTGGTTGGTGTGTGGTGTGTCCTGGAGAAAGCTGCCTGGGTGGCATTCGCCGGAGTTCGGAACTAAAGTTTGTTCCTGCTTGAGTGGCTCGTGATTTGTGCCCAGCTTGACTGCGGCAGGAGGGGTCCCTTCCATGGAGGGTCTAGTCCTCTCTATCCTGGGTGCGATAGTATATGCGCTCCCACTGACACCCTTTTGGGAGGGCTCTCCCGCCAGGAGAGGCAAGTACTTTCTACCCTGGCTGAGGTGGTATATGAGGGCCCACCAATAGCCAGGTTGGAGGGGGGCCCCACCTGGATGGGCGAGTCTCCTCTACCCTGACTAAGGTGGTATAACATTTCTACATGACACCCAGGTGGGAGGGGTCTCCAGCCTGGAGGGTTGAGTCCCTACTACCCTGGCTGCAGCAGTATAGGAGCTCCTCCCCACCACACCCAGGTGTGAGGGTATTCTTCCTGAAGCCGCAACTCGCCTCAACCCTGATTGAAGGGGTATAAGACCCCCCTCCTACCCCCAGGAGGGAGGGGTCTCCCACCTGGAAGGGCGAGTTGCTGCTACCCTGGCTGAGGCGTTATAGGTGTTACCCCCATTCCCAGATGGGAGGTGTCTCTCACCTGGAGGTGCAAGTCACCTCTAACCTGGCTGCTGGGGTACACCAGCTCCCCCTGACACCCAGGTTGGAGGGGTTTCCCACTTATAGGAGTGACTTTCCTCTACCCTGGTGAGGAGGTGTACCAGCTCTTCCAGACACCCAGATAGGAGGAGTCTCCTGCTTGGAGGGGTGAGTCCCTTTTATTCTGGCTGCTGTGGTATACTAGCTCCTCCCCCATACCTAGATGAGAGGGGTCTCCCGCCTGAAGAGTGGAGTCCCATCTACCCTGGCTGCAGTGGTATGCTAGCTTTCCCTGACACCCAGGTTGGATGGGTCTCTCACCTGGAGGGGGCAGTAAAGGATCTCCCCCTACACCCAGGTGGGAGGGTATTGGGCCTGGAGGTGTGAGTACCCTTTACCTAGGCTGCAGTGGTATAGGAGCTCCCCCCTACACCCAGGTGAAAGAGGTCTCCACCATGGAATGCCAAGTCCCCTCTACCCTGCCTCTGGCAGTACGTGAACACCCCTGACAACCGGGTGGATGGGATCTTCTGCCTTCAAGGTTGAGTCCCCTCTCCCTTGGTTCTGCCAGCATAAGAGCTCCCCCAGACACCCAGGTAATGGGGTCTCCTGCCTGGAGGGGCGAGTCCCCTCTACACTGGCTGTGGGGGTATATGAGCCCCCCCCCCCCCGACACCCAGGTGGGAGGGGTTTCCCGCCTGGAGGAGCGAATACCCTCTATCCTGGCTGTGGCGGTATAGGATCTCCCACACACACACACCCAGGTGGGAGGGGTCTCCTGCCTGGAAGGGCCAGTCCCCTTTACCTTGGCTATGGCAATATATATGAGATTCTGCTGACACACAGGTGGGAAGGGTCTCCCAACTGGAGCAGGGTCACTGCTACACTTGTTGCAGAGGTATACAAGCTCCCACAGACACCCAGATAGGAGGGGTCTCCCACATGGAGGGGCGAGTCCCCTCTATTCTAGCTGTGGCAGTATATGAGCTCCCACTGACACCCTGGTGGGAGGGTTCTCCCACCAGGAGGAGCAAGTATTTTCTACCCTGGCTGTGGTGGTATATGAGCTCCCGCTGACAGCCAGTTGGTGGGATCCCCTGCCTGGATGATCTAGTCTCCTCTACCCTGGCTAAGGGGGTATACAAGTTCCCCGTGACTCCCAGGTGTGAGGGGTCTCCTGCTTGAAGGGTGAGTCCTCTCTTCCCTGGATGCTGTGGTATATGAGCTCCCCCCCACACACCCAGGTGTTACGGTCTGCAGCCTGAAGTTTTGAGTCCCCTCAACCCTGCCTGAGGGGGTATAAGAGTCCGATCCTACCCCCAGTAGGGAGAGGTCTCCCCGCCGCTTGGAGAGGCATGTTGCTTTTACCCCAGCTGCAGTGGTGTAGGAACTCCCCCTGGCACCCAGGTGGAAGGGGTCTCCCTAGCAGAGGTGCGAGTTCCCTCTACCCTGCTATAGTGATATAGGAGCTCCCCAGGACACCCAGGTGGAAGAGGTCTCCCTCTGGAGGGTAGAGTTCCCTCTACTTTAGCTCTTGCCGTATAAGAGCTCCCAGTACTCCCATGTGGGAGAGGTCTCCCACCTGTAGGGGTGAGTCCCCTCTACACTGGCTGCTGCGCTAATCAGGTTCCCCAGATACCCAGGTTGGAAGGGTCTCTCGGTTGGATGTGTGAGTCCCCTCTATCCTTTCTGTGGAGGTATAGGAGCTCACACAGTCACCCAGGTGGGAAGGGTCTCCTGTTTGGAGGGGCAAGTCCTCTCTATTCTGGCTGGTGTGGTATACGAGCTCTCCCCCATACAAGATGGGAGGTGTCTCCCGCCTTAAGGGGCCAGTCTCCTCTGTGCTGGCTGCAGTGGTATACTAGCTTTCCCTGACACCCAGGTTGGATTGGTCTCTTACCTGGTGGGGCACGTCTGCTCTACCCTGTCTGCTGTGGTAAAGGATCTCCCCCTGACCCCCAGTTGGGAGAGTCTCTGGACTGGAGAGGTGAGTTCTCTCTATCCTGGCTGCAGTGTTGTATGAGCTCCTCCCTACACCCAGGTGAGAAGGGTCTCCTGCCTCCAGTGGCGAATTCCCTTGACCCTGCCTGTGGCAGTACATGAACTCCCCTGACAATCAGGTTGCAGTGATCTTCTACCTGGAGGGTTGTGTATCCTCCCTCCTGGCTGTGGCAGTATAGGAGCTCCCCCTGACACCCAGGTTATGGGGTCTCCTGACTGGTGGGCAAGTACCCTCTACATTGGCTGCAGGGTATATGTCGGCCCACTGACACCCAAGTGGAAGGATCTCCCACCTGGAGCAATGAGTCCCCTCTACCCTGGTAGTGGCAGTATACAAGCTCCCCAGACACCCAGGTGGGAGGGGTCTCCTGCCTGGAGGGGCAAGTCTTCTCTACCCTGGCTAAGGCAGTATATAAGCGCTCCCCTACACACAAGTGGGAATGGTTTTCTGCATGGATGGGTGAGTTTCCTCTACGGTGGCTTTGGCTGTATACAAGCTCTCCCAGACACCCAGGTGGGAAGGGTCTCCGGGCTGGAGGGGCATGTCTTCTCTACACAGGCTAAGGCAGTATACAAGGGCCCCACTACACACATTACACACAGATGGGAGTGGTCTTCCACATGGACAGGCAAGTCCCTTCTACCCTGGCTGTGGAGGTATAGGATCTTCCGCACAAGCACCGAGATGGGGGGGGGGGGTTACCAGCTCTCCTAGACACCCACTCTCTGGGCCTGGGCACTCGAATAGCCCCTGACCACATTCCTCATATTCCTTGGCATAGCATGGTGTCTCTTGTTGTTGGTTCTGACACGGGGGCTCCTTACTTGGGTCCCCCAGCGGGCTAATATAGGTGCTCATTGTGCTTCACTTTGTCTTCTGGTCCTGGTGCATCCCCTTCCTCCCCATCCCCTCATGCTCATTTTTGGCGCTTGTAGTCTCCTCTTTCTGGAGTCCTCCAACACGATTGATTGTGTGGGCCGCTTGCCTGGGTGCCTGGCTTGGGTCCTGGGTCTCACCCCATGCGCACCCACCCAGACACCATGCCATGCCCTCCCATCGCCATCCTTCTGGCCCCCTTCCTTTTCCTGGTCTCATTTGCCAGGACCCTGGCCATAGATTCTCATCTCATCCAGGGTGGCTTATGGAAAAAAATGCCCTGCCCCTTGCCTGGGCCCCTTGCTTTCCCTGGGTAATTGGTCTGGCAACAGGAACACTGAAACCTGGAAGTGTCCCTGGGCCTGGAGCCTGACTACACCCTGCTGGATCCCCTGCCTTACTTCCCAAATCCTGTCCACTGTCCTGAGCCTCCTGACCAAGTCCTGGACCTTGGCTCTTAGTTCCTTTGCCTGGCTTCTTGCTTGAGTCTCTGGTGGCCCTTCTTGCTCACTGCTGCTTTTCTGGGCATTTTCTGAGGACCCCTCTCTGGGGCCGCTTCCCTTCTCCCCTTGGCTTTCCTATATTGCAGTACCCTAGTGCAGACCTGCCTTCCTGGCCCATCATTCCCTGCTCTCCTCTGGCCTGAGCCCTCCTCTAAGTCCCTTGGCTGGACTCCTTGCTTCCCTCCACCCCACCCACACCCATTCTGTGGCCCTTCAGGCCATGCCTTCCTTTGGCCCTCCTGTCCTTTATGTCTCTGCCACAGCCACTTTTCTGATCCCCTTTTCAGGATCGTCACCCAGGCTAGGTGACTTGACTTGGCCTCTTGGCCGTGGGGGCTCCCGTTGGAAAAACAGCCCTGCCCCTTGCCTAGGCCCTTTGGCCTCCCTCATCCTGGGCACTGCTCCTGACCCCTGACACCCTGCAGTAGACCTGGGCCTTGAGCCCTTCTCCCCCTGTACCACCCATTCCACTTTCTCTCCCACTGATCCCCCTCCATGTTTCTTTTCATTCACCCAGGCCCAGGTGCTAGCACTTGGCTCTCCATTACTGGGCCCAGCTCCATGCTTGGGACCCTGGCTATGCTTCTTGAGGACCCTTTCCCTGTTCCTTGATTTCAGGCCCCTTTTGCCTGTCCACTTCTTTGCCTCCCCTCTGATCTCCTCATTCTGGGGTATCCTGGCACTGCCTGGACCCTCTGCTCCCCTTGCTTCTCTCTGGCCTATGCTGCTCGAATGGGTCCTGGCAGTCCGACCCCGTCCCCACTTCTGCACACCATGTATCCCCTCACAGTATACTCTTTGGCCCCTCCTTTGGTCCAGGTCCATCTCTGAGGATCTACTCACCTGAGGAAGAGGAGCGGGATTGGCTTGCCTCTGCACCATGAATGCTCCCTATGGGAAAAGGAGCAGGCACCTGAGGCAGCAGGATATGCCCTAATCCCAGCAGGATCCAGCCTAAATCCAGAGCCAACCTAATCCCTGAGCAGGGTCACCTTTCAACCCCAAAATGCCATGTGTCACTCCTACTTGGCTATGGCTCTCAGCAGATTATTATCCTGTACATAGAAAATCCCTAAGAGACAGTAACAATGTAGTTAGAATTAATAAGTGAAGGCCTGACAATGTCACTGCATATAAGGCCAATATACAAAAATCTGTAGTATATTTCTCATGTATTAACAATAAACAATCATCTACTGAAATGTAATAGTACCATTTAAAATATGAAATACTTAAGAACAAATATTATTTTTTCCTACTTTTTTCTCTTTTTCCTTTCACTCCATTTGGGACTCTGGAGGTTTCAGTAGTCTACCCATTTGGTCCTCTGGGCTGTCTTTCTTTGTCTCAAAAAGAAAGAAAAAGAACAGATTAAAGAAAAAAGAAAAAGGGCAAATGTAAGGGGCTGGGACTGTAGCTCAGTGAAAGAGAACTTGCCGAGCATGTGTGAGGTACCGGTTCGATCCTTAGCACCACATAAAAATGAAATAAATAAAATAAAGGCATGTTATTCATCTACAATTACAAAAAAAATAAAAAATAAATATAACAGAATCCACATATGCAGAATAAATATAACAGAATCCACATATGACCCAAACTTCTTAGATTTGGCCATCAACTGGTAGCTGCAGAAACAAATTGTGAAATATGCATATAATACAATATTGCTAGGGCATTCTTTAGAGAAAAATGCTACTCAATAAATATGCAAGAAATGGCATAATTAGAAAATCATGTTTTTATATTAATTTCCAATTTAGTAATTGTTTTAGGCAAGAATCCTCTTTAGATGATAACAAGTGGTTAAGTCAAGTAGGAGTAAGCAGGATGCAAAAAATGACAAAGTGATCATGGTGGAGGAGTAGAATGAGGAGAGAGGAGATTATGACCTTGTTAGATGTTATAAAGTTTTGAAGCCATTATAAGCACTGGCTTTCTGGAACAATTTAATCATTGTTTCAGACAAGAATCATCCATGGATCTAGAAATCAATGAGAGAGAAAATCTGTGGAGAAATTACTCCCCTGACTGTACTAGGAACTGTGATATTATAAACAGAGGAAATAACAAGTGGTCAAGTCAAGTAGGAGTAAGAAGGATACAAATAATAACAACGAGGTCATGGTGGAGTAGTAGAATGAGAAGAGAGGAGATTATGACCTGGTTAGATGATATAGAGTTTTGAAGCCATTATAAACATAGGCTTTCTGTTGCAATTTTGAAATTGGGGGTTATATCCAGGGATTTGGACAAAGAATGATATAATCTGACTATTTTTTTGAGACAGGATGTTACTGTGCTGCTGCTTTCAATCAAATTCCTGGACTGAAGTGATCCTCTTACCTCAAATTCTTGAGTAGTTCTAACTACAGTGTGTACCACCATGCCAGCTCTGACTTAAATTTTGAAAAAAATGTTACTCTCTGATAAGATTGAAAGAGTTCAAGGATAAAAGAAAAGAAACTAGTCAGAAAGTTAATGGTATCAAAACTGTAAAGAATATAAACATTATTTTTAAGTTACATGACTATAAGCATAGTATGATGGTTAAATATTTGTGTCAACTTCACTGCATTTTGATGTACTCAGCTGGGTGTGTCTATAAAGGTGTGTTCTTGGATTAGATAAGCATTTGAATCAATGGATTTATTAAATGAGATGGCCTTACCCATTGTGGTGGCTTCATCCAATCAATAAAGGGCATGAATTAAACAAGAAGTGGAGGAAAAGTTAATTTGGCCCTCTCCTATCTCACTATTGGATCTGGGACCTCAGTTTTTTTCCAGAATTTACAGAATCATCTACACTGGTTTTCAAGTCTTTGGACTGAGAAAGAAATATACTCCTGAGTTTTCTGGGTGTTTGGCTTCAAAATTGCAGATAAAAGGATTCCTCAGTGTCTATGAATGAATTCCTTCAAAGAAATATTCTTCTATGTTTGCCTGTGTGTCTATCTCTATCTATCTATTAATAACTTATCTATACATCCATAAAGATCATATTGTTTTTTTTTTTCTCTGAAGAATCTTGACTGGGGCTGGGGTTGTGGCTCAGTAATAGAGTACTTGCCTAGCATGCGTTAGGCCCTGGGTTCGATCCTCAGCACTACATAAAAATAAATAAGTAAAAGTGAAGATGTTAAAAAAAAAAAAAAAAAAAAAAAAACTCTAAAAACATTTTGGCTAAGGTAGAGTAACAGTAAATAATAAAATAAAATTCCTTAATACAATTTTAAATAATGAACATACACAGAAATGAAAACATACATTTTGGGAAATAATAAAATTTTTTTCAGAATGAGAAGAAATTAAATCTTTAGGGGTAAACAGTGTTTACATAGTAAATAAACTTGCTTTTATTGTGTGAATTTCTATTATTCAGTTCTACTGTAATGCTAGCATCACTTTTTAAAATTAATATTGTTTTAAACATTATATTACTACATTTATCTCAGGCAGAAAAACATTCTATAAGAACTGAAATACATGTATAAAATGATCTTTCATTTTATCATTTAATAAATCAAGGAAATAAAATGAGAGAAAATCCAAAAAATGAAGAACTTTCCCAAGATGAACTGCACAGCACAAAAAGTGAAACTTTAACCATAGTTCACTGATAGTACTGTGAAATTTGTGAACATGGCTTTTTTGTTTTCAACAATTTTTTTTAAATTTTTTTTTGAAGGCAGGTGCCAGTTTCGACTATACTGCTATTGGTAAATTAAAAATGGAGCAATTCTGAGGTTATTCTCTCACACAAATATAACAATAAAGATTTAAATAGGGCTAGGGTTGTAGCTCAGTGGTAGAGCACTCACCTAACAAGTGTAAGGCTCTGGGTTCAATCCTCAGTACCACATAAAAAGAAATAAATAAAAATAAAGGTGTTGTGTACAATTACTATATATATATATATACATATATATAGAGATATACATATAGATGTAGATATAGATATAGATATAGATATAGATAGATACTTTGTCTGGTGAGATAACGTTCCTAAATAGAAATTATTCTGTTAAAATGATGCACATGTCATATTTGATTTCCAAACATAAAATAGCAATTAATGTTCTTTAAGCATTTTGTGAGTATGCCCAATCTTCATTATCTTTTCTATTCCTGGAAAAACACGTTATTTTATTGCTGGATTAATTTGCATTTATCTCTTTATTATTGTGAAGAATATATTTCTAAATATTAATGATATATTTGCATTTCCATTGATACTTATATTTTTACTAATTATAGGAACTTTTCATACGATACTTTTGTTTGTTTTCTTGTTTTTTTTTTGTTTTTTTGTTTTTTGTTTTTTGTTTTTTTTTTTTTTGTACCAGGAATGCAATCTAGAGGCTCTCAACTACTGAGCCATATCTCTAGACCTTTTTTGTATTTTGTTTTGAGATAGGGTCTTCTTAAGTTGTTTAGGCCTGTGCTAAATTGCTAAGGCTGGCTTTGAAATTGCTATCCCCCTGCCTCAGCCTTCAGAGCTGATGAGATTACAGGCATGTGCCACTATGCCCAGATTTACAATAGGTTTAATTAGCTCCTTATTATTTTAATTTTAAAAACAGGTACATTTTTTTTTACAAAAGTTTTCTCTTCAAACTGTTTTCTCCAATTTGAACTGAAGAGGAGATCAAGACTTCATATCTTTATTTCCATATTCTTATTTGAACAGTGCATGAAGTAAAGGAGAGCTATTTTTACAGGGTCACCCAGGCCTCAATGTGAGATAGCTACACTTTCCCCTTCATTGTTTGTGTTGCATTTCTTATCAATGCAAAGCAAAAAGAACTATAGAAATCTAAATTTTATAGACCAAAGTAATTCTTAAGTTTTATTTCATATTTCTGAATCCGTATAATTTTCAATCCAGCAAAATACTCACTGAATTAATAAATATTTATGGGTTATATGTCATGATTAATAACTGCTTTGATAACTATGAATGCCCTGTGTTTGAAGGAACTACAGATGATGAGAAGAGGATACATAGCAAATCAAGATAAAACATTGTCTGGCATGGTGGTGCACGCCTGTAATCCTAGTGGCTCAGGAGGCTGACGCAGAAACATCACAAGTTCAAAGACAGCCTCAGCAAGGATGAGGTGCTAAGCAATTCACCTGTTTCTAAACAAAATACAAAATAGAGCTGGGGATATGGCTCAGTGGTCAAGTGCCCCTGAGTTCAATCCCTGGTAACAAAAAAGAAAAGTAAAACATTTTCTTGTAAGTTATTTGGCATATTGTTTTCTTCCTGAAAACATTGTCCCTTCTTGTGGCTCAAGATTACAGCCAAGTCATTTGAAATCATTTCTTCTCAAAATTTGGACTGCATGATGCTTATGATGAAAACTCTTCTCCTATTTATATATCAACATTAAATAATAATATGAGTTTGAAATAAACTTAAAATCTATATATCCTATTGTGTGGGCTCTCTCTCATCCTGCAAGGAGGACCATAGAACATGGTACAGAAGAGTGTGACTGCAGAATCTTTAATCAAGACCTCTGGAGACCAAGCTGGATGCAGGCCTGATTTTACTGTGCAGTTACCATGTATATATACTTGGGCAGTAGCTGGGCAGATTATAGGCAGCCACCAATACAATTTTTTGCTAACTCTCCTTGCAGTGACCAATCAAGGCATGGGCCATGGAACAAGCTCTGGCACTTCAACACATGGTCTCATGCCCAGGGCTGTGCCTATGGGGTAAGTGATCTACTGGTGATGTGGCTAGCACAAGGGGAGTGGCCTGCCACTCAGGTTCCCTAAATGTATGCCAGGTACGCTGTACTCCATGCACTTGTCCCCACATCCTATAATACAAGTTTCTACAAAATGAGTTATCTTTAAACAAATACATTTTTCCATTTAAAAATAACATCATCAATTTGATGATAGAATGTGTGTGATATAAGTGTTTTCTAGGAGCCTGGGTTAAGAACAATTGTGCTGTTTTAACGAATTATGTTTGTAGTATTGCATGAGGGACTTTTAATGTAATTCAGGTAATATTACCATTAATTTAGTAGAGATTATGAAAGAGAAGATCTGTGTCACCAATATTTTACTAATGGATTCTGGGAGGAGAAAGTTTTTACCACTGCTAACTATTCCATTCATCACTGTTATTGGTTATATTTACCTTCAAGAACCCCATCTTCGGTATACTAATAATATGTCTTTAATAACCAAAATCACAACTTTTTTTACGTGCTTATAATTCTCTTAGAAATTATTCTAGAAGAAGGCTCACAGAGATTACAACTCACTTTTTTTTCTGGATGGTTAGCAGCAGCTTTAGAGGTTTCAGCTTTTCATTTTTCAATCCTAGTCATTTTTTTTTCCTCTTTGTCAAGTTTTAGACTTATTATTTCAAACAAGTTTTAAGCTGGCCCCTCTTCATCATGAATTACATTGACTGAAAATCAAGTGCTGTGTAGAAATATTGAAAATTATTAGAAACTGCAAAAATACCTTGCAAGATAATCCTATATATTGAAACAATGAAGATCAATACTATTCATTGCTTTCATTTGTCTGAGTGTCTGTTCAAAATCATTCTTAACTATTACTTTAGCAAAGATCTTTGGTAGCTTACAGTAACTTAAAATGACATTTATAACATTCAGACTCTATAATGTAATAATCTGACTGTTGTATATACAACCTGTGAAAGTATGTATCTTCAAATATATGCCTGTACTACACTGAAAGTATTCTAACAGTTTCAGTTCTCTGCTATTCTCTGCCACATCATAAAAAGTGCCTTGGCAGAGATAGTCATCACCAGAAGTATCAATTTAGTGCTGTTTATGTCTGCAACTGTTCAAATTAGTGCTGTGAGTTTATGTTTCTATAATTAAGTTTAATTTTAAAAATAATTCACACTGGTATAGAGTATAAATTGTAATAACTCTTTTAAGGTCTAATGCAGTACTAGCCCTTATGAAGAATAGATTCAAATCTTCAGTACTTAATGCAATAGAAGCTGTTTCTTTCACCAATAATCTAAATAGGTGATGATAATTGATAAGCAGCTTTATTTGACATGTTTCTTCATGAACCAATTTTTTTTTCCATTTTGAGTTTCTAAAAGATACTTAAAGTTTGCTCATAAGCAATCAAAGAAGAGAGTGGTGAGAGAGATGCCTACTTCTTAACCATCTTATCCCAGAAGTGACATACATTACTACTTGTTGTGGTTTGGATTGAGTGTCCACGAAAAGCTTACAGGTGAGACCATACAAGAAGGTTTTCAGGAGAAATAATTGAGTTATAGCCTGAACCTAACCAGTGAATTGATTTATAATGGAATTAACTGAGTGGTAACTGGAGGCAGGAGGAGTGGACGGAAGTAGTTCATTGGGAGAAGGGCTATGAGGTATATATTTTGTATCTGGAGAATGGAAGCGTTCTTTCTTTGCTTCTTCCTCATCGTGTAAGCTGCTTCCCTCCATCACACTTTTCCACCATGATATTCTGCCTCACATAGAAACCCTAGAAATGGAGTTAGGTTTCTATGGACTGAAAGTTCTGAAATTCTGAGCCTTAAATAAATCTTTACTCCTCTAATAGTTCTGGTTGGGTACTTTAGTCACAGTGGAGTCAAATCTGACTAAAACAGTTATATTCATATTCCATTGTTACAGTTGGCAGATGGCTCAATTTAAAACGTAGAAGTCGTCCAACAATGTGTGAAGTCATAGGCAGGTGCTCGGAATGTGAGAGCTCAGTTGAGGGACACTAAAACACCACCACTAAACCTCAGAGCATCCACTGGCTTTTGTTTCTAGATAATTACTGACTTTAAAACTGACCACTATTGATTCATTTGACACTATGGAGCATCAACAATATGGAGTCAACTGCACTGGATAATTCTGATTTGTGCTAGATTTGCTGCAGCACAATAAGAAGGACACAATCATGTGTGTGCAGTGCTGATGGGATGTCTGGGGCCCACCTGCTTCAAGGACATTGTAGAGGGTGACTGTGTTGATGAGGTTATCTCACTATAGAAGCTCATAGTCATCTTCTAATGAGTTAGCCTGGACTCATTTACATGGTGGCACGAGGCTTCCAGCAGTAACAAGGGGTCAAATCCCAGAGTGCATATCCTTTCCAAATGCTATGGGTCAGGATTCAGACAAGGTGGTGCACACCTGGAATGCCAGGCACTGGAGAGACTGGGAAGGCAGTCTTGCAAATTGAAGGCCACATTTTGCAATTGGTGAGACCTGGTCTCAAAATTAAATATCAAATGGGCTGTGGATGTAGCTCAGTGGTAGGGTATCCTGAGTTCAATCAAAAATACTGGAAAAACAGAAAAAATTCTCTGCTTCATAATACAGACTCAGTGGTGCACTCTCTGAACAACAATCTACTTGTCAACCTAAGGCTTCTTAAAGGATCACCAATTCCAGATCAGCTTTGGCAATTTTCCTGATTCTTTCTCAAAAAAAAAAAAAAAAAGGAACCTGGAAGATACAGCTAGAGTATCCTTGTGGCAGAATATTTCAAATTCATTCAAATTAAAACATTAATATATACTTCCTCTCTTATAAAAAAATCTTAATACTTATGCCAAATTTAAGAACCTGAGCTGGAAACAGTTACCTTAGATAAATTACAGCCTAATACTTTAATTCAGAAAATCAGACATTGGAAAAAGCAAACCTCATTTCTTATGGGCATTCCCTCACTTCCCCAATGGTTCCACTCAGCAGGAGAAAAAATTTTGTGAAAGAAAGTGCATATGACTAACACCAAGTAAGGCTCTCTCTATCTAGGACCTGTCTTTTTACTGAGGTGCACACTGATCTTCATCTTCATTCCTGAACAAGAAAAGATGCAGGCTACTTGCTTTCCATAGGCCCTTGGGGCAGAACCAGGAAGCCTAACATCTGGCAGTGGCACAGGGACTGGAGCCTGCCTCCCCCCCCCTGCTGAATCCACTCTCTTCCCTCCCCAGCCCTGTTCACTGTGCTGAGCACCCTGCCCCAGTGTTGGTCCTTGGCTCTCCATTCCCTGGACTGGATCCTCTCTAAAGCCTCTGGGGGTCCTTCTTGCTCCGTGATTCCCTGAGCTTGAAATGTGGGCCTTGCTGCAGCCACTTCCCCATTCCCCTTGGCTTCTCTACATCTCACAACCCTAGTGCATCTCCTGCCTGCCTGGCCCCACCCTTCCATGCTCTTTCATAGCCTGGGACCTCCTTTAGGTCCCTAGCCTAGGCTCATTTCTTTGGTTTTGACCCCGCACCCCACTAACCCCATCCATGCTGTGCCCTCCTTTGGCCCTCCAAACTTCTACTAGTGGAAATCATTTGTATATAAACTTTAAAAAATGTCATCCTCAGGACTCACACTCAAGTTAGAGCTTCCAGGATTGACTCTAGGCTGAAGGTGTGAAGAGGGTTCTAATGGAAATGGCTTCATATGCAAACAGATAACCACAGCTTGCCTTCCTCTCTTCCACCTGGATACTATTTCTTCTATATATTGTAGAATTTTTCCTTTTCCAGGTGCTGGTGTGTAAGGCCAGGCCTGGGTGTAGCTATTAGGAAGAGAAGGCAACAGAGCCATCACCTGGGTGAAAAGCTGCCCACAGTGTGAAGCGTGCATCTTTGCTTGTGCAGGACTGAAGATGAACATCAGGGTGTGCACCTAAGTAAAAAGACAGGACTTAGATAAAGAGAGCCTTGCTCAGTGTTAGTCTTATGCACTTCCTTTCAGAAAATTATTTCTCCTGCTGAGTGGCACCATTGGGGAAGTGAGGGAATGCCCATAAGAAGTAAGGTTTGCTTTTTCCAATGTCTGATTTTCTGAATTAACGTATTAGGCTGTAAATTATCTAAGGTAACTGTTTAGAGCTCAGCTTCTTAACTTGACATGAGTATTAAGATTTTGCTATAAGAGAAGAAGTGTATTTTAATGTTATAATTTGAATGAATTGGAAACATTCTGCCACAAGGATACTCTAACTGTGAGGTACATGTTCCACACTTTTTGTTTTCGTTTTTGAGAAAGAATCAGGAAAATTGCCAAGGCCGATCTGGAACTGGTATTCCTTTAAGAAGCCTTAGGTTGACAAATAGTTTTGTGTTCACCACTATGCCTACGTTCTGAAGCACTGAATTTTTTTCTGTTTTTACAGTATTGTTGATTGAACCCAGGATACCCTATCACTGAGCTACACCCACAGCCCATTTGATATTTAATTTTGAGAACAGGTCTCACCAATTGCAAAATGTGGCCTTCAATTTGTAAGACTGCCTTCCCAGCCTCCCCAGTGCCTGTCATTCCACGTGTGCACCACCTTGTCTGAATCCTGGCCCATAGCATTTGGAAAGGATATGAACTCTGGGATTTGACCCCTTGTTACTACTGGAAGCCTCCTGTCACCATGTAAACGAATCCAGGCTAACTCATTAGAAGATGACTATGAGCTTCTATAGTGAGATAACCTCATCAACACAGTCACCCTCTAAAAGTTCCTTGAAGCAGGTAGGCCCCAGACATCCCATCAGCACTGCACACACATGAGTGTGTCCTACTTAGTGTGCTGCAGCACATCTACACAAATCAGAATTATCCAGTGCAGTTGACTCCATATTGCTGATCCTCCATAATGTCAAATGAATCAATGGTGGTCAGTTTTAAAGTCAGTAATTATCTAGAAAGCAAAAGCCAGTGGATGCTCTGAGGTTTAGTGGTGGTGTTTTAGTGTCTCTCAATTGAGCTCCCACATTCACACCACCTGCCTATGACTTCACACATTGTTGGAAGACTTCTAGGTTTTAAATTGAGCCATCTGTCAACTGTAACAACAAAATATGAATATAATTGTTTTAATCAGATTTTACTCCACTGTGACTAAAGGACCCAACCAGAACAATTAGAGGAGGAAAGTTTTATTTAGGGCTCATAATTTCAGAAGTTTCAGTCCATAGAAACCTAACTCCATTTCTAGGGTCTCTAGGTGAGACAGAACATCATGGTGGAAGAGTGTGGTGGATCCACCACATCCTCCTCCATAATTTTTCTTCTTTTAGCTTACATTGTATTATTATTTCCTCATTTCTTACTTTTCTCTCTTTGGCATTATTTTTCTCTTCACTTTCACCCCATATAATGTAACAGTAATTTTAATATCTTTAATAAATCATTCCTCAACCTATTTAATAACATTACAACACTTTAATACCCAGGTTAGAGAAAATGTGGAAATTTTTTCAATAAGGTTTTTCCACCTAAGTTTTACTAGTATATGGATTTGCTCTGAGGTGATTGCTATTGCTATTAATAGGGTATAATGTTTTATCTCAATTTCTATCTCTAGGAACAGCAAAGTTTAAATGTTGATTGGGATCATTAATGCTTCTTGGATAAGCACCCAGCCTGTGCAACTCAGGGAAAGAAATTTCCTAAAGAGAGCCTTGGATAAAAGTAGAAGAGATGGCCATCCAGTCGATGGATAGATATAGAAATAATAAAAAAGGAAGGGAACAAAATCACTCCAAATGGCCCACAATTCAACAACTAACACCACTGACAACACAGTGGAGGAAATGTCAGATAAAGAATTTATGAGTTCATAGTTAAAATGTCAACGTGCTAAAAGAGCATGTAAGGATTGGATTAAGAGAGAAAATAGAAGATTAGTGAAAAATCATTTATTAAAAATACGTATTATTGAAGAGAACCAAACAGAAATCCTGAAATGAGTGGCTGGGGATGAGGCTCAGTGGCAGAGCACTTGTTCAGCATGTGTGAGACACTGGATTTGATCTTCAGCACTACATAAAAATAAATAAAATTATGCTGTTTACCTACAACTACAAAAATTAAAAAAAATAAATAAATCCTGATATAAAAGACTCAACAAATGAAATGAAAAATTCAGTTGAAAACAGCATAAATATATTAGACCACATAGAAGACAGAGTATCAGTACCTGAAGATAAAATACAAAATCTTGACAATAAAGTTGGCAAGAAATATGAAAAGAGACTGTGACTGGAGTAGGCAAGATATCCTGGATAAGATTAAGAGACCACATCTAAGCATCACTGGCATAGACAAAGACATCAAAATACAAAATAAAGAAATAAACAACATTTTCAATGAAATAACATCAGAAATTTTCCCTAAGCTTATGGATTAGAAGAAAATCTCCATATAAGAGACATTTAGAAACTCTAGTAGATAAATAAGGAGTTTAAAAGTATCATAAATACCCATGAAAACACTCATTTACAAAAAGTCATATTTTTACAATCTCATCTCACTAAACACTATTTTCTGACACCATTACACTGTTTTATATAGTTCTTATGGATTTTTTTTCTCCTTTTGAGACTGAAAATAATTACTGTATTTGAGAGAATCTTTATAGCTATTAGCAATAGAACAGAAAAATGTTGCCAGATGGTAAGTTGTTGAAAATAAATATGAAACAGGACTTGGGTTCGATCTTATATAGTGCTTCACTTTGCCTGACTGTAAAAGGACATAGGTTTCTTTTCTCTTGATTCTTTAAAGCAATTTCTTAAAATCTTAGGAAAATGTGGCCACATCATTGCTTAAATTTTTATTTGCTAGAGTCCACCATCAGGTAATTTTTCTGTGTTATGTTTAAAATAGATGAACACCACCCTGTGGTCCTGAGATATTATTTTACACCATGTATTCTGCAATAAAAATAACTTCATCATCAAATAAATTTGGAAATGATGATTATAAAAAAAATCCCCAATAGACAAGACTAAAAAATTATCTGAACCAAGACATAATTAAAATGCCTAATATTCATAATAAAAATAGAATTGCAAAAACCACAGGATAAAAATGAAAAAAGGTAGGTCACATTCAGGGGTAGCCAATTAAATTCTTAGTGACTTCTTATCTCAAACCTGAAAAGCCAAGAGGACTTAGAAAAAAACATATGACAATCCCTGAAAAATAACTGTCACCCACGATTGCTATATCTAATAATGAGCAGAAACTAAAGAAATTCATGAATTCAAGAAGCACTATAAAAACACATTCAATAAGATATTACACACAGAAAAAATAAGTAATATCAGATCTAGCATAAAAATGACTCTCACTAAAAACATTTAAAGGAGAATTGACCTCTAAATTATATATTGAAAATAAATCAAAATGACAGGAAATAAAAAATCAGTTTTCTGTAAGAACACTCAATAACAAGGCCTAAGTCCACCAATATAAAGACATAGAAGGAAGAGTGAATTAAATAACAAGTACCAACCATATTTGTTTCTAACTGATTCAACTTACAGGCAAAGGTATTTACAGGAGAAAAGGGAAAGAACTGACAAGGTGCACTATGTGAAGACAAAAAGCAAGCAGAACTATCTACTCTCATATTTGACATAGTAGATTTCAAGCCAAAACAAATCAGAAGTGACAAAGATTGTCACATCATCAAACAAGATATAATGATTGATATTATGCCCAAAACATCAGTGTACCTACATGTGTAAAGCAAAGCTGCTAAATATAAAGAATTAAATAGATAACACTATGGAATACTTCATTCATTGCCACCCAAATTTACTTTCTTCTTAGTAGTACATGGAATTTTCTCTCTAACAGATCATAGTTGGGGGTGCAAAGCAAGTCTTAGCATATACAGAAAAAAAGCATTCCTTGCATCCCATCATAAGGGAATTAGACATGAAAAAAAAAATGAAAACCAGAAAACATTTTGACACCTGGAGATTAAATAACAAACTTCTGAATGTGAAATGGATTATAGAATAAATCATAAAAATATTTTAAAAACAAATAAGAAAATGGAGATAGAATATATCAAATTTCTGGGCACTATTAGGGCAGTTCTAACAGGAGGATGATATAGCATTGAATTTCTGACATTAAAAAAAAGACTCCAAATAAATAAGCTAATATTACACATCAAGGTATTAGAAAAATCAGAACAAACTAATTCCAAAGTCAGTATTAGGCAGAAATTAATTAAAAACAGAGCAAAAAATAATAGAATTTAGAATAAAAATTACATAAATATTAATTAAAGGACACAAAGACCATGGAATAGAACAGACCTAGAAAAAATGCGTGAAGATGCAGATATCTGATGCTTGACATGGGTGACAATAATCTATGATGAAGAAGAGATAGCCTTTTTTGATTGTGACCAAACTAGATATTCATGTGGAAAAATGAAACTAGATCTTTAAATCTACTGTGCAAAAGTCAACTAAAGTGAATATAAGACCTGGGAATTAAAACAGAAAGTTTTCAGCTGCTAGAAGAAAATAGGGTCAACCCTCCAACACACTGGTGCAGTACCAACTTCCTTAATAAGACCCCAAAGTTCAAGAAATAAAATAAAAAGTTATTAAGTGAGAAAGCAAGAAATAAAAAAATAAGATTAAAAAAAACCTTCTGTGTAATAAAAAAAAAATCATTAATAGTGTGAGGAGGGAGCTTACAGAATGGGAGAAAATATTTGGTAGCTACTACTCTGACAGGGATTAACATCCACAATTTATAAATGACTCAAAAACTTAACACAAAGAATCAATAAATGGGCTAAATAATTAAACATATATCTTAAAGAAAAAACACAAATGACTAAAAATATATGAATAACAATCCACACACTTTGCAATTATGGAAACACAAATCAAAACTATATTGAGATTTCACATTACTCTACTTAGAATGGCAATCATGAAAAACAAAAATGATAAGAATTTTTTGTGAGGATGTTGGGGGAATGAATGCTCATGCATTATTTGTGGAACTGCAAATTAGTACAACCACTTTGGAAAGCAGTATAGAGATTCCACAAAAGTCTAGAAATGGAACAATCACAAGCGCCAGTGATCCCACTTCTTGGTATTTATTGAGAAGAAGTATAATCAACATACAATAATTACAGGCACATCAATTTTTGTAGCAAAGTTATGGAACCAGCCTTGGTGCTCACCAGCAGATGGAATGGTAAAGAAAACATGGTGTGGATACACACACACACACACACACACACACACACACTGGAGATTTCTACTAGATTATAAAGAAGTAAATGAATAAAATAATATTCTAATATCACTTAGAAATAAGCTAGACTCAGAAAATCAAATGTCAAATGTTTTCCCTCATATGTGAAAGCTAGAGCATAATAAGAAAACCAAGAGAAGAGGAAAGATGAAATCCCATAAAAATTTGAGTAAAAGAAGGGGATACAGAGAAAGGGATGAAGAAAGAGAAAAGAACTAGAGAATAAAATTGAAAGAAAACAGGTTATGAACATGTAATAAACCACAGTGATTTTCATTTTATGTGTATCTACAAAGCATGAATTTAAAGTAAATAAAAAGTAGAAAGAAAAACAGGGTAGAAGAATGGGAAAAGGAAGTAATGGGAATTAAAATGACTCAAACTATATTCTAAGCATGTACAGTTATCTCAAAAATAATCTCAATATTATGTGTATTTGTACTGCACTGAAAAAATATTTTATATATATATATATATATATATATACATATTCATATATATATATATATATATATATATATATACATGTATGTGTGTGTGTATACATATATATAATGTTGACAGCTAACAAGATTTATTGGGGAAATCACTTTACCACATATACATATATTGAAAGTACAGTATACACCTCGAATATGTAAAATATTTACTTGCCAATTACCTTAGAAAACCTGAAAAAATACTATATCACTACTTCAAAATATGCACTCAGACCGATGACAAAAAGAAGAATTCAGAAAGAATATAAATACATAAAATTTAAAAGTACCAGTGATTATTCAAGATGGCAAAAGACCTGCTTGAACTCTTGGATGAAGTGGAATCTAAGTTTCAAAGACCTACCCACTGAGACTGGGTGCAGGTGAGCCACCCAAAGACTATGGCAACACACACAGCAATGTCCAAAACCTAGCCAGGGAGAAAGAAAAGCTAAGATCAACAGAAACATTTTTTAAAAGATGATCTTGACAGTTTTATTAATGTAATATTGAAGAGCCCAACTTTGATGAGAAAGAACTTTAAATTAAAATCTAAATCTTTAGGCAACACACCTGTCAGAGCCTGCATTCTAGGCCTTAGTAAAAGTTGCAGCCCAGTGTACAATTGGTAGAAGCACTATTCCATTTGGGATCGGAACAAATACTAACAGAGAGCATATGACTGCATTGTATAGCCTGTGATTTCTGGATTGTGAGCTACAATGAATGACTGTATGTGGGACAAAGCATGCAAATATCTATTTTTTTTAGAAACAACATGCCAGAATTCTACAAATTAATAACAAAGTTGGTAAAGAAGAAAGGAGCACAGGCTTATGCATGACCATGCAGCTGGAGAACTGTTGAAGAATTGAGTGACCCATAACAGATCATCAGCTTCGTTGGATTTGTGGTAAACATTGAGAATACATCATTTGACATTCTGACAAATGCCTCTATGTGACGCATCAGTCGTCATCCTGTTTATACCAAGGTGCACATCATATTATGCCATTTGGAAAAAAGACAGTGAAGAAAAGAATACTTACCATTAGTTATGTAAAATTCAAAGTATGTATTCAGAAGAATGTGGCTTATATTCTTAAGGTGTTAAAAGTCCTATTTTATTGACATTATTATTTTACTCCTTAAGTGGTTTATGTTTGTGTAAGAATAGCAATATGCTTCTTGAGGAGCCATTATATATGAAGTTTAAAATTCCTCACCTCAATTTCCAATTTTTTCTTAAAATTAGGAACTAGTGCATGAAGAGTCCTGACTTCATCTCTGACTAGCTGTGTGGCTTTGAAAAATTCAGTTTTCTAATTTGTAAAATAAAGGTAATATTAGTAACACAAAAATTTCATTTAAAAACTATGCTAATATATGTAAAGTTTAAAGATGCACATCTGATGAATATTAATTCCTATGTAAGTGTTTGACAGAACAACCAATAAAAGAAATCTAGGTACTTTGGATTAGACAGAGGGGAATGAAGGGAGGGGAGGTGGTATGGGGGTAGCAAAGACAGGGGAATGAATCGGACATTATTACCCTATGTGCATATATGATTACACGACTGGTGTAATTCTACATCATGTACAACCAGAAGAATGAGAAGCTACAATCCATATATGTATGATATGTCAAAATAGATTCTAGCTGTCAAATATAACTGTAGAACAAATAAAAAGAAGCCTAAAAAATATCTCTATGGGAATAAATAGCAAGAAAGAAAAGAGCAAAAGAAGGAATTGGGCTTATTCTTATTTCATGCTTTTCAAATTCATCCTCTGGAAATTATTTGTCACTTTCAGCTTCACTAATTTCTGCAAAACTGCCAACTTGGAAGAAGTTTTGGTAAAGAGAAAACTGTGAATGTGAAAATTTCAAAAACTAAGCTTGCCATCGTCAATTATCAGCATTTGCTGAATGGGACTTAAAGCCCATGTGAAAGTTGGAGAGTTTGGTTTTGAATCACACAATGTTTATCACCTTTACTTTAATGAGAAAATGATAATAAGGTTGAGCACTACAATTAGGTAAGCATCCTAAGAAGGGATCATGGAGATATTTATTAGAAAAATGTGCTCTCAGTTAGGATTTAAGTAAACTTCTGAATTTCCCTTAAGAAAAGATACCCTTATTTTATGCTTTGCTGGAACACCAAGTATGTGTACTTTCTGAACTCAGAGTTTCTGTAAAATTATTTACTTATTTTTTATTTATTTTTATGATTTTTATTATTCATATTACTATTTATTTTTACTATTTATTAAATATAAGTTTCTAGAGACACATGACCTACAGAAATTGAACCAGGAAGACATAGAAACTTTAAAACAATGAAACTAAAGATGACATCAAAAGCATACCAACAAACAAATGTTCAGGACCAGGACCAGGAAAATTCTCAGCCAAGTCCTACCATACCTTCAAAGACCTAACCCCAATCCTCTCAAATTACTCCATGAAATAGAAATGGAACCCTTCCAAACTCATTCTATGAAGCTAGTATCACCCTGACACCAAAATCAGACAAAGGCACATCAAAGAAAGGAACTTCACTTTTTTATTTATTTATTTATTTTTTTTTAAATTTTTTTTTATTGGTTGTTCAAAACATTATAAAGCTCTTGACATATCATATTTCATACATTAGATTCAAGTTGGTTATGAACTCCCAATTTTACCCCAAATACAGATTGCAGAATCACATCGGTTACACATCCACATTTTTACATAATGCCCTATTAGTAACTGTTGTATTCTGCTACCTTTCCTATCCTCTACCATCCCCCCTCCCTCCCCTCCCATCTTCTCTCTCTACCCCATACACTGTAATTCATATCTCTCCTTGTTTATTTTCCCATTCCCCTCACAACCTCTTATATGTAATTTTGTATAACAATGAGGGTCTCCCTCCATTACCATGCAATTTCCCTTTTCTCTCCCTTTCCATCCCACCTCATGTATCTGTTTAATGTTAATCTTTTCTTCCTGCTCTTCCTCCCTGCTCTGTTCTAGAACTTCAGACCAATATCCCTGATGAAGATTAGGGTCAAAAGTTCTTATTAAAATATGTGCAAATCGCATTCAAAAACATATTTAAAAGGATAGTAGGGGCTGGAATTGTGGCTCAGTGGTAGAGTGCTCGCCTAGCCTAGGTGGGACCCAGTTTCAATTCTCAGTACCACATAAAAAAAAAAAATGAAGGCATTGTGCTGTGTCCATCTACCAAAAAAAAAGAGATATATTCTCATTCTCTCTCCTTCTCTTAAAGAAAAAGAAAGAAAGAAAGAAAAATATAGTGCACCAAGATCTCATGGGTTTCATCCCAGGGATGCAAGGCTGGTTTAACATATGGAAATAAATAATTGTAATTCATCACATCAACAGACATAAAGACAAGCATCACATAATTTTATCAATAGATGCAGAAAAAGTATTTGACAAAATACAGCATCCATTCATATTCAAACCACTAGAAATACTAAGGATAGTATAAACATACTTTTATGTTATAAAATCTATCTATATTAGATCCAAAATCAACATCATTTTAAATGGAAAAGAAATGAAAGCACTCTAAAAACAAACAGTCAGGAATGCAGTCTTTCACCACTTACACTCAAGATAGTCCAGGAAAAACTAGCCAGAGCAATGAGAAGAAAGATATTAAACAGATATGAATAGGAAAAGAACTACTCAAAGTATATATTTAGAAGACCCTGAAAAACTTCTACAAATCATAAGCAAATTCAGTGAAGTAGAAGGATATAAAATTGACACTCATAGATCTGTTTTGTTCCCATAGAGCAGAGATGAATCAAATGGAAGAGAAATTAGGAAAACTATCACATTCACAATAGCTTCAAAAGGAGAGAAAATACCTGGGAATCAATATAACAAAGGAAGTGAAAGACCCCTATGATGAAAACCACAGAACTGTAAAAGAAACTGTGTATAGTATATATATATATATATATATATATATATATATATATATATATATATATATATATATAGTGTGTATGTGTGTGTGTACATATATACACACATGGGAATACTTAATTAAAAAAGAATGACTTTTGTCAGAAAATGGATGAATCTGGACACTATCATGGTTAGCAAAATAAGGCCATCACCAAAATCCAAAGGTTTTCTCTGATATGTGGATGCTGACACATAACAAGAATTGAGGGGTAGAACAGAAGTTCAGGAGATTAGACAAAGGAGAATAAAGGAAAGGGAAATGGGTCAGGTACAGGAAAGACATGGCATAATTCTGACATATTTTTTTCTATAAACATATGAATATAACACAGTGAATCTCTACAACCAAAGAATCCTGTACAGTGAATCTGGTATGAGTATAAGGCTGATTCGAATTAGAATAAAATGTACTCCATGTTTGTATAATTCAAAATATATTCTATTGCTTTATAACTAAAAAGAGTACCCAAAAATTAAAGAAAATTTTTAGAAATAACCTACTTACTAAATGAAAACTGGAAAAAAAAACAATTTAAAAATGATTTTAAACTTTCCAAATTTGATGGTAGATGTGTCTACATGGCCTAGAAGCTCAACAATCCATAAGTGAAAAAAACTTGAGGATATCCACACAATGAACAATACTTAAGTTACCAAAAGACAAAACAGAGAATTATGAAGTTAGAGAAAGAATTAGAGAAAGAATTATGAAAGTAGAGAAATTAGAGGGAGTTTTCACCCCAAACAAATGTTTTTTACTTGTATGTACAGCTAGTTTATTATCAGGAGACCATGGAAGACAGAAGATGTTAGAGTTACCTATCAAAGGTACTGGGTGAAAAATAATCAAACAAGAATTCTTTTTTTAATCTAAAACACCAATCTTTTATTGGGCATAATGTGAAAAGTACTGCTCTAGGATACCTTGCTGACAGTAAGAATAGGATGGTCATTTACTACCACTCTTCTAAAACTCTTTAATAAATTATGATTTTCTTACAGAAGTACATGTTACAACAAATTATGGCTAGATACATGACTTATGTATCTACATTGTCTCTTCCTTAGTTAGTGTTGATCTTAAGCATATTCTCTGTAAACATTTCAGTTTTCTAAAATTACCTAAAACATACTTAAAGTAGGATATTAAAATTATTATTCAAACAAGAATTCTATAATCAGTAAATTCTATCTCAGGAGTAAAAAAAAATAAGACATTTCTTGATAAATAAAGGTTGAAGTGGTCTTTTACCAAAGCTGAATTTTTCTAGTGTTGCAGAAGACGCCAGCACCTCATCTTCAATTTCCTCTTCTTCCTGCGTTCTTGTCCCCAGAATTCTGCAAAGCCCACAGACAAGCCACTGAAATTTTGCAGAACAAAGAGAGAACTGAGATGAAGAGTGTTACTCTAGGGGTTTATATAGCCTGCACTTTGCGGCTATTGGTCCAACTTGGAAACCTACTAATGCTATTGGTCTAAATTCATGCTAATTAGGCCTTCGAAAACAACAACTCTATTGGTCAGTCCTGAATCCCATTCAGTTTTGCCCTGCTTCCATTTTCTCTCTACTTGTGGAAAGGAGACATTGAAGTCCTTGAATTGTGCATGCTCAGTGATGTGTCTGTAGCTGCAGGCTACACAGAATGTGCTTTTGCAAGTAGGCATACCCACAGGGTGCAAGCTGGGCTGCAGCGGGGTAACATATTGGCTTGCTCCGGCTCACCTCAGCACAGGTGAACACATGCCTCAGGCCTGCCATGCCTGCATGACAAGTTCCACAGGGCTTTGGGGTTTGCTTGCCACTCATGCTCCAGTCCACCTGAGCAGTCACTCCTGCTCAGCTGCTCCACCTCTCCCCTGCCGCTTCTTGTCAGGGACCAGGCCATCCAAGCAGCTTGGCAGCCAGAGAGACATGTCATTACTAATATTCTGCCCTGTAGGAAATGCTGAAAGGAGTCCTTCAGGCTGAAATGAAACAACACTGTATTGTAATTTGAATCCACATGAATAAGCAAATCTTTACAGAAAAATGTAAAAGCCAATATTATTTTATTTTTTGGTTTATAATCATTTCCCTTCCTGTATAACTAAAAGTGAATAAAATGTATAAAATGAAAATCAGAAATCCATGTTAATGGGCATACAATGTAGAAAATATAATAGGATACAAAATACAATAATACATAATAATGACATAAAGATGAGAAGATGTATAGAAGCAGTGTGTTTATGCAAATGAAACCAAGTTTATATTATCCAAGTGGGAAGTTGAGGACCATGCATGCTCCTCCTGGCACCCTGCCCACCTGCCTATGCCCAAGCACACTCTGAGGACTAGACCCTCCCACACACTTCAGACCTGGACCTCTTTCAGTCACCAGGTCTTCACAAAGGAGCACATGGTCTTTATTTTGATTAATATTAAGTAGCATAATGCATTCAAATAACAAATATGAATTATGAAGTTAGAGAAAGAATTAGAGAAAGAATTATGAAAGTAGAGAAAGTAGAGGGAGTTTTCACCCCAAACAAATGTTTTTTACTTGTTGTACAGCTAGTTTATTATCAGGAGACCATGGAAGACAGAAGATGTTAGAGTTACCTATCAAAGGTACTGGGTGAAAAATAATCAAACAAGATCCTAATCCTATAGACAAATCTATCATCTATAATCTAATTTTTTAATAGAATCCAATGACTAATATTATAAGCAATATCATGAAAAGATTGTGTACTGATCATTCCTGATGGTGCTGTTTTGAAACACTTCATGTCCTATGAAACACTTTTTTTAAATTTTTTTCCCTGAATTGGTTCTAGTAAATTCTATTTATATGCATCCAAGAGCTAGCTGATCAAAATCATGTGAGGCTGCTCAGTACTGGTCCTCAGGGTTCACAGTTTAACAGACATCTATAGATGCTGCCATTATACAGGCCAAGACCAGTGTTTCTCTTTAGCAGGAGCTGGAGTAAACTAAAGCTGTGATTATGGGAGAAACTGCTGTTGCACAAATAGATACTTCTTCAGAAAATTAATTTTAATATACATAGTTATAGCATTTTCACCTTTTGGATATTTTTGGAATTTCATATTGTAGCAGAAAAAGAAAAAAAATAATAAAGGAATATTTAAAGATAATGGGACATTATGTCATACTGCCTTTTGACTTTCCTGAGTTCTTTTGTATGCAAGTTGGATTTTTCTTGTCCCTTTTTATAGCAGTCATTGCAACAGCTTCTTTGTCATTCCCCCAAAGTAGCAGCATTATAATATTTCTACTTTTCTTCTTATAGGAATTATCATCTGTATTTTTTTTTGCTTTAATGCTAACATCAAAATATGGGAATAGTTGATTTTTTTTGTCACTGTGGCTTTTGAATTTTGTTGACACTTTGATAGTCCTCAGGAAAGTTTTCCCAAATCACTGATGTTAATATGAAGTTCTTTTGCTTTCAGTGTACTTTTTTGATTGACATTGTACAGGCAATGCATTTAGAAGAATTTAATGAAGTTGCTTTATTTTCTAAGTTGACTGAAGGCCCATATACTCTAATCATGCTAGCACATGAGTATATTGCAGGTTCGTTTGGCTATGTTGATCAAATCATTCCAAGGTAATTAGGCTTATGAGATAATCTTTATAATTTCTAAAACTTTCATATTGGTCAAAGAATAAAACACTTTATAAGATATTATAAGAGGGCAATATTAATTGAAATGTTAGTTTTAGTGAAATTGTTGATCCTGTTTCTTCAGAATTTATAGGCAGAGAAGCAGACTACATACAAAATTAAAAATTAAAATGTGAAGGCTTTGAGAAATTTGTCATCTTTGACATACATGAGAATCAGATTATTTCATTTCTTGGCCATATCAGATTAGGAAAGAGTAAATCGATGAATAGCTTTGCATCTGTATGTGGACACAGATTATCAGAAATAAAAAGTGTTTGAAGGAAGAAAGACAATTGCATTTTCCCACTCTTAAATCTTTTGACAGCAAGAAATAATTATCAACTTTGACTTCCATCAAAGTAATAACAGTCAACAATATGACACAAGAAGTGCAAAATATTTTACTACATTTACACATGAAGATTACCAAAGATAATCAAACTGAAACACTAACTGGTAGCCAAAAAAGAAAGCTGTCTTTAGGAGTTCATTGGCCACTGCTAGATGAACCAGCAGATGAAATGAATCCCTGTTCTTGTCATAATGTTTGGAATCTTTTAAAATACAGAGAAACCAATCAGGTGAGAGTGTTTACTATTCAATTTATGGATGAAGCTGTCTTATCACAATTAATAATGAAATGTGTTGGGTTCTTCAATTTCTTTAAAATGCAGGATCAGCTAGCACCTGGTTATGCACATTGATGGATATTGTGCCATAGGATCTCTTTCTTCATGGGTTAAACAACGTATACCTGGAGCTACTTTACTACAACAGTATGAATAACATCTGGTATATAGCTTGCCTTTGATAGACATGGACAAATTTTCAGGTTTATATCCTAATCTAGACATTCATTCAAATTTCAGTGTTATTTCTACCAATGTTTCCATGATAACTTTATAAGATTCATTCTGAAAACTAGAATATGAAGCAGAAATTGATCAAGCAGATTACAGTGTATTTACACAGAGCCACCAGATGAAGAAATTAATTCAAGTCTTTTGATAAAGTGGAACAGAGCTTACTGAAACCAAAGCTTTCTTTCTGAACTCAAAGCTTCCCAAATGTGCATCATTAGCCTTTGGAAACAGCAGGTGTCTAAAATAGCAAAGTTTAATTTTATTTTTTACCAGGAAACATAAAAGTAAATCAGTGTTGTTTCTACTTTTTTACTTTTTGTTGTTGTTTTTCTTTCTTTTTTTTTTTTTGGAAGTTCAGATTTTTATGTTTTTGTTACATTACTCTTAAAAACATTATGGATCCCATCAAAACTTTTAAGGCTTATATTTTCTACAACCTGGAGATTAACCTCATAAATACAAGATAATTCTATTTCTTCAAAGCTCTACTGACTCCAGTATCAGTGATCTTATTAATTTTCACAGTACTATGGTTTATTTTTTACCTGTATTAATAAACATCATTTATAACTACCATCTCTCTCATTGAAATGTGACTGAAACCATCCATATTTGGAGTATCCCATCTTTCAACAAATTACTGACATCATTTTTAAAATTGTGTTGTATTTTCAAGCAACTATGCTTGGCATCATTTACTGCAGTTCCACCTATTTTGCTATGGAAAATGCAGCAAATCATGAGATCAAAACTTAAACTTTCAGGTCTTCTGCCATCCATATAATAAATTGGACAAGCTACTGTTTATATCCCCAGGTTAATTTGTTCTTATTTTGATGCTAAATAGCTTGTTTTTATTTCACTATGGATTATATTGTTATACTATAAAATTCTATATTTATTGTCTTATTGATTATGTTCCATCAGTTATTCTGTTCACTTATGTTACTTCTTTCACCTTTAAGAAAACTTTAAATACCAAATAAATTCAGTTATTTGTTTCTTCTGTGACACTATTCGCTTGTATTGTAGTCACCAAAATAACTTTTTTAATGGGATACACAGTTACAGCCATTTTTCATCATACCTTTGCATAGCCATTGCAGTCTATACAGTTCTAGTTTCACTGATTTCTTTCAATAAATTTTTCTTGGAAAAATATACAAAAAGTGAGAATGTTTACAATCGACAGGATAGGCTTTTAGTGACTGTTGTAACACATTACCTCCATAGGTACTTTAGATTTTTCTTCTTCCAGTACTATAAGTATGAGCTCAGATACAAAACAATAGAAAAGATCACTTTCTCAAGACCCTTTCAACAAGTTTCAAAACTAAGAAGTTTCCAGAACCACCAAACAATATGGATGAAAATGAAGATGTCAAAGCTTAAAGACTAAAGATTGAAGAGCTAATGAGTTAGCAGTGTTGTGAAGAGAAACCAATCATTGTGCTCAGCAATCTCCATACAGAATATAATGACAAGAAAGTGTTTTCTAAACCCAAGTAAATTAAAGAAATTAAATACATCAACTAAATACATCTCTTTCTCTGTGGGAACAAAAGAGGAGAATTCTTAGGAATGTTGGGTCCAAATGGTGCAGGCAAAAGCACAGTGAGTAATATTCCCGTTGGTGATATTTAGCCAACCCAGGCCAGGAATTTCTAAGAGAACATATTTCAGATGCAACTGAAGATGATGACTTGATTAAGTGTATAGATTACTATCATCAGAAGAGCCCACTATGGTCAGATATTAAATTACAATGTTTTGAAATTTATGGATTTATGAAAGAATGAATACAAGTGACATGAAAGTAATCAGTCATAAAAAATGCATTTGATTAAAAAAACTTCAGAAAAGTATAGGGAAACTACCTGCAGGAATTAAAAACAAAAGTCATGTTTAGCAGTAAATATGCTATGAAATCCTTATATTATTTTACTAGATGAATCATTTATATCTATAGTTCCTAAAGCCAAAAGCACATGTGACAAGCAACTTAAACTGCATATAAAAACAAAAAAGCAGCGCTCCAAGTCTAATCACATGGCAGAGGCAGAGGCTGGCTGTGGTCAATTTGTTAATATCATGTCTGGGCAGTTAAGATGCATTGGGACAGTATAACACCTAAAGAGTAAATTTGCTAAGAAAACTGGTTGTCCAGATATAGGAATATGAAATTAGACTCTTCTTTCATCCTGCACAAAACTCAATTAAAAGTGGATCAAAAACCTAGGAATTAGACCAGCAACTATGTAACACCTAGAAGAAAACATAGGGTCCACACTCCAGCATATATCCACCGACAATGACTTTGTCATAGGACCTGAAAACTTAGGAAATAATGCCAAAAATTAATAAATGGGATGAAATAAAATTGAAAACTTCTGCACAGCAAAAGAAACAATTAGGGATGTGAAGAGCAAACCTACAGAATGGGAGAAAATCATTGCACATTACTCTTCTGACAGAGGATTGATATCTACAATATATAAAGAACTAAAATGAATTGACACCAAAAAATCAAATAACCCAATTAATGAATAGGAAAATAAATTAAAAAGACATTTCTCAAAGGAGAAATACAAATGGCCAACAAATATATGAAAAAATGTTTAACATCGGGCTGGAGTCCTGGCTCAGTAGTAGAGCACTTGCCTGGCATGAGGTCAAGGGTTCAATCCATGGCAGCACATATAAAAGAATAAAAAAAGATTAAATAACAACTAAAAAATATTAAAATGTTTAACATCAATAGCAATTATGCAAATCAAAACTACACTGAATTTTCATCTCACTCCACTCAAAATGGCAGTCATCAATAATATAAATAATAAACCACACATTGTAGCACACACATGTAATTCCAATGACTTGGTAGGCTGAGGCAAGAGGATAGCATGTTCAGTGCCAGCCTCAGCAACTTAGTGAGGCCCTAGGTAACTTACTGAGAAAAATGAAATTATGTAACTTGCAGGAAAATGGATAAAATTCAGAGCATTATGTTAAGAGAGACTCAAAAGATGGAAATCTTCTGTTTCTTCTCATATGCAGCAGCTAGAGAGAAAAATGGAAATGAAAGGTAGGGGTGGATCTCATAAAAATCAAAGGAAGATTAGTGGATAAAAGGGACCAAGGATAGGGAGGCAGGCAGGGAGAGGAGCATTCTGGGAGTGATATTGGCCAAATTTATGTTGTGTGCATGTATGACTATGTAACAACAAATACCATCACTATGCTCGAGAGTAATTCACCAATAAAAAAATATGGGAAAAAGATCAAAAAGCAAAAAGAATGAGCAAACTCATAGAGACAAAAAGATTATCCAGGTGTGGTGGCTCACATCTGTAATCCTAGTGAAACAGGATGCAGGCAGATTGTGATTTCAAAGCCAGCAACTTGGCAAGGCCCTAAGCAATTTTGCAGGACACAGGGACTGGAAATCTGGTTCAGTGATTAAGTGGCCCTGGGTTCAATCCCTCATACAAAAACAAACAAACAAACAAACAAAAAAAAAACCCAGAAAACAAGAAAAACAGAAAGATTAAGGAATACCAAGGGCTAGGAGAAAGAGAAAATTTTATAGAGCAGGATAGAGTTACTATTTAGAGTGATGAAAATTTTGCAAAAATAGCTATGATGATTATTCAACATTCCATTTATAATCAATACCACTAAATTACACACTTAATGATTAAAATAGCAAATTTATATAACATATATTTAATCACAATAAAAAAGCAAAAAGGAATCCATAGCTGGACATAGTAAAAATACAGAACAAAGAGAACAAATATATATTATAATCAAGAAATCAAAAAAAATACTCAAAATAAGCTTCTCAAACACAATAATTGAAACCAGATGGCAGTGAAATAATAGCTCAGAATGTTTCACAAAAATAATTTTAATCTAAAATTAATCATCATCACTTACAAACAATGACCAACAAAAGACATTTTTTTTAAGATGTTAAAAATGGGGAGGAGATATTTTTAATTCAAATAATAACAAAATTCTAATATCTAGAATCTATAAATCATCATGAATAAGACAAGTTACAAAAAAATGAGAGAATTTAAAACAATTGTTCACAAATAAAGAAAATATAAGTGGTACATAAACACAGAAAAACAATTTTGTTTTCTTAGTAATCAGAAACATTTAAATTAAAACATTATCTTTAGTATCCACCACATCAGACAAAATTTAAAACTATTTTATAATATTGAACTTGGTAAGATTGCAGAAAGAATGTTCATCCTAGGTGGGATTATATACCTTAAAGGACAATTTGTAGTATACTTAAAATACATTTATCCTGGATTTAGCACTTTGGAGTATCTACCATAAAGAGATGTAAACAAAGAGATGTACATAAAAATGATCATTACAGAGCGAACATTAGATATAAAGCTATTTACAATACCCTGGTAATTTCTAATTGTAAACAGAATTTCTTTTTGTCTTCACCCTAGACTGGAAGTTTATGGTAGTAAAAAAGGGGCATAGCTATCATGTGTGTCACCTCCACAGTGGGAGGAGGCAAAAGAGACAAAGGTCAGGTAAGTCTCATTGTACTTGGTTTGCAGAGGCAGGGAAATATCAGCATAGGTGGAAGTACCTGAGAGGAATGGCAATCTACAGAGCCCCGATGTTTATTACTTCCCTGCCATTTTTGTCTCTGTATCAATTCCTATATCATTTTTGCTGGAGAAACACTGCAATAAGTATGATAAAGGACTCTGGGAAAAGTCAACTGGAAACCATAAAACATAAACAAAAATGAGTAATGGTTGAAGATTCTAATAATTAAAAATCATGCTATTAAGCTTTAAAACTGAGTGATTTATGCCTGGAAAAACAATTGACAATCATCCATAACAAATCTTAGGAATAAATATTATTTAGTCAATAGTATATCTTAAAAATTAATAAAATACCTTAAAATTTAGCATATTGGCTGGAGGTATATTATAGTTGGTAGAGTGCTTGCCTTGCATCCACAAGGCACTGGGTTCAATCCCCAGCACCACAAAAAAAAAAAAAAATAGCATATTGATTGTTACAGTTAAAGTACACACACACACACACACACACATACACACTCACACACAGAAACACACACGAGGGGGGGAGAGAGAAAGGAAGGGGGGGTGGGACTCGATAGAAGAATGGAAGGTGCTGAAGAGAGAATTAGTGACTTGTAAAATAAAATTGAGGAATTATCATAAAGTATAGCCAGAGAATCTACTGTTATCCCTTATAGACAATTTTTTGTTTGTTTTTTCAACCTATTGCTTGAATTTTTACTAATGTGAACATATTTATATTCTTATATATAAACATAATTTGTTTTAAAAATAAAATCTATGACAATAATAGATGCTCATATAGAATATTTTGAAAACACAGAAAAGCTAAAATAAGTAAAATATTCCCTTAAGAAATCAAATAATCAACCATTTTATTTCTTTCACTTATTATTATTATTTTTCTTTGTTTATACTATATTTTGATGACTTACCTAAATGAGTTCTGCATGTTGTGTATTTTGATAATTCTAATTAAAACGTGTCTTGGCCCAAAGTTATCAGCTCAGTTTTAGTCAATACCATGCTTAGATTTCCTCCAGAAAATAAAATTTAATAAAATTTGCTATTTAAATGTGGTTGCAGTGGTTTAGAACACTAAAAAATAAGTTTCAAAAAAGACTATGCAAACTAATAATGTGATTGACTTTTATGGTTGTATTGTTTTATTTTTCTATTAGATGAATTTATGGCAAATGTGTGAAGGGGAAAGTTCATCTTAGTGTATCCAGGGTGTCTACTTTTTATGGTGCTTGTGGATCTCTCAATTCACTCTGTAAAAATTTTATTCTTCAAGTAAGAGGTATATCTGCAAATTCATAGAAAAGTTTGTATTAACCTTATGACTTCAATTTCCATTTACCTTTCTTTCTTCTTGTTTTCCTATTGACAATAAGAAAGTTATACTTCTCTTCTATATTCCTAATACCATTTTCAAATTTTCTATTGTTTTCTCTTGCTAAATTGCTAACAATGAAATACATGTAATATATCTTTCATTTTATACTTTCTAGATATAGTCAGAGAAATGTGAAGATGTTCTTGTTTTCATGATTATTATATAAGTGATTATTCTTTTTTAATCTTTTCTCACTGGAATTGGGTGTTAAGGATTTCCAGATGGAATATATATCAGGTAGAAATCTTAGCTACTAACAAGAGGAATTAACTTTTTCAAACTTGTAAGGGAAAAAATTTCCTGAAAAGATTGAAATAAGATTTAAAAAACCAGTGTCAGAAAATCTACACAAAAAGACTAGGATGTGGCAAGACTTCAATTATAATTATACCAGAGATTCACAAGTTAATAAACAACTGCTACTTACTTTTTATCACAACTAGCAACACTCACACACAAATACCTATTTGCACACATACATGCACATTGTATACTATTATTTCTAGAAAAGACTTTTAACTAAAAATAATTCTGACTACTGGGGTTCTTAAATATATAAGTTTTATTCAGACAATAAACAATAACAAAAGTAACAATTAAAATGACCATCATATTACGGATGCTTATTATGTGTCAAATGCTAAGACTAAGTAGTTCATAAACATTTAACTCTTAAACCAACCTTATAGTAGAGTACTCTTATTATCACTCATCTATAGATGAGTGGATTTAGGGAGGAAGAAGTTTAATTGCATGAAGTCATACATTTGCTTTAGTAGCATGGATGTAGCCTAAGATATTTCAGAGACTACAGAATTTTCTTCATTTATTCATTTAACATGTGACTATTGAAGTACTTTAATGTATAAACATTATTGTGTTTAGAAACTTAAGTGTTAAACTACACAGACCTAGTCCCATCCTGCTTGTATTTTATGAAGTAGTCTTTATCTTAAGAAGACTCACACTAAGGTAGAATAATGCACTAATGTAAGCCAAAAATACAGAGTTGATAGATCCCAGATATATTACAACAAAAGTTATGTTATATAGCTGCCCTTCAGGAAATTTGGGAGATCATTAAATTTAATGATATATATATATATATATATATATATATATATATATATATATATATATATATCTCCTCAGTGATTTACTGATTGCTAACCTTTAATTCTAGTGAAATTTACCTGGACAATTAAGATTGTTTGACTATTTCAAGGCCTTCACGTAGTTTCAGGGGCACTGTGAAGCAGTATATGATTCTGGTTTGGTATTATTTCTATTGTATTGACAGTGCTGGGGATGAAACCCAGGGCCTCTCATGCACTGAGCATAAAGTGGCATAGGGTGTTTACTTGCCACTCAAGGACCCAGTTTCCTCATCTCAAGATGAAAGAGTAAAACAACAACTCAATTGTTGGAGAAGATAATGCTAAGTGAAATTGACCAATCACACACACACACACACACCCCCCCCAAAAAAAAAAAAAAAACAAAAACAAAAACAAATGCCAATATTTTCTCTGATATAAGGGTGGGGGATGACTCATAGTGGGGTAGGGAGGAAGAGCATGGGAGGATTAGATTAATTATAGATAGGAAAGAGGGGTGAGAGGGAAAGGGAGGGGGAAGGGATTAGCAAGGATTATTGAACGTGATGTCATAATTATACAAAGTACATGTATGAAGACTTGAATTGGTTGTTAACATACTTTACATATTAACAGAGATATGACAAATTGTGGTATATATGTGTATTAAGTTTGTAATGCAAAAAAGTACATGTATAATAGCATAAATAGACATGGACAAACTTAATATACAGGGATATGAAAAATTGTGCTCTATATGTGTCATAAGATTTGTAATGCATTCCACTGTTGTTGTGTATTTAAAAAAATAATAATAAAATTTAAAAAAATCTTAACACTGAAAAAGTCAAATAACCCAATCAATAAATGGACTAAGGAACTGAACAGACACTTCTCAGAAGAGGACATACAATCAATCAACAAATATATGAAAATATCTCTAGTAATTAAAGAAATGCATACCAAAACTACTCTAGATTTCATCTCACTCCAGTCAGAATGGCAGCTATCAAGAATACAAACAAAAATGAGTGTTGGCGAGGATGTGGGGATAAAGGCACACTCATACATTGCTGGTGGGACTGCAAATTGGTGAAGCCAATCTAGAAATCAGTATGGAGATTCCTAGAAATCTTATAATGGAACCACCATTTGACCCAGCATTTCCACTCCTTGGTTTATAACCAAAGGACTTAAAAACAGCATATCACAGGGACACAGCCATGTCATTGTTTATAGCAGCACAATTCACAACAACTAAATTGTGGAACTAACACAGATTCCCTTCAGCAGATGAATGGATATGGAAACTTTGGTATATATACACAACGGAACATTACTCAGCATTAAAAGAGAATTAAATCATGGCATTTGCAGGCAAATGGATGGAGTTGGAGAATATAATGCTAACACAAGTAAGCCAGTCTCAAAAAACCAAAGGTCTAGTGTTTTCTTTGATATGAGGATGCTGACTCATAATGGCAATGATGGGGGAGCATGGGAGAAAAGGAGAAACTTTATATAGTGTAAAGAGGAGAAAGGAGGAAATAGGAGACAAGGGGTTAATAATGATGGTGGAGTGAGTTAGACATCATTACCCTAAGTAAATGTATGAAGACACAAATGGCGTAAAAATATTTTGTGTACAACCAGTGACTTGAAAATTTGTGCTCTATATGTGTAATAGGAAAAAAAAATGCATTCTGCCACCATGTATAACAAATTAGAATAAATAAATTATTTAATAACACATGAAGGATTAGAGCAACAAATCAATTGTCCCCTAATAATCTTATTAATCTATGAACACATTTCATCACCATCCTAAATATCTTTGAAATATTTTCCAATTCTTTCTGTTTAACTTTTTCTTAGTTGACATTAAAAAAGATCCCCAGTAAGGCACTCTAATTTGTCTAAATAGACATTGGGACAAATTCCAAGAGTCTAGTAATAATAACACCTACTATTTACTAAATGAAGACTAAATACCAGGCACTATGGTAAACACTTTACAAATACAATCTTATGCATTATAGTTATAACATATTTATTAACATCTCATTTTGTACCAAGTAGTACATGACAAAACCAAGATTAAAATCCTAGTGTTTGACTCAAAAGCCTATGTCCTTAACTGCCATATAAATTCTAGTTCAATAAATATTCAAGGCATAGTGCCTACAAAACATAAAATTCAGTTTCAAAACTGAAAAAGAATATGGTTGAAATTAACAAAATTGCAATATCTTATCTGAGCAAATATGATTGAAGTTTGATATGTTTATCTTATACACTAACAAAAGTAATACCACCAGGAAGATATAGTTTCACTCAGAATTATGAGAGATGATATTTCTTAAAAATTCAAATGGAGTCAGAGTTAAATACATGAACTGAAATTTTAAACCTTCCTCCTATGGGGCAATTCCTTCTAAAATGTCCTGCTTGACCACAATTATAACATGTTTTTGGCCTGGCACCTAAAGCCTGTTGTGCTGCAGCTGCCAAGACTTGCCTCTGAATCACTGGTTCATAAATATATCTACAGAATTTATTGTATGTTGTTGATTGGACACTTACGCCCTCTGGTGATAGAAAGGTGTTAGTAGCAGTCTCCTGTAGAGGTGGTGCTATTGGTTGGACACTTATGCCCTCTGGTGATAGAATGGTGATAGTAGCAGTCTCCTGTTGTAATATTTTCCCTGATGGCTTTTTCTGCTCTAAACTTTCTTCCTCTGTCTGACTAGCTCGAGAGACCTTCTCTTTTACTTGAATCTTTTCCTCTGTCTAACTTGAGAGATCTTCTCTTTTACTTGAATCAATATGTCTTCTCCTTTCTCTACCCGTGTCTGAACTGAAGGATTTGGACTAAGCAAACAAGATATGAATGTCCACAATGGCAATGTGCCAACTGGCAGAGTCCCTGGGCTTTTCTTTCCTATTCTTTTTAAATATTCACCATGATGGTTCCATTGTGATATATTTTACAACTCCTCCTTAAAAAGCCATGGGCTACATTTTGTATTGTATCAACCAACGTATGCCCTGACTGCTCTTGATTTTACTGGGATGCCTCCTTCCTCTATCAATTTACATAATGCTCTTTCTGTTTGTTTTTTACTAATTTCTGATCCCATATTTCTACTATAATACAACTCAACAAGATGATGCCAAACAAAACCGAGACAGAATGAAACAAAAATGGAACAACACAAAATCATTCTATCAGCCTTTCTATTCTCCTGAAATGACCATCCATCCTTTCTCCCTATCTGTTCCTCAGATGCAAATAGTTTTTCCTCAGATGTGAGTGGTTTTTCTTCCATCTCACTCATCTCCAGGGACAGGCAACTTAAAACAAAAGCGAAACAAAACAAAAGGAGAATCTTAAAATGGCTACCCATCCTCTCGCCCTGCCCTCAGAGTCAAGCAGTTTACCTTATCACTTACCCTCAGTCATTCCCTGTAAGGGCCACCAAATGCCACAGTCTGGCTGGGCACAATTCAGGAGCCACTTGTCAAAAGAAACAAACTTTATTTTTAGAACACACACGCCACACCACACAGCAGTTCAGGAAAATCTTCAGAGCCCAACTGTGACCACCAGCTTCCCACAAGCCTCTCATCCTCCCCCACTCCTCCTGCTCTTGAGGCCGATTGGCTGGGTTGCATGGGCGGATTGAAAAAAAAGCTCCGTGGTCTGAAAGGGTGGGGAAACAACCCAATGAGCATCACCACAGAGGAGCCAATGAGTTGGCAGCTAGGAGTTTGCTGGGGCCGCTGTGAGCAAATCATCAGCTGGCAGCTGGAAGTTTGCTGGCAGCTGGATGTTTGCTGTGGCCCCTTCTGCTGGGGCCATGGTGAGCCAATCATCAGCTGGCAGCTGGTGCTGGAAGCTGGTGCTGGCAGCTGGAAGTTTGCTGGGGCCCCTTCAGCTGTGGCTCTCAACATCTCCCCCTCTCTGTTTAAACAACAAGCATGTGGCTTAGGGACCATACCTGCCTTAGGTTGTCCAATACTACATATGGTTCTTACCCGTCATAGGATGAGCTGACCTCAAGGCATCAGCCTCCTATCTTAGGTTGGTACTATTGCAATTGGATCTTTCCCGTCATTGACTACTGGTCCAGCATATAGCCATACCTGTGGATAGGTCTTTGTACCAGCGGGGGGGGGGGGGGGGAGGTTCTTTGCCTCACCTCTGTTGGCCCCCAAATTTTAGCTGAAGGACCATCACAAGCAGAAGGGAGGAAGATACACCAAGCCAATTGACGGCTCCTCTTGGAAAAATTGTATCAACAATGACACCATCAGCAAAAATACCCCAACACTACCACAAGTTGCTGCACCAACAGATAGTTCACTATGCATACAAGTGATACATAATCCAGGCAAGTTCTGCAAGCAGTTCAGTGATAGCTATTGCAGAAGCTGTAGATTGGTTTTATCTTTGTCTACACCAGCACTGGGATGAAGATAGAATTTTGGCAATAATGGATAAAGAAAAAATTATGTAACATTCCAGAAGACACTAAAAGAAAATAGTTTTCTGAACAAGTTACATTATCTTGAACAGAATTATTAAATATAATGAAAAGGAAAGGTGAAAGTAAACAAACAGATTTGTTAACCTCCTTTTTTTGTTCACATATTAAAACAATACTCAACAGCTGTTTACACAATTTAAAATAAACCATTTAAATCACGTGAATGAAAAAATATTTGGATCCATTTTTTCATGAGCGCTCATCATATATGATATATATGGCATACGTACATAAAAATATACAACACAAAACACAAGTGTGCATACATAATATAATACATACAACACATAACATAATAGTAAAGGCCTTATAACTTTTTACAGGTGAAATCTCCATCACAATGTTTAAAATCTCTATAGTCAAAAAATAGAACTGATCAGCAAAACATTAACCTAGGTCTGTATGAGCTCAAAAAACCAAATAGAACTTCATGATGTGGGAAAGGGTAATAATAAAATAGATACTGAAAAAAGCATCCTGGTTCTGTCGCAGATGTAAGAATAGCCAAACTGGAGTTTTGGATATCAGCTGTTATGTATTTAAGCCAAATCATCTTCTTTTTGGTCTGTAGAAATTGCTTTAGTTAATTTCTCTGGAATCCAAATCGGCTGCTGTTCTCCCTGTGGAAACACACAAACAGACCCCGGACTCCAGACAATCACTGGGTCAGGACCTTAGTTAATCTCTCTGGAATCCAAATCGGCTGCTGTTCTCCCTGTGGAAACAAACAAACAGACCCCCGGCTCCAGACAATTACTGGGTCAGGACTTTTCCATTGTCCTGTTAGAATATCCTTCCAAAGTACCTTGGCCTTATGTACATTTTTTGGACACATATGCCTTTCTGCAGCACTAAGTGCTGATGAATCCAAATTTTAAAAGTTTAGAGTAAAATGGGTTATTTTAAGTTTATCTTTGGGGAATATATATCCCTTCCCAATTCCCTCTTTTTGCTTTAATAAGTACATTTTAATAGTTTGATGAGCTCTTTCAACTATGCCTTGTACCTGTGGATTGTATGGGATTCCTCTTATATGAGTAGTGACAAATGATGAGCAAAATTGTTTAAAAGAGATAGAAGTTTTACCAGGGGCATTATCTGTTTTTAACTGTTTTGGAACGCCCACAGTGGTAAAATTTTGTAAGCAATGAGCTATAATGTCTTTAGTTTTTTCTCCGGCATGAAGGGAGCACATCAAAAATCCGGAAGAAGTATCAACTGTAACATGCAAATATTTTAATTTTCCAAATTCTGGCAAGTGTGTGACATCCATCTGCCAAATATGGTTAGGTATCAGTCCTCTAGGATTGACTCCAAGATTAACTTGTGATAAAAAGATCACACAATTTTGACATTGTTTTATTAATTGTCTAGCTTGTTCCTTAGTTATTTTAAAATGCTTTTGTAAAGTATTAGCATTGATGTGGAACTTTTTATGAAAATTTTTAGCTTCTTCTAGTGTAGAGAAAATATGTATGTCATGTGTAGTTTTTTTTTTAATTTTTTTATTTGGTTGTTCAAAACATTACAAAGCTCATGATATATCATCTTTCATACGTCATGTGTAGTTTTATCTGCTAAATTATTTCCCAAAATAAGGGCTCCAGGCAATCCTGTATGTGCCCTGATATGTCCTATAAAGAATGGATCTTTTCTGTCCCAGATTAGGCTTTGTATAGTGGAAAGCAAAGAGAAAACAGTAGAGGAAGGGGAAATCCTACCAGCGTCTTCAAGGGCATTTATAGCATTAACTATTGATGGTCTGAAAAAGAAATTAAATACAGAATCTTTAAACATCACAAAAGCTTGTAATACTGCATTAAGCTCTACATTTTGAACTGATTGTTTGGCTACTAAAAATGTATAAGTTTGTTCAGATGTAACTATTGCTGCTGTACCATTATTTGACCCATCAGTGAATATATCTGGAGCATTCATGATAGGTGTTTTTCTTGTCATTTTTGGAAAAATTACAGGATGCAATGACCAAAAAGACAATAAAAGATTAGATGGTAAGTGGTTACCAAATGAAACATTAGATTTGCACATGATTATTGCCCAAGTATTTAACTCATTAGCTAACTCATTAATTTGATCCATAGTATATGGGGTAATAATTTTATGGGGAGAACTTCCAAACACTCCCTTTGCTGCTTTTATTCCTTTGAGTATTAATTGTCTTACAGCCTCAGGATACCTAGTAAGAATAGTATTAGGAGAATAAGATAAATATATCCATAATAATGGACCTTCTTGCCAAAATACTCTTGTCAGAATATTTTTTGTTGGTAGTACAATAAATAATAAAGGCAAACTTATATCAATTCTATCCAAATGCATATTTTACATATATGTTTCAATGATTTTTAATGAGTTTCTTGCTTCCGGCGTTAACATTCAGGGTGAATTTGGATCTGATGGACCTTTTAGGGTATCAAATAAAGGTCCCACCTCTCCTGTTGGTATACGTAGATAAGGCCTTATCCAATTTATGTCTCCTAATAACTTTTGAAAATCGTTAAGTGATTTGAGTTGATCTACTCGTATTTGAATTTTTGGTGGATGGACCATGGTCGAGGATAATAGAACTCTTAAATAATTAATTGGAAAATTTAATTGTACTTTATCTATTGCTATCTCTAGATTATATTTTTAATAAGTCTCTAAGTGTGGCATAACATTCTAGCAATATGTTTTTATCTTTGTGTGCTAATAATACATCATCCATATAGTGAAATATTTGTAGTTCAGGATTTTGATTTCTAAGTGGCTGGATTACTTTGTTAACATAAATTTGACACATAGTTGGGCTGTTAGCCATCCCTTGAGGGAGTACTTTCCATTCATATCTCTGATCAGGACCTTCATGATTCAGTGCATGGATAGTAAATGCAAAACATGGACTATCCTTAGGATGAATTGGAATTGAAAAAAAAAAAAAGCTTTAATATCTATAACTACAACATACCAGGTTTTTGGCAAAGCAGACAATTGAGGAATCCCTGATTGAGCAGGTCCCATAATAACCATCTCATTATTAATGGTTCTTAAATCTTGCAATACTCTCCATTTACCAGATTTATTTTTGATGAAAAAATGGGAGTATTATGGGGAGATACAGAAGGTTGTATATGTCCTTCCACTAATTGTTGTTTGAACAGGTCATGGGCTGCTTGTATATTTTCTTTAGTTAGGAGCCACTGAGGAACCCATACTGGTCTTTCTGATTTCCAAGTAATTTTTATTGTCTCAGTGACCCCTTCTGAAAATCCAACCCATGACCGTCCGTTCCTTGATCTATTTGTATTGGTGCTGCTATACCGTGTTCTTGTTCTTCTAATCTTTTTTCTTTCCTAAAACCTTGTCTAGCCCTAATAGTGGGTGCATTTTGATTGATGTTATTTGTTAATGTAAAACCTAATTGATCTAGGACATCTCGTCCCCATAAATTTACGGGAAGATGATCCAATACATATGGCTGTATAGTTCCTTCACATCCTTCAGCATCCTTCCAATCTAATACCATTGCACTTCTATGGGAATTAGTCACCACTCCTAGGCCTCGAAGTGTTTCAGTGGCTTGTTGTAATGGCCAATGTTTTGGCCATTCTTGATGAGAGATGATGTAAGGTCTGCACCTGTGTCCAGTAGTCCATTAAATTCATGTCCTTGAATGTTTAGTTTTAGCATGGCGTGAGAATCTAAATTTAAATACAGCATAGCCCAATCTACACCTTTGGAGCCTAATCCCCTGGAACCTCTTTCTATAGTACAACTGGAGAATTTATCACGTAGGCTGGGTATTATTAATAACTGTGCTATTCTATCTCCTGGTGAAATTACTGATATACCCTTTGGAGAACTGGCTATAACTTTTATTTCATCTTCATAATCAGGATCCATTACCCCAGGACTTATCATAAGTCCTTTTAGAGTAGAAGAACTGCATTCCAATAAGAAGCCTACTGTTCCTTTGGGAAGAGGTCCTTTTACCCCTGTGGGAATGATTTGAACTCCCATCTCTGGAGTTAGTACTGTTCTGGCAGAGGCACAGATATCCAATCCTGTACTTCCTCTGGTTTGTCTAGTGAGGGATTTAATGGACTATGTGTCCTGGGCACTACCCTGATGGGGTTTCTGGGTTCCTCCAGTGCTCCATATATTTGTGGTCTTGGGCCCCGGAGCATTGGGCCCCCCATTCATTTTTCGGCAAAGGAGCCTGATGCCTTTCTCCATGATATTGTGGATAGACACTTGGTCCTTTTTCATTTTTTGATAATGGAGTACCCTCTATGGTGGTTTGAGAATGGCATTCATTAGCTCAATGTATCCCTCTAAAGCATCGTGGGCAAATACCTGGTATTCTACTCCTTTTATATCTACTTTTGTTACACCATCCTCCTATGGGGAAATTCTTTTTAAAATGTCCTTTTTGTTCACAATTGTAGCATGTTTTTGGCCTGGCATCTAAAACCTGTTGTACTGCAGCTGCCACACCTTGCCCTTGTTCATTAATGTCTCTACATAATTTAATATATGTGTTTAAATCTTCATGTTTCCATCGTCTAATGACTTCTCTGCACCAACGATTTGCTTGCTCATGAGCCAGTTGTTTTATTAATGGCATTGCTTGTTCTGTATTCCCCAAAACTTTGGTAGCTGTTTGAATAAGCCTATCTACAAATTCAGCATAAGGTTCATTAGCTCCTTGTATTACCTTAGATAATTGACCGTGTAAACAGTCATGTCCTTGTAACGTCTTCCATGCCCTAACCGCATCTATAGCAATTTGTAAGTATATGCCAGGATCATATGCAATCCGTTGCTGCTGATCCTCATAAGGTCCCTTTCCTAACAACATATCTAGATTTCTCTGAGGATAACCAGCTGCTGCATTTTGCCTAGCCAACTCCTTGCAAAATTCCTCATTGGCAACCTTCCATAGCAGGTATTATCCTCCATTTAGAACAGCTTTACACATATTAGCCCAATCTGCTGGCATCATGTTCAAGTTGGTAGTGGATTCGACCATGCTTACAGTGAAGGGTGCTTGAGGACCATAGGTTATTACAGCCTCTTTTAGCTGCTTCACTTTTTTGAAATTTAAATCATGGTGAATTTTCTGTCCTCCTGCCTGCTCAAATAGAGGGCATGTTAATATTTGAGATCCTGTCTCAGGATCCCAACTATCAATTGCGGGGGTTGGAGGCCTCACCTCACAGCTCTTCAGGAAAATCTTCAAAGACGAACTGCCACCACCAGCTTCCCACAAGCCTCTCAATTTCCCCCACTCCTCTTGTTCTTGAGGCTGATTGACTGGTTTGCGTGGGTGGAGCCAAAAAAGTCCCCCAATGAGCAGCTCCGTGGTCTGAAAGGGTGGGAAAACAACTGAATGTGCATCACCGCAGAGGAGCCAATGAGTTGGCAGCTAGAAGTTTGCTGGGGCCACTGTGAGCCAATCATCAGCTGGCAGCTGAAAGTTTGCTGGCAGCTGGAAGTTTGCTGGGGCCCCTTCTGCTGGGGCCATTGTGAGCCAATCATCAGCTGGCAGTTGGTGCTGGCAGTTGGAAGTTTGTTGGGGCCCCTTTGGCTGTGGCTCTCAACAGTATGTATTTATATCTTTATATTTCCAAGGTCTAGTGGCCTCCCCACACCATCTATTGGCTTGTTCTTAGGCTAGTTGTTTTATTAATGGCATTGCTTGTTCTACATCCCCAAAGACTCTGCTTGCTGTTTGTTTAAGCCTATACCCAAACTCAGTGTAAGGTTCATTAGTTCCTTGTATTACCTTAGATTATTGACCTTTTAAATCTCCTTGTCCTTGTAAAGTCTTCCACGCCTTAACTGCAGCTAAAGCAATTTGTAAGTATATGGCAGGATCATATCTGGCTTGTTGCTGCTGTTCCTCATAAGATCCCTCTCCTAGCAACATGTCTAAATTTCTCTGTGGATACCCAGCTGCTGCATTTCGCTTGGCAGTCTCCACACACAATTCCTGATTAGCAACTTTCCATAGCAAATATTGTCCTCCATTTAGCACAGCTTTGCACATGCTAGCCCAATCTGCTGGTGTCAAGTTTAAATTTGCAAAGGATTCAACCATGCTTATGGTAAAGGGGCTTGAGGACCAGAGGCTGCTACAGCTTCCTTTAACTGCTTTACAGTTTTAAAATCCAAAACCTGGTGATATTGCTGCCCTCCCTCATTCTCAAATATAGGGCATACTAATCTTCTAGGTCCTGTCTCAGGATCCCATCTATCAATTTGGGGGGTTGGGGGCCACTCAGCATATGTTGTCTCCATATACATAGTTGGAGCTGTTGGTTGAATACTTACACCCTCTGGTGATAAAAAGGTGTTAGTAGCAGCCTCCTGTTGTAACTTCTCCCCTGATAGCCCTTCCTCCTCTAAACTTTCTTCCCCTGTTTGACTAGCTAGAGAGACTTCCTCTTTTACTTTATCAAAGATGTCTTCTCCTTCCTCTACCATGATCTGAACTGAAGGCTTTGGATTAAGCAAACAAGATCGTATCAACATCCATAATAATAATGTGCCAACTGGCAGAGTTCCTGGGCTTTTCTTTTCTATCTTTAAAATCTTCACCATGATGGTCCCATTGTAATATTAACAAACCCTCCTTAAAGAACCATGGGCTACATTTTTGTATCGTATCAATGTATGCCCTAATTATTCTTGGTTTTACTGGGGTGCCTCCTTCCTTTAGCAATTTACTTAACACCCTTTCTGTTTGGTTTTTACTAACTTCTTATCCCATGTTTCCATAATAAAGATAATGCAACCCACTAAGATAACACAAAACAAACTGAAACAAAACAAAACAAAAATGGAACAAAAATATATTGTATCAATTTTTCTATTTCCTTGAAATATACATCTGTCCTCATCCTATCTGTTCTTCAGGGGTGATCAGGTTTTCTCCTGTCCTATTTATTTCTAGGGACAGGCAGCTTAAAAATGAAACAGAAATGAAACAAAACAAAGCAAGAACACACTGTTTCTTGAAGTGGTCACCCATCCTCTCGCCCTATTCTCAGGGGCAAGCAACTTACCTTGTTACTTACTCCCAAGTGTCCTGGACTTCCCCGTATGGGCCACCATATGCCGCAGTCTGGCTGGGAAAAATAACCAGGAGGTGACAAGCAACTTGAAGGTTGAAGCTGGAACTGATTTATTGTGGGGAAACTCAGCGGGAACTGAGTGGGAATTCAAGGTAGCAGCACCCAAGGTAGCAGGAGCCACTTTATTGCAAAACAGCAGAAGTATATATACCTAACTGATTATGCACAGCTTGACTCAATTAGCACCATCCAGTTATAGCAATCAGCCAATAAGGAATCCCTACCATCTTAATGGCTCGTTGGTGTTGCCTCACAAACCACTCCTCCTGGCAAACTGCCAGGTGCCATCTTGACTTGATTTGTGGTCCACAACAATCAATAAAGTAAAGAGAGAACCTATAGAATTGGAAAAAAATCTTTACCACATGCACCTCAAATAGAGTATTATTCTCCAGCATATCTAAGGAATTCAAAAAACTTAACATTAACAAACAAATAACCCAATCGATAAATGGACAAAGGAACTGAACAGGCACTTCACAGGAGAAGAAGTACAACTAATCAACAAATATTTGAAAAAATATTCAACATCTCTAGCAATTAAAAATGCAAATCAAAACTACTCTAAGATTTCCTTTCACTCTAATCAGAATGGCAATTATCAAGTATATAAGCAAAAATAATTGTTTGAAAGGATGTGGGGGAAAATATGCACACATACATTATTTCGGGGTACTGAAAATTGGTGCAAGCACTATGGAAAGAAGTATGGAGATTCCTCAGTAAACTTGGAATGGAACCAACATTTGATCCAGCTATCCCACTCCTCAATTTATACCCAAAGGACTTAAAATCAGCATACCACAGTGACACAGCCACATCAATGTTTGCAGCAGGCTCAAGTCACAATAGCTAAACTAGAGAAACATCATAGATGAGTGGATAAGACATGTGGTACATATACATAATAGAATATTACTTAGCCTTAAAGAAGAATGAAATTATGGCATTTGCAGGTAAATGGATGGAACTGTAAAACATCATGCAAAGCAAAGTAAGCCAATCCCCCCAAATGAAATCTTGATTGTTTTCTGTGACATGCCCATGCTAACTTACAGTAAGTTAGGAGGGGTCTAGGGAAATAACAAAGGCATTTAGGATTAGACAGAGGGATGTAAAGGGAGGGGAATGTTTATGGGTGTAAGAAGTACAGTAGAATAAATCAGGCATTATTACCCTATGTGTATATATAACTACACGCCTGTTGTGAATTTACATTATGTACAACCAGAAAAAGGAGAAATTATACTCTATTTATATATGATGTGTCAAAATTCATTCCTCTGTAACATAACTAATGAGATCAAATTAAAAAATAAAGAAAAAAGAAAAAATATCATAACTACATCACATTAGCTTTTGGATTGGTCTCTGGATATAAGATCCCCTCTTTATAATATCTTCCATAGCATCTTGAGGGAAGTTACTTATACCTATATTGGAACTGAGTTGATACTGGGTTTTACAGTTCAGACAAAGAAAACTACAGCCTCCTTATGTATTTATATGCACTTGTATTTTCTCTCAGCTTATTAAAAAGTCATTTTAATAACTTTTTTATTTAGTTTTCACTATGAATTCTATTTTCAAACTAATAACTGTTCTTTTGTATGTGGCCTATCTTTTCTTTATGGCTGCTTTAAAATCTCTAATTATTTGGAAGGGGTGTCAAATGATTGCCATTTATTTGTCTTGAAACCATTTTCTTAAACTTTTAACTTTTCTAGTATTCTAAATATTATATTCAAATATGGATAGAAATAAATAGTTTAATGTAATCCTCTTTGAAGATATTCTGATATTATCCTGAAAATGCTGTCTTCTTTCTGTTTTCTGTATTTGCTCCTCCTGAATTTTAGGTCTTTTTATTCTATTGTGTTTTTCTGTAAGCATGCTGACATCCAGAGTGATTTCTGCAGATGTATTTTTTTGTGTGCTAAATCTCATTTCAGTTCTATCCAACATACTACAAACCTGTCCACTGAGTTTTTAATCTAAATAATTTGTTCTTCATTCTAAAGGCATTTTTAAAAATTTGGAAATTTACTGATAATTTAATATTTTTGTTCATTTTTATGTTTTATATGAACATACTTTGTTTTTATTATTAATCTTAATTAGGAAAATAATTAGGAATCCACATTAATTGCTAAGGATCCTTAGAGTCTATTTAAAGAATAGTTTCTTCCAGAGGGAAACATCATCTCGTTTTGGAGAGAGGGGGTGACACCAAACTAAACATACTTATTTACATTCTACCCTTACCTCTTTCCTGGGAAAGTAAAGTAGTATGTTGTTTCCACCCACAAAATTCAAAGTTAGCATCTATGAATTTCTTATTTCATTTATTTACTGTGAATCCATTCCAGTGTACCATTTACACACTCAGAATAATTTTCAGAAATGCCAACCTGTTTTGTTGACAATCTTCCCATATGTAAAGGAAATGCAATCAAAACAACAAAATAGTTTTCCTTCAAGAGCTGTTTTTCTGAATCCATGAGGACACCTTTTATTGCAAATAACAGAGGGAGTCTGTGTAAGAAGTACTGGAAGAAGGAAAGTTAATCAATATGTAAAATTCAGTAACAGCATATACATAGAAAATTGTATACTTTTGAATAACATAACAATTTAATAAAGAACTACTGAATTTTTGCAAAATTTCTTAGGGCTTTGACTTACCTTTCTATTATAATATCACTGAAATATTCAAGTATTTTAAAAATTTTATTTATTGATGTATTTAAATATTTATTAGTTCTAATCAGTTATACATGACAGTATAAATCTCTTTAATTCACTTACACAAATGGAGCAGCATTTTTCACTTCTCTGGTTGTGTATAGAATCACACCATTTGTGCAACCATACCTAGAGTTATTATGCCAATCTCATTCCACTGTTTTTCCTATCCCTTTGCATTCTCCCCCAATTGTGCCTCATCCAAAGTTCCTCCACTTATCCCATACACCCCCAATGCGGATTAGCATCTACTTATCAGAGAAATCATTCAGCCCCTGGGTTTTTGAGATTGGCTTATTTCACCTAGCATGATATCCTCCAACTACATCCATTTACCTTCAAATGCCAAAATTTTATTCTCTTTTAATTCTGAGTAATATTCCATTGTGCATATTTACCACAGTTTCTTTATCTATTCATCAATGTAAGGACATCTAAGTTGCTTCCACAGTTTAGTGATTCTGAATTGTGCTGCTATAAACATTGAAGTGGCTGCATTACTGTAAAGTATGCTGTTTTTAAGTCTTTAGTGTATAGACCAAGAAGTGTATAGGTGGGTCAAATGGAGGTTCCATTTCAAGTTTTCTAAGGAATTTCCATACTGCTTTCCATATTGGCTGCACCAATTTGCAGTCACGTCAGCAATGTATAGGTGTGCCTTTTCCCCTACATTTTCACCAATACTTATTGTTGTTTGTATTCTTAATAACTGCCATTCTGCCTGGAGTGAGATGAAATCTTAGAGTAGTTTTGATTTCTATTTATTTAATTGATTGAGATGTTGGACATTCTTTTAAATATTTGTTGACTATATGAAATATTCAAGTCTTAGTGGGAATTAAAATCAATGTACACATTACAAAGTCAAATGACAAATTATCATGTCCAATAACAGAGATGATTTTTTCCACAAATAATAATTTCATCTCTCATCTGAGTCAGTAATGTCATAAACTTTCTAGAATCTATCTACCACTGAAAATTTCTGTGTTTATATTTTCTTAACACGTTAGTAAAACAGGTCAGTTGAATCATTATAAGCACAGGCAATCTGTTAGAATAATTCAAGTTAAATGATGAATTTCACAGTGATTCTGAGGCTAGAAAATTCACATACTTGATACAATAATCTAATGGAATTCCCTATTAGAATTCAGAAGCTCATTTGAATCCTACTCTCTAATAGTACTTTGTTCTGTGGAATACACTGTTATCCCTACTAATAGAATGCTTACCTCATTGTAGTGCTCACTGCATATTATCAGTGTCTCATTTAAGGAAAGGTGCTGAACACTTTGTGATTCAAAAATTAACACTCCAACTTTCACTTGGGCTATATCACCATTCAGCAAAGACTGATATTTGAACATGTCAAACTTGGTTGTTGAAATTTCCCCATTCACAACTTCCTTATTTCTAAAACTTCTTTCAAGTTGACATTTTGGCAGAAATGGATGGAGCTAAGGTGCAAAACACTTTTCAGAACATGAGGTTGTAAACCCTAGCAATAGAAATAAACCTTATCACTTTTATTGCTCTTCTTTTCCCTACCTAATTTTTCCTTTGATTTTCATGGGCTGCTCTATTCAGCACTTATATAGGGACTAGAATGCACCAAATGTGGGTCTATATGCTTTATGTGTATTAACATATAGTTTTATAATATATATGGGATAGTTATTAATATTATCTTCACCTTACAAATTAGAAAACTTAGTTTTTCAAGGCATCACAGGTAGTCCATAACAAACCAGTGCTGTTTCCACAGAAGGTACTTATATAAAAGAAAAATAACTAAAAATTTAGATCAGGGGTTCTAAGCTCTATGCATAAATATTTTTAAGAAGGCAGACTTTTTTATCAGCATAAAATAAACTGTTGAAGAAGTAAATAATGTCAATACAATAATGTTTTAATTTTTAAGGGCATTATTCCTCTGAATTTGCATTTTTTTTCAATTTGTCAATTTTATATAATAAATCAATGAGACAGGTCTCAGGTATTTTTATAGAAGCTTATGAAAATTTATTTTTTAATGTTGTATATTTGTTGGAAGGAAACAAAATAATTTCATCCCATTGAAACTCAATAATCTTTTCCATGTCAAGTTAAATTTCTGTAATTTAAATTTTAACTAGATATGAGTTTTTCAGGCAGATTTTGGGAGAAATTGTTGACCATGTTTAATTAATGAACTCATCCATTCATTTTAATTATTTAACATCTCATTACACAGAGGATGTATAACAAAACCATAAGAATTAAAATTTAATAGACTCTAAAATTAATATCAAATTATTGTCCACTGAAGTAAAAAACTGTGCAAAATATACATAATAAATTGAGTAGTGTGTGGTAGACACAGTTATGGATTATGTGGGGAAAAGAAATAACATCAGAATAATGCATATATTTTAAGGAATAAACATTAGCTTGTATATACAAATACACTAATATGTTGTGAATAAAAACTTCATATTTTGTTGTATTTCTGCTAAATATGAAAATTATTTGCATATAATATTCTGTGTACTATTAATATGCAAAATAACTAAACTATTTATGGAAAAATGGAAAAGCAAATGAGTACAAATTTGGTATATAAAAATCAATAATGATCTTTCTATTCCACTATTTAAAGGGCTTGCATACCCTAGTAAACATAAAGATTAACACGCTTAAAAGCAGAAACCATTTTTAGAAGTGTTGGAGGTCTGAGTTTACAGTGAAAACTTCTGCAATGAAAATTAAACAGACCTGGGTTTGTTGCTCAGCAGTAGAGCACTCACTTAGCCCATGCAGGGCACTAGGTTTTATCCTCAGCAACACATATAAATAAATAAATAAATTGTGTCCTACTACAACTAAAAATAAATACATAAACAGATAGATCAGCACAGTAAATGATAGTTTCCTGGGATTAGAAGATGCTGGATACAAAACAAGTAGAAAAATTTACACTGAAATTGGTGAAAACCTATATGCTGGCTCATGGGATAAAAGAGAAAAGCTCTACTCGAATGAGTTTTATCGCTGTGTATTATGCACCATCTCTTAGTGAACAGCAAAGAAATATTAATTCTTGCTTCCAGCAAAAGGAACAAAATGTAACTATTTCTGAATAATTCTTCAAACATTCTGTTCTCCACAAGACCACACCAAAACATTACCAAAGTATACTTAAACTGGGAAAATAAAAATACCCCACCTAATTCAAATCCTTTTTTATCCTTTTTGTCTCACCTAAACAAGACAAGAAGAGAAAAAGATACAAGAAGATCCTATAAAGGTCAATCCTGGGGGCACAGAAACACTAAAATAAAAGACTTAATTCTCATAGAGCACATTCCTCCTTCTCCACCTTATCATCATACCAGGGAGCTTCTGTACAGAAGGAGAGGATTAAAGCTGAAGGAACTGCAAGACTCAGGATATTTAAGAAAGTTCTACAGAACTCAAAGATGATAAGTGATAAAAAATAAAAGACTTAAGAGGAAAGTGAAAATTAAGGCACCAATAGTGAAAGAAATAATTCACAGCTAACCTCAGACTGATCTGATATCTGTCTGGTTATATAAGTCTCATAGCAAAAAGCTCAGTAAAAGAGTTTCAGCTCTTACTATGCAATGCATAATGTCTACCTGTTTTTTAAAGGATTACATAACTTGATAAACTATATATGCTTTATCTTAAGAAAAAGCATAAAATAATACATGAAGCAAGCAACAGAACCAGACTCAGATATGGTAGAGAACTGGGATTATCAGACCAGAATATTTAAAACTATAATCAATGTGCCAAGTATTCTACAAGATGAATAAGAATATGTAAAAAAAGTGCATAAAGTAAACTGAGAGATTGAAATATTATGAGAAGTAGAATGATAAGCTAGAATTCTGTAAAAATACTATGACAGAAAGATCTCACTGATGGGCCCCTTAGTAAACTGTACATGACTGAATAATAAGTCAATGATCTGAAAATATATCAATAAATCTTTCCAGACTGAAATGTGAGATAAAAAGATGAAGAAAATAATACAACAGAATACCTAGAACTGTGAGAAATTGTAGAGACTATAACAGATAACAGGTGGAACACCAAACAGAAAATACCAGAAAGGGTCTAAGGAAACACTTGAAGTGTTAATATCTAATAATTTCCCAGATGGCAGTAGCAGTGAGTCAGCATGGCATGCATCAGGTGGAAGCATGGTAGGGATACTGAAAATAAGAAAGAATTTTCTAGCTTAATGGCAGGCATCAAACCATCAGTGTAGTAGCACAGAGATGACCACTTTGATTTGAATATTTTTAATCCCCTTTCAAACCATATTGAAACGTCATCCTGATTCAAAAGATTTTGGAGGTGGAGCCTAATGGGAAGTTTAGGCCATGAAAACACTACCCCCATAATTGGATTAATACCATGATACAAGGATGAGTTCATCCCTATTTACCTCTTTGCCCATTTCACCTTTTCCATTTGAAGGAACAGTGTTCGCTCCTCAGGAGGATGCAGCAAACAGTCCTTGGCACAGAATTTTGATATTAGAATTTTCAGCCTCCCAAATTATGAGAAAACATTATTTTTTTTATAAATTTTTGAGTCTTGTTTTTTTTTTTTCTTTCCAGGTTGCACAAACAGAATGACACACACCATGTAGAATAAATATTAACCAAATATATGTAACCATAGCAATTAAAACTGCTGAAACCAAATATTATCAGAATGTCCTAGAAAAAACAATGGAATAATAGGCCTTATTTTTAGTGAAAGAAAGGTAAACATTGTAGCATATTTTTCCAAATATATGCAAAAAAGAGGAGAGTGTTGTAAGATACACAGTGTATGTATAAATACTGTCAAAAGATACTCTCAAAAGATACCTACCTTACTGACAGGTAGAATTTTTATATAATTTCAATTTTATTATCATTGTTATTATTTCATGCCTGTGGGGATCAAACACAAGATGTCAAACTTGCTAGGTAAGTATTTCATTACTGAGCTATAGCTCCAAATCATATAAGCACTATTCTTTAATATTTAATTCAAACACTAAGTAAAACATGAAACAGTTTTTTAAAATAATGATAATTGATATTCCAAGAAAAAGGTGAAAATAGAGGAATACAAAAGGCTCAATATAATCCAAAGAAGGCATAAATTAAGAGACAGATTTAAAAACATATAAAGAACAATGTCAAAACATAGAAATGTTTCATGTAGGAAAGAAATGTCAATAATCAATATAATGTGAGTAATCCAAAACAGAGACTGACAGAATGAATTAACAAGAAGATTCAAAAGAAACAAACCAAAAGCCCCCAAAGAGAAAACCGCCTGTTGGCACAGATGGAAGGTGGTCCCATGAGGCCTGGCCAGTGTGGCTTCCTGCCTGGAAAGAGCATAGACAGCAAAGAAAGGCTGATAAGAAGCCATGAGCAAAACATCCAAAAAATTTGGGATAACATAAAGAGACCATATTTAAGAGCTATTTGGATAAAGGAAGGCATAGAGGTCCAAACCAAAGGAATGAGCAAACTCTTTAATGAAATAATTTTAGAAAACTTTCCAGACATGAAGAATGAATTAAACAGAAATCCAAATTCTAGAAGCCTACCTGACACTGTGTGTACAAAACCACAAGACATCCACACCAAGACACATTATAATGAAAATGCCCAACATACAGAACAAGGAGAGAATTTTAGAAGCCACAAGAGAAATGAAGCAGATTCAAAGTTAGGGGTAAACCAATTAGGTTAATGGCGGATTTTTCAATACAGACACTGAAAGCTTAGAAGATCCTGGAACAACATATTTAATGCACTGAAAGATAATGGTTTCTAGTGAAGAATCTTGTATCCAGCAAAATTAAGCTTCAGGTTTGAGGATGAAATGAAAACCTTCCATGATAAACAAAAGTTAAAAGAATTTGCAGCTAGAAAACTGGTGCTTCAAAGTATCATTGGAAAAACATTACATGAAGAGGAAATGAAAAATAACAACAAAAATCAACAGTGAGTGGTAGTACAGTAAAGGAAAAACTAATCAAAGAGAAAAAAAATCAAGTTAAATAACAAAAATAAACAAACATGTACAAACCATATCTCAATAGTAACCTTAAATGTTAATGGCTTAAACTCACCAATCAAAGGACATAGGCTAGCAGACTGGATTAAAAATATGCAATATGCTGCCTACAGGAGATGCCTCTGTTAAGAAAAGTCGTACACAGACTGAAGGTGAAAGGTTGGGAAAAATCATACCACTCCCATGGACCTTGGAAGCAAGCAGGGGTGTCCATACTCATATCAAATAAAATAGACTTCAAGCCAAAGTTAATCAAAAGGGATAAAGAAGGACACTACATACAGTTAAAGGGAACCATTCACCAACAAGACATAAAAATCATTAATATATATACCCCAAACAATGGTGCAGTTATGTTCATCAATCAAACTCTTCTCAAGCTTAAGAGACAAATAGACAACAACACAATAATCATGGTTGATTGTAATACACCTCTCTCACCACTGGACAGTTCTTCCAAACAAAAGTTTAATAAAGAAACTATAGAACTCCATTATGTTAGATAAAATGCATGGTAATATCTCTACTCCTTTGTATTTGCTAAGTGTTCGCCTATGGCATAATATATGGTCTATTTTTCATAATATGCATGTGATGCTGATAAAAAAGTATATCAGCTTAATGTGGGTTCATATATTCTATATAAGTCAGTTAATTCTTTTTTTAATTTTTTATTGTGGGTTGTTCAAAACATTACAAATTTCTTGACATATCATATTCCACACTTTGGTTCAAGTGGGTTATGAACTCCCACCTTCACCCCATACACAGATTGCAGAATCACATCAGTTACACATCCATTGATTTACATATTGCCATACTAGTGTCTGTTGTGCTCTGCTGCCTTTCCCATCCTCCAACCTCCCCCCTCCCCACCTCTCCCCTCCCCTCCCCTCCTCTCTCTCTACCCCCTCCACTCTATAACCCTGAGGGTCTCCTTCCATTACCATGCAATTTCCCTTCTCTCTCCCTTTCCCTCCCACCTCTCATCCCTGTTAAATGTTAATCTTCTTCTCCTGCTCTTCGTCCCTACTCTGAAATTAGTTACTCTCCTTATATCAAAGAAGACATTTGGCATTTGTTTTTTAGGGATTAGCTAGCTTCGCTTAGCATAATCTGCTCTAATGCCATCCATTTCCCTGTAAATTCTATGATTTTGTCATTTTTTAATGCAGAGTAATACTCCATTGTGTATAAATGCCACATTTTTTTTTATCCATTCGTCTATTGAAGGGCATCTAGGTTGGTTCCACAGTCTTGCTATTGTGAACTGTGCTGCTATGAACATCCATGTATCAGGGTCCCTGTAGCATGCTCTTCTTAGGTCTTTAGGGAATAGACCAAGAAGGGGAATAGCTGGGTCAAATGGTGGCTCCATTCCCAGCTTTCCAAGAAATCTCCATACTGCTTTCCAAATTGGCTGCACCAATCTGCAGTCCCACCAGCAATGTACAAGTGTACCCTCTTCCCCACAAAGTGTGGAGTATGATATGTCAAGAAATTTGTAATGTTTTGAACAACCCACAATAAAAAATTAAAAAAAAGAATTAACTGACTTATATAGAATATATGAACCCACATTAAGCTGATATACTTTTTTATCAGCATCACGTGCATCTTATGAAAAATAGACCATATATTATGCCATAGGCCAACACTTAGCAAATACAAAGGAGTAGAGATATTACCATGCATTTTATCTAACATAATGGAGTGAAATCAGAAATAAATGATAAAATAAGGAAGAAAAATTCCTATGTTACACGGAGAATGAACAATATGTTACTGAATGAACAATAGGTTACAGAAGACATCAAGGAGAAAATTAAAAAAAAAAAATTCTTAGAGATAAATGAAAACACAACATATCAAAATCTCTGGGACACTATGAAAGCAGTACTAAGAGGAAAATACATTTCATGGAATTCATTCCTTAAAAGAAGAAAAAGCCAACAAATAAATGACCTCACACTACATCTCAAAGTCCTAGAAAAGGAAGAACAAATCAACAGCAAATACAGTAGAAGGCAAGAAATAATAAAAATCAGAGCTGAAATCAATAAAATTGAAACAAAACAAATAATTGAAAAAATTGAGAAAACTAAAAGTTGGTTCTTTGAAAAAATAAATAAAATTGACAGACCATTAGCCATGCTAACGGTCTGTCAATTTTACTAGCATACAGGATGAAAAAGGAAATATCACTACAGACACTACAGAAATACAGAAGATAATTAGAAATTATTTTGAAACTTTATACTCCAATACAATAGTATATAGTAAAGACATATATAAATTCCTTAAGTTACATGATCTGCCCAGATTGAATTAGGAATATACACAAAACTTTAAAAGACCAATATCAAGGGAGAAAATAGAAGAAGCCATCAAAAGATTACCAACCAAGAAAAGCCCACGACCAGATGGATATACAGCCAAGATTTATAAGACCTTTAAAGAAGAACTAATACCAATACTCTTCAATCTATTTCAGGAAAATAGGAAAAGAGGGATTACTTCCAAATTTATTCTACGATGCCAATATCACCCTGCTTCCAAAACCAGATGAAGACACTTCAAATAAAGAAAACTTCAGAACAATATCTCTAATGAATATAGATGCAAAAATTCTCAATAAAATTCTGGCAAATCAGATAAAAAACACATTAAAAATTGTGCATCATGATCAAGTGGGATTCATCCCTGGGATGCAAGGTTGGTTCAACATACGAAAATCAGTAAATGTAATTCATTACATCAATAGACTTAAGAATAAAAACCACATGATCATCTTGATAGATGCAGAAAAAGCATTTGACAAAATGCAGCACCCCTTTATGTTCAAAACACTAGAAAAACTAGGGATAACAGGAACTTAACTCAACCTTGTAAAAGCTATCTACACTAACCCTCAGGCCAGCATCATTCTAAATGGAGACAAACTGAAGGCATTCCGTCTAAAATCTGGAACAAAATAGGGATTCCCTCTCACACTACTTCTATTCAACATAGTTCTTGAAATAAAAGAAATTAAGGGAATAACTATAAGAAAAGAATAACTTAAACTAGCCTTATTTACTGATGATATGATTCTATACCTAGAAGACCCAAAAAAACTCTACCAAGAAACTTCTAGAACTAGTAAATAAATTCAACAAAGTGGCAGGATATAAAATCAATATCCATAAATCAAAGGCATTCCTGTATATCAGTGTCAAATTCTCTGAAAAGAAAATGAGGAAAACTACCCCAGTCACAATATCCTAAAAAAAAAAAAAATACTTGGGAATCAACTTAACAAAAGTGGTGAAAGATCTATACAATGAAAACTATAGAACCCTAAAGAGAGAAATATAAGAAGACCTTAGAAGATGGAAAGATCTAACTTGCTCATGGATAGGCAGAATTAATATTACTAAAATTACCATATTACCAAAATCACTATACAGATTCAATGCAATTCTTATCAAAATTCCAATGGCATTCCTCACAGAAATAAAAAAAAAGCAATTATGAAATTCATCTGGAAAAAATAAGAGACCCAGAATGGCTAAAGAAATTCTAATCAAGAAGAGTGAAACAGGTGGTATTGCTATACCAGATATTAAACTATACTACAGAGCAACAGTAACAAAAATAGCATGGTACTGGTACCAATACAGGCGGATAGACAAATGGTACAGAATAGAGGACACAGAGACCAATCCACAAAATTACAACTACCTTATATTAGACAAAGGTGCTAAAAGCATGCAATGGATAAAGAATAGCATCTTCAACAAATGGTTCTGGGAAAACTGGAAATCCATATGCAACAAAATGAAACTGAATCCCTTCTCTCGCTATGGACAAAAGTTAACTCAAAATGGATCAAGAAGCTAGATATAAAAACAGAGACTCTGCATATGATAGAAGAAAAAGTTGGCTCTAATCTCCATCTCATGGGGTCGGGCTCCGAATTCCTTAATAGGACACCTATAACACAAGAGTTAAAATCAAGAATAAACAAATGGGACATACTCAAACTAAAAAGTTTTTTTTTTTTTTTTTTTTTTTTTTTTTCTCAGCAAAAGAAACAATAAGAGAGGTAAATAGGGAGCCTACATCCTGGGAACAAATTTTTACTCCTTACACTTCAGATAGAGCCCTAATATCCAGAGTATACAAAGAACTCAAAAAATTAAACAATAAGGAAACAAATAACCCAATCAACAATGGGCCAAGGACCTGAACAGACACTTCTCAGAGAAGGATATACAATTAATCAACAAATACATGAAAAAATGCTCACCATCTCTAGCTGTCAGAGAAATGCAAATTAAAACCACTGGAAGATACCAACTCTCTCCAGTAAGAATGGCAGCCATTATGAAGTCAAACAACAACAAGTGCTGGCGAGGATGTGGGGAAAAGGGTACACTTGTACATTGCTGGTGGGACTAAAATTGGTGCGGCCAATTTGGAAAGGAGTATGGAGATTCCTTGGAAACCTGGGAATTAAACCACCATTTGATCCAGCTATTCCCCTTCTCAGACTATTCCCCAAAGACCTAAAAAGAGCGTAGTATAGGGATACAGCTACATCAATATTTATAGCAGCACAATTCACAATAGCTAGAATGGGGAACCAACCTAGATGCCCATCAATAGATGAATGGATAAAAATATGGCATTTGTACACAATGGACTATTACTCAGCACTAAAAAATAACAAAACCATGGCATTTGCAGGGATTCCCACTCAGGGATGTCATTAGAGCAGATTATGCTAAGTGAAGTTAGCATAATAAAAAATGCTGAATGTCTTCTTTGATATAAGGAGGGTGACTCAAAACAGAGAAGGTGGAAGAGCATGAGGAGAAGATTCCCATTGAGCAGGGATGAGAGGTGGGAGGGAATTGCATGGAAATGGAAGGAGACCCTCATTGTTATACAAAATTACATATAAGAGGATGTAAGGTGAAAGGGGGAAAAAGAGATAAATGAGTTATAGTAGATGGGGTAGAGAGAAATGATGGGAGGGGAGGGGAGGGTGTATAGGAAGGGGATAGGAAAGGCAGAAGAATACAACAGACACTAGTATGGCAGTATACATAAACGTGGATGTATAACCATTGTGATCCTGCAATCTGTACACGTGGTAAAAATAAGAATTCATATATCACTTGAATCAAATGTATGAAATATCATATGTCAAGATCATTGTAATGTTTTGAGCAACCAATAAAAATTTGAAAAAAAGATGTTGTGTCCACCAAAAACAAAAAAAAAAATAAATATTTAAAAAAAATTAAAAAGGAAATAAAACATACCAAACTTATGGGATGAAGCTAAAACTTTTCTAAATGGAAAATTTATAACAATAAATGCCTCTACTAAGAAAAGGAAATGAACTCAAATAAGTAATCCTATGCTGGGCCTCAAAGAACTAGGGAAAAACAAAACACTAAGGATGAAGTCAGCTGAAAGGAAATAAATATCAGACCTGACATAAGTAGAATAGACAATAGGAAAACAATTGAGGTGATAAATAAAACTGAATTATATTTTTAAGAGAAACAAAATTTCAAAACTTTAGCTAATACGCCAGAAAAAAGAAAACCTGAAAAAATAGAAATAAGAAAATAGAAATTTAAACAGAAATATCACAATTAATATAACAGTTACAAAGAATCATATAAACAATGAAGCACCAACAAGTTTGAAGGATAGGAGGAATGGATAAATTCCAAGACACATTAAGCTCAGTGACATTGAATCATGAAGAATAGAAAATCTGAAAACATCACTAAATGGTAAGGAGATGGAACCAATTAGCAACTATATTCCAAGAAAGAAAATCCCAAGACCAAATGGCTTCATGGTTGAATTTTACAAAACTTTAGAGAAGAACACTTGCAAATATTTCTCAAACTCTTCCAAAAAATTCAAGAGTACATAAAACTCCCCAATCTCTTTATAAGGGCACCATTACCCTTCTACCTAATCCTTTTAATTTCCATAGCATGAATAGAAATCCCTGAGGGAAAAATCTCAGACATATTGTGAGAATCACTGAAAAATTCTTAGTTGACCTTATCTTTAAGACAAAATAAAGGGAAATACAGCAAACATGTTATTGACATAATTTGATTCTGTTTCTCTTAGCTTAGTAAGAAGAAATACAGATTGGGATATGAATGGATATAATGGAAATACCATATAGCAAATTGAACGGATTGAATTGAGTTTCTGCTACACCATTTAGTCCAGTTTCATTTTAAAGAAACTATTTGTGCTTTTTTAAAGCTATTTAACAAAATGAAACAAAGCAAAAATTAACATGAGATTTTTGGATAACATATAAATTTCCTTCTAATGTTTCTCATTTATGCTTACAAAAATCCCTTGAGTTAAAAAAATTCTAATTTTTTAACAAAACAATAAAATAACCTGAGAGAAAATATATAACCACCACAGGGTCTGAATATTATTGTTATGGTATTCTTGGGATCTGATAAGCATTTCCCTGTTCTTTTGATGGAAATATTAAATTATCAAGATAGTAAGAAAAAGATCATATAAATGTATTTGGCTTAAAAATTGTTTTCTTTAATGTATAACTGTGAAAAATCACAGGACAATCCATTGGCCATTACATTAACAAAATACAAGAATGAGTTGAGGCTACCTGCCATGGATAAGGAGCCACCATTGCACTTCTTTCAAGTGCTTCTTCTTTTACCCTGAATATGAGTTCTACTCATGAAGAGCCTGGGCAATGTCATGCATAGCAGCATAGACACTGTAACTCTGGGGTGAGGAATTTATATCCCCAAAATGCAGAGCTCACATTGCCAGACTGCCATTTTGTTCACATTTACTTATATTCCTAACCCAATGTTGATCAAGGTATGGAAATTCAAATATTATAGACCACACATCCTGGATAAAGATATCATGAGGAAATTTTGCAGGGTGAACACATCTGATAAAATCTTTAAAACCAGGAACCTCATCCAAGTGTATTCTGAAAATGATAATCTTCCACCAAAATATGTACAATTTAGTTTTTGTCAAAATGCTAATGCAGTTATATTACAATAAGAACTTTTAACCCAGACATACCAAATGGAAAAATTGAAGATAATGCAATACATAAATCTCAGAAGGGAATATGTGTCTGCAAAGCAACAATGACATTTGTAAATGTGAATTTTCCACATAATGTTGGCTGTTATTATTATCCTTAGTGGGAAACTCTGGGATGCTTTCTGCAAATGCAACAGAGTCCATTGTTGGCCATTTCTTGTGTCATGTCCCTGAGAAACATTTTTTGCCTGATGTCATCTGGAACCACAAGTCCAACACGGCTCCGACAGAAATGCAAAATTAGTTAAATAATTCCTTAGTACAGATTTCTAGGTTTCATGGGAAATTGGTAGAGAGACTGGAGCAGGGTTTGTCCCTGTGGCTAAGGTTAAATAGATCATCGCTGATCTAAAGACCACATAAAGTTACTGCTTAAACAAATAATTTAATTCATCTGATATCTTACTTACACTATGAAAGAAATAAAACCATTGAGTAAATAACTTTACTAAAATACCAATTTGCTATGTATCACCCGTTACTTTAATTTCCAGTGTTCACATTATATACACTGTTCCTTTACTCTTTTTGAAACTATATCCAAAGAAAGTCACAAAAGTTTTCATCTCCTCATCTGAGTTATGGTAACAAAAATCTGCAAAGATTATTTGTAAATCCAGAATTTTCCCTATAGAGTTCTATCATTTTTGGATCACTGAAGAAACTATGAACAAATAATCAAGTTAACTGAGAAGCAGGAACATAATATGCACTTACAATTCACTAAATAAAGAGGTCTGAATTTCTCTAGGTGTCCCTAAGCCTTCTGGTAACATTTAGCATACACCATCAACTATCTCAAAATAAAGGATTATTTTCGTGTCACTTCATATAAAAATCTCTTTGCCCAGTACCTTGCATTTTGTCCATACTGCTCCTTTTCTTTACAGAAAATTCTTTAATTGAGCTGTATAAACTACTTTCAATACATCTCTTGATTTTTCTCTTGAACCTACTCTATCAGGCATCCACACCACTCTCATCTTTTAAAAAACTGAGTTACAGTTACTGAATTTGCTAAGGCAAATGGCCAGTTATCAAAACTTTGTTTACTTAATTTACCATTGACATAAATATTGATCACACTCTTTTCATTAAAGTATGTTTCTATTTATTCCAGGATTACTTTTGCAAAAATAATTTGCAGGATATGACATACATTAATACTCAGCTTTACCAAACTTTTCAAATTTCCCCAAACTCAAATCAGAGACCCTGATACCTCAGACTGGAATGGATTTTTAAACCATTTTCCATTAAAATAATTCCTTATATGATCTTCTGATTTTATAATTCCCCATTAGAATTTAATCCAAACCTTAGAACCAAAAATACAATTGCTCACCAGGTACCTAAAACTTAAGTATTAAAAGATGCCTCACACTTATTTGAAACCAAGATTTTTTTTTTTTTTTTTGAGAGAGAGAGAGAGAGAGAGAGAGAGAGAGAGAGAGAGAGAGAATTTTTTGATATTTATTTTTTTAGTTTTCGGTGGACACAACATCTTTATTTCATTTTTATATGGTGCTGAAAATCGAACCCAGCACCCTGTGCATGCCAGGTGAGCATGCTACCACTTGAGTCACATCCCCAGCCCGAAACCAAGATCTTTATACACAGGGGCTAATTAAATGCTTGTCACCCAGATGGGTTGATGAATGAATACTTTCAATATTTTTAAAAAGAAAAAAATAGAAATGAAAGAACAGAGAAGGAAAAAAATCATAAAAACATAAAATGATGTTGAAAATCTACTTCCAGAAAGAAAGTAGAAACAGAAAGAATAACAATATATAATAGGTACACAAAATAAGTGATTCTAATAGATGAAACAAAATAATATGATTATGTTATTTTTTAGTTTGTTGAAGCTTGATGATGAGGCTAATTTGCTTCTCCATTTAAATTGTTTAAAAATTTAGTAAACAACTTTTAAGGTATGTATTCCTAAAATTTGTATTTGAAATACATGTGATAAAAGACTTATATTCTTTAATATATTTTAAAATATTTCATTTCATTATATGGGAAGGAGAAAAATTAGTTTAAAAACCAATAAGAAAAAAAGTAAAAATCACTGCCCCATCATTACATAATCAAAAATTGATATTAAAAATACATAAAGAAGAAATAAAATTAACTCATAAATATAAGAATAGGAAGTTAGTCATGGGTGTATATTCTGTCATCCTGGTGACACACTAGGCTTAGGCAGAAGCATCCAAGTTTGAGGCCAATCTTAACAACATAGAGACATCCTCATGGTTTAACAACATAGAGATATCCTCAATCCTCAGGGTTTCATTATGTTGAAAACCCTGTTCAAAATTAAAAATAAAAAGGACTGGGTATGTAGCTCAGGGGTAAAGCAACAAAGGGTACAATCTGCAGTACCAAAAAGGAAAAAGAAAAATATTGAAACAAGTAACAGGCAACAAGAACAGTTTCATCAAATTGACAAAGACTTTAAAATAACACCAGTTTGTTGATAGGGGAAAAATTGGAAATCTCATGCACTACTTCAGGTAAATTAATGTTTCAAAATAACAATTTTTAATTCTATCATAAGCTTTATAAACATGGATACTTTCATTTGGAAATACCACTAGAAAAAATGTTTAAATGATTTTATCACTAATTAATAAAAAGCTTTTTTTTTTTTTTTAAATTAGGACATGAACTGAAATACTTTTCACAGTAGAGGGAAATTAAAAGACTAAATATCTGACCATCATAAATAAACTAAATAACTATTGTATAAAGAAGTATTATGCTGAAGTTTAAATTGATACTAAAGACAAGTAAGTGATGATAAGTAAATATATTCATAGTATTTATACAGTAAAAATACTTTAATAATGTGACTAAAACTGCATATCTATTATACCTATGATACTCTGTAATCAAAAGGGAAAAAAGAGCGAATGCTAACAACAATAAATAGCAAAAAAAAAACAAATTATAAATTTTGAAGTATATGTTATCATTATTATATCTATATATATTTCTTCATTTTGAAAGCTTTCTGCAGAAAATACTCTTGTAGATAACCAATTGTATATTAAAAATAAATTATTTTTTAGAAAAAGGATAATTAAACAGTATATTGGTAAGAAGTCTCATAGTTTTCCTATAAGCATCAATTAAAATGTTGGCATATATTACTACATTACTGTTCAACCACAAAAGCCAGAATTCTTCATTTACCTGGGGGATACTGTAGAGACTTAGTACCTGGGAACTTTGAGTTGTTATTCCTTTTGAAATGCCTCCTATCACAGCCAACAGCTTGTTTCTCTTCTCAGAACTATAGTCATAATTAGGAACTGGAGGACTCTTTGCTGAAAACAAATACATGGAACTCTCCACAGCCTTCATCTCAATAAATTCAACATTGAAGATTGGAATCCCAGAGACATATTGAACAGCATATTTTGATCTTTGTTGGTTTTCTCTACAGCAAAAACCATGGGCAGCAGGTGCTAATAATGCTTAGTAAGATTCCTATAGGGCAATGGTAGAAAGAAAGTTTTCTGGATTTTTATTTCTAGAAAAGATAAGAGTCATACAAAAACACACATGGTAATCTAAGAAATATAGAAGATTTCCCATGTTGTAGGGTTAAAAATTTTGGTGCCCAGCACCCCCCCCCCAAAAAAAAAAAACAAAACAGGCTAACAGACAGTTATACAATCAAATTCATAATTTCGGTTTTTGATATTCATCTTGAGACTGAGAAAGTAAGGCAAGAATGTAAAGTTAATGGAAAATGGCAAGCATTAATTTGAGAATTTAGTTTTCCTGACTTAGACAAGAAGACATTCTTCAGGAAAAAGTGTTTTGCTAGATTACACATGGCAATATACAAAAATAGACCAAGGGCCATGGAGACTAAAATAGCTCCTAGAGAGTCTTCATAAAACAAAAATATGTTATAATTAGGGGGTGACACTGGCTTTTATCCTCATTTGGATACTGGTCTTCAGTACACTTGACACATTAATCCATATCTGAAAGAAATGCAGGTGGATATTTGATGTTCTGTCAGTCATTTCCCAAATATATCTATAGGAAATACTTCTTAAACCCCATTTAAATATTGAAGCAAATATGCAGTTCCAGTCATTGGACCATAACATTTTAAAAATATATGAATAAATAAATACATTTCTTCTAGAGAAATTCTCCAATACATATTTGAATCCATAAAAAGTTCAGAAAGTGAGTTAAATTGGAAAATGAGAGAAGATCAATACTTTTGAAAATGTTGTGTATTGAAAACTGCATACTGTATTAAACTATGATTGATTATATGAGAAAGGAAGAGAGAATACAGTTACAGGCTCTAAGTTTTAATTGTGTAAGGAAACAAATTTTTCAATCATTTATTGTTAATCTATGTTTTGTTAAGTTTTTCTTTTAAATAATGGTTTAACTTTAATAGTTACTCAAGAAGAAATAGATCATTTTTCTACTTACAGAAATGAATAATGTTGAAAGAAATAAATTTTAGAAGTATATTATTATTATGTTGAAATATGTTTATTTTGCTGAATTTCTCAAAAGTTTCACGGCAATTTGGACAAGATTCTATTAAAATGAAAAAAATGTTTTTTCTTTAGTTTTCCATGTACATTTATAACATAATATTCTGTATTTCAAGCTAACTTTGTTTTTAGAGAAAAATTTAATAATTTTCATTACAAAATTCTTTATATACAAAGACACATAATAATAAATATTTTGAAGACATTTCAAAACACACACAGTAAAATGTAAAGTTGATCTGTTATATTTTCATTTCATTCTGAAGGACACTGGCATATTAGCCATTATATTTAGAAAATAATACATATTTATTTATGGTTATACATCCCACAAATTATGTACCAACAGTAACACAGGATATTGAATATTTCTATGCCTTTGATCTCTCTCTAAAGAGTGGTTCAAGTCAGTGCTTTTTATGGTTGTTATAATAAATGGTTTTATTACATATTATTTTATCTGAGCATCTGGACACCAGAGTTTTCAACAGAAAGAACAAGGAATATTGAATTGTAAGAGAAGGGGAATGAGAAATAGGATCATTAAACAGATTATCACAATTGTTTGAGGACAGTGCTTTAATAGTATGTTAATAATGGTAAAGAGTTTAGGAGAGGCCTATGGGAAACAAAACCAATCTAAATGCATTTGAAAAGATGTATGTATACCCCTTATTGAATTTAAATTAGAAATATGATGTTACATTTGCAATTTTGTCACATTATTTCAGCTACACTGAAATGCTTTGTTCTGAAAGATTGGAAGATGGGAAAGATAAGGGCACACATTGGAGGTAGAGAAGCTATTTTAGCTCAGGAAATGTGCTCACAGGTGTTTCACCCCTCCTGGCCACATGCTGAAATACATTTCATCCCAGTATTGGGAGAGAGTCTTGCAGGATTTGGAGAACATTGCATTGAGTTTCAGTATTTGAATGTATAGCAGAAGACAGTGGTAAAACCACAAAGTGGATACAGACAATGCCACTGTAGAACACTCTCAACCCCTTCTAATCCTATTCATTAACAAGAAAGGATTTTTCTTTGGAACAAGGCCTCCCGCTCTCATGACAATATAACCCAGACATGTCCCTGAGCATTGTGTCCACTCAGGTGAAGGCACAGTGTGAAGAGTTTGGGACCATCTCTGGCCTTGGGTCCATAAATGGCCTGAGTGAGCAGCAGCTTGGCTCCAGAAGCAGCCCTCTCTTTCACACATATTCCAAAGCTTCCCTTAAAAGGATCAGCCATGCCATGGCTGCCTCACTCTGGACTACCAAGGAATAAACCAGACAGCAGCCTTGATGGCTTTCATGTTTATCTTCCCACTACCACCTACCATGGTGCTCCTTAGGAGCTATCACAAAGAGATTCTTCAGTCACAACAGATGTGACTCTGGCACTTCCTAGCCATGGAGCATGCTCCTCTACCTCCTCTACAGTCCCTTTTAATTCAGTAGAATCTCAGGACTTCTCTAGCACATAGAAAGCTCTGTAAGATATATCCCAACCTGGTAACAGGGATTCTTGCTTTTTGCCCTTGTTCCTCTCTTTTTAGCCTCCCTGAACTCATTGTGTGGTGCCCTTTTTTCTCCAATGCCACTCACACTCCTCAAAAAGGCTACCTACTCAACTTTTCTTCTGTATTCAGGTCCCTTCTCCCGTTCTCCTTTTCCTTGGACTCTTACAATATAGTTTTACCTATGTATTTGCTTTGGCTTAGCCACTGGCAATATATAGGCTTCCAAAGATCTAAAAGTCTCTTCAATCCTGTATCTTTTCTGTTTGTTTTCCCCTTGTTATAAAATAACTGTATGTTTCTAGGATCAGCATTAGAATGTGTGCTTAGGGTGAGGATGTACCCACCTGTAATGTGACTTAGGGAAGCTCTATGAAGGGAATAGCAAGTTCCAGGCCAGCCTAACCAACTAAGGGAAACCTAGCTCAAAATTTAAAAAAATACATCCATATGTAAACACATACAAAAAAGGGAATGCAGTTAAGTGGTAGTGCACCCCTGGGTTCCATAACCTCCAACAAGAGAGATGGGGGGACAGTTCAGTGTAAAAAACCTTAGTATGAAAACATCAGATCTTAGGCTCAATAACTAGTAGTGCAAAAACTATGTTAGTTAATTAATTAAAGATAGACCAATTTTCTATCTATAAAGGAATGAAAAGCAAAACAGTTTAATAAAACATTTACAAACAGCATCTTTGCACTGTGTGAGAGGCAAGGCAACTGAGAGTCAAGAATAGTAGTCTGGGCCTGTGCTAAATTCTGGACAGATGCCTCAGGGACCATGAGAAGAAATTCCCTCTAGGAGGAAGGACAGAAACCCCAGGACCCGTGCGTCTTCAATAACATAGTAATGTGAGACCCTACATCAGAACCCAGAGTCCGATGCCCACCAGTGGCTCTGACCCTGGGGTCAATGTGTGCCTTGCTGACATGGGTGGGCTCCATCTGTGGCTAGGCTCTTCCAAGACCTCCAGGGGAATGCGGCCTCTTCCAGCTTCTCCCTACTCCTACCTGAGCACCTGCTTCACAGCTGCCAGGTTTTCTTTTGATTCCTCTTGTGGAAATCATTTGTATATAGACTTTAAAAAAATGTTATCCTCAGGACTCACACTCAAAAACAGGTTAGAGCTTCCAGGATTAACTCTAGGCTGAAGGTGTGAAGATGGTTCAAGTGGAAATGGCTTCAAATGCAAACAGATAACCACAGCTTGCCTTCCCCTCTTCCACCTGGATACTATTTATTCTGTATATTGTAGACATTTTCCTTTACAGGTACTGGTGTGCAAGGCCAGGCCTGGGTGTAGCTATTGGAAGGAGGAGGCAGCAGAGCCATCACCTGGGTGAAAAGCTGCCCACAGTGTGAAGCCTGCATCTTTGCTTGTTCAGGAATGAAGATGAAGATCAGTGTGCACCTCAGTAAAAAGACAGGCCATAGATAGAGAGAGCTTTACTTGGTGTTAGTCATATGCACTTTCTTTCAGAAAATTTTTTCTCCTGCTGAGTGGAACCATTGGGGAAGTGAGGGAATGCTCATAAGAAATGAGGTTTGCTTTTTCTAATGTCTGATTTTCTGAATTAAAGTATTAGGCTGTAATTTATCTAAGGTAAGTGTTTCCAGCTCAGGTTCTTAAATTTGGCATAAGTATTAAGATTTTTTTATAAGAGAGGAAGTATATATTAATGTTTTAATTTGAATGAATTTGAAATATTCTGCCACAAGGATACCCAAGCTGTATATTCCAGTTTTTTTTTTTTTTTTTTTTTTTTTTTTTTTGAGAAAGAATCAGGAAAATTGCCAAAACTGATCTGGAATTGGTGATCCTTTAAGAAGCCTTAGGTTGACAAGTAGTTTGTTGTTCAGAGAGTGTACCACTGAGTCTGTGTTATGAAGCAGAGAATTTTTTTTCTGTTTTTCCAGTATTTTTTATTGAACTCAGGATACCCTACCACTGAGCTACATCCACAGCTCATTCGATATTTAATTTTGAGATCAGGTCTCACCAATTGCAAAATGTGGCCTTCAATTTGCAAGACTGCCTTCCCAGTCTCTCCAGTGCCTGGCATTCCAGGTGTGCACCACCTTGTCTGAATCCTGACCCATAGCATTTGGAAAGGATATGAACTCTGGGATTTGACCCCTTGTTACTACTGGAAGCCTCATGCCACCATGTGAATGAGTCCAGGCTAACTCATTTAGAAGATGACTATGAGCTTCTATAGTGAGATAACCTCATCAACACAGTCACCCTCTACAATGTTCTTGAAGCAGGTGGGCCCCAGACATCCCACCAGCACTGCACGCACATGATTGTGTCCTTCTTATTGTGCTGCAGCAAATCTAGCTCAAATCATAATTATCCAGTGCAGTTGACTCCATATTGCTGATGCTCCAGAGTGTCAAATGAAACAATGGTGGTCAGTTTTAAAGTCAGTAATTATCTAGAAAGCAAAAGCCAGTGGATGCTCTGAGGTTTAGTGGTGGTGTTTTAGTGTCCCTCAACTGAGCTCTCACATTCCGACCACCTGCCTGTGACTTCACACATTGTTGGAAGACTTCTACGTTTTACATTGAGCCACCTGCCAACTGTAACAATGGAATATGAATATAACTGTTTTAGTCAGATTTTACTCCACTGTGACTAAAGTACCCAACCAGAACTATTAGAGGAGTAAAGATTTATTTAGGGCTCCGAATTTCAGAACTTTCAGTCCATAGAAACCTAACTCCATTTCTAGGGTTTCTATGTGAGGCAGAATATCATGGTGGAAAAGTGTGATGGAGGGAAGCAGCTTACACGATGAGGAAGAAGCAAAGAAAGAACGCTTCCATTCTCCAGATACAAAATATATACCTCATAGCCCTTCTCCCAATGAACTACTTCCTGCCACTCCTCCTGCCTCCAGTTACCACTCAGTTAATTCCATTATGAATCAATTCACTGGTTAGGTTCAGGCTATAACTCAATTATTTCTCCTGAAAACCTTCTTGTATGGTCTCACCTGTAAGCTTTTCGTGGACACTCAATCCAAACCACAACAAGTAGTAATGTATGTCACTTCTGGGATAAGATGGTTAAGAAGTAGGCATCTCTCTCACCACTCTCTTCTTTGATTGCTTATGAGCAAACTTTAAGTATCTTTTAGAAACTCAAAATGGAAAAAAAAATTGGTTCATGAAGAAACATGTCAAATAAAGCTGCTTATCAATTATCATCACCTATTTAGATTATTGGTGAAAGAAACAGCTTCTATTGCATTAAGTACTGAAGATTTGAATCTATTCTTCATAAGGGCTAGTACTGCATTAGACCTTAAAAGAGTTATTACAATTTATACTCTATACCAGTGTGAATTATTTTTAAAATTAAACTTAATTATAGAAACATAAACTCACAGCACTAATTTGAACAGTTGCAGACATAAACAGCACTAAATTGATACTTCTGGTGATGACTATCTCTGCCAAGGCACTTTTTATGATGTGGCAGAGAATAGCAGAGAACTGAAACTGTTAGAATACTTTCAGTGTAGTACAGGCATATATTTGAAGATACATACTTTCACAGGTTGTATATACAACAGTCAGATTATTACATTATAGAGTCTGAATGTTATAAATGTCATTTTAAGTTACTGTAAGCTACCAAAGATCTTTGCTAAAGTAATAGTTAAGAATGATTTTGAACAGACACTCAGACAAATGAAAGCAATGAATAGTATTGATCTTCATTGTTTCAATATATAGGATTATCTTGCAAGGTATTTTTGCAGTTTCTAATAATTTTCAATATTTCTACACAGCACTTGATTTTCAGTCAATGTAATTCATGATGAAGAGGGGCCAGCTTAAAACTTGTTTGAAATAATAAGTCTAAAACTTGACAAAGAGGAAAAAAAATGACTAGGATTGAAAAATGAAAAGCTGAAACCTCTAAAGCTGCTGCTAACCATCCAGAAAAAAAAGTGAGTTGTAATCTCTGTGAGCCTTCTTCTAGAATAATTTCTAAGAGAATTATAAGCACGTAAAAAAAGTTGTGATTTTGGTTATTAAAGACATATTATTAGTATACCGAAGATGGGGTTCTTGAAGGTAAATATAACCAATAATAGTGATGAATGGAATAGTTAGCAGTGGTAAAAACTTTCTCCTCCCAGAATCCATTAGTAAAATATTGGTGACACAGATCTTCTCTTTCATAATCTCTACTAAATTAATGGTAATATTACCTGAATTACATTAAAAGTCCCTCATGCAATACTACAAACATAATTCGTTAAAACAGCACAATTGTTCTTAACCCAGGCTCCTAGAAAACACTTATATCACACACATTCTATCATCAAATTGATGATGTTATTTTTAAATGGAAAAATGTATTTGTTTAAAGATAACTCATTTTGTAGAAACTTGTATTATAGGATGTGGGGACAAGTGCATGGAGTACAGCGTACCTGGCATACATTTAGGGAACCTGAGTGGCAGGCCACTCCCCTTGTGCTAGCCACATCACCAGTAGATCACTTACCCCATAGGCACAGCCCTGGGCATGAGACCATGTGTTGAAGTGCCAGAGCTTGTTCCATGGCCCATGCCTTGATTGGTCACTGCAAGGAGAGTTAGCAAAAAATTGTATTGGTGGCTGCCTATAATCTGCCCAGCTACTGCCCAAGTATATATACATGGTAACTGCACAGTAAAATCAGGCCTGCATCCAGCTTGGTCTCCAGAGGTCTTGATTAAAGATTCTGCAGTCACACTCTTCTGTACCATGTTCTATGGTCCTCCTTGCAGGATGAGAGAGAGCCCACACAATAGGATATATAGATTTTAAGTTTATTTCAAACTCATATTATTATTTAATGTTGATATATAAATAGGAGAAGAGTTTTCATCATAAGCATCATGCAGTCCAAATTTTGAGAAGAAATGATTTCAAATGACTTGGCTGTGATCTTGAGCCACAAGAAGGGACAATGTTTTCAGGAAGAAAACAATATGCCAAATAACTTACAAGAAAATGTTTTACTTTTCTTTTTTGTTACCAGGGATTGAACTCAGGGGCACTTGACCACTGAGCCATATCCCCAGCTCTATTTTGTATTTTGTTTAGAAACAGGTGAATTGCTTAGCACCTCATCCTTGCTGAGGCTGTCTTTGAACTTGTGATGTTTCTGCGTCAGCCTCCTGAGCCACTAGGATTACAGGCGTGCACCACCATGCCAGACAATGTTTTATCTTGATTTGCTATGTATCCTCTTCTCATCATCTGTAGTTCCTTCAAACACAGGGCATTCATAGTTATCAAAGCAGTTATTAATCATGACATATAACCCATAAATATTTATTAATTCAGTGAGTATTTTGCTGGATTGAAAATTATACGGATTCAGAAATATGAAATAAAACTTAAGAATTACTTTGGTCTATAAAATTTAGATTTTTGTAGTTCTTTTTGCTTTGCATTGATAAGAAATGCAACACAAACAATGAAGGGGAAAGTGTAGCTATATCACATTGAGGCCTGGGTGACCCTGTAAAAATAGCTCTCCTTTACTTCATGCACATATCAAATAAGAATATGGAAATAGAGATATGAAGTCTTGATCTCCTCTTCAGTTCAAACTGGAGAAAACAGTTTGAAGAGAAAACTTTTGTAAAAAAAAAATGTACCTGTTTTTAAAATTAAAATAATAAGGAGCTAATTAAACCTATTGTAAATCTGGGCATAGTGGCACATGCCTGTAATCTCATCAGCTCTGAGGCTGAGGCAGGGGGATAGCAATTTCAAAGCCAGCCTTAGCAATTTAGCACAGGCCTAAACAACTTAAGAAGACCCTATCTCAAAACAAAATACAAAAAAGGTCTAGAGATATGGCTCAGTAGTTGAGAGCCTCTAGATTGCATTCCTGGTACAAAAAAAAAAAAAAAAAAAAAAAAAAAAAAAAAGAAAACAAACAAAAGTATCATATGAAAAGTTCCTATAATTAGTAAAAATATAATTATCAATGGAAATGCAAATATATCATTAATATTTAGAAATATATTCTTCACAATAATAAAGAGATAAATGCAAATTAATCTAGCAATAAAATAACATGTTTTTCCAGGAATAGAAAAGATAATGAAAATTGGGCATACTCACAAAATGCTTAAAGAACATTAATTGGTATTTTATGTTTGGAAATCAAATATGACATGTGCATCATTTTAACAGAATAATTTCTATTTAGGAACGTTATCTCACCAGACAAAGTATCTATCTATATCTATATCTATATCTATATCTACATCTATATCTATATCTATATAGATATGTATATATATATATATATATATATATATATATATATAGTAATTGTACACAACACCTTTATTTTTATTTATTTCTTTTTATGTGGTACTGAGGATTGAACCCAGAGCCTTACACCTGTTAGGTGAGTGCTCTACCACTGAGCTACAACTCTAGCCCTATTTAAATCTTTATTGTTATATTTGTGTGAGAGAATAACCTCAGAATTGCTCCATTTTTAATTTACCAATAGCAGTATAGTCGAAACTGGCACCTGCCTTCAAAAAAAAATTTAAAAAAAATTGTTGAAAACAAAAAAGCCATGTTCACAAATTTCACAGTAGTATCAGTGAACTATGGTTAAAGTTTCACTTTTTGTGCTGTGCAGTTCATCTTGGGAAAGTTCTTCATTTTTTGGATTTTCTCTCATTTTATTTCCTCGATTTATTAAATGATAAAATGAAAGATCATTTTATACATGTATTTCTGTTATTATAGAATGTTTTTCTGCCTGAGATAAATGTAGTAATATAATGATTAAAACCATATTAATTTTAAAAAGTGAGGTTAGCATTACAGTAGAACTGAATAATAGAAATTTACACAATAAAAGCAAGTTTGTTTACTATGTAAACACTGTTTACCCCTAAAGATTTAATTTCTTCTCATTCTGAAAAAAATTTTATTATTTCCCAAAATGTATGTTTTTATTTCTGTGTATGTTCATTATTTAAAATTGTATTAAGGAATTTTATTTTATTATTTACTGTTATTCTATATTAGCCAAAATGATTTTAGAGTTTTTTTTAACATCTTCACTTTTACTTATTTATTTTTATGTAGTGCTGAGGATCGAACCCAGGGCCTAACGCATGCGAGGCAAGTACTCTATCACTGAGCCACAACCCCAGCCCCAGTCAAGATTCTTCAGAGAAACAAAACCAATATGATCTTTATGGATGTATAGATAAGTTTTTAATAGATAGATAGAGATAGACACATAGGCAAACATAAAAGAATATTTCTTGGAAGGAATTGATTCATAGACACTGATGAATCCTTTTATCTGCAATTTTGAAGCCAAACACCCAGAAAACTCAGGAGTATATTTCTTTCTCAGTCCAAAGACTTGAAAACCAGTGTAGATGATTCTGTAAATTCTGGAAAAAACTGAGGTCCCAGATCCAATAGTGAGATAGGAGAGGGCCAAATTAACTTTTCCTCCACTTCTTGTTTAATTCATGCCCTTTATTGATTGGATGAAGCCACCACAATGGGTAAGGCCATCTCATTTAATAAATCCATTGATTCAAATGCTTATCTAATCCAAGAACACACCTTTATAGACACACCCAGCTGAGTACATCAAAATGCAGTGAAGTTGACACAAATATTTAACCATCATACTATGCTTATAGTCATGTTTACTTAAAAATAATGTTTATATTCTTTATAGTTTTGATACCATTAACTTTCTGACTAGTTTCTTTTCTTTTATCCTTGAACTCTTTCAATCTTATCAGAGAGTAACATTTTTTTTTCAAAATTTAAGTCAGAGCTGGCATGGTGGTACACACTGTAGTTAGAACTACTCAAGAATTTGAGGTAAGAAGATCACTTCAGTCCAGGAATTTGATTGAAAGCAGCAGCACAGTAACATCCTGTATCAAAAAAATAGTCAGATTATATCATTCTTTGTCCAAATCCCTGGATATAACCCCCAATTTCAAAATTGCAACAGAAAGCCTATGTTTATAATGGCTTCAAAACTCTATATCATCTAACCAGGTCATAATCTCCTCTCTTCTCATTCTACTACTCCACCATGACCTCGTTGTTATTATTTGTAACCTTCTTACTCCTACTTGACTTGACCACTTGTTATTTCCTCTGTTTATAATATCACAGTTCCTAATATAGTCAGAGGAGTAATTTCTCCACAGATTTTTCTCTCTCATTGATTTCAAGATCCATGGATGATTCTTGTCTGAAACAATGATTAAATTGTTCCAGAAAGCCAGTGCTTATAATGGCTTCAAAACTTTATATCATCTAACAAGGTCATAATCTCCTCTCTCCTCATTCTACTCCTCCACCATGATCACTTTGTCATTTTTTGCATCCTGCTTACTCCTACTTGACTTAACCACTTGTTATCATCTAAAGAGGATTCTTGCCTAAAACAATTACTAAATTGGAAATTAATATAAAAACATGATTTTCTAATTATGCCATTTCTTGCATATTTATTAAGTAGCATTTTTCTCTAAAGAATGCCCTAGCAATATTGTATTATATGGATATTTCACAATTTGTTTCTGCAGCTACCAGTTGATGGCCAAATCTAAGAAGTTTGGGTCATATGTGGATTCTGTTATATTTATTCTGCATATGTGGATTCTGTTATATTTATTCTTTAATTTTTTTGTAATTGTAGATGAATAACATGCCTTTATTTTATTTATTTCATTTTTATGTGGTGCTAAGGATCGAACTGGTACCTCACACATGCTCAGCAAGTTCTCTTTCACTGAGCTACAGTCCCAGCCCCTTACATTTGCCCTTTTTCTTTTTTCTTTAATTTGTTCTTTTTCTTTCTTTTTGAGACAAAGAAAGACAGCCCAGAGGACCAAATGGGTAGACTACTGAAACCTCCAGAGTCCCAAATGGAGTGAAAGGAAAAAGAGAAAAAAGTAGGAAAAAATAATATTTGTTCTTAAGTATTTCATATTTTTAATGGTACTATTACATTTCAGTAGATGATTGTTTATTGTTAATACATGAGAAATATACTACTGATTTTTGTATATTGGCCTTATATGCAGTGACATTGTCAGGCCTTCACTTATTAATTCTAACTACGTTGTTACTGTCTCTTAGGGATATTCTATGTACAGGATAATAATCTGCTGAGAGCCATAGCCAAGTAGGAATGAAGCATGGCATTTTGGGGTTGAAAGGTGACCCTACTCAGGGATTAGGGTGGCTCTTGATTTAGGCTGGATCCTGCTGTGATTAGGGCATATCCTGCTGCCTCAGGCTCCTTGGAGTTCCTGTTGAGTTTTCCCAGGGTTCTGGTAGAATTGGTATGCAGAGCCCAGTGGGGGGAGTGTATTATTTCCCAGGTAGTGTGGGGAGAGTGCCAGTGAGAGTTTGGGAATAAAGAGTTGCTGTTTGAATCTACAAGGCTTTGTGGTGGCTCAGTTATTTTGTGCCCAGGCAGACTGTGGCAATAATCAGTTTTTCCTTTAGAGTACATGCATTTTATTTACTATCCATTTTCTTCCTTTATTCAACTAGTAAAATGTTTAAAGGAAGTGAGAAGAGTAGACACTTTATCTTATCTTGATTTTTGTAGGAAAGTATTCAGTCTTTCACCACTGAGTTTAATGTTAGCTTATGTTAGTTTAATGTAGTATTTTTAAAATCATTAATTTTTAGAGATACCTTTTATCAGGTTGAGGAAGTTCTTTTTGATCACTAGTTTGCTTTAGTTGCTATTTTTACAAAATCATAAATGAATGTTACAATTTTGCAATTTTGAGAGGAATGTATTAAGATAAGCACGTGGTTTTCCTTCCTTTCTCTACAAATGTGGTAACATGCCTTGATTGTTTTGCAAATGTAAAAAATAAGCTTCTTTTTTTGACTCAAACTGAAAAAAAAAGCCCTAGCTCTATCTTCCATCCACTATACTTTGAAGAATATTATGGACTCATGGATTTTGTTTAGATTCATTTAATGTTTTGTAATTTTTTATTGGCTTAATGCTTAAATTTCTACAACTTGGGTTAGTGCAACTCCCTAAAAATTTGTTCTCTTTGATAATACTCTTTGAACAATGACTTGCTTCCTGGCACAGAAAAAAAAGTTAGATCAGGCTCACTTGCACAGTCCCTCTCTGATACCTGAAATTTGTCATTTCTGCAAGAGTCTCTTATCCATATTAGTGTGAAATGGTATATGTGTGGCACTATCTGGCCACTAAGTTCCCCATTTCCATCACTGGTCTTTCTTCTTTCTTCTTAAGACATTTTATATTATTTATTTATGGTAAATTATTGAAAATATTCTTCTCATATTTTCTCATTTGTCCAATTGAGCTTTCATTTACATTATGTAATATGTGGATTTCTAGTTGTAGTAAGTTGTTGAGATTTAGGACTTGGCTTATATAAAAGTTCACATATATTTTCTTCTTGTACTTTTATGATTTTATTACTTACATTTAATTTTTTATCCAATTGAAACATATTTTCCTATTTGATATATGGAACAATTTCACTATTTTTCTAACTGACGCATTAATTGTTCCAGTTTCATTCATTTAAAATTCCAGTTTGACATGGCAGGTTTTTTTTTTTTATTTTTAGGTACTTATATTCATTTCTGATTTTTTCTTTATTCAATTGGCTCTGCATTTTTAATGCAGAACCACAGTATTTTCTGAGGTAACTGACAAATATTTAATATATTCAAGGTGACAATCTAATGTTTTAATATACATGTACATTGTGAAGCAATTACTTTAATCAAGTAAATTAATTATCATAGAGAGTGTATGTTTTTTTTTGTGTGTATGCTGAGAATTAAAATCTACCCTCAGAAAATTTCAACTATAAAACATATACCCATTTCTCAACTCTACTCCAAACTCTGATAACCACTGTTCTACTCTGAATTCAATAATTTGAGAATTTGCATGTGACACAAAGAAACATTTGCCTCTCCATAATGTTTGAAATACAGAGAGTTTGTAATATCTGGAAATCTTATCTCCTATTCATGTCACTTTTTCTTTCAGGGTGTACATATGTATTTCAATGCGTTCTCTGCAAAATGAATGTTAGAACTGATTTTTTTTCCTCAAGGAATAAAACACAGCTTGTAAAATGTGTGTTAGGATTGTGTTAAATTTCTCTGTTAACTTGAAGAGAACTTACATCAAGAAATACCAAACAAGAAATACTTTTCTGTTAAAAGGAGTCTGCTCAGCTTCTTCTCTTATTGCTTTTTCATACATCTTGATATGCTTATTCCTAGAAATTGCATCTTATTTGTTGTTTTGTTAATAAAATTTTTCTTCCATTTTATCTTTTAACAAGTTATTGTGTATATGCAGATTGATCTTAGACACTGATTTTCTATTCTACTTTCTTCAAAACTATTTTGCAAGAGTTTTATCACTGATAAATTTGTATTATTCAGACACATATATGATATGCTAATAGAAGAAATTCTATGTCTTCTTTTCCAATTGTTATGCTTCTAAGTATTTTGTTTTTTTAAAAAAATATTGCATTGGTGTCTACTTTTAATACAGTATTAAATAGGAATGGAAATAATGAGCATTCTTGCGTTCTTGACTTTAGTGTAAATTTCTTAGTGTTTCTCAATTAAGGTAGATGATGACCAAAGGACAGACAGTTCATATTGTTCTGATTGTTGGAAAAGGTATGGTTTTGAAATTTTTTCATTAGAATAATGAAGAGAGAGAGAGAGAGAGAGAGAGAGAGAGAGAGAGAGAGAACAAAAACATGACAATCTTATTACTAACCATCATGTTATTTAAACAAAATGAAATATTATTTCACAATCTCAAAGTAACAATAACAAAGTGTTGGTAAACATGTGGAATGATGAAAAGTTTTCTACAATATTGAAAGTTCAGATTATTACAAATGTAGTTTTAAAAACAATTCAACATCCAATGACAAAAATATTTTTAGAAATAGAAAAGTGTCTAAAAGTTTCACTTATGGATAATATGTGCACATATATGCATTAGGAGATTTGTACAAGAAAGAAAAAATAAGGATTTGCAATGAAAAAAATCATGGAAAGGGTACAAATAACTATAAGGAGGAGAATTTAGTACTTATTGATATAATCTTAAATCTTGAGATAAAGTATGCAGCAATAAAAAGATCAAAACAGAGCTAAATCATATATAACAATATGTATGAACCCTTTAAAACAAGTAGAAAATAGAGCAAATCACAAAAGAATACATAGTGTCTAATATTTTATATGCAATTGAAGAACAGGCAAAATTCAGTGCTGTACTATTTGGGGATGGAAAATTATTTTAAAAACAGGCAAGAAAATTATTAACACAATGTTTAGAATAAATCTTCTGTTCAAAGAACTATAGAAAACAGAGTGTGCTTGGGAAAGGGTAAATGGGGCACTTAAACTATACTGGTGTTTCTTAAAGAAAGGTTGCCAGACAAGGCGTTTATATAATGAAAATTCTTATTGGCTTAATTATTTTGTTATACTGTGTGCGTATACAAATATGTATCAATAAATTCCACCATTATGCAAAACTATAAAGTATCAAGAAAACATGAAAAAAAATAGTACATGGACATTATTTTTAACTTTAGTTATAATAAATAATAAAAAATACATTTAGATGATTTTTAAGGGACTGTTAAAAAGTGGGCTATTCTGCATCAACCATACATCAATTGTCACACAGCTGCCCAATTATGATAAAGTTCAACTAGTGAGCATTTGGTTAGACATATTTATTTGATGAATAGCCAATCATATGAATAATTTTTCATTAAAAAGTCAAGTTTTTTGAAGTATTTCTGAAGAATTCTATTTCTATGTCAATATCACACATTTTAATGTGCAAATCTCCAGTGTTATAATATCCAAATCTAATGTAGAGTTGTTTCATTGAAGAACACTTGTGGTGTTCTTCCTTCAGGTGTTTTGAAACCAAGCTTCTCTCCCTGCTTGAGTGGTAAGTTCTCAAGAATGAATGAATAATATAGTTGCCAACACTTTCCAACACAGTTTCTATATTACAATTATTCACATTGTCATCAATTAATAAACACTGAACAAAATCCAGGTTACTCATATCAAAGCATATTGTAACAAAACATTTCTGCCTTTTTCTACTAATTTTATAGAAGAAAAATCAGTTCAAGAAACTCATATCTTAACTAATCTTAATCTTAATTAGAAATCGGTTCAGGAAAGGTGAAAGACAAAATACCCAAAAAAAGTAGGTCTCAGGGAAAATTATTGTACTATTCTACAAGTCTTTTTAATTATACTCACTATTTTAAGCTTCATCTCTTGAACTGCTTCTGTTTGTATGTGGTGCTGAGGATCGAACCCAGGCAGCACACATGCCAGGCGAGCGTGCTACCGCTTGAGCCACATCCCCAGCCCTTGAACTGCTTCTGTATACTGACACATTTCACTGTTTGAAAATATAATTTAATAAGTTTTAAAGGATATCAGGTAAAGCTAGGGTAAGAGGTGAAGGGGTAAATATTCAAATGTTCTAACTATATTAAGGAAACATTTTCTCAAAAAGGATGGTTCCTCTTTCTCAGTACATCAGTTTTTTCCCTTAAAGTGTTTGAGGTCCTCAGTGATAAAGCACTGTGATTTCCCAGAGATACTCCTTCTGTTTATCTCAGGTACTAAACTTTTATCCCTGATATTTCACCTAAGCATATGAAAGAGTACAAAACACTATTTAAATGGCCCAAAACTCCAAATTCACATTGTTTTGTTTTTATGCAAAGGGGAAAAAAGAGTGAGAAGCAGCCAGACACTAGCTTTTTGCTACCAGAACTTACAATTCCTTAACACCTAATTTTTATTATAAGTGAGAAGGTTACAGCTAGAATAAAGTGAACACAGTGTAAGCACAATCAGCACCCATTCGGTTTTCACAAGAAGCATCTTATTTAATTCTCATTCTAATCAGCTTTTAGACCTGACACTTGTTTTTAAATATGAAAAATAAACTGTGATTCAAGGACATGTTTAGCAGAGACATTGCAGTCAGTCCTTAGGGTGTTGAATTTAAATATTTTTTTTTTTATCTGAACCCAGAGATTTGTTCACAATATGTTGATGCCTCCAATGTGACAAGGACATGTGATTAAAGAGTTTCTATCATTTTTAAATAAAATGCATCCATTTCATGCCACAAAGCACAATTATTATTATTATTTTTTTACATTTGAGAGTTCATTTAACATCAATAATGTCATTTGAATATGTTTTTTGCCTTGTGGAACAATTATATTCAAGTAATTTTTCCTTTATTTGTTACATGTTCTATCTAGGATCTCATAGCACTTGAGAAGACATAAACTGGCACTCTAAGCCAAGACTTAAAAAAGTTTCCAAAGTCACCATTGTTTTGTTTTTGGTTCTTGGGTAGGAGGGTATGAAACAAATATCCACATTACAGAAGACCAGCATGCTGAATGTGACCAGTTTTGCTACATTGAAACTGCCTGGTAGTATCCTGGCTAGAAAAGTAATAAAGAAGTTAGAAGTTCCATAAACCCCAAGTAACCCAGAATACAGTAGAAGAATCCCTCATTATACTTAGGGCTGGTTTTGCCAAACTCCTATTTGGAGTCCATGTCAGGGAAAAGGGGTAGAATTGGCCAGTCAGATTATACAGATTCACAATTCAATGACTGAGCCATTGAAGACTATGGCATTAGAGAATCAGGTCACTATTCACATTTAAAATTTGCTTCATGGGGTGACAGTTTTGAACACAATAACCACAATGAAGGTCTTTGCCAAAATATGAGAAAAAGCTACAGAAAATACAACTCCAAAGAATGTTTGTCTCAGGATATAAGTGACTTAGCCAGGCTGACCAATAAACACGAGAGAGCAAAAGAAGCAGAGCATTACAAAAAGCAGGAGGAGGTAACTGAGGTTTCTGTTATTTATTCTGATGATAGGAGCATCTCAATATTGGTAAAATAGTCCTAAACTCAGAGAAGTGAGGACACATAATCTAAAGAACATGGGCCAAAATAGTACCTCTATGGTCTTCAGAGGAAAAAAAAAATCATAATCTTGAGGAGACACTGATTTCTCTGTTTATTTGGATACTGCCACCAGGAGCTTGACACATTGTTCCATATCTGAAAAAGATACGGTGATTTTTTTAATGTTCTTTCATCATTTTATAAATATATGCATAAAAGAAATACTTCTTGAGCAGAATCTTATTTAATTTCTGAAGGAAATGCACAGTTATATTCAGTTGTCCACAATATTAAAATGATACATGAATAAATTGATACTTTTCTTCAAGTGAAGAAATCCTCCAAACACTTGAATCTATACAAAATTCAAAAAGTGAGTTGAATTGAACAATGAGTGAGGATCAATATTTTGGAAAATGATATGGAGAGAAAACTGCATACAATATGAAAAATATAATTGATTATATGAGAAATGAAGAGAGGATGTATTTGAAGCTCTAAATTTTAATTATAGAATCAAACAAAACAGTGAAACACAGTTTTTGGAACTGTGGTGCTTTCTTTTTACTCATATTTTTATTTTAATAGTAACTTTACAAGTTCTGTGTTACTACTTTACCACTTATGTAAAGAATGATGCTGAAAGTAAAAAAAAAGAAGTATATTATTCTTATGGTGAAAAATTTATTTTATTGTTCTTCTCAAAAACTTAACTGCAACTTTGGTTAGTATTCTATTAAAATGGAAAATTGTTTTCCACTTATTTTCTCTTTTGTACTTGTGATAGAGCTTTCTGTTATTCAAACTTTCTTTTGTTTTCAGGGAAAATTTAGTATTATTCCTCACATAATCTCTTCACATGAAAAGATCTGTAGAGGTAAATACTTTGAAAAAAATTAAAAACAAATACAATGAAATATAAAGTTTATACATTAAATGTTCACTTAATTCACTCTTAAGACCATAGGGATATGTCTCTTGTAATTAGAAAAAAATTACACCTTCAATATAGGTGTACAGCACAAATCTTTACTAACAATAGTGAAATGTATTAACATTTCTATGCTATTGATGACTCCCCAAAGAAGTGGTACAAATCAGTTTATTTTAGGAACAATGGCTTCTTTATGATGATTATCAAAACTTAGTAGAACTGGCCATCTGTTCCATGCATTCTCCATTTGTCATTTTTTAGTTTTAGGTCTATACAACATCTTTATTTTTTAATTTTTACATGGTGCTGAGAATTGAACCCAGTGCCTGACGCATGCTAGGTGAGCGTGTTACCACTTGAGCCATGACCCCAGCCCTACAGTTTTTTTTTTTTTTTTTTTTTTTTTTTTTAATTAGTATCATGTAGATATACTAAATGTTGGGATTCACTGTGCTATATTCATGTATGTACATATGAAAGTTCAGTCAGATTCATTTCTCTGTTCTTCCCATTTCCCATTCCTCCTTCCTCCCCATCAATCCCATTAGTCTACTCTACTGGTATTTGTTTCTATTTTGATGATATCCCCTACCCCATTTTATACATTCTCTCTCTTTCATTCTACTCATCCTCTTATTTTGGATTCTTCCTCATATAAGAGAAAGCATTTGATCTTTGACTACTTGGGATTGACTTATTTCACACAAAATGATAGTCTCCAGTTCCATCCATGTACCAGCAAATGAAATAATTTCATTCTTCTTTATCACTAAGTGATATTCTTCTTTATCACTAAGTGATCTTCCATTGAATATATATAATTTTCTTTATCCATTCATCTTTTGAAGGGTACCTATGTTGGTTCATGGATTGACTATTGTGAAGTATGCTGCTCTAACATTGATTTGGCTGCATCAATATAGTATGCTAATTTTAGATCTTTCAGATAAATACCAAGGGTGGGATAGCTGTATCATATGGTAGTTCCATTTCAAGTTTTCTGAGTAATCTCCAGAGTATTTGCACTAACTTTCAGTTCCATCAACAATTATGAGGGTAAACTTTTCCCCACATCCTTGTCAACATTAATTATTATTTATATTTATGATCATTGTCACTCTGTATGTACATATGTTATACAAATTTATATCAAGAGTTACAACAATATCAATTATTGCATATCATAGAGATAAAATCATAGAGATAAAATCTTAATGTGGTTTTGATTTGCATTGCCCTGATTCCTAGAGATGTTAAACACTTTTTAAATGTATTTTTCAGCCATTTGTATTTCTTTAAGAAGTGTCTGTTTGGATCATTTGCCCATGTATACATTGGGTTATTTGGTTTTTGGTAGTAAGTTTTTTGCATTCTTTTTATATTCTGGATATTAATGCCCTAAGTATAAGGTAGCAAATATCTTCTTTATAATGTTTCCTCAAACAATGAAACTTCAAATTAATTTGTTACATGGATAAAGAATCAGGGAATTGTTATACATGACAACCTGTGTCTATGACTTTTCATACAATGCATGTGTATTTGTAACTACAAGCTAAAATGTGCAAGAAATATATCATTTATTTTCTTCAAATAAAATTAAGGCAATTCTCAAACTCTATCCAACCCTGTTGTCAGGAAATCCTATTTTATCTGTTACCATGAAGAACTTAATAACCTTTTAGAATTACACACTTTTTATTTTGCTTGGAACATTAAGAAAAGATCACCTTATCCTTGGTTCATCTTGATTTCTGCTAATTGTCATCTAATGCAGGTGCTTGCTGATCTCAGAAGAATGGCTCTGCTAATTCTGATCCAAGTTTGAGTAAAGGCATCTGTAGATTCCCAGTACTAAATGTCCAGTACTTAATATCCAATTTCACTTCCAAGTTTGCCAGGGTGGCATGTTAAAGTATTGACAAATGATAATACATACAGCATTTTATCAGGATGTGAAAAGAGTGTATACCATGTTACATGTATGCATATTCTTGATAATTCTCAGAGATAGAATATTTTCTGATTACTAAAGTGTGAAATACACATGGGCATATGTGTCAATTCAGTAGGCAAACCTACCAATTGAGACATAATTAATTCACTAGGTGCTCTTAAAATAACTTAAAAATTGCTTGATGATCACAAATGTTCTTTTAAATAGTTCATATATGTCTAATTCTGCTCTCAGATCCTCTTTCTGATAATAGAGCTTTCCCACAAGAAATATTGAGTACCTTGTAATAACATAAATGCAAATTCTGCTTTCTATGTTTCTTCAAAGGCCTGAAAATTATCCATATTTTCACTTTCCACTATTAAACATAATTCAAATGATGGTTCAATGAAATGCTCAATTATTCTATGTATGTGTGAAAGACTTTGCTTCTATTGGACACATTTTAACACTTTAAACGTAGTTTATGTCGTTTATTATGTACATGAAAATGTCAGATTACACAAATTTATGTCAAGAGTTACAACAATATTGACTATTGCATATTATAGTATGTTTTTACCATCTTGATATAAAAATTTTATTTTTAAAGAGATGAAAGTAAACATGAATGAAATAATGACTTTCAAGTATACTGGATAGAAACATAAACTTTTGTGATCTGAATGAGGCAATTTTTGGAAGTGTATGTTAAAATTTTTACTTCACACTAATTGTTAATTTTTCTTTACCCAAATATATAAATAAATAATCTCTAATTGTATTATGTAGGACCTTGAATGCCTCTCCATTTATGGATAAAGTCCAGTAATACGAAAATAAATTATCAGTTTAGATTAGGTTAAAGTGAAAAAAAAAAACTTATAAACCATTCCTTTCCTGAAAGTTTCTTTTGCAATTTTAACTAAAAATTGGTTTGCAAGGTCTTTAAATTTTAATTTTGTGCAGTTTAGTTTTAATTAAGTTGGTAAAATGTTCAATGTAGTTATAATATTTTAAACTTCTACCTCACTTTTCTATATTGATTCATGAAGTACAAAAATTAATTGAATCACATAATTCTTCACAAAATTATTTAAAGTTTACTTTATCATTTTTATTTAGAATTCTGATTTAAAAATAAAAATACAAAACATTTGAGAGAGTATACATTTTCCAATAAATTGTGCTGAATCTGTTGAATTACCATAATAGAAAAGAATTATCTTGATTCTCCTATTTCAAATTGCAGGCATAAATTTCAATTATACCACTTATCTAAATGTGAAAAAGTACGGAATAAATGTTTAGGAGAAAACTAGAGAATACTTTCACTACTTTGATGAAAACAGATTTCTCAAAATGACCAAACATATAAACTATAAACAATAACAAATTGGACTAGGTTGCAGTTAGGAACACTTGTAAACCAAACTAGAAAATAAAAAGTCAACTCACAGAGGAGAAAATAGTCTCAGTACATATATACAAAGGTCTACATTCAAAAATTCTATAAATGATGTGGCTGCAGTTGTTGAATAAAAGATAGTCACCAATTCAAAAAGTAGGTATCCAAATGATAATTAACACACAAACAGAAGTTGAATAGTTGGCAAATATGTGAATGATTGCTTAAAAAATACCATCCCTTCCTATCGTACAAATTAGCATTCCATAATGAAGAACATGAAAAATCTCTTTATATATTGTTATGGGATAGTATTTAATATAGTACAAAGTAGGTTATCATTGCTTCTTAAAGATGAAATAAATGGGTATTTATCTATGCTTGCCTATTTGTACCCAGATATAAATTATTTACAGGAAAATATGTGAGAATTTCAAGTTTTGAAATTAGTTTTCTCTTGGAAAATGACTCATTGAAAATTTATTGACAGGACAGCAAGAATGAAGATGTTATATGCTTTTATAAAATAAGGAAAACCTGGAATGCACTACTAATTTTTAAAACAGAAAAGGGATAGGGCATGAGATATTTGAATAACTTAGAATGTATACAACAACTGAAAAATACTTTTCAATAAATAGTAATATTTCTACTAGTCTTTTAATTGTCACTGTAAAATAATTGAAATTCCTGAAAATAATTCAGAAGCAATTTGAGGTTTATATCAATAAATCTTATTTCAAACTGTCTTGAGGATAAAAATTGCATAACACCTAGTGACTATGTTTTGGTCATGATTTGATTCTATTTGGCATAGCTTAGTAAAAAGGACCATATATTGAGAGAGAAATGGATTTAATGGAAAGAGCATATATAAAATATGAATACTTTTATTGAGACCATGCTATATTATTTAGTCCAATTTCATTTTAAATAAGCAACTGATCTTTTTAAGGATGCATTTAACAAAACAAAAATCTGTAAAGGGAGACATTTGGGTCACATTATACCTAAAATTCCCATTCGTGGTCCATATTTGTTACAATTCTGAATTAAATATAATGTTCTTACTAAATAACAAAGGTGTAATGAAAATAAATATATAACCATTGAAGGTCTAAATATTATTCTTGGAACATGTTTAGAATCTCATAAATATTTTTATAATTATTATGATTTGTTTCATAATGGAAATATTAAATTACCAAGGAGGGAATAAGGGATGTTCTTAAGTGTATTATGCTTTTACAAAATTCTTTTAGACTTGGGCACTGTGATATACACCTGGAATCCCAGAAATTTGGAGGTGAGGCCATTAGGCTTGCAAGTTTGATGTCAGTCTTGCCAAATTAGAGAGGAACTTATCACAATAAAAAATGTAAAAATGACTGGGGATGTAGCTCAGCAATAAGCCATCCCTGGATTCAATCCCTATATAACAAAAGTAAATTTTATGAAAAGCATCCTTATCTAATATATACTAGTGAAAACATAATCAATCAAGAAATAGAAAAGACAATTTAAAACCCAGTACCCTGGGAAAATACTAGAATAAGCTTTTGCTACCTCCCATGGATGAAGAGCCACACTTTAACCATTATTAAGTGATTCTTCCTCCAACCTGAGTTACATTTCTTCTTGAAGAGCCCTGATAATGACATGCAAAACACCACAGACATTGTAACTCTGGGGTGAGGTATTCATATCCCAAACATGCAAAGCTGGAGTTTTCAGGGTACCATTTTGTTCACATTTACTCAATATTCTGATTCCATGTTGATCCAAGTATGGGCATTCAAATTGTATAGATCACACATCCTGGATAAAGATGTCATGGGGGAATTTTACAGGCTGAACATTTATTGGAAAACCTAGAAAACCAGGAACCTCATCAATGTGTACTGAAAAATGATAATACTCCACCAAAATATGTGTAACTTTGACTTTGTCCAAAGGGTCATATAGTGATATCCATGTTGGAAAGTTTACCCAGATATTTCCAAGTGAAATATTGTAATATATCTTGAGAACAAACCTAAGAAGAGGGTGTGTATCTCCAAATACATTGAGATTTGAAAGTGTGAATCTTTCCATAAAAATTTGGTCATTACTAGTGTCCTTAACAGTCTTTTCTGTAAATGCAACACACAGTCCATTATTGCTCATCTCTTGTGTCACATTCCTGAGGAACATTTCTCCTCTGATGTCATCTGCAACTACAAGGCCAAACCAGATCCAACCAAAAATGCACACTTAGTTGAATAATTCTATGATACAGAGCTGTAGGGTTCATGGAAAAATGGTAAAGACATTGGAACTGGGCTTTGTCCCTGAGGCTGTGGTCAAATGATCTAAACAGAATAGAAGGATCTAAATAGAATAGAATGTTACTACTTAGACAAAATTTTGATGTATATTCACAAATAATTTAACTTTTTCTACCTCTTCCATGCAAAAATAAGTTTGCTAAGAAATATCAGTAAACTATATATTATATTTTACATATCATTTTATGTATATATGTATGTAATTTTGTGTGGTGCTGAGGATAGAACCCAGGGCATTGCATGTTAGAGGCAAGTGCTCTACTGCTGAGCCCTAACTCCAGCCCCTATATTTTTTAAATATATCTAAAGAAAGTCACAACAGTTTTCATTTCCTAATAACATTTAAAGTACTATAACTCAGCAAAGGTTATTTGCAAATCCAGTATTTCCAATACTGAGCTCTACCCTTTTTTGGATCACTAAAAGAATGAAAAGTTAACACTCTATTTTTTTTTTCTTGAAACCATAAATATGAAATCAAATTTGGTGGTTAAAGAATAATGTGTTAAGTATTTTAAAATTCACAAGAGAAAGAAAAAGACACCTGCATATAATTATGAGTCCTTATGCCTTCTTGTAAAACACCTAATGCACAGTCCACTATGCCAATATGAAGAAAATGTCCTTACTGTTTTCCCATTACTTTATATACAATATCTCATTGTTCAGTACCCTCCAGCTCTTCCCATGTTCTTACTTTATAGGAAACTTGTCAATTGAGTTGTCTATATTGCCATTCCTATTTGTTTCTTTACTTTTCTCTTATTCCCGCTCTATCAGGTATGCTGACACACTCCATCTTTAAAAAACTAAGTCACTGATTACCTCATTTCTAAATCAAATGACAAATCTTTAGGACTTGTTTTACTTAATGAACTCCTGGTATAAAACATTTGATCATATTCTTTTTCTTGAAACATGCTTCTTAATTATTTTTTATAATTCCCTTTCACCATAATTAATTTCTAGGTTATAACATAATTTATCAGTCTACTTTACTGAATCTACCACAACTCCTCAAACTCATAGTATCAGAAGACCCCATTGCTCACACCTAGAATCTTTCCCTTTTTCAACAAATACACATTTTTTAAATGATCTCCCAAATTAATATGTCCACCATAAAAATTAACCCAAAGCCCAGATCCCTATATTCACCTGCTCATCAAACAAGTAAACTTCAGGTTTTAACAGATACTTTCAAAATAATAATTTTTGAGGGCAAATGTTAATTAAATGATTGTCACCCACCTGGGTGAATCAATAAATGCTTTAAACATTTTTGAAGAATGAAAAATCATGAAAGCATAAAATAAAGATGAACAAGTACTTTTAGGATGAAAGCAAAAAGTCTTAAGAAAATATTTAATAGATGCACAAAATAAGTAATTTTATTAGATAAAATAAGATAATAATATTAACTTTTTGTTTGCTTTTTGAAGGATGATTATGAGCACATGAGGCTAAGGAAACAAGTCTAGGTTTGTTTAATTTTTCCCAATAATTTACTGAACAACATTTAAATTACTATTATAAACATATATACTTAAATTTTATGTAAAAAAGTCATTCTTTAGTACAATTTGAAACATTAAATTTATTTCTAGGAAAGGGGCAGTGTTAAAATCAATGAGAGAAAAAAATTACATTTCTACCATTATATAACAAAGGTCAGATTAAAAATATAAAGGAATAAAAAAATGAACTCAAAAGCACAGGAATAAAAATTAAAAGAGTAAAGAGTACATAATTCCTTCAACCAAGATTGTAAAAATTACTCAAGGCATGTTAAGAGAGAAGTAAATTGGGATTATCATGCACTATAGCTAGTAGAGAAAAATTTTTTTTTCATGACAACTTCTAATTCTGTCACAACCTTTATAAATATGAATACATTTGACTCTGAACTACCATTATTAGAAAACTACTTAAAAGAAGTTATTATTGATGAATGTAAAGATTTTAAAACCTATTAGATGAATTGAAACAATTATAATAGTGGAAAATTGAAAATAATCTAATGATCTGAACATAGTAAATCAGTTAAATACCTTGTAGAAAGAAATTATAGGGTGCAATTTAAATTGATATAAAAGAAAAGTAATTGCTCATAAGTAAAATATGTTCCCAGTATTTGCACAATGGAAAAGATTTTTAAAAAGGCATGTGAATAGAAATGCTGCCTACCCAGTATATTTATGATGTTTTAAAATTTCATAGGAAAAAGTTGTGATGATAACCCTAATAAAGAGAAAGTTGTTATTTTCTCTGGCTGGTAAGATCATAGGTTATCATTATTTTACATATGAATTTTATGTTTACATATTTTGTATATACTTTTCTACATTTTAATGTTTTCAAAGAAAATTTTATTATACAAACACAATTTTGCTTTGTGAAGACATATTTCAGAGAAAAAAGGAATAAAGAGTACATTGTTAAGAAGTCTCATACCTTTTCTATAAGCACAAATTAAATTTTTGTCATTTATTTCTATATTTAACCACAAAAGCCAGAATTGTTTATTTACTTGGGGGACATTGTAGAGACCAAGTACCTGGGAACTCTGAGCTGATATCCCTGTTGAAATGTATCTTGCACAGCCACCAGCTTGTTTCTCTTCTCAGATCTACAGTCTTAATTAGGAACTGGAGGACTGTTTCCTGAAAGTAAAGACATAGAAGTCTCCATGGCCTTTTTCTCAATAAAGTCAACATTGAAGAGATGGAATCCAAGAGACATGTTGAATAACATATTCAAGTCCTTGTTGATTTTTTCCTACAGCAAAACCCATGGCCAGCAGGTGCTAGTAATGCTTAGTAAGATCCCTAGAAGTAAAGGGTGAAAAGACAATTTTATAAATTTTGTTTTTTAAAAAAGATGAGTCATAAAAGAATACACATGATAACCAAAAAAATGAATATGTCATCCTGAAAACATTTATAAATTTGGTGCCTAAAAAAAATCAGACTTGACAGTCTGATGATTTACAGTCGAATTTAAAATATGGGCTTTTTGATGCACAGTAAAACTGAAAAAATGCCAGGGAATAAAATAAATAGGAAATGACAGGCATTAAAATTAGAATTTAGTTATCCTGCCTTAGATAATAGGATGTAATTCAGAAATAATATTTTGCTAGATTAAACAGGGCAATAAACCACAGTAGTGTCAAAAAATCAATTCAATTATATCAAAGGATAAAACTTTAATAGTTCTCAACATCATGTCCTGCACCTTTACACAAAGAAAAATGATTCTCCACTCTAGAGTGATTATACTCTTAGGAAAACAGATAAACTTACTCATAAACATTATCAAGCATATAAAATTTATCTTTAAAGCCAAATTCACTCTCAGCGAAAAAGAGTTCACCAATAATGAAATCCCCATCTTGACAATAGCCAGGAGAAGCAGGCACATTTAGTGAAAGAGCAGGATTTTGTTCCTGTGATAAAAACAGGAGAACACCCAGCAGAGGAAAAATATAAGATGATTTTATATTAACAATGGTAACATGAAAATACTAATAAAAATTTTAAAATTCAGAAATAAAGTCTGTTGAGAATTTTGTCAAGAAGTAATCAATGCTACAAGTATTTGAATGGATTGTGTTCAAAACAAGACTCTGTAATCCACGTGTGACAAATTTATAAAGCCAGTCAATTTGTCCTGACTTGATGCAAAATGGTAATATGTAAACATTCTTTTGATGTGTGGGAGTGTGTAGAAATTACACCTGCTCAGCCTCAATTCATGTCCTTTTCATAGAATTAGTGCAAGACTCTAAGGGGTCACACATGTCAACAAGTGCTGTCGAGGATGTGGGGAAAAGGGTACTCTTGTACATTGCTGGTGGGACTGCAAACTGGTGCGGCCAATCTGGAAAACAGTATGGAGACTCCTGGGAAAGCTGGGAATGGAACCACCATTTGACCCAGCTATTGCCCTTCTTGGACTTTTCCCTGAAGACCTTAAAAGAGCGTACTACAGGGATACTGCTACATCGATGTTCATAGCAGCACAATTCACAATTGCTAGACTGTGGAACCAACCCAGATGCCCTTCAATAGATGAATGGATAAAAAAAATGTGGCATTTATACACCATGGAGTATTACGCAGCACTAAAAAATGACAAAATCATAGAATTTGCAGGGAAATGGATGGCACTAGAGCAGATTATGCTTAGTGAAGCTAGCCAATCCCTAAAAAACAAATACCAAATGTCTTCTTTGATATAATGAGAGCAACTAAGAACAGAGCAGGGAGGAAGAGCAGGAAGAAAAGATTAACATTAAACAGATACATGAGGTGGGATGGAAAGGGAGAGAAAAGGGAAATTGCATGGTAATGGAGGGAGACCCTCATTGTTATACAAAATTACATATAAGAGGTTGTGAGCGGAATGGGAAAATAAACAAGGAGAGATATGAATTACAGTGGATGGGGTAGAGAGAGAAGATGGGAGGGGAGGGAGGGCCGATGGTAGAGGATAGGAAAGGTAGCAGAATACAACAGTTACTAATAGGGCATTATGTAAAAATGTGGATGTGTAACCGATGTGATTCTGCAATCTGTATTTGGGGTAAAATTGGGAGTTCATAACCAACTTGAATCTAATGTATGAAATATGATATGTCAAGAGCTTTATAATGTTTTGAACAACCAATAAAAAAAATTAAAAAAAAAAGAAAAAAAATTAGACGAAAAGCAAAAAATAAAAAATAAAATAAAATAAAATTTGATTTAAAAATAAAAATGACAGCAGAATGCATTACAATTCTTATTACACGTTTTACTTTGAAGCTGCTGTCCTGATTCTCAACGTGGCTGCAGGGGCAGCAGCAGGAGACACAGCAGCGGCCACAGCAGCGCCACAGCAGCAGCAGTGAGAAGGACTCCTGTATGTGCTGCAGCCACAGGGCTGGTTGGGTGATGCCCCCCAGGCTGGGGGACTGTATTCGCTGCCGCTGCCACCACTACTGCTGAGGAGACTTGAGGAGAGAGGCACCTCCCAGCTCCCGCAGCCGCTGGACTTCAATGCCCAGTCCCCAATGTTCACCAGCGTTTTTCCTTGGAATATGCATTGCACATTTATGGCGATTGTAAGCTTGAAGGCAAACTTTTGCCAGGCTCAGCACAGCCTTGTGCCATAAATAACATTGCCTTTAAGACTCTGGACATAGAAGCTGGGCTCCGAAATAGTTGACTTTTTTTTTTTTAATCGAAAGCATATTTCTTTTAATGACTCCAGAAAATTAAGCATCAAGTAAACAAAAGTGGAAAATGACCTACACTTTTAATATATTTCACTAGAGCCTAAATATATTAAAGGCTGCTATGTTTTGTATGTAGTTGGATTTTTTTGGACTCCGAAGGAATCCATCTGCAGACATTGAAGCCCAAGCAGAATTTGGATTGGTGTGGATTCTAAATACTTCTGCTTATCTTTAAGAGGAAAACTTCATAAAGAATAAACAAGTTGAATAGAGAAAATATTTATAATAGGCATTTTAGATGTCTTTTTAAATTTTTTCTGCTGTGAAACATTTCAAGATTTATTGATTTTTTTTTTTTTTAATTTTCCCCATCATATTCACACACAGGCTCACACTTTATATTCGCCATAATGAACCGTCCAGCCCCTGTGGAGATCTCCTATGAGAACATGCATTTTCTGTTAACTCACAACCCTACCAAAGCAACTCTCAACAAGTTCACAGAGGAACTTAAGAAGTATGGAGTAACAACTTTGGTTTGAGTTTGTGATGCTACATATGATAAAGCTCCAATTGAAAAAGAAGGAATCTACATTCTAGATTGGCCATTTGATGATGTAGCTCCACCCCTCTAATCAGATAGTAGATGATTGGCTGAACCTGTTAAAAACCAAATTCCTTGGAGGGCCAGGTTGCTGTGTTGCAGTGTATTGTGTTGCAGGATTGGGAAGGGTACCTTTGCTGGTTGCACTTGCTTTGATTGAATGTGGAATAAAGTATGAAGATGCAGTTCAGTTTATAAGACAAAAAATAAGGGGAGCATTCAATTCCAAACAGTTCTTTACTTGGAGAAATATCAACCTAAGTTGCGATTACGCTTCAGAGATACCAATGGACATTGCTGTGTTCAGTAGAAATAAATAGAAACGAAGGCTTATGTAATTGTAGCATTTGGAGGGAACTCTTGGTACCTGGAAATGTAAATCTGGAATTTTACCTGTGTCATTGAAGTAGTGATGGATTCTATACTCCTCAACCACTCTTCTTAACAATTAGGAAAAAGTAAACAAATAAGAAATCCCTCTACAACATGAATAAAATGTTGAAGGAAAAAGGAAATAAAAATAAAAACAAATTTAACCAAAATGATTTAATTCACTTGTTTTGACAAAGAATAACACACTCGGCAATTTACCAGGATGCAGAAAGAGTTTGTCCCATGTTCTTGAATTTATTCAGGTTCTTGACACTTCTCAGAAATTTGATATCTTCTGGCTAGTACAGTGTGAAATGCATATAGTCATATGTGTAAATTTAGTGAACAAAACTATCAATTGTGAAAAAATTAGTTCAATGGTGCTCCTGAAATAATTTCAAAATTGCTTGATGATCTCAAATGATCTTTCTTATGGTTTAAATGTATACTTCTAACTCTACCACCAGATCATTTTTCTGATTATACCAGTAGTCCAGGAGAAACACTGAGCACCTTATAGTAACATGAATTTCAATCTTTGTATGTTCCCACAGAAATTATAAAATTTAAATTTTCACTTAGTTCAATCACAATGATCTTCCAGAAAAACATTGACTCTATTCTATATGTGTGTTTATTTTGCTTCCAATGGGCATGGCTTAATTCTTTAAGTGTTGCAGTGGTCTATTTTGTGCTTTGAATATATAGCCCTTGTTGCTCTGCTGCCACTTATTTTTTAAATGGACAACTTTCTTTCTCTTCCTTTCATTCTTCACTTCCCTAATATCTCCCCATCCCAATCTTCCCTCCTTAATCTCCGGGGAAACAGGAATACCTTTATCCCCACTCTAGGCAGAGTTTATCAGTCCTTGAGCACCTGCCTACCACAGGAACAGGAATGAAGTAATTCAGACTTTGGTGATGGTACCAGAAGATCTAAGAAATGACCATTTCCCAAATTAACAAGTGAATTACAACAGAGAACACCTGGAATTTAGCCTTTGAATCATCTCTTTAAAAACCCTTTCCCCCAACCACATGGGTAGGATCATAGACTCTGGGACAGGAGTCCCATGTGTTTCTCCTTTGTTAGCAAAACTAAAAACACTTCTTTTTCCTTTTTCTCAAAACCATGTCCTTACTATTGGATTGGCATCAGGGCAAGGGCCTAGCTTTTGGTAGTATAATGACAGATTGTACAACTTATAATAGGGATGAATATTCCTAAGATTACACAAATTTATATGAAGTAACTATAATTCTTATATAGATTATAACATGATATTCTTTGTCCTCATAAAAATCTGTATTTCATTTTAAATACTGTAGAAGCAGAGATGACAGGGCTAATTACTTTATTATGTAGTATATAGAAACAAACATTTTATGATCTTAGCTAGGCAATTCACACTCAATTATCCACCACTAGTTAATTTTCCTTTTTATTAGTCAAAAGCTCTTTGCTAATAATGCACATATTAAATATGTGCATACCCTATTGTCATATACATATATGACAATATGTTGTTATACTGATGGAAAACTATATCAAACTAACATAAGGGAGAAGTATTACATTCTAATATCTAATTAAAATTGCTTCTCTTGACATTCAAATCAATTTCTCATAATATAGTTTATACTAAGAAACTAAATTCCCAAGTATATAACAGCAATGGAATTAAAATATGTGCTGTTCTTTGAGGCCTCTCTAGCTGTGTGATATCACAATTTAAGTGGAATTTCAAAGTAGTCATGTTACATGAGGTTGCTGAAATGAGGTAGACCTATGAAATAACGTACTGGTTAACATTTTCCTTAAAGTTCAAGGGGACAGATAGATGTGAATGGTGGGAACACAAGGTTAAGAGAATAATTCTATCAAATGAGCCCACTGTGCTAACTCACAATAACACACATCATTCTTTGCCTACAGCAATCTGCTTGCAGCCTCACCTGGCCTAGATATCTCAGCAAAGGACAGTGTGTGAGTATATGTAATATATTTTTTAAATTAAAAATTGTTCTTGTTGCAATACATTTTTTCTAAAAATTTATTTGTTCTAAATCATTATACATGACAGCATAATGCATTTCAATTCATTTTATACATATGGGGCACAACTCTTCATTTCTCTGGTTATACACAATGTAGAGTCACACCATTCATGCAATCACACATGAATCTTTCCTAACCTCATGCCCTCTCACATTCCTTCATTATCCTCTGCCCAATCCAATGTTCTCCCATTCTTCCCTTGGCCCCCATCCTATAAATGGATCAGCATCCTCATATCAGAGAAAACATTTGGCCTTTGGTTTTTGGGGAATAGCTTATTTCATTTAGCATGATATTCTCAAACTCCATCCATTTAATTGTAAATGCCATAATTTTATTTTTTTTAATGCTGAATTATATTCCATTCTGTATTTTTGTCTTTTTTAATTCCCTTATCTTTATTCTTGCTTCCATAGAGGTTTTGAAAAAAGGATAGAAACAAAACACTATCTATTGTTCTATTTATATGTAATTGAATATATTTCTGGGGCCATGTTAGCTTTTTAAAGTTATATTAAAGAATTTGAATTATTTTGAAATTTTCAGTGCTACATGATATAACTTTGTCACTACAATTCATTCAATTTTTAAACCTTGAAGAGTAAGGTTTTCATAGAATTTGGGATTTGGGGAAGACAGATTAGTACAACTTTCATTTGCAGATCAAGATTTGGAGGTCAAGAGAAGTTAAGCAACTTATTCAAAATTAAGCAGCTCATTAGTAGCATAGTCAGAAGTGGAAATTCCACCGCTGGTTTCCTGTGTGTTGTTCTTCCTACAGCACAACTTCACCTCCTTTTAAAGTGTCATTTATGTCCAAATGCCATCAGCATGTTACCATTTTTATATTATGTACATTCTTTCCCTCTTTCCCTTTCTATGGAATTTGTACTTGAAACACCCACAAAAGGAAAACCTTCCAATAAAATGGAGAAACATGCTCCCTCATTCATTGTCCCTGAAGGTCCCACAAGTTTTTCCCAGGGGATTGGGCAAAACATTCCTGGGTTTTATTTTCAGTTCTTCTGATTATTTGGTGTACAACTTGGAGAAATATCAAGAAATATTTGCCCCTGGGCCTTCTTAATGTGTTGGATTCTAGCTAGAGACAGACTCTGTGAAAGATCCTTATCTAAGATAATCAAAATAAGATGAGCAGGCTCATTTAGAACATCCAATTTGGGGAAGTACACTTATTTTTAATGCAGAAATTTGATTCCCATGCCTCTCTTGCTAGTTATGAGTACATTCCGAAACCTCTTCTACTAAGCCCTAAGCCAAGGATTTGGGGAACTTTAGATTTTTTTAACAGTTTTGGTGAAATTGGAAAAGGAAGTGCTGATAAAAAGGCCTACATCTTTTATGCAACTTCTCTACTCGGTGGGACATGGCCATGGCCAGTCTCTGAGATCAAGTCCTGCTAAAGCCTCATGAATGGTTTAAGGTCATGGGAATTTGCTTGTCTCCAGGAAAACTGAGTTGAGAAATGTGGTCCTGAGCCATCTTTTGCATGTCATTAGAAGGGGTGGCCTGCTTCATCTCTCCAGAAGAAGTTTGAGTAGCCTTCCTGATTAAGTGAAACACGTTTCTTTAATCTTAGTAAGTATCCTTTGGCTGCAAGTACCTGAAACCAAGTTGATTGTGCTCAAGCAAGAAAGACAAATCAACACTAAGGATGTGGCTTGTGTAGTATAGCTCAGGGAAGATCCAAAGCTAGGCCAAGAAGATGCAGAACAGTGCCTAGAAAATACTTGGGAGGGAAGCTAAATGGGATTCTCTTCACCTCTGGCTACTTTGCTACAAGAATCAGCAAGAATATGATTCAGGCTCTCCAGCATATAAATTCATGCAGAGGTCCTAAGGTTACAGGCCACATAGAGGTCCCCTTTCTCTGATTTTATTCCACATTTCCTGGGAAGAGAGTCCTATGTGAGTTTGGTACCCATATGTTAAGGCTTAAAATAAATGGAGGGGAAGTGAAGTTAAATGCACATGAATTTTTCTATGACTCTATTCTCATCAAAGAATAAATGTGCAAAGGGGCATAGCTTTGAATTTAGGCAGACACACAGACCCATCCCCTCACATATTCTCATATAGTCTAAGCCATACTCTAAATGGTTTTAAATGATTATGGCATACTTTGTTTTCAGGGTGATGCTCAGTGGTAGGATTCTCAGTCAACTCATAAAAAAATTCACTGATTCATGCAAGGAAAGAAGAAATAGAAGGAAAGCAGGAAGAAAACCTATCACTTAAATGAATTATTCTTTAACTCAGAAAACAGAGGCTCTGGAATAGCTGATGTAAGCCTTATGAAGGATCAAGTGACCTACTCAAACTATGAATATGACCATTTCTAATTAGAAAATAAATAAATCAATCAAGAAAACTTCCCACTGAATTATGGTTTGGACACAGGGGTAAGGGTAATAGTGAGATCAGGGCCCCATCTCTACATATTACAACCTCATTTTTCTGGTCCTTTATGCCAGAACCTGGCAATTATTTATCCATCCTAAACCTTATGTCCAGTACAACAGCAAACTCTGTTGACTCAATTTAAAAACCTTTCTTCCTATTTCTATCACCTGCATTATGACCAGTGTAGATCCAAACTACCAATACCTCTATCCTGGATCTGTCCACTTCCTCTTCTCTAATTTCTATTGTCAATCAAGCTTTTGTTCCCACTTCTCTGCAGAACTTACCCAATAGTGACCTTCACATTGTCAAGTCCAGTGGTTATTCTCAGTCCTTACTTTATTTGAAACACTCCTCTCTTCTGTTTTACATAGTTCTACAATCTTTTCTTTTCCTTTTTTCTTTCTCCTTATTTCTTTCTTTGGTGCTGGGGGAATGAACCAAGGGGTGCTTAACCACAGATCTTTAAAATATATTTTATGTAGTGAAAGGGTCTCACTGAGTTGCTTAGGGCCTCACTAAGTTGCTGAGGCTGGTTTTGAATTTCTGATCCTCCTTCTTCATCCCTTTGAGCCACTGTGATTACAGACCAGCACCATTGTTCCCAGCTTTCTTCTTATTTTTTTTCCATTGACATCGCACCCTTCTAAGTTTCTTTTGCTGGTTCCATATCAACTTGATAGCATCTCTGTATCAGAGTGCTCCACATCTCAGTTGTCAATTGTCTTCTCTACTTATTCTCTAACTGATTATATCCAAACAAATAGTTTTAAGCATAAACTAAGAACTCCAAAACTCCAGACACATTAGCCTCTACAGGGCGCAGGTGCATAGCAGGATGGGTCCATCCCTTTCCTGGGGAGGCAGACACTCACCATAGCATAGCCTCTGGTGCAGGGCTGACACCTCTGAATAGCAGACTACCACAGGAGCCAAGATCCAGCCCAGACCGCCCATATCAGCCCATGTGTGATCTGGGATCTCAGTAGGCATGGTTCCCTTGAAATGGCAGAGACCACCAGAGCCTTGCCTTTGGCACAAAAACACCTCTTCTGAGCAGCAGACTTCTGTAGGAGATCAAGCCCATGGCCCAGACCTACCCAAACCAGCCTCTGCAGGGCTCAATCATACAACATGCCAGGTCCACCCCTCTCCTGGCATGGCAGAGAACACCAGAGCCTAGCCTTTGGTGCAAGACCAACCTTTGCAATCAGCAGACTACAATGGGAGGTCAAGCCCAGCAGCCCAGATACACTCACACCAGCCTCTATGGGGCCAGGAACAGTGGACTGGGTCCACCCCTTTCCCAGTGGGGCACACACTCACCAGAGCCTAGCCTCTGGTGCAGGGTTGCCTCCTCTGACCAGCAGACTACCATGAGAGGTAAACCCCAGTGTCCCAGATCTACCCACTCCAACTCCCACAGGTCCCAGATCCAGGATGCAGTAGCAACCATTTTGGGACATGACACCAGCAGGGTATAAAAACCCAACATCAAGGTGGGGCACAGACAATCTGTATGGGTACAACAAGAATACAGGGAAGAAACTGTAATATCTCAGATCCACACTGCAAGAAAGAAAGAGACATAGACAACATGAAAATACAAGGGAGGAAAATGACCCCAAACAAACCAGGACACTATAATAACAGAATCTATGGACAGCAAAGTTAATGAAATGTCAGAGAAGGAGTTCAGAAGGTTCATAATTAAAATGATCTGTGAATTAAAGAATGACCTAAATGAGCAATTACAAGTAAAAAATGATCAATCCAACAATGAGATAAGAGAACAAACACAGGTAGCAAAAGATTAGATATAGAGACCCTGAAAGAAAAAACAGTCATAAATCCTTGAAATGAAGGATACAATAAATCAAATAAGGGCTGGGGCTGTGGCTCACTGGTAGAGTGCTCACCTAGCATGCATGAGGCACTGAGTTCAATCCTCAGCACCACATAATTGTAAAATAAAGATATTTTATTTGTCTGGTACAGGTATTATATTTGTCTATCTAAAACTAAAAAAAATAAATATTAAAAAATAAATCAAATAAAATACTCAATAGAAAGTATAACCAAAAGACTAGATCAATCAGAAGAAAGAACGTCAGATAATGAAGAGAAAGTTTACTAACCAGAAAATAAAGTTAAACACACAGAAAAGAAAGTTAGAAACCATAAAGAGACCATCTAAGAACTAAGGGACAGCATCAAAAGACCAAATCTAAGAGTTATTGGGATAGAGGAAGACACAGAGATTTATACCAAAGGAATGCACAATCTCTTCAATGTGATAATATCAGAAAATTTCCCAAGAATGAAGAATGATTTGGAAAACCAAATACAAGAGGCTTACAGGACACCAAATGTACAGAATTACAACAGATATACACCAAAGCACATTATAATGAAAATGCCTAGCATACAGAATCTTAAAAGCCAAAGGAGGAAGAAATCAGATCACATATAGGGGGAGACCAATTTGTGTCTCATCAGATTTTTCAACCTACACCCTCAAAGCCAGAAGATCATGAAACAACATATACCACGCCTGGAAAGAAAATGGATGCCAACCCAAAATCTTATATTCAGCAAAACTAAGTTTTAGATTTGATGATGAAGTAAAAACCTTCCATGATAAACAAAAGTTAAAAGAATTTACAACTAGAAAGCCTGCACTACAGAACATCCTCAGCAAAGTATTCCAAGAAGAGAAACTGAAAAATAATGATGAAAATCAGCAGAGGGAGGGATTTCACTCAAGGAAAATCTAACCATAAGAGAAACCAAGTCATGTTAAATAACAATAATAAACAAAAATGATTGGGAATACAAATTATGTCTCAATAATAACCCTGAATATTAATGGCCCAAACTCACCCATCAAAAGACATAGACTAGCAGATTGGATCAGAAAAAAAGACCCAACAATATGCTGCCTCCAAGAGACTCATCTCATAGAAAAAGACATTCAAAGACTGAAGGTGAAGGGTTTGGAAAAATCATACCACTCACATGGTCTGCGGAAAAAAGCAGGGATTTCCATCGTCATATCAAATAAGGTAGACTTCAAATTAAAGTCAATCAAAAAGGGTAAAGAAGGATACTACATACTGCTCAAGGGAACCATACACCAACAGACTTAAGAATTATAAATATATATGCTCCAAACAACGTAGCAGCTAAGTCAATCAAACAAACCCTTCTCAAGGTCAAGAGTCAAATAGACCACAACACATTAATTTTGGGTGACTTCAACACACCTCTTTCATCACTAGATACATCTTCAAAACAAAAGCTGAACAAAGGAACTATATAACTCAATAATACAATCAATAACTTAGACTTAACAGACATATATAGAATATTCCAGCCTTCAACAAGAGAATATACTTTCTTCTCAGCAGCACATGGATCCTTCTCTAAAATAGATCATAAACTATGCCATGAAGCAACTCTTAGCAAAGATATAAAAGTAGAGATTCTACCCTGCATTGTGTCAGACCATAATTGAATGAAATTAGAAATCAATGATAAAAGAAGATATAAAATCCACGCCAACATGTGGAGAGTAAATAATATACTACTGAATGAACAATGGTTCACAAAAGATATCAAAGAGGAGAATAAAACGTTTTTAGAGGTGAATGAGAACACAGATACAACATATTGAAATCTCTGGGACACTATGAAAGCAGTTCTAAGAGGACGGTTTATTGCATGGAGTTCGTTCCTTAAAAGAAGAAAAAGTCAACAAATAAATGACTTAACAATACATCTCAAAGACCTATAAAAAAGAAGAACAAATCACGGCCAAAAGCAGCAGAATACAGGAAATAATTAAAATCAGAGCTGAGATCAATGAAATTAAAGCAAAAGAAACAATTGAAAAAAATTGACAGAACAAAAAGTTGGTTCTTTGAAAAAATAAATAAAACTGAGAGATCCTCAGCCATGCTAATGAAAAGAAGGAAAGAGAAAACTCAAATCACTAACATACATGATGAAAAAGGTAATATTACAACAGACACTACAGAAATACAGGAAATAATCAGAAATTATTTTGAAAACCTGTACTACAATAAAATAGAAAATATTAAAGGCATTGGCAAATTTCTAGAGGCATTTAATTTGCCCAAAATGAATCAAGATGACATACACAATTTAAACAGATCAATTTCAAGTGACAAAATAGCAGACACCATCAAAAGTCTATCAACCAAGAAAAGCCCAGGAACAGATGGATACACAGTGGAGTTCTACAAGACATTTAAAGAAGAACTAATACCAATTCTCTCCAATTTATTTCAGGAAATATAAAAAGAGGCAGCACTTCCAAATTCATTTTATGAAGCCAATATCACTCTGACTCCAAAATCAGGCAAAGATATATCAAAAAAAGAGAAAACTTCAGACCAATATCTCTAATGAACATAGATGCAAAAATTCTCAATAAAATTCTGGCAAATCAAATATAAAAACATATCAAAAAGATAATGTACCATGATCAAGTAGGTTTCATCCCAAGGATGCAAGGTTGGTTTAACATATGGAAATCAATAAATGTAATTCCTCACATCAATAGATAAGAATCCTATCAACAGATAATAGGTATCAATAGATAAGAATCATATGATCATCTCAATAGATGCAGAAAAATCATTTGACAAAATACAGCACCCCATTATATTCAAAACACTACAAAAAGTAGGAATAACAGGAACATATCTCAAAATCATAAAGGCTATCTATGCTCAGCCCCAGGCCAACATTATTCTAAATGGAGACAAACTGAAGTCGTTCCATCTAAAAACTGGAAGACGACAGGAATGCCCTCTTTTACCTCTTCTATTTAATGTAGTTCTTGAAACATTGGCCAGAGCAATTAGACAGATGAAATAAATTAAAGGGATAGATATAACAAAAGAATTCAAATTGGCACTATATGCTAATGATATGATTCTATACTTGGACGACGCTAAAAGTTCCACCAGAAAACTTCTAGAACCAGTAAATGAATTCAGCAATGTAGCAGGATATAAAATCAACACCCATAAATCAAAGGCATTTCTGTATATCAACTTAATGAAAGAGGTGAAAGATATATAAGAAACAAATCAAAGAAGACCTTAGAAGATGAAAAAAAAAAAAAAACTACCTTGCTCTTGGATAGGCAGAATTAATATGATCAAAATGGCCATACTTCCAAAAGCACTATACAAATTTAATGCAATTATGATCAAAATTCCAATGACATTCCTCATAGAAATAGAAAAAGCAATCATGCAATTCTTTGGAAAAATAAGAGACCCAGAATAGCTAAAGCAATCCTTAGCAGGAAGTGTGAAGCAGGTGGCATCACTATACCAGACCTTAAACTCTACTACACAGAAATAGTAACAAAAATAGCATGGTACTGGCACCAAAGCAGACTGGTAGACCAATGGTACAGAATATAGGATGCAGAAACACACCCACAAAACTAAAATTATCTTATATTAAACAAAGGTGACAAGAACATGCATTGGAGAAAAGATAACCTCTTCAACAAATGGTGCTGGAAAACTGGAAATGCATATGCAACAAAATAAAATTAAACCCCTATCTCTCACCATGCACAAAACTCAACTCAAAATGGATCAAGTACTTAGGAATACAACCAGAGACATTGCATAAAATAGAAGAAAAAGTAGGCCCTAATCTCCATTGGGATTAGGCCCCAATAAGACTCCTGTGGCACAAGAATTAAAATCAATCAATAAGATAAGATAATGGGAAGGACAATAAATGGGAAGAACTCAAACTAAACAGTTTCTTCTCAGCAAAAGAAATAATCTGTGAGGTAAACAGAGAGCCTACATTTTGGGAGCAAATCTTTACCCCTTACACATCAGGTAAAGCACTAATAACTAGGGCATATACAGAATTCAAAAAATGAGAAACCAAAAAATAAAATAAAATAAAATAACCCAATCAATAAATGGGCCAAAGACCTGTGAGACATTTCTCAGAAGATGATGTACAATCAATGAACAAACACATGAAAAAATGTTCATTATCAGTAGCAATTAGAGAAATGCAAATCAAATCCACTCTAAGATTCCACCTCACTCCAGTCAGAATGGAAAAATATATGGAGATTTCTTAGAAAACTGGGAATGGAACCACCATTTGACCCAGCATTTTCTCTTCTGTGTCTACACCCAAAGGACTTAAAAACTGCATACTACTGGGACACAGCCACATTAATGTTTATACAGCACAATTCACAATAGCTAAATTGTGGAACCAAATTAGATGCCCTTCAATAGATGAATGGATAAAAAAATGTGGTACATATACACAGTGAGATATTACTTATGAATAAAAGAGAAGAAAATCATGGCATTTGCAGCTATATGGATAGAGCTAGAGAAGATAATGCTACGTGAAATTAGCCAATCCCCCCAAAATTAATGCTGAATATTTTCTTTGATATAAGGGACTGATTAATTGAGGGGGATCATGGGAGGAATAGACAAACTCTATATAGGGAAGAAGGGTGGGAGGAAAAAGGAGGGGACATGGGGTAATTAATGATGGTTGAGTATGATGATCATTATTATCCAATGTACATGTATGAGGACATGAATTGATGTGAGTATATTATGTATACAACCAGAGATATGAAAATTGGGCTCTATATATACAATAAATGTTTTAATGCATTCCACTGTTATATATAAATTATATGTATATATTCACACAGTATATCTCCAACTTGGACAGCTCCCCAAACCCTACAAGTAAACATCTAACTGCTTATTTAATATTTACTTGTATATCTCATGTATATCTCAAACTTAACATGACTAAAGCACAGTTCCTGATTTCCAGCCCATTCCTAACATACTCTTCCCTAATTCTTCCCCACCTGGCTGCCACAGGGATTTCTTTTAAAAGAAAATCATATTAGACATCACTCATCTATTCAAAACCCTTTGATGGATCTATCATACGTGGCATAAAAGAGCCAGTGAATGATATGAATGGCTTTCTGCCAGTCTTCTCCCCCAACTCTGACATCATCTCCAATCATGCTGGTCCTTGTCACTGTTTTGCTGCTTCATTGTCCTTAAATATTCAGGCATATTTCCACCTTTGTGTCTTTGATATCACAGTTTCCTGTGCCTAGAAGGTGCTTCTTTGAGAGACCTGCAAGGTCCAACTTCAAGCGGCTCCCATTGGCAAACTGGGGACAATTTGCACACCAAAAAATAATTATAATTGAATGCAGGATTGTAATTAGTGAAAATCTATGCCTCTTTTAGAACTTTCAAGAAAATGAAAGAAGAATAAAGAGGGAAATAATAAGCTTATTTACTATCATTAGAGGTTTTTATTACACAACACTTTTCTGTATAAAATACTAATTAAATAGAAAGAATTAAACATTTGCCCTGATTTTTAAGAAGAAATTGTAATATAATAAATACACCCCTGTCCATAAGGTGCTGCAGTCTGGCGGGGCAAATAACTGGGAGGTGACAAGCAACTTGTGAAGGTTGAAACAGTGGGAGCCACTTTATTGCAGGACAGTAGAGGTATATATACCCAAATAATTACACATAGCTTAACTTAATTAATATCATCTAGATACAGCAGTCAGTCATTAAGGAATCCTCATCATCTTAATGGCTCTGTGGGGTGGCGTTAGCTCGCAAACCACTCCTCCTGGCAAACTGCCAGGCGCCATCTTGACTTGGTTGTGGCCCTCAACATCTCCCCCTTTTATTTTTAAACAACAAGTATGTGGTTTAGGGACCGTGCCTGTTTTAGGTTGTCCAATACTGCATATGGTCCTTAACCATCATTGGATGATCTGACCTCAAATTGTCAGCCTCCTGTCTTAGGTTGGTACCATTGTAATTGGATCTTACCCCTCTTTGACTACCAGCCCAACACACTTAGACATACTTGTGGATAATGACCATAGTGGTTTTTACACAAACACCATAAATAACCTGCTACAAGCAGAAAGGGGAGGATACAAAATGCCACAATACCAAGCCAATTGACGGCTCCTTTTGGAAAAATTGTACCACCTGAAAGAAAAGTGACCACAACACTCGGAGCAACCAAGAGATCTTTATTGCAGCAGTGCAACAAAGAGAAAAAAAAGAAGGAAAGAAGTGGGAGGGGGCAGCTGGGGAAGGCTTTTATTGCCCTTCTGCTGTGCTGCCAAAATCTAACAGGGTCTCTGGGTTTGCAAGCTGCCTTGTTGGCACACAAGGGGGTTAAGTACTCAGCCTTGAGCTGTGGGCTATGTGTTCAGCCTTGAGCAGGGGGGCAAAGCGCTCAGCCTTGGCATTTGGGCTTGAGGCAAACAGGTGATAAAGAATCAGACAGAGGGTTTGAGTGGCCAGGTCATCCTGCAGCTAACTTTGTTTAGCATGACCTGCAGACAGCTTACTAAGCCTGTCCTGCACCTAACATTCCTCCCTTTTTGTTTATCTAAGTGACATGGGTGACGGCATAATGTCCTTTGGCTAATTCCTGCTTAATGGTGAGTGGCATTGGGCCTAGAATGGGAAGTGGAGGAATGTTCAGGGGGTAGGTCTGAGAACACCAGGGCAGCCAAAAACAACACTCAGTGGCTATAGATAACTACTTTGGTAGGGGTAAAGTCCTTAAAAGTTCCTTGAAGCCACAAGTTATGGATGCCATCAAACCAGTCCTGGATGGAGGAGATTGTTGGTATCAGCCATTGGTCCTGTAGTAGGGACTCTGGGAAATATTGGAAGCATTGTATTGACATGGCGTCACCAGCACCTGAAGAGGATTAGAGTGAGGAAAAACAGGATGAGGATTAAAGCAAAGGTTAGTTTTTGGCAGGGGTTCCAGCTTGGGGGACTAACAGAGAAGAGGCCAAGGGCCATGAGGAGGCTTAAAAGGACATAAAGGCTCAAAAATCCAGGATGGCAGGCTAAGAAGTTCTCTGGGCTGAGTGTCTCTCGCTGTCCAATGGCATTGTTTTTGCATTGTCAGCATTGGGTGAGAGCTTCATGAGAGGAGTTGGAGTCATCTAGTTCAGGAAGCAGTTGGTAATCCCTGAGAAGAAGCTGGTTAAAGGTACGGTTAGAAATTGTGTTCATCTGGTTTTGGAGGAATTTTATTACATATGGGAAGAAAGTGCAGAAGACTATTATGCCTATAAGAGGGCCTAAGAAGGGCATGAGCCAGGTGACAAAGGGATTTTGAAAGAAGTCCAGAAAAGAAGTTTGGGAAGTAGCTTTTGTCAGTTGGGTTGCAAGGTCAGTAAGTTTGTTAACATTCTGTTCTACTAGGCCTGATTCATTCACATAATAGCAGCATTCTTCCATAAGAAATAGGCAAGTACCTCCTTTTTCGGCTGTCAATAAATCTAATGCCTTTTGGTTTTGGAGCACCACCTGAGCCAGAGAGGTGACCTGTCTCTGGAGGGAGGAGAGTGACTCTTCTGTAGGATTGAGAGCTGCTTGGAGTTTTTTGTGAAGGTCATCTTTAGTCCAAATAGAGTGCCCTATAGCTCTTCCTGATACTCCAGCAGCTGCTACAGTTGTGGCTATGGAAATTCCTATCAGGATAGGTAGGAAGGCTGCACTCTTGCTGCGTGGCAAAGTAGAATGAGAGAATAAGTATTCAAATTCTGCGGTGCTATATAAAGTAAGCTGAGGGGTTACTTGAACAACAAAAGAGGGACTGGTTATATTTTCAGGGATATAGGTCATTAAGGTTCCATTACACCAAAGAAAGTCTCCAGGGTTTGTGTATTTGTTTGTAGAAACAATTGTGTAATGTGAGCATCTGTCGTGTTGGATGTGTGGTGAGGGGCTGATGCAGAGCCATCAGGGTAAGGCATAGAAATTGGTGTTACTGGGTGTGTGTTCCCACAAAGGGATGTTCGAGGCAGGTTGCATTCTACCGCCAGTGGGGGAAAGATGGTATGAGAAGAAGTTGAAAGGGACTGTGGCCAGGAGGGGCCTTTCCAGGGAGGCACAAAGAAAACAGTTTTTTGGATTTAGAGTGGGGACTGTAGTGTTTAGAAATGCCAGTGGATTCTGGATGATTTTGATCCAGGTGTGGATTTGAGAACTGGGTTTGGAGGGGTCTGGGGAGGAGGGACCTTGGAGTTCCTCTATCTGCTTATTTAGGACTTTTTCATAGTGCTGTATGTCTGAGGTGAGGATTGTTGACTCAGATGAGGTTTGTGCTACTATGCTTCTCCCTATCCATAAATATCAGGAGGGCTTGGTCTGGTAGTTAGCCCAAAAGGCGGCTCCTGTGACTCCCGAGGCCCATCATGGGTGGGCTGGGTCATAGATTTTTAGTGCAAAATGGTATTTTCTCTTTCTGCCCTGTGTTCTGTCCTCTTTCTAAGTCTCCTCAGGTATCAAATGGAACATACTGGTATCTAATTTCCTGTCATAATGATGGATTCTACATGACCAATAAGGACAGCCATTATAGGTGTCTGGCCACCATTTACAATAATCTCAAGTCTGATCGAATAGAAAGCAGAGATAGGGTCCTATTGAAGCTGTTTTGTAGAATCGAGAATTTGCAAGGGAAATGGTAATGGGGCAGTTGAGGTCAGGGGCATATCAAAAGTGGCAATTTGTTCAGTTTTTAATATGGATCCATCTTTCCATTGATCAACTACTGTGAATCTCCACATGTAGGATCCTGAGGAGATATGGAAAAGAGAGGCATAGGCTAAGAGTAGGTAAGGGAGGTGGACCCGGATCTGGAAGTTATTCATTGTTTTTTTTTTGGAAGCCTGGTGAAACAAAGTTTCAGTGGGTTGGTGGGAGAAGGGCTGCAGGTATATGCTGGTGAAGAAGAAGTATCCTCATACTCAGGCTCAGGAGCTGATGCAGGGTTTAACCTGGAAATGTGAATCCAGGGAGTTAGCTTTGTTGGAGACTCCTGAAGGCTTGCGGCGGTGGGGGTAAATAGGGTAACTTGTAAGGGACCTTCCCATTTTGGTGACAAGGGACAATCTCAGTGTTGTGGGGGAGAGAAGAATACCCAGGTTCCTAGTGTTAGGAGAAAAGAAGTGTGGGGCCTTTGGGAGTCTGGGAGTAGGTTTTTCTTGGTTTTTCCAGAGCTGAGAGCATATAAAAGAAAGAAGAGAGAAAGAAAAACTTTCTGGTAGAGTCCATTCAGAAGCTGCAACACCAAGGGGAAGGGCAGGGCGGCCATACATAACCTCAAACGGGGAGAGAAGGATGGGTTTCCTTGGTAATGCTCTAAGTCAGAATAGGGCAAGGGGAAGGAGTTTGGTCCAATCTAGGTGGATCTTAAGTGTAAGCTTGGTTAGAATTTTTTTTTTAATTGTTTGGTTGGTACGTTCCATCTTCCCAGATGACTGTGGATGATAGGGGATGTGCAGGTGCCATGGGATGTTAAGAGCTTTAGCAACATGCTGTGTAATCTGATAAATGAAATCGGGTCCTTTGTAGGACTGAAAAGAGGTGGGTACTCCAAATCTGGGTATAATCTCAGAGACAAGGATAGAGGCAATTGTGGTAGCCCGCTTGTTGGCAGTTGGAAAGGCTTCAACCTATCCTGAGAAAGTGTCCACTAGAAATAGTAGATATTTAAGTTTGTGAAAAGGTGGCATGTTGGTAAAATCTAGCTGCCAGTCGGCTGCTGGAGTGTGGTCCTGTGCTTGATGTGTGGGGAAGGTTCCTGGTTTTAAAGGGGTTTGAGGATTTGTTTTTTTTTACAGATGGGGCACTTAGAAGTTAGCTGGTGCAGAAAGTGAACATCCTCAGGGCTGAGTGTGAGAAATGAGCTTGTAAAAGCTTTGAGGCTTTGGGAGTTAGTGTAAAAGATGGAGTGGAGATATGAGAACATGGATCGGGTTGACATTGGGGATTCGGTTTGGGGGATAATGAGTGCTAGGGTACAATATGGGGCAATGGCTGCTAATCAGGCTTCCTGATCAGCCCTTGAATTGCCTATTGTGATAGGTGAACAGTCATGTTGGTGTGAGCGACAGGGTGTGATCCTGTGATCCCAATTTTAGTGGGAAGGAGTGAGGCTTTAAGGAGATCAGTGATGAGCTTAGCATTGGTGACTGCAGAGCCCTTAGTTGTAAGGAGTCCTCTTTCTTTCCATCTGGCAGAATGGGAGAGGATTATGTGATAAACATATTTAGAGTCCGTGTATAAGCTTAGGGAATGGTCAGCTACCAGGTGGAATGCCCTAGTTATGGCTATTAATTCAGCTTGTTGGTTGGTGGTGTGTGGAGGCAGGGATTTTGCCTCTACTGTAGAAAATTTTATGCCGAGTGGGTCAGCCAAGGAGATAACAGTGTAGCCTGCATAATGATGACCATCTAGTGTGAAGGTGCTTCTGTCAGTAAACCAAGTGTAAGTGGTATCAGGCAAAGGCCCTTTATGGATATGAGTGGGGCAGGGCATAAGGTTTTCTAGTACTTCAAGGAACTGATGGGAGGGAGGTGTTTCAGTTTTGGGAAGAAGAGTTGCTGGGTTTAGGGCTGAGAAAGCTCTAAAAGAAATAGAGGGATAGTGGAGGAATGAAACTAGAAGGGAAAGGATGTGGCAGGGAGTAAGGGTCTTTAAGCTTTTGTAGGTGAGAAGATCCTCTAGAGTGTGAGGGAAAATGATAGTAGTTTGTGCTCCAAAATTCAGTTTCTTTGTCACCTGTAGTAAAACGTGTGCTGCAGCTAGAGCACACAGGCATGGGGCCCACCCCTTAAGAGTTGGATCTAGTTGTTTGGAAAGGTAAGCCACAGGGGCAAAGGTGGGCCCTTTATTTTGACCTAACACCCCAAGGGCTAGGCCTGTTTTTTCATGGACATAAAGAAGAAAGGTTTGTTGGATATCTGGGAGAGGTAGGACTGGTGCTCGGAGGAGGGCTTGTTGTATAGAGAGAAAATAAGATTTAGGTGATGAGGGAAGGGACTCCTGTTTGTCCCCCTTGGCCATTTCATATAGTGGTCTGGCCAGGAGTGAGAAATTGGAAATCCAGGCCTTAAAATATCCTGCTAGACCCAGGAAGGATAAAATTTCTTCCTTAGTTTTTGGGATGGGATAGTCACGAATTAGAGCTTTTCGATCTAGAGTGACTGCCTTGGAATCTTGGGAGAGTTGGACTCCAAGGTAGGTGACCTGAGGTTTTGATAATTGTACTTTTTGAGGAGACACCTGGTAACCCTTGTCAGCCAGAAAGTTAAGAAGCATGTTGGTGCCAGTTTTGGAAATGTTTAGAGTGGGACTGCAGAGGAGTAGGTCATCTACATATTGGAGGAGAGTTGAAAGAGGGAGGTTGAGGCCCTTTAGATCGGTGGACAATGTCTGACCAAAGAGTTGTGGGCTGTCTCTAAAGCATTGAGGGAGAACAGTCCATGTTAATTGCTGAGATTGTTGAGTATCTGGATCTTCCAGGTAAAGGCAAAGAGGTCTTGGGAAGGTGGAGCCAAAGGAATAGTAAAAAAGGCATCCTTTAAATATATAACAGAAAAAAAAAATAGGAAGATGAGGCCGGAATAAGGGACAGGAGAGTATATGGGTTTGGAACTAGTGGGTGGATAGGTTTAATTGCCTCATTCACAAGATGAAGATCCTAAACCAGGTGGTAAGTCCCATTGGGTTTTTTGACTGCAAGAATGGGAGTATTATATGGTGAATGTGTGGGCCTAAGGAAGCCCTTTTAAAGAAGGCTGGAAATGATAGGTTGTAGTCGCTTTTCACTGGACCTCAGGAGGGGATATTGAGGCTTATTTGGAATGTGATAGGTATCTTTTAAGTGAACCTGAACTGGGGGACATTTAGCCAGGGATGGAGTCTCTGTGTCCAGACTAATGGGTTTACTTGGTCTTGTGGAAGCAGAAGGGGATGATCTGGTGTATCCTGTAGGGCAACCATGGCTATAACTGAGGTGGGGAGGATGGTGGAAACAGTAGAAAGGAAATCATGGCCTTAAATTTAAATAAAACATCTCTGCCTAAAAGGGGAATGGGGCATTGGGGCATCACCAGGAAGGAGTGTGAGAATGAGTGGCCTGAAAATAAACAGGGTAGGGGTGGGGTGGTTTTGGGATATATTGCTTGTCCACCTACCCCAACAATAGGGGATTGAGAGGGAAGTAAGGATCCCCAAAACTCCTGTAAGACCGAGAATGTTGCTCCAGTGTCTATTAAAAAGAGAATTTTGTGACCATCAGCCGTCACTTGGACCCAGGTTCCTGCATGGTGATTGGACTTGTTGGGACAGGAGTCTTGAGGCCCCATCAATCGTCAGTGGCTAGTCCCATGAGATTATGGGAGTGGCTAGGGCCTGGCCATGCACCCCTTCAGGTACGAGGACAGTCCAAAGCCCAGTGGCCCATCATGGAACATTTTGGGCAGGCTCTGGTAGGCGATCTTGAATTGGGGCAGGCTCTGCTCCAATGTCCTTCTTGTCCACACTTAAAGCAAGCCCCATGGGGGTTCTGGTTTTAGGGGATGATCTTTCCACATGGGAGATGAGTTTTGAGAGGGCCCATGGAGGGCCTGAGCCAGCAATTGGCACTTTAGGCTTTTAGCCTTTTCATCTCGGTTATGATAGACCTTAAAAACAGTAGCAAGAATCTCATTCTGGGGAGTGAGGGGGCCTCATTCTAATTTTTTAAGTTTGATCAGAATATCAGGAAAACTTTGGGCAAAGAAATAAGTCATTAGTAACTGTCGGTCATCAGGTGTTTCTGGGTCCAATTTAGTGTATTGCAGGAGGGCCTTAGTTAGGCGGTCCAGAAAGGCTGATGGGTTCTCATGTTTATCTTGGATGACTTCCTGAACTTTTTCAAAATTAACTGCTTTTTGGGCTGCCTTTTTTAGGCCTGCCAGAATACAAGTGGTGAAATGATCTTGGTTTGTGATGCCATTATTGGTGTTGTAGTCCCAGAGGGGATCTTGGTCTGGGACTACTTGGGGCCCAATGGGATGTGCCAGATTGGTCTGATGGATCTCATCTGCATGAGTGAGAGCCTGTTCCCAAACCCGTCTTCTCTCTTCAGGAAGTAAAGTATTGGAGAGGATCATATAGACATCATGGATGGTGAGGCTATAGGACTGTGTTAAATATTGGAATTCTTTGGTATATACAATTGGGTTTGTAGTATATGAGCCTAGTCGTTTTTCAATTTGGGAGAGGTCAGCCATAGAAAAGGGGACACGTACTCGGATAATGCCTTCAGCACCTGCTACCTCACTGCTACCTCACACAAGGGGGCAAATATTTGAGGAAGGGCATTGGTTTGGGTTTTTGATCTAGTGAGTGGAGGGGAGAAGTCAGGTTGCTGAGGTGAGGGTGACGGCGGAGAGTCTGGGGCAGAAGGTTGAGGGTGGTAATCTATTGTTGCTGGGCGATAGGGTGGAGGTTCATCAGCAGGGTCAAAAGTAGTGGATGTGTCCAGAGAAGGAGAAAGTCAGGGATTGGTGGTAGGGGGGGGTTGGTTTGTAGGCTAGAAGAATTTGTAGAGGTTTGCAAGATGTGCAGAGAGCAGGATTGGAACGGAGCAAAAAGAAAGCCTGGACATAAGCAATCTACCCATTTTTTCGAATGCTCACAATAATTGTAGAGATCCCTTAAAATGGAGGGATCTAGGGACCCAAAAGGGGGTCATCTGCTTTGGTTGTCTAAGGGATAAGTGGGCCAGGCTTGGTTGCTATATTTGATCAATTTGGGGGGTTTGATGTCTGGTGTCATGGAAAAAGTTTTGAGGTTATCCAAGAGGGATTGTAGGGGAGAGTCATCCGGCAGAGAGGACACATTACCCATGTTGCAAACATAGTATAAGGATGAAGGAAGAGGACGCAAACATAGTATAAGGGAGAAGGAGACGCAAACGTAGTATAAGGGAGAGGGAAGGAGATGCAAAGATAGTATAAGAGAGAAGAAGAAAACTGATTTACTGGCAAAAGGGGCATCCCTGCTAGAGCCAAAAATCAGGAGAGCCTTAGTGACAGGTTTGAGCTGCAGAGATTGGTTGTCACCGAATCCTGACAGTCAAAGCTCTCGTCCTGCATGGAGCCAGAGCCGTGGGAGACCTTGCCGAAGGCTTTTCGGGACCCCTCCTGGAGAGGCTAGATACTCACAGGGCCAGAAAGAGGGGAAAGAGAGAGACAGGTGAAGAGAGAGGAAGGGGAGGGTAAATGTATCTCTAGTGGCAGAGTCTTGGAGGTGATGATTAGGGCTTTAGGAGAGCCACCGAGACCATGAAGGTCTGGGTGGGGTGTGATGTTCAGTTCTCTGTTATGTGTTCCCAGAGGTTACATAGTCCTTTGAGGGAGACCTACAAAGCCTATGCTGGTAAATTAACAGCTGGGAAGGGGAGTAAATAATTTTGAACCCAGGAGTCTATTCTGCCCTAGGAAGGAGTCCCTGAGGGCCACTGTAGACTTGCAGGCTGTGGTGGGGTGTTTTCCTCCCCGCAGGTGGGCAAAGAGGTTTGCAGGACAATCAATGTCAAATCCTCCTGACACCACCATTGGGTTTAGGACTCCTGGAAGGGGAAACTCACCAATCGAAGGCCAGTGGTGGATGGAGTTCTGGCGATTGAGAAAATGGGTTCAGGTCGTCTGGTGAGTGGCACTTCCAAAGGAAGTATGACCCAAAAGTGGGTTTTAACCCTCTCCCAAGTTTTGGCACCAATGAAAGAAAAGTTACCACAACACTCAGAGCAACCAAGAGATCTTTATTGCAGCAGTGCAACAAAGAGAAAAGAAAGAAGGAAAAAAGTGGGAGAGGGGCAGCTGGGGAAGGCTTTTATAGCCCTTCTGCTGTGCTGCCGAAATCTAACAGGGTCTCTGGGTTTGCAAGCTGCCTTGTTGGCACACAAGGGGGTTAAGTGCTTGGCCTTGAGCAGCGGGCTACGTGTTCAGCCTTGAGCAGGGGGGCGAAGCACTCAGCCTTGAGCGGGGGCTTGGGCAGTTGGGCTTGAAGAAAACAGGTGGTAAAGAATCAGACAGAGGGTTTGATCGGCCAGGTCATCCTGAAGCTAACTTTGTTTGGCATGCCCTGCAACAGTTACTCAGCCTGTCCTGCACCTAACACCACTGATAACACCATCAGCAAAGATACCCAGGTACTACCACAATTCGTTGCATCAACAGATAGTTCACAATGCATATAAGTGATACATAGTCCAGGCAAGTTCCGAAAGCAGTTTAAAGCAGAGGAATCCATTAATATGTCCATTTTCTCTTAAAGTAAATTGACTCTTTGATTGAGCATCACTTGTTGAGTTACATTATTCATTGATGCATCAGTTTATCAGTTTGTTGTGATAGCTATCACAGAAGCTGTAGTAGCAGCAGCAGAAACAGTAACAGCTGTGATGATGGTGGCTGTAATTCCAAAGTCTCCTTTGGTTTTCAATAATTTACATTTGAAATAGGCCTTAATAGTGCTCATTATTCATTAGTCTCCAGGTGTGAGAGAACCATTATCACAGATGTAAGGATCTTTTTGGTCTGTAGAAATCACTTTAGTTAGTCTCTCTGGAATCCAAATTGGCTGCTGTTCTCCCTGTGGAAACACACAAACAGACCCCTGTCTCCAGACAATCACTGCGTTAGCACCTTTAATGATAATAACTGTAAGTTGATGCACCTGTGGTGAAAGCTGTAAATGCTATCACCATAACTGAAAACTGGATTTCAGCTGTTATGGATTTGAGATATTGCTAACCCTGAATTTATCCACAGGAATAGCAAGGAGTCCCATGGTAGCACCTGCAGCAAATAGGGAAAAACTGATGACCCATTAGTTATTGGCATTGAAAATGGCCAAACTTCAGGGATGCCGGGTGCATCTTCTGCTGCCTGCTGTAGCACCCCCAGGAAGCCCCAGAGGGTCCCGGGGAGTGTCCCCTACTCAAACTGCCACCAGGCACAGGGAGCAAGTGCCTTCAAGAGTGTGCCTCCAGGTCAGGTCTGGGTTTGGGCTCGCGGCAGTGGCATTCAGCTCCCAGGGCCGGGGTGCGGGGAAGGGCCGGTGGCCGCTGCCACCACCACCACTTGAAAAGTCCCTGCTGCTCTGTGATTGGCTCACTCATGAGGCAGCCTCCATGCCACTTCATGCACCCTCCAGTAACGAAAAGTATTTAGTAGTAGCATTTTGTTGCAACTCCTTCCCTGATAGTCCTTCCTCTTCTGAACTTTCTTCCTCTTTCTGACTAGAGTTCCTGGGCTTTTATCAATGTATGCCCTAACTGTTCTTGGTTTTACTGGGGTGCCTCCTTCCTTCAGCAATTTACTTAACACCCTTTTGGTTTGGTTCCACCCAACTTCTGATCCCATATTTCCATAACAAAGACAATACAACACACCAAGACAAAACAAGACAAAAACACACTGTATCAATCTTCTCGATTTTCTTGAAATGGCCATTCTTCCTCTCACCCTATCTGCTTCTAGGGATGAGCAGCTTTGCTCCTGTCCTATCTATTTCTAGGGACGGGCAGCTTTTCTTGTCACTTACCCCTGAGCATCCTGGGGCTCCCCACCATCTGCCTCAGTCTGGCTGGGCAAATAACAGGGAGGTGACAAGCAACTTGTAAAGGTTGAAACAGTGGGAGCCACTTTATTGCAGGACAGTAGAGGTATATATACCTAAATAATTTCACACAGCTTAACTTAATTAACATCATCTAGATACAGCAGTCAGTCATTAAGGAATCCTCATCATCTTAATGGCTCAGTGGTGTTAGCTCAACAACCACTCCTCCTGGCAAACTGCCAGGTGCCATCTTGACTTGGTTGTGGCCCTCAACAATAAGGGAAATGTCCTTAAAGAGGAATGCTAGCTAATAAACAGAAGGGATGATAAAATTAGGAAAAACATCTTTTGCAACCCGATACAATGGTTGACTCAGGCCAGAATCATCAATAGAGGCTGAAGATTAAAAAGAATAGTTACTTGGTAAAAAATTTCCACTCCACAGCTTACACAGGGGGAAATGTAGTTTTACACCTAATATATTTGACTGTCATTACTCAGCCAAGTGATCCAGCTTCATTATCACTAGAGGCAGGAAAATCTGTATTTCCCAGAATGGTGGAATGTTAATTATACAGCAATATAATGAAATATATGCCAATGTGGAATCAGAAAAGAAAGAGTGACAGTGTCAACCTGATTCCAAAATTTGAGAAGTGATAACATTTTCCAAAGGACATACTTGCCCCATTAGCAATGATGGTCAAGAACAAAATCAAAATATTATTTTTGCTTTCATTTTATGTGTTGTAATGTTTTTCGATTAGTTACCAAGTTTTTAGGTCAAAAATACTTATTTGGCCTTATCTATGTAAAATGTTAGGAATTTCGTTTGGCCTAGGATTGATGGAGGGGAAAAGACAATAAGGATTCCATAAACATATAAAGTTTGGAAATCTCTGCCATAGGGTCATCATTGCTTTAGAATTAACTATATTAGATGATATTAACTCCTTTGACCTAAAGTCATCAAAATGTAGCTCTGACTCACTGTCCCTTTCTCTAGGGGGTCTTTATTCCTGATGATTTCAACATGCACATTAATGATCCTTTTCTACTCTGCCCCTTCACAGCCTTGTATTTCTCCCTTTCAATGTTTTGTCCTTCCTCCTATCACAGCCACAAATTCCCTCTACAATCTTGTTATTTCCACATTCTCTAATTCTGGACTCCATAAATCTTTTGAAAGTTCTCCCACCACCCACTGTCACCATCTTTTTACCAATCCCCACCACCCTTGACATGTCCTCTTCCCTCCTCTGTTTAAGTTCCATGTCCTCTCCCTTCAATGCCTTCAACTTCCTTTCCCTTTTCTCATATTATTATAGTTGGTTTTCAAACCCCTACCTTAGTCAAATCTACCTCCCTTTCTCTTCTGGATTACACCTGAGCACCTGGACAATCACAAGACCACCATATCACTTCTCAAACCTATTCTCCCTGTAGCACCTAGAGTGACTTTCTCATGTCTCCTTATTACTTGAACTTCATTGGTTTCTTGCCCTTAGGAAAGTCAAAACACATCATCCCTTCATGCACTGACCCAAATTTACCTCTCAGACCTTCTTCATTAGCATGCACCCCTCCCCACAGCCCATGTCACACTCTATGATTCCTGAAATGTTCGTTTGTTGTCTCCCTTCTCTGCATTTCTCTAACTGAACTAGTCTCTCAGTCCTTACTGTGATCTCACTTATACAGAAATCTCCCCCGTGATACCTTTTCTAAATACTCCAAAGATTACCCTTAGGAGGTAGCCCTGAAGCTGTACTCCAGGTGACTCTTTACCTCATTTACCTTCATTTTGACATTGAAAGATTTTTGATGACAGAGAATGTGTATTGTCCTCTGGCAATACACACAGTGAGTGGCATATGGAATGTACATCATAACATTTTGGCATCATGCTGAATTTTGTGAATTGTGTCATTTAAATATATATACCTGTGTGTGTCTGAAAGTGTTCAGTCTTGGCAAACCGATTCTGGTTCCAACTCCCTAAGTGTCCATGAGCTCAAGCTCATTTTCCCTTGTTATTTCATCTTTCAGCATAATGTGCAGTATGAGTTTTAACAATCAGCATGATGACATGATTTACTGTGACCACATCACCCCAGGAACTTGAGTACAATTTTTTAATGGTTCCATGCTCTTATTCTCTTTTTTGATATTTTAGATACTAGCTGTGAATGTTTCCAAGGAAAGTTAATTGTCAGATACTGAGGTGAAAGGCTAGCAGAAGTCAAATCCTCTTCTAGAGCTATCCCCTTAAGGATCACTGGTCTTTGTGTACATATGCCCCTTGAGATGTTAGTAGTGAATTTTAATGAAGTTCAGAAAAGAGGGAAAAGGGGAAATTCCCTAAAGCACTCCCCTAAGTGGGGGTCCAGGTTGGCCATCTCATTTCCTGTCTTCAAAATTAGGCCTTCTTGCCTTAGATGGGAAAGATAGTCCTTTTGAGAATAACTAGAAATAGATAAATGAATGAATACATGAACTGAGGTGACTAAAGTTGAAATAAAAGATTCTTCAGACATCATGAGATGGCAAAAGACAGAACATTCTGTAGCAGAAAAAAAAAATGAAACCTCTATAGAATTCACAGGTTATTTTTAAATTTCAAAATCAAGTCTTGCCATTTCTTTTTTTAAAGATTTTTTTAAAGTTGTAGATGGACACAATACTTTTATTTATTTATGTGGTGCTGAGGATCGAATTCAGTGCCTCACACACATGCAAGACAAGCGCTCTACCACTGAGCCACAAGCCCAGCCCAAGTCTTGCCATTTCTTAATTGATGGAAAGAATTCCATTTAGAGAGAAAGATTTTTAAGCCTCATAATGAAGAATGCATTGTCACTGGTTTTCTCTGGCATCTCAGCACATGACCTCCTGGTGTTGCAGTTGGCAAGCAGTTGTGACCTTCTGAAATTACACCATTTGTTTTAAATTGTGGCATCTCAAAAAAAGCATGCAATCTGAATTTGCTAGGTTTGAAAAAAGTACTGAAGTTGAAGGTTTATAGAATGGCAAGGAAAAAAGGGAAAAAGGAACAAACCATATTTGAATATTCTCTCTCTCACCAGTAATTAAGTGCCATGCTTGCAAATCAGTTTTACTGGTTGTTTCCAAAGTACTTGCAAATTCTCTTCAAATATTTTAGGTAAATAAATGAGGGAAAAATATTAAGCCTTTGGAAGGAATGTTGGCTTCATTTTGGGGAATTAAGACACTAAAGACTATTGTTAACAATGTATGGTCTCCTGCTGAATCCACACTGCAGTGACGGGCAACTGGAGGGGTGGTGGTGGAGGTCCTTGTGGTATGCTTGATTTTGGCTGGAAGGTCCTCAGTTAGAATTGTATTTAAGCATACGTGACTAGGATATTAATTTAAAAAAAAAAAAAACATTTAATGAAAAATTGCTTCGTGTGTAACCCAGGTGCTGCATGGAGAAGGAATACCTGTTGGAGGTTTACACATATACAGGTGAAATGCAGGACTGCAATCAAAAAACCAGGAATTGTCAGAGGGCCCTCCTGCTACTGGCATGATCCCTCAACCCAAGGGGTGCCTTGTGCATTCCTGCTAACCCCTGTGGGCCAGGATTTTCTGAGCTCACTAATATGGGTAATTGTCTGTTCATATGGGGCCCCTTCTCCACTAGATATCACTGCAAATCAATAGCTAGTGCTGGGCACTTTTTTGTTTGTTTGTTTTGCTTTTTTTTTGTTGTTTTTATTTTATTTTTCTAGTTATTAGTGGAGTTCAGCATTTACTTGTACTGTTTTTTTTTTTTTGCTTGTTACTTGAAGTTTCCATTTTGTGAATTTCCAATGCATTACCTTTTCCATTTTACTTGAGTTTCCCATTTTTATTGTTGATTAGCAATGTTTTTTGAAAATTTCAATATTCTAGACATTAATCTCATTCGTTTTTGACACTGGAATGTCTACTCTCACTTTATCACTAATAAGACCCAATATTACTATTGAGCTTTTTCACAGTGTCCTTGATGGAGCAATAATTACACATTTTGACTTAGTCATAGTCATCATTTTTTGTTTTATAACTCTTGCTTTACAAAATCAACTTCAATGGGCTATCATTTATATACAGCAAAATACATCTTTAAAGTACAGAGGTCAGTGAGTTTTTTAAAAATCTTTCATCCTTCCATTTTATTTTTTACATTGATTTTAAAAATATGACAGCGGAATGCATTACAATTCTTATTACACATATATACCACAATTTTTCATATCTCTGTTTGTATACAAAGTATGTTGACACCCAATTCATGTCTTCATACATGTACTTTAGATAATGATGTCTATCACATTCCACCATCCTTGCTAATCCTGTCTCCTCCCTTTCCCTCCCACACCTCTTCCCTATCTAGAATTCATCCATCCCTCCCCTGCTCCCTCTCCCTACCCCACTATGAGTTAGTGTCCTTATATCAGAAAAACATTGGGCATTTGTATTTTGGGGACTGGCTAACCTCACTTAGCATTATCTTCTTCAACTCCATCTGTGTACCTACAAATGCCATGAATTTATTTTCTTTTATTGCTGAATAAAATTCCATATTTGCCACATTTTTTAAAAATCCATTTATCCACTGAAGGGCATATAGGTTGGACCCTCCTCATATAGTACCAGCATTTTAATTGCTGTCAGTGTCTGCACTTGTGTCCTCTGCCTCCAATGCATTGTTTGCCCAGGACCTCTGCTGCAGCGGGAACCGCAAGCCCACCCAGTTCAGCAACCTGAGAGGGCGGGGCAGGGCAGTGCAGCAGGGTGATGCAGAGGCTGGCCTCCTTGGTGCTCCCCATGCCCCAAGAGGGAGATGTTCAGGTGCAGCCCAGGTATTGCCCCCATTTCCATCAGGCCCATGCGGAGGTGGTTGGTCACTCACAGCAGAGCGGCGCTGGGCGATGGCACACCACACTTGACACAGGTCCTCTTGGGCTGGGAGCGGGCCCACCCCATGCTCCACGCAAGAGTGAGCGCGAGCTTCACCTAGCTGCCCAGGCTGAACTAGTGCACAGGAGCTTGCTAGAGGGGGAGGGGCGGATACGCTGTGGCGACCGGGAGACCCATTGACATTACTGTGGGTGACCCTGGCCCGTGACTCATCGATCCCCCTCTCCTCCCTGGCTGGCGAGGGCACTTGGCGGCGGCGTTGGAGCTTGCCAGGCAGGAGCAGTTGTCCAGGCTTGGACATGGTGGTCTGGGGCACATGGAAGATGAGCAACCCTCTAGTTGGCGGTTGGGTGGGGAGGGGTTGCGACAGACATGCATCCCCTGGAGACTCCACAGACCCATGAGGCAGCGGCCTGAGGTGCGTGAGGTGGCAGGAGCTCGGGTTCCGGCGCCTATGGCAGTACTTTTGTGACATGGGCATCCAGCAGCGCCTGCCAGGCTGTGTAATGTGTGACCTCCCTTTCCCCCTCACTCTTGGGCGCTGTGTTTGTTCTTTAGTATAGTTCTAAATAGTTTAATTCTAAATAGTCTAATAGAATAATCCTAAGTAGTTCTTGAGTATAATTTGACATGGTGCCTCCAGAATCATTGTGCTAGCTCAGTATTTCTTTGAGGTCTTATTTTTTTCTCCAAGTGTAATTTAGGGCTGCTTTTTCCTAGTTATGTGTACAATGTCATCTGTATTTTGATAGGAATTTCATTTAATCTTTATAATCCTTTTGGTAATATAGCCATTTTGACAATATTAATTCTGCTTACCCCAAAACACAGGTTTCCCATATTCTAAGGTCTTTGGTTTTCTTCTTCAGTATTGTATAGTTTTCATTGTAGAGTTATTGTACCTCTGTAGTTAGATTTATTCCTAAGAATTTCATTTTATTTTTTGAGATTTTGTGCATGTGATAGATTTCCTGATTAAGGTTCATTAGTGGTGTATAGAAACATGATTGAATTTTTTATGTTTATATTGTATTCTGATAATATACTGAATTTGTTCACCAGCTTTAGAAGTCTTCTGGTCAAGTTCTTTGGGGGTCTTCCAGATTTATGATAATTTCATCAGAAAAAAATAACTTGACTACTGGTTTTTCTATTTATTTGCTTTAATTTTCTTTTCTGAGTACTCTGGCTAGAATTTTAAGAACTACTTTGAATAAGAGTAGTCAGAGTGGATATTCTTGACATGTTCCTGATTTTAGAGGAAATGCTTTCATTTTTTTTTTTTTTTTTTTACATTCAGTCTGATGTTTGTCTTGGGTTTTTCACATGAAATATTTATAATGTTGAGGAAAGTTCCCTTTATCTCTAGTTTTTCCAGTGTTTTATCATAAATAGGTGCAGGATTTTGTCAAAGATTTTTTGTGCATCTGTTGAGGGGGTTGTGTCATTCTATTCCTTAGTTCTATTTATGTGGTGAATCACACTTATTGATTTGTTCATGTTGAACCAAGGGTGCATCCCTGGGATGGAATCTACTTGATCACGGTGTACTATCTTCTTAATGTGTTCTTTAATTCAATATTACAATATTTTATTAATGATTTTGCCATGTATGATCATCAGAGATATTTATCTGAAGTTTTCTTTCCTGGATGTATTTTTGTCCAGTTTTGTTAACAGGGTAATTAAAACTGGCTCTAGATAATGAATTTTGGAGTGTTCTCTCCCTTACTATTTCATGGTATAATTTGAGAATGATTGATATTAAATCTCTAAAGATATGAGAGAGCCTAACTGAGAATCCATCTGGTCCTGACATTTTTTGTTGTTGTTGTTATGGTTGTTGGAAGGCTTTTCAATCTTATTACCTGATATTGCTCTGCTTAGTTTTTCTGTATCTTCATGGTTCATTTTGGAGAGGTCATATGTGTCTATACATTTGTCAGTCTTTCATATTTTTCAGTTTATTTGAATACACATTTTTAAGGTTGTTTTTTTGTTGTTGTTATTGTTGTTTCTTTTAATACCTTTATTTATATTTATTTATTTTATGTGGTGCTGAGGATCAAACCTAGGGCCTCATGCATGCTAGGCGAGTGCTGTACTGCTGACCCACACAATAGCCCTTGTGAACAAATTTTCAAATAGTTTCCAATAGTCTTTTGAACTGTTGAAGTGTCTGTGGTGATATCACTATTTTCATCTGTAAATATTTTTATTTAGGTCTTCTCTCTTTCTATTGGTTTGTTTGGCTAAGGGTTTATCTACTTGTATATCTTTTCAAAGAACAAAGTGTTACATTGATGCTTTGTATTATTTTTCCTTCTCAATTTCATTGATTTTAGTTATGATCTTACCTATTTCCTATCTTCTACTGATTTTGAAGTTAATTTGTTCTTGCTTTTCTATGGCCTTGTGGTATCACATTAGATTATTTAGAGAGATCTGTTTTTTTAAATGTAGGCATTAAATACTGTAAACTTTTCTCTTAGAACTGCCTTAGTAGTGTCCCAGACTTTTGATATGTTGTATCCTCTCTTCTCATTTGTTTATTTTTTTTATTTCTTCTATAATCCATTCCTCATCCAAAAGTGTATTATTTAGTTCTCAGGTATTTAATGGTTTCTGTATCTTTTTATTGGTTTCTAATTTCATTCTATTTTGATCTGATAGGTTGCAACAAGTTATCTCTATTTATTGTATGTTCTAAAACCTGCTTTGTGTCCTATAACATGGTCTATTTTAGAGAAGGTTTCATCTGCCAGCAAGAAGAAAGTGAATTCTGTGGTTCATAAGCAAAATATTCTATAGTTGTCTGGATGACCTATATATCTCTTGGTGCTGAAATCATCAATTATTATTGTTTTGGGATCTTTTTATTCTTTATATTGAGTAGGGTTTTATTTATGCATGTATGTATACTTATGTTTGGAGCATAAATGTATAGAATCATTATATCTTGTTGGATAATTCTCTTAGCCAATATTAAGTGACTTTTTTCTGAGTAATTTTAGCTTGAAGTATATTTTTGTTAGGTAACAGCATAGGTATTCCCGCTTGCCTTTAGTCTCTATTTGCATGTTGTATATTTCTACATTTTTTCATCTTCAGCATGTGGAAGTCTTTGCATATAGGTAGATTCTTATAAACATGTGAGTAGATATTGTTATTTAGCTGTCATTCTGTGTCTTTTTATTGGATATTTCAGATCTTTTATTTTCAGTATTATTTCAGAAAGATATTTTTTTTTTACTTCTTGACATTTTGATATATTTCACTCAGATACAGTTGTCCTTTTTTGTCTACCCTTTTTCTGAGACTTGTGTATATGTTGGCACTGATATATACTTTTTCATTTATTTGACTTAAATCATTCATTGAGTATGTTTTGTTGTCTTGGCTTGGTGATTATGAATTCTTGCAATTTCTGTTTTCGAGGATGGTTTTCATTTCTTCTTCAAATCTGAAGAACAGTTTTTCTGGATATAGTCATCTTGGTTGGCAACCATTGCATTTCATTGTTTGGTATATATTGTACCATGCTCTCCTAGCTTTTAGGGTGGGTACTGAAAAATCAGTAGAAATCCTGATTCACTTACCTCTAAATTTGACCTGTGGCTTTTCTCTCCCAGCTTTATAGTTTTTAGCTTTATTCTGTGTATTAGGCATTTTAATTTTAATCTCTCTTTTAGAGGACCTTTTCTGATCTTGCCTATCTGGGGTTTCGAATGCTTTTTGTATTTGCATTTCCATCTCATTCTTAAGGTTTGGATTTTTTTTGACATTTCATTAAACAGATTGTATGTTCCTTTAATTTTTATTTTGGTGCTGTCTTCTATGCCAGTTATGCTCATGTTTTGTCTTTTAATGTTATTTTAGATTTATTGAGTAGTCTACTCATGGTTTCTTTACCTATTTTCTTTATTCTCAAAATCATTTTCAATATTATCTACTTTGTCTTTAAGGCCTGAGAAGCTGTCTTCTGTGCAGTCTAATCCATTGGTGCTGCTTTCAACTGAATTTTTAATTTGGTTTATTGAGTGTTTGGTTCATTTCCAGGCTTCTTTTTTTATCTTTATCTCTTCATTGAAATGATATTTTACTTCCTGTATTTTCTAAGTTCTTTTGTTACATCATATTTTAGCTCATGGAAAAATTCAACCATTAGCCTTCTAAATTCTTCTTCTGATGTTTTCTCCACAGGATCAGTTGTTGACGTGTTGTGAACTGTTTAAGGTGGCTTTTTAAATTTCTTTTTCATATAGTCTGTAGGCCTACACATCTGCTAACATAATTATTTCTTCTATTTTCATGCCAAGGACTATTTAGTGAGCTTCTTTCTCTCAAGTGCCCCGAATCCCAAAATTGATATTCCTGGTCTATTTGTGTACTCTTTTGTTAATAGTGTCAGCACCATTATGAAATAAAGTACTATAATTGCAATCACTTCAGAGCGAATTCAAATGGTAATAAACTTGGGGAAAAAACTTACTGAAACATCCTACACATTTTCTCTATTATGGGTTTAAAATTTTAGTAATGTTATTATATCTATTGATAAAGTACTTATTTAAGCTAATAAAATTTGTTTCATACTGTATATGGACTGAAAATGGGTGCAGAGAAAAAATTGCATAAGAAAGAAACAAAGAGAAAAGACAGAAAAGAATAATGCAAACATATAAAAACAAGAAAAAAAATGTGTCGGGGAGGGACTTGAGGCAGGAGCAGGTATTATGAGGGAAAAGAGACTGAGAGGAACAAGTGGAAACCCAAGCTAGGAAAACAAAAATATGAAAAATGATTTTGGTTAATCTTTAGAATTTTAGAATAACTACAATCAAATGCATTGAGAACTGCAATATCAAAAAAGAGAGAAACATCTATCAATTCAGTATGAAAAACAACAGCTGTATGATCAAAATTAACATTACAGTGTTTGGGAAAATTTGTTATTATTTGTTCTTTTTAGATATCCAATATTCATGACAGTAGAGTGTATTGTGGCTAGAATAGCAATATAAAGCATAACTTATTTGGTTCCTATTTTTGTGTTTGTACTTGCTGTGGACTTACACTGGTCATGCGTTCATATATAAGGATAGGAAAGTTATGTCTGATTCATTCTACTGTCTTTCCTATTCCCATCTCCCCTCCATATGCTTAATTCCCCTTTGTCTAATCCAATGAACTTTTATTCTTTTAGGGGAAATTTCTTATTGATTCTTTCTGACTTGGATTTGATCAGAATATGGGACCTTCAAAAGATGCCCTCCACTTTTTGACATTATGTGTAAGTTTTTCTGGGTATGGAAGTAGTGAGTGATCACAACAATTCACCTGTGATGCAATGATGTTAGATCCCCTCCATTCTTTGGTGTATGCATGTTCTTCCTTGCTTTCTGTTAGGTCTGATAAGATGATCCTTAATTTTCTGTTACTTAGCAAACATTTTATTCACTCTTGGAGGTTGTGATCATGTGTGCCCTCCTAAAGAAAACTCCTTGTATCTAGTGCTATCAAGTCCAGTGTGGGCTCTCCTATTTATATCTGAAAGTGTAAGATTGGTGGGGGCCTATGTAAAGGTATTATATTGTCTGTGTGATATGGTGCTAGACAGTCCATGGTAAGTGTGGGGCTATTGTTTCCCAATGGAATGCACATGTTATGTGTGTGGGCTTGTATCTGGGTAGCTGGTGTCTGTCGGATGTTTTTCTATAAGCCCCTTTGTGGAGTGGATTGCTTTTCTGTATGCACAAGGTTCTCTGTTGACTGCTGTTGTGCGTGTACAAGGTTCTCTCAAACTGCCTCTTGGGGCTCTGTGTGCCTGAATGAGTTTTATTTCCTGGCAGATCTGAGATTTGTAGTTCTGGACCCTCCTAGAGGTACTAGGGCACAGGAGATATTTCTCTTGTTGCTAAGTTTTTATATTTACTTACTTACTTATTTGTTTAGTCAACGCTTTTAGTCCAGAGGCCTGAGCCTGCTTGAAGGGTGCTGCATCCTGTTGGGTGCAGGGGCTCAGGCTGCAGGACAGAGTTGTCAAATGCTGTGGAATGATGCTGGGTTCTCACTTCCCACATCAGGAACTTCTTTATGGCAGCATAGAGCATGGTGCTTTTCCACATTTGTGGGGCCTATGAATGTAGACATTCTCTTGGTGGTCTGTGGCACAGAACTCTTCACCCCACCGGTTGTAGATCACTGTGATACCATTGCTGTGAATAGTGTAGAGTGCCAGTTTGCCCACCGTGGTCTGTGGCCAAGTGGTAGGATCTACTCCCCTCCACTGGAACTTCTATGAAACAGCACTGAGTGCTTGATGGGCTGCCTGTATCTGCGTCTGCTGGTGCATGCAAAGTCTCCATGGACAGTCCATGGTTGATGCAGATCATCAAGGGTTTACCTGTCATTCCGAGGAGAATAGGTTGTCAAGCAGCTTCTTTTCACCTTGGCCCCTGTAGAAGCTGTTGAAAGCATGGGGGAAGGGGGGGTGGTGATGGTTAGCTTTCCCCAAGGAGTGATTTAGGTCAGCTCCATCTCACTTGCCTTAGCACAAAATATGTATTAAGTTATGAGAAGCAGTTTAAAGCAAAGACAAATGGTTCCTCAAGACATACCACAAAGCTCACATTCCAAGGTAGCATTTCTTACCTGTAATGGTTCTCTCTCCCTAAGAATCTTATAGCACCTCTGTAGCAGCACTTGGGCCTTCTGTGTACAGGAGATGGAGATGGAGTCTAGAGACTGTTATCATATCGATTTTGTGTGTGTGTTTGTGTGTGTGTGTGTATGTGTATATGTGTGGTGACAATAAAGATGTACCCTCAGAAGATTTTAATCATGCAATGGATTAAATAGATCTGCCATTATGTATATTGGGTCTCCAAAATTTGTTCATTTTGCAACTGCAAATTTAAGCTACTTAGCTAACATCTACACACCCCTCCTCAACATCTGATAACTACCCTCATACTCTATTTCTATGAGTTGGACACTATGACATTTTTAATGGGAGATCATGCAACATTTTTCTTTATCTACAGTGATTTAATACAAAGGCTATGTAATGTGCTTCAATATCTAGAAGGACTATTTCCTCCTCATGCTATTTTTCCTGTTCAGCAAATATATTGCTGTATGTCTTTTGACATATTAATTTTAGAATCAACTTGTTATTTTATCAAAGAGAAAAATAAATATCTATGCTATTTGTGTTGGAATAACACTAACTTTCTCTGTTAGCTTGGAAAAAACTAATGTGGGGATCAAACCTATGGCCTTGCACATGCTGTAGCACTGTTTTGTATCCCTAGGTTCATATTTTAATCTTAGGAGGAAAATATAGTTTTTAAATTTTGGAGACAAATCTTCCCTATTCCAATTTATTTCCATTCTACTTTTATAAATATAATCTTCTTCATTTTACCATAATATGTAATTAAAGAAAATGTTTAGCTTTTCAAGTATCTGATTTTTTTTTCTTTTTTGTGAAACTATGAGGTAGTTAGGTATAACTTCATTGTTTGTCCAAATTAGTGGATACGTATCCATTCACTATTCTTTGCCAAATATTAGGGAACTTTATACTCAATCATCATTATTATTTAGTATTTCTGGCTTATTTGTCTGTCCTGTGCCAATATTACATATTTAAAATTTTGATTGCTTTCTGAAGAGTTTTGATATTTGTTACTCCTCCTATTTATGTTCATCTTCTAAGATGGTCTTGATATTTTTATACATTTTCTCTTCTAGGTGATTAAATATTTAAATTTAAATATTTAAATTAAATTCCATAATTAAATTAAATTGTATTCATAAATAATTTTTCAGTTTTACTAGGTAAATTATCATAATAGTCTCATGTATCAACTACAGAAAACCCAAACACAAGTACAAAGATAGTGATGATGATGGAGACTTTCTGCCAGGAGTTGTTCCAACCATTTCCTGTGTATTTACCCATTTAATCCTCATAACAGCTCTATGAGTTAGACTATTCTAATTTTATACACTAGGAGACTTAGCACAGAGACTTGAATAACTTCTGTTTCTATTAGAGCTTTATGGTTGTACATAGTAGTTGGGTTCATCCCATTATATTCATATACATGCAAAGAAATCTATTTCAGTTCATGATCCCCTCTTCTCTTTTCTTCTTCTCTCCCATTACCCCTTTTCCTTCCCCCACTCTCTTAGATTTCCTTTTGCTCATCTATTAATTTGTGTTTGATTGGTTCTTTACATACATTTTTTTCGTTCCTCCCCCTTTATTATACTGTAGCTTCCACATACAAGAAAAAAAAATTGAAATTTGAGTTCCTTTGTTTGACTAATCTCATTAAGCATGATATTCTCCATTTCCACCCATTTACCAGAAAATTCCATACAATATGGTTTGGGTTTTTCAGCCAGTGTGTTTGGTTTAACCCACAGATTGCTGTAGTCTCCTTAGTTGACTTAGTATGACTACAATATTGTTTTAATTGTGCAATTTTTTAGTAAATAAATTAATTAGTTTATGACTTAATTTTATTCAGAATTTTTCTGACTTAGTCTCACCTTTTAATTCATTCTGAATTTTGGCATCATTTTGTGAAATTATAAGCATTAATTATTATTTTAATTGAGATCACATAGAATGCTTAGATTGATGTAGAAAGTGGATGTTTTTGTAATGTTGTCTCTTATCTTTTGTGAAGCTAAGTAGAATTCTGAAATTATTTTTCTAGAAGTTCTGTAGAGTTCATATTAAGTTTATTTTTGGATATTTAATGTCTTTTTAAAATAGGTATTATGCATGTTTTTCCTTCCATTATTTTGTTCTGTTTTTTTAAATCAAATGTTTTCTACTATTTTTATTATCAGTATCATTACTTAATTTTATAATTTTTAAATGAATTTTTAATTTATTTTGCAAATGATATTTTGCCTCTTTCCAATATTTATGACTCTCTTACTTTTAATTTAATTTAATTTAAGGGCTACTACTTTCAGAAAAATGCTAAATAGCAGTGATAGTAGCTGGCATCTTTGCCTTTTTGTGATTTCTAGTATTTTTCTCTCAAGTATCTTCATAGTATTAAGAAAGAAAAACCTCTTCTCTTGGCCCCTGAGGGAATGGAGGGAGAGGGTGCAGAGAAGTGAGACTGAGAGAGGAGATATATGCTTTCATACTTTGTGTTTGTACTAAAGTTCAGTGTGGGGAAGTCCAGGGGCAGGGGACCTTCTGTTGTATTGGTCATCTATACCTCTAAATAGAGGTGACCTCTGGCTGGGATGTAGTTCTTTTATGGTACAAAAGGACCATAGTTCCTAGCTCTGAGGGAATGCTTGGCAGGTAGCTGAAATGTGAGATAATGGCAATGCCATGGCATCTGTCATAGTGGGGGCAAGGTGATGCCAGAGCATCACTGAAAGTGGGTCCCTAGAGCCAGGGATTCAATTGAGGAATTGGCTGGTGCATTGAGTCTGTACTTCTAGAGAGAACAAGTGTGAGACTACCAGGTCCTATCAAGTTGAGAGACCAAATTACAAGTTAGGGCATCTTTGAGAATCTGCACTCAGTAACACAGGCATCAACCAGAGGACAGAACAAGGCCTGAGTGGACCTGAAACTCTCCTCTCACCCTTTTATTCTCATGTGCCATAAGAGAGTAGCTGTGGATAGTAAGGGGGCCAGGATTAGAAGGGCTAAACAATTGTTCCCTGATATTCACATTACAAGATAGGGCTAACTTTTAAACCATTTAGGGATAAAAGTGTTTTATTTCCATTCCTGTGCCAATATGTGGGGATATTTGGAGGTGGTGGTTTTGGATAAAGTTAGGTCAGTTTTACATTTTCTCTGCATTTCACTTTTTGGGCCAGAAGTGAATGCACTTAGCAGTTGGTCTTTGTAATTTTTGGTTTGGGTTGTATATATTTTCTCATTTCATTGGAAAAGAACTTTCTTTATTTTTCATAGATTTTTTAACATCTATTCCTATTAAAGAATAGATTAAAAATACACTTATTCTAACCTTGTCAACCAGAGGTTCCTTATAGTGACTGTTTTGCTTTAGATAGTGTATTGTAACATTATAGTGAATGTCTTGCTTCAGATAGTGTATTGTAACCACTTTAGTGTTTAGTACTTTGTTAACATAGCTACATTAGTATATAATATTTTCCTATAAAGAAAGTTCTCAGAGAAAGGTGCTGAGAAATGCAAAGATACTTTTTTTTAAAAGCCATTTTCCTTTATGTCACTGGTGAAAATTGAAGTATAAATTCATCTTTTCTTCCTTCCTTCCTTCCTTCCTTCCTTCCTTCCTTCCTTGCTTTCTTTTCTTTCTTTCTCCCAGACTGGTCTTGGATTTCTGGGCTCAAGTGATCTTCCCAACTCAGCCTCCTGAGTTGCTGAGATTATAGGCATATATCACTGCACACAGATAAAATTTTCTTTTTTAAAGAAAGGTGTTTTCTGCTGGGTGCGGTGGCATACACATGTAATCTCAATGATGTGGGAGGCCTAGGCAGAAGGATTGCAAGTTCAAGGTCAGCCTAGGAAGCTCAGAGAGATTGTCTCCAAAAAAAAAGAAGTTTGCCAATGATTCTTCTGAGATTCTAATTTAATTTACATTAGATAGAATAACTTATTTGTATCCCTGTAACTAGAGATTTTATTCTCCTATATTTTGTTTTCAGGTGCACTTTCAGTTGAATTTTTGAATTTTCCAGTTATGGCCATAGGCCACCCATTTGTAAAAGTATTGCAAGGGCCATCTAGTTCTTCTCTAGAAACACTAACAAATGGTAATGTAATTAGAATGAGAAGTATTTTTTGATGTAGTAAGAATATTGAAATTTGATTTGTTTTCTAAGCTGCTTTTTTCTATTATGAACACAATTTGACTTCAAAGTTGTCATTTTACTTTTTTTTATATTGGTACATGTTTCAAAAAATCAAGCAACTTCATTTTTATTGGAAAAATAGTTAAATCTAAGAATTATGAGGATTCTGATGATACTATAAATTGAAGTTTTAGGCCTTATTCTGGTTCCTGTGGCTAATGTGTTTGAATGAGAGGCTCCTCTAGTGGACTAATTGTTTCCATCCTTTGGATTCTCCCCAAGGGGATGTAAATCCAGTGATAACCACCATAGGTTAGGAGGATTTTTGCCACTAATAAATTAAGAGCAAATAAACTAATTTTCAAGAACTAGTGTTCTGTTTTCTTGACCAAAAAATAAAAATATTAAAGATAGGAATCGAAGGCATTTTGGTTTTGGCAGTGCTAGGTCTCCAACCCATGCTACATGCATGCTAGTCAAGTGCTCTGAAAATTTCATGATCTATTTTAGGTTTTTAATATTTTAAAATGAAAACTTTGATTTTGCTTGTATTTTTATGCATCCTGAAATTGTGCACAAGGGATTTTAAGGCTGCTTACAAAGAATAACATCCAACAAATCAATAATTTAATATAAAATACCACCACCACCACAACAACAACAACAAAACACAATTGTGGCAGCTTTCAAGGATGATATAATTGCTGTATTTAGCTTCATTTTAGACTGAGTGTGATGGCAACCAAAGCACAGGGCAGAGGTAGACAGATAAGTTCTTTTCCTTGTTAGAAAGAAGAAAGCATGAGTTCCCCAGTCCCAATGAATATTATACCAACACGGAATTTTAAAGAAGTTTTTGTAGTGATCCTCAATGATACAGTGACAACGCTTCTCAAATAAAAAGTGCTTTTGTGAGCTGTTTTTCAGTAAGTACAGATTATGTGTGCCTGTTCATATATATATATATATATATATATATATATATATATATATATATATATATATATATTCACCTCTTGTAAATGAAATGTACCATTAAAATGCAACTCCGTGAAGGTGAGTCTGCAAGGACATAGCTTAAATGGTCAAAACTGATCCAGGAATAGACCCAGAATTTCCAAAGGTGTGGCTATTCCTTTCATATTCTAGCAATCTTATTTTTCTGAACAAAGCTGTGGTTAAAGATAGTTGACAGTCTTGTTGTATGCTGTCACAATTAACTGGGGTTAGATACTTTTATGGTTGCCATTGAGGGTGAATTCATATACTTTAGAATCAAGAACAACAAGTGTTTTGGAAATAAAAGGACCCAGTGAAGACATTCACTTGTACTGAAGGTGAACTTCCTTTATAGACTTTTAGAGGATCTACATAGTAAACTAGATTTTCCTTATTTAAGCCACTTTATTTTTTTATTATTAGTTGTTCAAAACATTACATAGCTCTTGACATATCGTATTTCATACATTTGATTTAAGTGGGTTATGAACTCCGATTTTTCCCCATATACAGATTGCAGAATCACATCGGTTACACATCCATGTTTTTACAAACTGCCATACTGGTGTCTGTTATATTCTGCTGTCTTTCATATCCTCTATTATCCCCCTTCCCCTCCCGTCTTCTCTCTCTACCCCATCTAGTGTACTTCATTTCTCTCCCTTGTTTTTTTCCCTTTCCCCTCACTTCCTCTTATATGTAATTTTGTATAATGATGAGGGTCTCCTTCCATTTCCATGCAATTTCCCTTCTCTCTCCCTTTCCCTCCCACCTCTCTTCCCTGTTTAGTGTTAATCTTCTTCTCATGCTCTTCCTCCCTGCTCTGTTCTTAGTTGCTCTCCTTATATCAAAGAAGACATTTGGCATTTTTTTAGGGATTGGCTAGCTTCACTTAGCATAATCTGCTCTAGTGCCATCCATTTCCCTGCAAATGCCATGTTTTTTTTTTATTATATTTTTTAGTGCTGAGTAATACTCCATTGTGTATAAATGCCACATTTTTTTATCCATTCATCTGTTGAAGGGCATCTAGGTTGGTTCCACAGACTAGCTATTGTGAATTGTGCTGCTATGAACATCAATGTAGCAATATCCCTATAGTATTCTCTTTTAAGGTCTTTAGGGAATAGTCCAAGAAGGGAAATAGCTGGGTCAAATGGTGGCTCCATTCCCATCTTTCCAAGGAATCTCCATACTGCTTTCCAAATTGGCCACACCAATTTGCAGTCCCACATGCAATGTACAAGTGTACCCTTTTACCCACATCCTCGCCAGACTTGTTATTGTTAGACTTCATAATGGCTGCCAATCTTACTGGAGTGAGATGGTATCTTAGGGTTGTTTTGATTTGCATTTCTCTGACTACTAGAGATGGTGAGCATTTTTTCATGTACTTGTTGATTGTATGTCCTCCTCTGAGAAGTGTCTGTTCAGGTCCTTGGCCCATTTATTGATTGCGTTGTTTTCTTATTGTTTAATTATTTGAGTTCTTTGTATACTCCAGATATCAGGGCTCTATCTGAAGTGTGAAGAGTAAAAATTTGTTCCCAGGATTTAGGCTCCCTATTTACCTCTCTTATTGTTTCTCTTGCTGAGAAAAAGCTTTTTAGTTTGAGTGAGTCCCATTTGTTGATTCTTGATTTTAACTCTTGTGCTGGGTGTCCTATTAAGGAATTTGGAGCCCGACCCCACAGTATGTAGATTGGAGCCAAATTTTTCTTCTATCAGACACAGAGTCTCTGTTTTGATATCAAGCTCCTTTAACCATTTTGAGTTAACTTTTTTGCATGGCGAGAGAAAGGGATTCAGTTTCATTTTGTTGCATATGGATTTCCAGTTTTCCCAGCACCCATTTGTTGAAGATGCTATCTTTTCTCCATTGCATGCTTTTAGCCCCTTTGTCAAAAATAAGATAATTGTAATTTTGTGGATTGGTCTCTGTGTCCTCTATTCTGTACCATTGGTCCACCCGCCTGTTTTGGTACCAGTACCTTGCTGTTTTTGTTATTATTGCTCTGTAGTATAGTTTGAAGTCAGGTATCGCTATACCGCCTGATTCACTCTTCCTGCTTAGAATATATTTTGCTATTCTGGGTCTTTTATTTTTTCATATGAATTTCATGATTGCTTTCTCTATTTCTACAAGAAATGCTGTTGGGATTTTGATTGGCATTGCATTAAACCTATGGAGAACTTTTGGTAATATCGCCATTTTGACGATGTTAGTTCTGCCTATCCAAGAACAAGGTATATTTTTCCATCTTCTAAGATCTTCTTCTATTTCTCTCTTTAGGGTTCTGTAGTTTTCATTGTATAAATCTTTCACCTCTTCTGTTAGGTTGATTCCCAAGTATTTTATTTTATTTTAATTTTTTTTTGAGGATATTGTGAATGGGGTAGTTGTCCTCTTTTCCATTTCAGAAGATTTGTCGCTAATATACAGGAATGCCTTTGATTTATGCGTGTTGATTTTATATCCTACAACTTTGCTGAATTCATTTATTAGCTCTAGTAATCTTTTTTGTAGACCCTTTTAGGTCTGCTAAGTATAGAATCATGTCATCCACAAATAGTGATAATTTAAGTTCTTCTTTTCTTATTTTTATACCTTTAATTTATTTTGTCTATCTAATTGCTCTGGCCAGTATTTTGAGAACTATATTGAATAGAAGTGGTGAGAGATGGCATTGCTGTCTTCTTCAAGATTTTAGAGGGAATTCCTTCAGTTTTTGTCCATTTAGAATGATGCTAGCCTGAGGCTTAGCATAGATAGCTTTTACAATGTTGAGGTAAGTTCCTGTTATCCCTAGTTACTCTAGTGTTTTGAACATAAAGGGATGCTGTACTTTGTCAAATGCTTTTTCTGCGTCTATCAAGATGATCATATGGTTCTTATCTTTAAGTCTATTGATGTGGTGAATAACATTTATTGATTTCCATATATTGAACCAGCCTTGCATCCCAGGGATGAATCCTACTTGATCATGGTGCACAATTTTTTTGATATGTTTTTGTATCCAATTCACCAGAATTTTATTGAGGATTTTTGCATCTAGGTTCATTAGAGATATTGGTCTGTAGTTTTCTTTCTTTGAAGTGTCTTTGTCTGGCTTCAGGATCAGGGTGATGTTGGCCTCATAGAATGAATTTGGAAGAGCTCCTTCTTTTTCTATTTCCTGAAATAACTTGAAAACTTTGGTATTAATTCTTCTTTAAAGGTTTTGTAAAACTCTGCTGTATACCCATCTGGTCCAGGGCTTTTCTTGGTTGGTAGTCTTTTGATGGCTTCTTCTATTTCCTCCTTTGTTATTGGTCCATTTAAATTGTGTGTATCTTCCTGACTCAACCTGGACAAATCATATGTCGTAAGAAATTTATCGATATCTTCACTATCTTCTATTTCATTGGAATATAGGGTTTCAAAATAATTTCTAATTATCTTCTGTATTTCTGTAGTGTCTGTTGTGGTATTGCCTTATTCATCCCATATGTTAGTAATTTCAGTTCTTTCTCTTCTTCTCTTCGTTAGCATGAATATGGGTCTGTTGATCTTATTTATTTTTTTGAAGAACCAGCTTTTAGTTTTGTCAATTTTTTCAATGGTTTCTTTTGTTTCAATTTCATTGATTTCCATTCTGATTTGAATTATTTCTTGCCTTCTGCTACATTTGCTGTTGTTTTTCTCTTCCTTTTCTAGGGTTTTTAGATGAAGTGTGAGCTTATTTATTTGTTGTTGTTTTTTTCTTTTTTTTTGAGGAATGAACTCCAGGCAATGAATTTCCCTCTTAAAACTTCTTTCGTTGTGTCACATAGATTCCGATATGTTGTGTCTGTATTTTCATTTATCTCTAAGAATTTTTTGATTTCCTCCTTTATGTCTTCTGTAACCCATTGATCATTCAGTAACATATTGTTCATTTTCCAGGTGATGCAAGATTCTTTCTTCCTTCTTTTATCATTGATTTCCAGTTTCATTCCATTTTGATCAGATAAGATGCATGGTATAATCTCAAAACCTTTATATTTACTAAGGGTTGCCCTATGGCATAACATATGGTCTATCTTTGAAAAGGGTCCATGTGCTGCTGGAAAAAAAAAAAAAAAAAACGTATATCCACTTGATGATGGTTGATATATTCTATATATGTCGGTTAAGTCTAGGTTATTGATTGTGTTATTTAGTTCTATAGTTTCTTTATTCAACTTTTGTTTCGAGGATCTGTCCAATGGTGAGAGAGGTGTGTTGATGTCACCCATAAGTATTGTGTTGTGGTCTATTTGATTCTTGAACTTGAGGAGAGTTTGTTTTATGAATGTTGCAGCCCAATTATTTGGTGCATACATATTGCTAATTGTTATGCCTTGTTAGTGAATGTTTTTTTAACAGTATATAGTGTCCTTCTTTACCCTTTTGATTAACTTAGGTTTGAAGTTGATTTTATTTGATATGAGTATTGCCACTCCTGCTTGCTTCTAAGGGCCATGTGAGTGGTATGATTTTTCCCAACCTTTCACCTTCAGCCTGTGTATGTCTTTTCCTATCATATGAGTTTCCTGAAGGCAGCATATTATTGGATCTTTTTTTTTTAATCCAAGTTAATAGACTATGTCTCTTGATTGGTGAGTTTAAGCCTTTAACGTTTAGGATTACTATTGATATATGGTTTGTACTCCCAGTCATGTTTATTTATTTATTTATTTTAATTTGGCTTGTTTTTCCTCTTTGGTTATTTTCCCCCCTTTACTGCATTACCTCTCACTGTTGGTTTTGGGTGCTGTTTTTCATTTCCTCTTCTTGTAGTGTTTTGCTCAAAATGCTTTGCAGTGCTTGTTTTCTGGCCCGTGAATTCTTTTAACTTTTGTTTATCGTGAAATATTTTAATTTCATTGTCAAACCTGAGGCTTAATTTTACTGGATACAATATTCTTGGTTGGAATCCATTATTCTTCATCATTTGAAATGTGTTGTTCCAGGATCTTCTTGCTTTCACAGTTTGTGATGAACAATCAGCTGGTAACCTAATTGGTTTACCCCTAAACGTAATCTGCCTCCTTTCTCTTGTAGCTTTTAATATTCTCTCCTTGTTCTGTATGTTGGATATCTTTATAATAATGTGTCTTGGAGTTGGTCTATTACAGTTTTGTATGTTTGGGGTCCTGTAGGATTCCAGAATTTGGCAATCCATTCCATCTTTCATATCTGGAGAGTTTTCTAAAATTATTTCATTCAACAGATTGCTCATTCCTTTGGTTTGGTCCTCTATACCTTCCTCTATCCCAATGACTCTTAAGTTTGTTTTTTTTTATGACATCCCATATCTTTTGGATGTTTTGCTCATGGTTTCTTACCACCCTTTCTGCGTTGACTATACTCTTTTTGAGTTGATAAACTTTGTCTTCATTATCTGATGTACAGACTTCTATTTGATCTAGTCTACTTGTAATATTCTCATTTGAGTTTTTGATTTGGTTTATGGTTTCCTGAATTTCTAGGATTACAGTTTGATTTTTTTAAAAATCTCTATCTCCTCTTAGAGTTGATTTTTCGCTTCTTGAATCTGCTTATGTAATTCATTTTCAAAGTATACTTTCATTGTTTGAACTTGCTGTCTAATAACTTCTTTAAGATTCCATTCTTTCTGAGTCAGGTATGCCTTGAGTTCTTTCTCTATCCATTTTTTCTGATGCCTCTAGGTTATCCTGTAAATTTAAGTTGTCCTGCGTTGTTTGTAATCATTTTTTCCCTTGTTGTTTTAAAGTTGTTCATGTTACTTTCCAACTCTGTTTAACTGCTGTGTTTCTGTTTTCTCCTATAAATTTGTTGTGGTTTTGTATATCTCCGTGGTCTCTCCTTTCTGGTGGGAGACTACGTCTAGATATGTTGGGCTTTATTCTAATTTAAAGCTGGTCCATTCGTTTCATAAAAGGCTTACAGATTCTGTAGGCATATAGTGATCTCTTGTTTGGTCTTAGGACTTTATGTTTAGGTTGGGTGCTATGATGGTATGAAGGTTATTATGTCTTGGCTACTTTGGAAGACTGCTCTACTGAGGGGGATATTAACAGGTGAATGGATCAGGGTATTTGGTAATAGCTAGGTACTTAGGAGCCCTATAGACAGCCTCGGAACATTCACCTATTTGCATTTAGAAAATTACACTTAATGAAATTTGTAATGCTTGGGATGAAATTTAGGGGGAAAGGGAAGGAAGAAGTCCTTAAAGAGAAAGAGGGAGAGAAAAATAGGTAGAATGATGGAGAATGGAAAGAACAATAAAAATTGAAAAGGGAAAAGAAAAAAAAAATGATAAATGAAGTTTTAGAGTTCTATTTTTTTTCTCTTCCAGTAGGTGGAGCTGTGCCTTACGAGCCGAACTTCTGCCCTCTATGTGCCGGCAGCAATCCCTGTAAGGTGGCTCCTCTTCCCCTACTGGGTGTCTCTCCAATCCTGTTAGTGGAGAGCCATATCCCTTCTCCAGCCCCTCCCACCCTTCCTCCTGCCACCAAGCCAGGCCCCGCTCACTGGAGGCAATCTCCACAGATCTAATTACACTTGCAACCCCCAAGTGCCCTATTTCCCGAATGAATGAGCACTCTCTCTGTTTGCCATTCACCCAGACCCCAAGATCATGGAGCGGGCAATCTGGGAACCTTCAGCTTAATTTGCCTGCACTCCTTCGGTGGCCACGCACCTGGGAGCTGGCAGCAAAGGCCTTGGGTGTCCCCTCTAGTGGTAGGGGGATTTGGGGTTCGGGAGTCCCCTCTGCTTCCCTCGGCCACTACAGTCATGCCCATGGAGCTCTGGGGCAAGATTTTTGAGGTTTCCCAGATGTATGTATCTGGTGGGGATGGGTGTCACACACCTGTTGAAGCGATTTCGCTGGGAAGGGATCCAGTCCACCAAACTCTGGTGATGTCAGCTCTCTGCTATGGCAGGTCCCAGACTCCTTGCCGGAGTGTCTGATGGGAGGGGTGGGTCTGGCCTGTCTCTGGTCTGTCCCAGACTCAGTTTCAGTTCTAGGTCCCCTGTTTCATGAAGGCTTGTTTAGCAACCTCTTCATAGGGTCTCTACGCCACACACAGTATCCAGCAGTGCTGAAACGCCTCCTTCTGCACTGGTCGCCAGACAGCGTCGGCACGCACCTCCACGCAGGGTGGCCGAGATTCACCCATCTGGGGCACACTGTCACCTCCAATAATCCCAAACTCCCCGCCTAGGTCTCACTTCAGTGGAATTTTGCTGTGAGTTTCTCAGCAGGCAGAATCCGAACGTTCTGATGTTTCTCTCTGTCTGCGTAGCTGAGGAGGTACTGAAAGCACTGCCTCCCGGCCCGCTGCCATGTTGAGTCTCTGAAGCCACTTTAAATGTCTTTCAGTCTAAAAACTAGTACTTGATTAATTTTATAAAGTAAATATTATGAAAGCTGTCTAAAATTCAAAGCAGATAGTATTATCAATGTGGTTGCCTATACTAGGCTTCAGTAAAGTCTTGGTAATGCACAGAGCAATGCATTGTATCATAAATTTATTATACTTTTGTGTTGTATTATCATTCATGTTTAAAACATAACATGGATTTCTAGTTATAATGTCACAATTTGTTAGACATAGCTAAGTGTACTCATATGGTATAGGTACGTAGTGTTAATATGACCCAGTTGAATATTTGGAGCATGTTTGACACTAAAACTTTTTGGCTTGTGATGCCATTCTTTCTATGAAAGAATTAGGTATTGGGACCATTTAGGCCATCTCTGATTTGGAACATAAAATATCTCTTGGTAGGAAGGAATTTTTTGTTGTATTTTTTTTTCAACTTCAGGGAAATATATGTTACAAGTATGCTATTACTTAGTTTTTCATTCTACATCAGTAGGTACAAGGTAGTCAAGTTACTTCCTAAGGAGACTCTAAGAGGATAGCATGCATTCCTTTGAAAGATGATACCAAGAGAAGTAGGTTGTTTGAGGGACTTAACTGATATTTAGCAGTTTGTTATAACAGAGACACTAATACATTGAATATAGAAAGTAATAAAAATAATTTGTAAAGTCTTTACTGATAGTTGGTGTTATGCCTGGAAGTTTACTTAGAATAATTCAGAAAGAAAGAGGACTAATGAATAATTGGATCAATAGTACAGTGTCTGATTTATAAAAGTCATAAACATTGATTATACATGCGAATAAAATAATAATATCAACTATGAGCATATTTGTAAATTGTATATACGCCCCTCTCCCCTGCTGCTAGGAATTGAGTCCCAGGCCTCACAAATGCTAGGCAAGTTTTGAATTACTGATCTATAATCCCATCCCCTATATGCAACTTGAATTCTTGTTTTTTTTTAAAGTACACATATATTTATTTTTAAAATTTAAAAAAATGCAATTTTCAGGAAAAAAGAATTGAGAAAGGATGGTTAACAGGTACAGGGCTGCAGTTGACTATAAAGAATAACATCCAATGTTGTGTAACACAGAAAGGTTACTGTGGTTGCTATTGTGGACATTTTTATATAGCTAGTAGGATTTTGAATGTTCTCAACACTGAGAAATAATAAATGTTTGAGGAGATAGATATGCCAGCTTCCTTGATGTCATTACACATTATATACATGTATACATTGCACACTGTACCTGATGAATATGTACAGTTATTCTGTGTTCATTAGAAATAAATAAGTATGCATTATAAAAGGCAATAAATTGTCGAATGAAGATTGAATATACATTGAATTCTTAATATGTACATTTCTTTTTAGAGGTTTTTTGGTATATCTACAGTCAAGTTAAAATTACCTGACAACTTTTTAAAAAGAGACCACTAAACAAATATTGTAACAATTTCTGGAACTCAACAAATGTAGTGTTGATTTGTACCCAGCTTTTACTAATGGTCAGTGTCATCATTTCTCCATCAGAATGTGAATACCTTGAGAATAAGCATAGTATTTTATTGTATTTTCCCTAGTACTTAGTGCACTTCCATATATAAACAAAGTTTTCAATAAATACTTATGGAAAATTTTAAAAACACAAAATTGACATTTGATTTCATATGTATCAACTGCTTATACAGTTTTAATACTATTTATAATTTTTAAAATACTTTCAATATTTCATATTTAGCAGTGTTCATATTTAAGAGGTTTATCTTTGGGTTTTCCCAAGTGAAAGTCTTGGCTTAAGGAGGTATGTGTGAATGGTATTTCAGCTGTATGGCAGAAACTGCTTTCTTTAGGATTGTTTTACAGTTATGGGTATTATTATCACTCTAACTAAGTAGCAAACTCTACAAAAATAAAGCCACTCCTGTCACTTTTGTTTTTCTTTGTGTGCTGGGGATCAAACCCTGGACCTTATGCATTCTGCCACTGAACTACAGTCCCAGCCCTCTTGACACTTTTTGTTGTATCCTCTACAAATCTTAGAGAAGAGCTCATTACATAACTGAGGATACAGGACACTCAATGAATTTACCTTCCAAGATCAAAGGACATAAGTATAAAATAGATTAGCTTGACTTTTCTAATAAATAATTTTGAAACAGATGGGGAGAGTCCTGGTCACTGCATAAAGCTGAACTATAGTACATTTTGCAAGATGGAAACTATCCGTGCTCTAGCCATTCACACATGTGTCTCTGTGAGTCTAAATTTAAATGACTTAAAATTTAAAATTTGTTAACCTTAATCATACCCACATTTCAAGTGCTCTGAAGCCATTTGTGGCTAGTGGCTGCCATAATGGAGAGCACAGATATTAAACTTTTCTATCTTTGCAGAAAATTCTTTGGAAGGCATGATCTAAGGTCATCTCAGTTTGCTTGGCCTGCTGTAAAACAATTCCTTAAACTGGGTGGCTTATATCAATTTTATCTCTTAGTTTTGGAGGTTGGGACATTTTAGATCTAAGTGTGTGTAATTTCAGTGTCTGGTGAGGGCTACTTTCTGGTCCATAGATAGCACCTACTCATTTTGTCCTCACATAGTAAGAAAGGCAAGGCAGCTTTCTGGGGCCTCAAAAGACACTAATTACATTTATAACATAATCACTCTCATAACATAATCACTGTCCAAAGGTCCCCCCTTCTAATTTTTACTATATGAGGGCAGGAACATTTAGACCATAACAGAGAAAAGAGGTATCAGGGAGGGAGATGAAATGGTCAGAGTGATTAAAAAAAAAAAAAAAAAAAAAAACTCTTATTGCAGCATCATTAAAGGTAGGTCTTATACTGAAATTAATCATCATTCTTAGAACACAAACATATTCACATATTAATTTTTAGTTTTTCTGGGATCTGGAACTCTTTATGTCCTCCTGAGGCCTGGGTAGTGTGACTGTGTTGAGAACGTGCCTGTAGTATTTGTTTTTTGGAAGATAATGAGAGAAGTTCTTCTTTATGAATGTTTTAAAGGATAGTCCAGGCCCATCCAGATTGCTAGAAACTTGTAAATTTATGAATTCATAAGATATAATTCATAACTTTCAAGCCAAGGTGATTTATGGACTTGTGAGACAACTTATAAACTGTCTAGCCTATATGACTATTGATGCATAAAACTAAGAAGCCTTAACATAAATGATTTCTTCTGAGTTGACACATATCATACACATCATTGGTATTTATCTTTTACTCTAAAACAATTGAGAAAAAGGGACCATTAGAAAACTGTCTCATGGTTCAGGGTCTCTCTCAAGAGCAGTGTTATGTGGGTATCTAGGTTTTGCTTCTATCCTTTGCCAATCACTGCTAATATTTGGTGTGGGAGAATCTTATGATTTTACATTGTCATGGACATTTGAAGCCTTTGTGGTAACATGGTTTACTACCTGCTTTCAGAGGTTACTGAAAACTGCTGCTTTTATATATCAGGTCAAATTATTTTCTTCTCCTCTCATGATGCTTGTTCTCTTTTCCCCAAGAAAGGAGAATTTTATTAAGAAAATAAGTAACAAAGATCTACTAGGTGCAAGGCACTTTATGCCAGCAAATAAGTTTTATAAAAAAGTGTAAAAGTAGGAGAATGAAGTACTTAGGGCTCTAGATGGATGTATTAAGTACTATTTCAAGTGAGCAAACATTGCTTTTGTTTGCTGTTTAGCATGTTTGCTGCATTAAAAAAAAAGTTCACATAGTTGGGTGTGGTGGTACACATCTGTAATCTCAGTCACTGGAGAGGTTGAGGTAGAAAGGTTGCAAATTAGAGGTCAGCTTCAGCAACTGAGGGAGATCTTGTCTAAAAAATAAATTAAAAAAAAGAAAAGGCTGGGGATGTGGCATGATAGTAAAGTTACCCTGGGTTTAATTCCCAGTACTCCTCCTCACAATGTCACTGCAAATCTAATATTTGGCTTTGAAGGAGAAGGGAAAAGGGAGCAGCATTTGTTGAATACGTAGTAGGTGCCTAGATATTGATATATATTATCTTCAGAACAGCTGGCCTTCAGAACAACCTTGAGAAGTTGCTATTAGTGTGGTTTAAAAAAAAACAAATGAGAAACTGTTGGTTAAATAACTTGCCCAAAATCCTTAATAAATGGAAGAGGTAGAATTCAAATGTTCTTTTTGCCTCCAAAACCTGTAATCTTTGCCTTAGAGTAGGGTATTCTTTGGAGGTCCTTCAGAAGACCTGTTGACTGATAACAGTGTGTGGAAATTATATGAATGAATGGTTCTTTAATGAGGTTGGTTTCAATGAGGAGAGAAAAAAGAAGAAGACCTAGAGATAAGATTTATTACTTTTATTATTGGGAATTTATTACTTTGATTTAATGGGATCATATAGTTTGGTGTTTCCAGTTCTTTTCTGGTATTTTTATACTATTTATTCCATTTTGGAAGCTAGGAAGCCCTGTGTGCCATGCCCTTTATTTTCTGTCCCTTTGTCATGCCTCTGAAAATTGGGGTGTGTAATATGCATGGTGGTAAGAATCAGGTGAGCTTTGTGTTCTTTGGTGTCTTTGATCCAATGGAAAGGTTTATATATATTAAATGTTAGAAGGCTGCCACTTTAGAAATGTATGCTGCTTTTTTTCTTTAACTCCCAAGGCCTTCTGGAAGAACACTATGAGAATACAGAAACCAGAAATAGAGGAAGGCATCCTTAAAGGAGTACAAGTTTCAGAGACAAGTCTATCTGGCTTAGGAGCATTCCATACTGTAGAGAATGTGCATAAGCTGGATGCATAGTATGGGTTTTATGTAGTAAAAATAATTTTTAGTAATATTTTAATAACAATTAAAATTAATTGATCCTCTTTTCTAAAGCAAAATTTATTTGTCTATTACTTTTACTAAAATGGAAAATTAAAATGAAATCATTTTAAAATGTGCAATCATGTCCTTTTAATGATCAGATTTTGGCATTAGAATATGGCAGCTTATTAAAGGTATGGTACGACTGTGATAAGCAAAGCATGAATCCCAGTGAGATATGTGCAATCTTTTGTTCCTTAGATTGATTTCTGAGTTACTGTATACATCAGTGTTTTAAATTTACAGACAAAAAATGGAAAAGGCTGATAAAATGAAAGGAAAATAAACTACAAAACGTTCATGAAGGCTCTTGGACAAGTAAAAAATCATTAAACAAATATGTTATTGTTCACTTAAATGTAATATTACAGTTTATCTTCTCTCAAATTATTTATTGTAAATATGCATTTGGATGTTTTTTTTAATTCATTAATAGGAGAAATTATATTATTTTGACAAAATTGATGATTAATGGTTTATATTATACTTTTTCTCTCTTGTAGGAAGGGAAGTAAGGTTATTCTCATATAAGTCAAACCTGAAAACCATAGTAAATATTTTAATTCTATTATAGTCTAACTTTTCCTGCCTGTTTAAAAAACAAATTAAAGAGGTTATCAAGGATTTTAACAAACATGTGTCACTTTCTCTTTCAAAATTTTAAGTTGAAATCATTGTTTTTTTTTCTTTCTCAAGTTTTGGAATGTTAATTTATTTTTTAAATAAAAAACTGAATTTTAGAATTATGCAAAATTCTGGGCTGGGGCTGTAGGTCAGCAGTAGAGCACTTGCCTGGCATGTGTGAGGCATTGTGTTCGATTCTCAGCACCACACAAAATAAATAAATATCTATCAACAATTAAAAGAAAGAAAGAAAGAATTATGTAAAATTTTCTAGAGATAGCCACTGAATTTTTGTTTTTCAGTTTCTTTTTTTGTAATTGTGTTTATTTTGTAAATACATGATAATGGAATGCATCACAATTTTTATTATACTTAGCGAACACAATTTTTATATCTCAGTTTATACATAGAGTATGTTCTCACCAATTCATGTCTTCATATATGTACCTTAGATAATGATGTCCATCACATTCCTCCATCATTGCTAACCCCCTTCCCCCTCCCTTCCACTCCCACCCCTCTGTCCTATCTAGAGTTTGCCATTACTTCCATGTTCCATCTGCATACCCTACTGAATCAGTCACCTTATATCAGAGAAACGGTTCACCATTTGTTTTTGGGGGATTGGCTAACTTAGCATTATGTTCTCCAGCTGCATCCATTTACCTATAGATCCCATCACTTTTCACAATCATTATAGCCACTGAAATTTGCATTGTTAAATACCCATTGTAAACAACTGCATTTGACATTGTTTGTGTTACAGTTCAAGTCCTCTGGAACTCACCTCATACTCAAGCAGTGCTGCAAAACACTCACAAGTAGCTTGTTGACAACTACACAAAAAAGACATTTGATGACGTCTTATTGTGGCCTTATACCATAGCTGTCCTGCATTCTTTCACAGGGATTTTCTAACACTGGCTTGGGATGCCCACTGGCACCCCTGAGCATCATCCATCTGTAGTCCAAAGAAGTGGAGGAGCTAATGACCTTCCCTTGACTAAAATGAGGTAGAAGGCTAATATTTAAATATTTAAATGAAACTGATGGGATGGAGGTGACCACTCTTGACTTATGACATACACTTGCAAACACACACATGCCCTCCCCTCTGCTTTTATATCTACTTATTAGGCAATTCTGAGCATCATGAGCATCTTAAAAAAATTCTATGGGATAGAGTACTGGGTACCCATAGCGGTGCTCAATTCAGTAATAGATTTTTACATTAGCTTTCTCTGTTTCCTTTTTCCACTTCCCCATCTCTACCTTGGGCTCCCTCAGATCACTTTCCAAATAAATCATCTGTGTGGACGGACATTTGTGTTAGGCTTTGCTTTGGGATCAAGGGAACAACATGTTCCAAGATACTTGGTACCAAGAATGGCATTAGATGTTGGAATAAATTTTAGTTTATAGTTAGCAGCTGGCAGCTATGAGCAGCTCAGAGTGTTTGAAGAATCTACACTCGTTCAGGCCTGATAGGAATGCCTGCAGGATGGGAGGCTCTCTTCTAGGGAGCCATTAGTGAAACCACATCCTTAGCACTTGTGGTTAGCATTTCCAAGGTTCTAGGCCAGGAAACTGATAGCCAAGAGCTTCAGGAATGGAACTTCTAACTTAGAAACCCCCTCTCCTAGAGACAAAGACCCTTCCTGATGATAGCAGTATTTATAGCATCCTCATAGTGTGGTTACATTAGGCATACAATGATTGGATTATGGATACTATCATTGCTTGTGTATGATTGATGGGCATGCCCCACTTGAACCCTATAACAATTGTATGCATTCCAAAAATAAACTGAGCTACTGGAGGACAACCTGAGTTGGGTCTCCAGCCAGTTCTCTCACCACCTCCCGGAGTCTGTGTATTGATTCCCCAACTCAACCCCCTGCAATAAGGTAGCCAAGCAACTAATTGACTAGAACCACAGAAGTTAGAAAGCCCACACTTTATCTGAGGAAGTTGCATTACAGTGTTAGGAGCTTCAGGACTGTTGGATTTCAGTGCAGATAGCAGTTCTTGCTGGTGCCATTGGACAGGACTTGGTCCAGGTCATGAGAGTCTCTGCTGTAGGCTTTCATGGTCAGGATAGTATTCCTTTGTTCTTTTTGTATGCAGTGCTTCAGATGGAACCCTGGGGCTGGTGCATGCTAGGCAAGTGCTCCTTCACTGACCTGTATCCTTAGTCCTAGGGCAGTGATTTTAACTAAGATGAGAATCAGCTGTCAAGCATTCTTCCTGGGGAAAAAGAAAACAAAACAAAACAGTACAGAACAGAATATAACAAAAGAAAACAACAAAACACAAAAGACAACAAAACACAGAACAACAACAAAAAAACCCCTGGCATGTTGACATCTGCATTTTGCATAGTACCTCAGACTTGTCCACTTTGAAAGAGTTTCTCACATAACACCTGTGTTCACACTAATGAGAACCGCTGCCCTGTCTTGCACGATGGAGTAGTGCAATGTCAAGAAGCCCCCTCCATCTCTCATTTGAATGCTCACCTTGAGCTCAAAGATTCTCCAGCTTACGCAGCACTGGTGGTTAAGTGGAGTCCAACCAGGGGCAGGGAATACAGCATAGGTATTAGGGTCAAGGCAGGTTAATAAATTCTGCAAACAGATACAAAACAGGTAACACAGGTAAGGTGGGAGGCAACTCAGCCAAAATCCAGAAGGAGCCTGGCCCATATTCTATCTGAGGTGCCTTCCATTTTGATTTTTAAGCTATTCATTGAGCAGGCTCCAGACCTCAGTTGCATCCTGTAGAAATGAGATTCAGAATACTTTGATGTTCTAGTCTTGGTTTATCTTTCTTTTTCTCCACCCCCATGGCAACCAGTACCCCCTCCCCTTCGGGTAACACAGCATGTCAGTGCTGGGCCACTACACCCAGGGCCTCATGCTTGTTGAGGAAGAGGTGTACCACTGAGCTCCATTCCTAGCCTAATGTTTTTACCCAAGAAGAATGGTTTCAACTGGACTGTTGATATTTTCCACCAGATGGTTCTTGCTAACAAAAGAAGCAACTTCTGACCTGGTTGTGGCGATCCCAGGCCCTCAGCAGGCTGATGCAGGAGGACTGCTCATTGAAGGCCATGCTCAGCCACTTAGAGAAAGCCTGCCTCAGAATAGAAGAGGCTAGGAATAGAGCTCAATGGTAGAGCACCCCTGGCTTCAATCCATAGTAGAAAACCAAATGCTACACTTGCATTAAGATCAAATAAGGACTGTTTTGCCCCAAAACGGCAGGGATCCTCACCTCTTTATTTTAATCCCTCCCATAATCCTTCATCAGGTAACAAGCATTCATCCTAGAAGAAGTATGCTTTGATTTTTTTTAAAGATTTGTTGTGATACTCTCAAGATAATTATTTTTCACATGATTTTCTCTAGAATGAAGCAAGTGGTGAAACCATGAGTCATTGGACTTTCACTTATGAATTATGATGTGCTGTAAAAAAGTACCCACTGGATTTTGAAGGCTTAATATGAAAAAAGTATAACGTTTCAATAATTTTTAAAATAGTCCTTACATGTTGAGAAGATAATATTTTGACTTATTGGTTTGGTTTAAAGTAATATAGTCTTCTTTTTTGGTATTTATGCTTGAACCCAGAGCAGGAACAATATCCCACAGTTTTTGTTATTTTTTATTTTGCAACAACATCTTTCCTTGCTTCAGGCCTTGCTAAGTTGCTGAAGCCTTGAAAGTGTGATCCTCCTGCCTCAGCCTCCTGTGTCATAGGGTGTACACTGCTGCACCTGGCTAATGTCATGTATTCTTAAAATTACTTTTTTTATGTTTCCTTTTACTTTTAAAAATATGGTTACTAGAAACCATAAAGACATGCACTGTATTTCTATTGACTAGTACTGGTTTACTGCAGGGATGGAAAAACTGTGGCATGTCATTGGCTTAGACCTGGCTTAGAACACTGTATTCCGGAAAGGAAAACAGGTACTTATAATGTCCAGAGGTACAAAAGATAACTGGTGAGTTCAGGAAAATATTAAAACTTCTACTTAGTAATTCTTTAAATTTTTATATTTTATATGTCTTTTCTATATATTAGTATAGGAATAGGCTCTATATAAGTTAATGAATACATAGATGGTCATAATTTAAATGTAAATATAAAAATCATGTTTTTTCCTGATGAAGCATTTGATGAACAATATTAAATGACCACAGTTTATAGAATATTGGGGAATAGGATGCAGAGAAGAGAAATATATGGTGTTGGGGGCTGCGATCAAGATGGTGCCTGGCAGTTTGCCAGGAGGAGTGGTTTGTGAGGCAATGCCACTGAGCCATTAAGATGGTGGGGATTCCTTATTGGCTGATTGCTGTATCTGGATAATGCTAATTGAGTCAACCTGTGTGTAATCAGTTAGGTATATATACCTCTGCTGTTCCGCAATAAAGCAGTTCCCACTTCAACCTTCAAGTTTCTTGTCACCTCCCAGGTATTTTGCCCAGCCAGACTGCGGCAAATGGTGGCCTATACGGGGAGCTCCAAGACGCTCAGGGGTAAGTGACAAAGTAAGCTGCCTTTCCCTAGAAATAGATAGGACAAGAGGAAAGCTGCTCACCCCTGAGTAACAGATAGAGCAAAAGTACAGATGGCCATTTCAAGATAACAGAAAAAGTTAATACAGTGTGTTTTTGTTTCATTTTATCTTAGTGTGTTGTGTTGTCTTTGTTACGGAAATATGGGATCAGAAGTTAATAAAATTCAAACGGAAAGGGTATTAAGTAAATTGCTAAAGGAAAAAGGCACCCCAGTAAAACCAAGAACAGTTAGAGCATACATAGATAAAATCCCAGGAACTCTAGTCAGAAAGAGGAAGAAAGTTCAGAAGAGGAAGGACTATCAGGGAAGGAGTTACAACAAAAGGCTGCTACTAACCACTTTTTGTCACCAGAAGGTGCATGAAGCAGTGTGGGATGGCACAGAGGCCAACGAGCCCACGAGCCGGTCAAGGTGCAGCAGGGACTTTCCAGCTGGTGGTGGGGGCCGCTGCCCTGCCCCCCACCCGGGGAGCAGGACTCCACTTCCTCGACCTGATCTGGAGGCACAGTCTCGCAGATTCTTGCTCCCTGTGTGGCCCAGTGGCAGTTCGAGTCTGGGACACTCCCCGGAGCCATCTGAGGTTGCCAGGGGACAGTGATAGGGAGAGAGAATGGCCTTCCAGTGACACCTGAGAAAAACAGCTTTTTTCAAATTGGCAAAATAATGAAATGAAAAAATTGAACATTTTTAGCTTTGGATGGGAGCATAAAAATTTGCCAGCAAGGAGCCAGCTGGGACTCAGAGGGCTACCAAGGATCTTGCCACCTTCCCCGAGAGGGTAGAAAAGAGCCTCCAAAGGAAATTCCCCCCAGGGTCCACTTCAGGATTGGCCCTGCTCTATACAAAAAATAAAGGGTGGGGGGACAACCCACTATTCTCAAGCCTTTTGAGCTTTATGAATGCAGGGTTAGCAATATCTCAAATCCATAACAGCTAAACTCTGGTTTTCAATTGTGGTGATAGCATTTACCTTCAGATGCTTTGGTATTTTACAGCTTTCACCACAGCTGCATCAGCTTACAGTTATTATCATTATGGTCAGAAAACTGTTTCAGGTGATAAGAAAAGAAAAATACCAGGTTTTTGCCCATGATGTCATAGAGGAAAACATTGGGCTAGTGAATACTCTTCTCAGACTACTGTAGAGGGTACTCCATTGCCAAAAAATGGACAGGGGGGCCCGATACCCCGGGGCCCACAACTACAAATATATGGGGCATTGAAGGAACCCAGCAACACCAAAAGGTTAGTGCCCAGGACACATTATACGTTGACTCCCTTATCAGACAAACCAGAGGGAGTGCAGGATTGGACATCTGTGCCTCAACCAGAGCAGTACTAACTCCAGAGATGGGAGTTTAAATTATTCCCACAGGGGTAAAAGGACCTCTTCCCCAAGGAACAATGGGCTTATTATTAGGACACAGTTCTTCTAATCTAAAAGGAATTATGACAAGTCCTGGGGTAATTGATCCTGATTATGAAGGTGAGATAAAAATTATAGCTAGCTCTCCAAGGGGTATCTCAGTAATTTCACCAGGAGATAGGATTGCACAGTTATTAATACTACCCAGTTTACATGACAAATTTTCTAGTCATACTGTAGAAAGATGTTCCAAAGGATTTGGCTCCACAGGTATAGATTGGGCTATGCTTTCTTTAAATTAAGATTCTCACCCTATGTTTAAGTTAACCATTCAAGGACATGATTTCAATGGACTGCTAGACACAGGAGCAGATATTAGCATCATCTCTTATCAAGAATGGCCAAAATATTGGCCTTTACAACAAGCCACTCAAACGCTTTGAGGCCTAGGAGTGGCGACTCATCCCCATAGAAGTGCGATGGTATTAAAATGGAAGGATCCTGAAGGATGTGAAGGAACTATACAGCCATGTGTATTGGATCATCTTCCTATAAATTTATGGGGACGAGATTCTAGGTCATTTGGGATTAACATTAACAAATAATATTCCACATATCAATCCAAATGCACCTCCACTATTATGGCTGGACAAGGTTTTAGTAAAGGAAAAGGATTAGGAGAACAAGGACAAGGTATAGTGGCACCAATACAAATAGATAAAAAAAGAGATAGACATGGATTAGGTTTTTGGGAGAGGTCACTGAGACAATAAAAATTACTTGGAAATCAGAAAGGTCAGTATGAGTTCCTCAGTGGCCCCTGACTAAAGAAAAGATACAAGAAGCCCATGACCTGGTCAATCAACAACTAGCAGAGGGACATACACAACCTTCTGTATCTCCCCATAATACTCCCATTTTTGTTATTAAAAAGAAATCTGGCAAATGGAGACTATTACAAGATTTAAGAGCTATTAATAATGAGATGGTTATCATGGGACCTGCTCATTTGGGGTTCCTCAATTGTCTGCTTTTCCAAAAACCTGGTATGTTTTAATAGATATTAAAGATTGTTTTTTCTCCATTCCAATTCATCCTGAGGCTAGTCCACATTTTGCATTTACTGTCCCTACGCTGAATCATGAAGGTCCTGATCAGAGATATAAATGGAAAGTACTCTCTCAAGGGAATGCTAATAGTCCTACTATGTGTCAAGTTTATGTTGACAAAGCAATCCAGCTACTTAGAAATCAAAATCCTAAATCAAAATAATACTCATTATTATTACGAGTATTTCATTATATGGACGATGTATTATTAGCACACAAAGATAAAAATACATTGCTAGAATGCTATGCTACACTTACAAACTTATTAAAAAATTATAATCTAGAGATAGCAATAGATAAAGTACAATTGAATTTACCAATTAATTATTTAGGAGTTCTACTATCCTCGGCCATGGTCCGCCCACCAAAAATTCAAATACAAGTAGATCAACTTAAAACACTTAATGACTTTCAAAGTTGTTAGGAGATATAAATTGGATAAGGCCTTATCTAGGCATACCAACAGGAGAGTTGGGACCTTTATTTGATATCTTAAAAGGTCCATTGGATCCAAATTTACCCCTCATGTTAACGCCTGAAGTGAGAAAAACATTAAAACTCATTGAAACATATATGGAAAATATGCATCTGGATAGAATTTATATGTTTGCCTCTGTTATTTATTGTATTACCCACTGAAAATATTTCTACAGGAGTATTTTGGAAAGAAGGTCCGTTATTATGGATACATTTATCTTATTATCTAACACTATTCTTACTAGTTATCCTGAGTCTGTGGGACAATTAATACTCAAAAAATAAAAGCAGAAAAGGGAGTGTTTGGAATTTCTCCTAATAAAATTATTGCTCCATATAGTATGGATCAAATTGATGAGTTAGCTAATGAGTTAAATGATTGGACAATAATTATGTGCAAATCTATTTGTTCATTTGATAACCACTTACTGTCACGACCCCTTGCCCGCAAGGAAGACGCAACTCGAGAATCTTCTTTCAACAGTTTAATCAGGCCCTTGATATTTCTTCTTCTCCCTCTCGGGTGCCCCTCCCAGCCTTAATAAAGCATCCCAAGCCCCAATGCAAAGCTGCCGCGTGGAACTTTCTCACAGGGTGGTGAAAAATCATGTGCCAACTTTCCCAGATAAGAAGTTGTTTGTCACAGACCACAGCGGAGCCAGCGCCATCTTGTAATGGCGACCATAATCTGCAGAAACGGCAGAAGCGGCTCACCACAGTTCCCCCTTTTCTGTTTTCTTAAAACAATACAGGCGAGAGTAGAGGTCCTATCCCACTGTGCAGAAGTGGCTGCATAGTATGGCTCAGTCCCAAGGAGGGCCCTTCCCGAGATCTGAGGCCATATCAGCCGACGCCTTTTTTCGTGGGGCGGGGCGTGGACGCGTCTAACCCGCATGCAATAGGACATGCTCTCCTTGAGGTCCACGTCAAGGATCACTCAAGTGCAGTGCCTTGCCTCGCATCCTGTATCGTGATGATGGTGGACGAAGGGGGATAGCTGAGGCTGAACTGTGGCTGTTTATAATGACAAACAAGTTGACAGCACCCTGAAAGAAAGGCACGAACTTCAAGGCGATAGAAAAGCACTAGTGTGGAAACCCATCTGCGTGCAATGGCAGTAAGACCGGCAGAGTGCAAGGGCTTTCCAACACTAAGAGAATAACAAGGAAAGTCATGTCGATCCCAGTGCAATGTTATAATAACTTGGGGTGTAACGACCATGACAAAGGTTTACTGCTTAAGATGCGCAAGCCAGACTTGAGGTGAGTTGCCATTTTCTAAAGCTGCAAGAGCTTGTATGATCATAGCCTTTTCTTGTGCATGGCGAGTTTTAAGGCGACAGAGAAGCCACAAACAAAGCACAACACTGAAGCAACACATTGCACCAAAAATGCCTACTCCCACCCACTCTTTGAAGAAGGAAAAGGCAGAAGATATCCAATCGGTGAATTGACCCAAAGTCACTGGTTCGACACGGGTACTGTTCAAAACAGCAATCTGAGTTAGTTGAGACTGGATCAAGTTTTCTGCTGCCATGGACCAATTTCCGGCCAAATATTCACCAATGATGCGGGAGGCATTCCTGGAATCATTAAATCTGACAGAGGTTATGCATAAATGTGCACGTTGGTCAACACAACCCAAAAGCACCAAGTCTGCCAATTCTTCTACCTGAGCTTGGAGTAAATCTATTCTTTGGTTGGCAGCTAAAATCCCTGACAAAATATGTTGATTAATTGAATTTTTGGACTCAAGTATGGTAGAAGTTTGTTGAACAACTTGATTAATAGTGGCAGCAGTTTGTACTTGACTGGCCATGGCCACTCCGGCCGTAACCGCTGCAGCAGCAGACACTGCCACAGCTGTCACTATAGCTGCCGTAATTCCAAAATCCCTGCGGACTCTAAGTAGCTCAACAATGGGGAATTTATCTGGGTCCGCAGTGACTGGGATTGGGACAAAGGTTGGAATTTTCATAACCACTGCTACAGTCCAAGAACCATTCCAACACTCAGATAAGAGACAGGTAACACTAGAACAATCCAGCATCCCTGACGAGGTGTCATTAGCCAAAAGGAGCAAGAATGGGGATTGGACGCAGACCATCGCAGGGGGCAATGTGGCATTATATAGCAAAGAGTTGAACGAAACAGATGTAAGTCTATTACCCCGTTCACTCTCGCGAACAGTACCAGAAACATTAGCCAGCCAGCTTCTGACTCCCAGCAATTGAGCCAATGCAGAAATATCAGCTGAAGCCCCCTTCTCATTGGAAATCAGCCATTGAAACCAGGACCAACCTACTCCTGTAGAGGAGTTGGCACTATGGTTAAAGTTATAAACATACCTCTTAATAGAGGGGGAAAAGGAGAAACCCTTAGCAACTTGAAGTCGCTCCCAAGAATGATCCTGACAAGGCGTAAATGTTGGGGGGAAACCAAGATTAGGGGTACAGTAAGGAGAGGCCTTGAAATGCATGGCATTGTAAGTACTATTAGAAGAAGGAGGCACTGGGATTAGTACCTTGGAGATCATAGCCAAGGTAGTTATGTTTAAAGCAGAGCTATTTACAGGGGTCCCTGAACCTGATTGCTTCCCTGAAACTACTTGGCTCAGTACGGCATTAATAATACTCCCTGAGACCTGATTGGACAGCAATGGGTCCTCCCAATTAGTCAAATTTTTGGTCTTAAGGCTAATGCAATTAGCGTTTCCAAGGCTGAAACAAAAAACTCCTGTGAGATTAACCTGAGATTGATTAAAAATGCTCTCCACGTCCCCTCTAGGAGAGGCACAGGGAGCAGACATCTCACATGAGGTAGAGAAAAGAGTGGGGAGGACACTAGAACTACCATGAACCGGCATCGGCATTGGCCAAGCCCGTGCCACTGCCCACCACTGCATTGGTGTCGTCTGTGCCATCGGCACCAGCACCAGAACCAGAGCACGTAGCAGAGTGAAGATCCTCATCACAGGGTTGCTGTGGTATCTCTTGTTGCTGGTCAGTTGATGTCAAGACTCTTCTTGTCAGGCGTTCAGGGACCCACAACGGCTCCGTGCGATCCTGGGGAAAAACACATACAGATCCTCGTGCCCATGTCAGCACGGGGTCGGGGCCGTTCCATTGGCCCGTAAGAACATCCTTCCACTTAACATAGCCAATCACAGAGGGCTGAGGGGACACATGTCTATCGGCCACAGAGTGACCATGAATATCCAAATTCAAAAAATTAATGGTAAAGAGAGCTAAGGACAGGCGTTCTTTAGGAGTGTGTTCAGCTCCTATTCCCCCTTTTTGTTTTTGTAAAGTTTCCTTTAAGGTGTGATGAGCACGCTCAACAATGCCTTGTCCTTGAGGATTGTAAGGCAGACCATGAGTAAGTTGCACTCCCATGGTAGAACAAAAGGATGTAAATTGTCTGCCAGTATAAGCAGGTCCATTATCAGTCTTAAGGGATGCAGGAGCACCCCATGCTGCCCATGCTTCTAGGCAATGAGTAATAACATTACGTGCCTTCTCTCCCGACAAAGCAGAGGCATGAATAACTCCAGAGCACGTATCAACAGAAACATGTACATACTTGAGGTTACCAAAGTCAGGTATGTGCGTCACATCCATTTGCCAGACAACCAATGGCTTCAATCCCCATGGGTTCACTCCATAAGTAGGGGGATGAAGAAATGTGACACAATGGGGACATTGTAATACTATCTGACGAGCATCCGCTCTTGAAATGGAAAAACGCCTGCGCAGCGTTAAAGCATTAACATGGAAATTCTGGTGAAATAATTTAGCCCCCTCTAAGGAGGAAGCCAAGCATATCAACTGGCCTCTAGTGGCTGAGTCTGCACAGGCATTACCCTGTGATAACGGACCAGGAAGAGAGGTGTGAGCCCGTATGTGCATTGGATAAAAAGGAGCAGTGCGGCTACAGATAAGTTGTTGAAGCTGATTAAAGTAAGCAAATACATTATGGGCATTACTAATAGCTCCCACGGCCTCCAGGACTTTGAGTGCTTGTACCACATAAATGGAGTCCGAGATAAGATTAAAAGGAAAAGAACATTGTTTAAAAACCTCAATAACAATTTGCAGTTCAACCCATTGTGGATTACCAGGAGCAAATTGATGCTGAACAGGGGGAGAATCATTAATTACATAAGCTCCCATTCCAGACTTGGAACCATCAGTGAAAATATTGACAGCCCCCGGAATTGGGTTGGGTGAAGTTACCTTAGGGAAAATGATGGGATGTTCTTTAACAAAATGGAGTAATGGATGGGAAGGGTAATGATTATCAATATCCCCTTGAAACGAGCAACATAGAATAGCCCAGTTGTCTAGAGTGGCACACAAAACATTAAGCTGAGCCTTAGTATAGGGTATAATAAGAGAAGAAGGTGATTGTCCGAAAAATTGAATGCTTTGGTGGATCCCTTTAAGTGCTAATGCTGCAACAGCATCAGGATAGTATTCTAAAGATTTTCCTGGGGATATATGTGGGTGGATCCATAGTAAAGGCCCATCTTGCCACAGTACTCCAGTAGGCTGCCGCATAGTGGCAAGCACACATAACTGGAAAGGTTTATCACTGTGGAGCCTGCATAGAGTAGCATGTTGTATAGCTTCTTCTACTGTTATAAGGGCTGCCCTAGCCTCTTTGGTGAGGCTACGAGGAGAAGCAAGATCTGGATCACCCTTAAGGGTAGCATACAAAGGCTGGAGCACACCATTAGGAATATGTAAATATCCCCTTATCCAATTAATATCTCCCAGCAGTTTTTGAAAATCATTCAGAGTTTGGAGATCCTGAGTTCTTATGGTGATTTTTTGTGGTTTCAATTTGTCATGCCCAATGATTGCTCCCAAATACTCAATAGAATTCCCCATTTGAACCTTTTCAGGTGCGATATGTAGCCCATATTGAGCTAACAGCTTTACTAAGTCTCTATAGGCCTCATTAACTATCTGCTTTAACTTAGCGGCCAATAACACATCATCCATATAATGAATGATCTTGATGGAGGAATACTTATGTCTGAGAGGTGCGAGTGCCTTCCCCACATACATCTGGCACATCGTGGGACTATTAGCCATTCCCTGCGGCAACACTACCCACTCAAACCTAAGATATGGCTCCTCGTGGTTACACGAGGGAAGGGTGAAAGCAAAACGTTGTGAGTCTTTAGGATGCAAAGGAATAGAAAAGAAACAGTCTTTAATGTCAATAGCAATAATATGCCAGCCCTGAGGAATAGAGGAGAGCAGAGGCAGCCCTCTTTGAATGGGCCCCATAAGTTGCATTTGAGCATTAACTGCTCGTAAATCATGCAGTAGGCGCCACTTTCCTGATTTTTTCCTAATAACAAATATGGGAGTATTCCATGGAGAAGTGGAAGGTTGGATGTGACCCAAGTCTAGTTGTTCTTTGATTAAATTATGGGCTGCTGCCAATTTAACCGAGGGAAGAGGCCACTGAGGCACCCAAACAGGCTCCTCGGTGAGCCATGTTATGGGTATTTGAGCCCCAGTGGCCCCTAGGAAAAACCCAGACCAAATCTGTTAAGCTTTTGATGACCTTGCACAGGATGCCTACGCCCCTGTAGATGTTTTCCTAGTCCTAGACCTGGCCTATACCCCATATTTTGCATAATCTGTTGAGACGCCGGGGAATAGTCATTACTAAGAGTGAACCCCATGTCTTTCATCAGATCACGACCCCATAAAGAGATAGGTAAATCAAGTACATAAGGCTGAAAAGTGCCATTGTGTCCTTCCGGGTCCTTCCAAGATAGATGTCTACAGCTGATTTGAGGGGCTTGGGCATATCCCAAACCTCTCAGTGATTGATCTGAGAGCTGTACCGGCCACCCCTTTGACCAGTCCTTTTGTGCAATTATACTACGATCTGCTCCAGTATCGAGCAATCCCAAAATTGATTTGCCTTCTATGGTTAAGTTTAAAGTAGGACGGTCATTCATATCTAAGGACAAATAAACAGAATTCCCTCCAGTAACTCCAATCTCATCACTTGTCCTTGAAAAGGAATCAGCAGAAAAGCGGGTATGCAGACTGGGTAGAAGTAACAATTGGGCAATCCGGTCTCCTGGGGAAATAGATACAATGCCCCTTGGAGCTTCCACCATAACTTTTATTGTCCCTACAGTATCAGGGCTAATAACTCCAGGAAAGACATGAAGACCTTGCAAAGTAGAAGATGCACGTCCAATTAGCAAACCTACAGTGCCAGGCGGTAAAGGCCCTTTGAACTCAGTTTCCACCAATTGGACTCCCATCTTAGGTGTTAATACGAGTCTGGAGGTGGAACAGAGGTCCAATCCCGCGGCACCTGTAGTGGCTCTCCGCGTCTCATGGGATGGCGTAGAGATGGCCATGTCTCGGGTTTGGGTGTGACATTCTCCATTGCCCCATATATTTGTGGGCCCTGGGGTCGGGGGCCCCTTCGGCCGTTTTTTGGCCCAGCTGAAATAGGCTGTCCATGGATGTCCCTCATTGATCTACACTCTTTTGCCCAATGCTTCCCTTTTTTACATTTTGGACACAGCCCTGGTTGACGAAAGCCATTGGAAGGGCCACCGTGAGGGGGTCCAGTAAAATTATCTTTTTTAGGACATTCACGTCTGAAATGACCGGGCTGACCACAATGGAAGCATGTTCTGGCACCAGGATTGCCCCCTTTTGCCACCCGAAGGACAGCAGCTGCAAGACCTGCATTAGTTAAAGGTCCTCCAATCTCTCTACACACTTTCATCCATGCTTCTATGCCCTTATTTTTATAAGGAGTGATTGCCACTTTACATTCCTTGGTGCATTGCTCAAAGACCAATTGCTTGATAAGGGGCATGGCTCTATCAGGATCCCCAAAAATCTTTCCAGCAGCATCCACCATCCTTGCTACAAAATCTGAAAAAGGTTTTGTAGGGCCTTGTGGAATCTTGGTCAAATTGCCAGACACCTCTCCTCTATTTGGAAGCGACTTCCATGCCCGAATGCAAATATTGTTAATTTGATCATATGCCTCAAGAGGAAATCCTGTCTGTTGATTTGCAAATCTACCCTGTCCCAAGAGCATATCCTTGTCCCAATGGGGGTGTCCCGCTGCATGGTTTTGGGCGGCCTGCTCTATTGCGCCCTCTAGCACAAATGCTCTCCAGTCCAAATATTTACCCGGGGAAACGCAAGCCCGAACAAGGCTAGCCCAATCAGAGGGAGTCATACAGTATCTAGACAGATTTTCCACCTGAGTCAGCGTGAAGGCGGCATCCACCCCATAAGTGCATACAGACTCCGCCAGGGTCTTCACAATTTTAAAATCTAAGGGTTCATGGACTCTTCCCCTGTTGTCATCCTGAAAAACTGGATAAGCAAGACCCATCTCAGCGTGAACAGCCCTCCATGTTTGGGCATGGAAAGCTCTTCCCGAAACGCCCCCGCCATCCGGCGGTGGATCCGGGGGATCGCTTTTCTTGAGCCCCTGCTTATCTGTGTTCCCTTCTCCTATAGCTAAACTCCCTAGCTGACGAGACAGCCTCCCGAGCTCTTCCTCCTCATCCTTCTCCTCCTCTGACCCACTTTCGCATGGGGGTGTACGCAGCGTACTGAGATCTGGATACAACCGTTTCCTCCCCCGTCTCATGCTCCGCACACTCCCATCCTCCCGAGTCACTTCACTTTCTGCCATCTCCGATTTTTCCTCATGCAATCGCTCTAAAACCTCCTGTCCTTTAGTAAGTGCTTCCTGACATCTATCATCTGTAAGGCAACTACGGACCATTTTCCAAAGGGGTATCACCCCACCCTCTAATATGCCCTGCTCAGAAGCAAAGTCAAGATCTTTGCCTAATTTATCCCAACTAGGCACAGTAAGGCTGCCCGAAAATGCAAACCACGGTGCAGCGATATCTATCTTCTGTAAAAATCTCTGTAAAGTACTATGTTTCACTTCCAGACCCTTGGAACGTAACAGGCCATCTAGGGCCAGGAGAAGCGGACTTGAAGATGCGGCACCCATGACACAACAACAAAGGAAGCACAAAAAAAAGAAAGCGAAAGTAGGAGCGAAAGTACACAGTGCAGCTGCAATAAAATGTAAGGCTCTCTCTTTCATTACAGAGGAGCTGTCCCGCTTTGGTCGCGGATCCCACTTACTAGGGACTAACCCCACTTTGATCGCGGATCCCACTTACCTGGGACTAACCGGTGCACCACCCCTGACTGCTGAAAGTTCTGGTTCCCGGGTCTCGGCACCACTTGTCGCGACCCCTTGCCCGCAAGGAAGACGCAACTCGAGAATCTTCTTTCAACAGTTTATTCAGGCCCTTGATATTTCTTCTTCTCCCTCTCGGGTGCCCCTCCCAGCCTTAATAAAGCATCCCAAGCCCCAATGCAAAGCTGCCGCGTGGAACTTTCTCACAGGGTGGTGAAAAATCATGTGCCAACTTTCCCAGATAAGAAGTTGTTTGTCACAGACCACAGCGGAGCCAGCGCCATCTTGTAATGGCGACCATAATCTGCAGAAACGGCAGAAGCGGCTCACCACAACTTACCATCTAATCCTTTGTGTCTTTTTGGTCCTCACATCCTGTAGTTTTTCCAAAAATGACAAGAAAAACACCTATCATGAATGAATGCTCCAATAATATTTACTGATGGGTCAAATAATGGTACAGCAGCAGTAGTTACCCCTGCTCAAGCTTTTACATTTTTAGTACCCAAACAATCAGCTCAAAAGATAGAGCTTAATGCAGTATCACAAGCTTTTGTGATGTTTAAATATTCTGTATTTAGTTTATTTTCTGACAGTCAATATATAGTTAATGCTATAATATCCCTTGAAGATGCTGGTAGGTTTTCCCCTTCCTCTATTATCTGGAGCTGGGGGTCTGTTTGTGTGTTTCCACAGGGAGAACAGCAGCCGATATGAATTCCAGAGAGACTAACTAAAGCGATTTCTACAGACCAAAAAGAAGATGATTTGGCTCAAATCCGTAACAGCTGATATCCAGAACTCCAGTTTAGCTATCCTTACATCTGTGACAATGGTTCTCCCACTCCTGGAGGCTAATGAATAATGAGCCCCATTGAGGCCTATTTCAAATGTAAAAAACCTTGAGGCTAACTTGTGGGAATACCTTCAAACCCATATGCAAGTTACAGGAAAAAGTATGGGATATCAAAAGAAGAGTCAAACCCAGGTGATAGCCAGGATGCTTTTTTCAATATCTATTTTATTATGCCCTCTCCCATGTCATGGATTTCTATTTTATTTTCTGTGCTCATAATTTTGATCCTACAGACCTAGGTTAATGTTTTTTTCTGATCAGTTCTATTTTTGATCAACTGTGGAGTTTTTAAACATTGCAATGGAGATTTCACCTGTAAAAAGTTACAAGGCCTTTATTATTGTGTTATGTGTGCACACTTGTGTAATGTGTTGTATGTTTGTCTGTGTGTATGTCCATATGTCATACACATGATATGAAAATTGGCAGATATATGAGGAGCACTCATGAAAAATTAAAAAAATGGATCCAAATATCTTATATTTATGTGATTTAAACAGTTCAATTTTAATTGGGTAAACAGATGAAAGTAAAGATGTCTTTAAAATTAAGCTTGCAAGTTTTTCTAGGTGTTCAAAAAAACTAATAAAATGTTGATGTCTATGAAATAATCTACCTAAATTCAGAAATTTACAAGGATTATTTTTAAATGTGAACAAAACTCCTGTTTGTTTACTTTCATCTTTCCTTTTCATTGTATCTAATAATTATGTTCAGGATAATGTACTAAATTGTTAAAGAAAAATTGTTTTCTTAGTGCCTGCTGGAATGCTACACAATTTTCTTTAGCCATCATTGCCAGAATTCCTACCTTCATCCCATTGCCCGTGAAGAAAAAAATAGAAGAATTTCCAGTATTACTGAAAACCAAACGAGACTTTGGAATTACAGCTACCATCATCATAGCTGTTGCTGTTTCTGCTGCTGCTGCTGCTGCAGCTTCTGCAATAGCTATCACACAAAGTGTACAAACTGCTGCATCAATCAATAATGTAACTCAACAAGGAGCACAAGCTTTAAAAACACAAAGCATTATTAATGATAATCTTAAAATTGGAATTCTGATGCTCAACCAAAGAGTCGGTTTACTTCAAGAAGAAGTAGACATATTACTGGATTCATCTGCTTTAAGCTGCTTACAGAATTTACCTGGACTGTGTATCACTTCTATGCATTATGATAATATTTCTCGAGCAGCAGATCTTTCCAGACAACTAGGAGCCATGTTTAATGGCACAAGGAATGTAAACTTTCAAAATTTAACTAATCTATTGAGACAACAAATTGTAACTCTTATTTTTTTTATTATTAGTTGTCCAAAACATTACAAAGCTCTTGACATATCATATTTCATATATTTGATTCAAGCAGATTATGAACTCCCATTTTTACCCCGTATACATATTGCAGATTCACATCGGTTACACATCCACTTTTTTACATACTGCCACACTAGTGTCTGTTGTATTCTGCTGCCCTTCCTATCCTCTACTCTTAATAGTACCAAGGTATCTTTGCTGATGGTGTCATCGGTGGTACAGTTTTTACGAATGCTTATCACTAGAGCTGTCAATGGATTGGTATCATGGCATTTTGTATTCTACTCCTTCTGCTTGTGGCAGGTTGTTTATGGTGTTTGTATAGATTACACAGATCCACAAGCATGGCTAAATATATTGTGCCAGTAGTCAAAGATGGGTAAGATCCAATTACAATGGTATCAACCTAAGCCAGGAGGCTGACGATTTGAGGTCAGACCATCCAATGACGGGTAAGGACCATATGTAGTATTGGACAACCTAAAACAGGCACAGTCCCTAAACCACATACTTGTTGTTTAATAAAACAAAAGGGGGGAGATGTTGGAGGCCGTGATCATGATGGTGCCTGGCAGTTTGCGAGGAGGAGTGATTTGTGAGGCAATGCCACCAAGCCGTTAAGATGGTGGGGATTCCTTATTGGCTGATTGCTGTATCTAGATAATGCTAATTGAGTCAACCTGTGTGTAATCAGTTAGGTATATATACTTCTGCTGTTCCACAATAAAGCAGTTCCCGCTTCAACTTCCAAGTTGCTTGTCACCTCCCAGTTATTTTGCCCAGCCAGACTGCAGCAATATGGGAAGAAGATCTTTGAAATGAATAAGGAGTTCAACAAATCTGTTCCCCCAAAAAACATGACAAAACTTGACAAAATTGTCAAAAATAATCATTTCAGAACTTGGAAGTTTGACCAAAGGCATACAAAAAATTGACATAATGTGTTAACAAACAAACAAGAAAAAAACAAAAGTAGGGAATCTCAGGTAAGAGAAGTTTGTGGTGTTTTAACCTGGGACTGTACCTGTCTCTCCTTCCAGCTGTATCTGGGCGGTAGTTCTGGAATGGTAGTGCAAGGTGTGAGAATCAATAGCTTCACTGCTGGAGAGGATGCACTTGATTGTATTTGAAGTGAAACTCATAATAGCTTTAGCCTCTGGGTGTATGTGGCAAACAAATGGAGCCAGCAATATCACAGAGGACTTACCAGGAAAGTTAGATCCATAGAATGAGACAGTCATTGTAGGTCTCAATAAACTTCAATATAATCTGACAATCTAAAAGTTTTCACATATGCACAAGGATGCATGTATACTCAGGATGGAACAGAGAGTGCTCAAGCTTCTCAAAAATTCCTGACTAAGCATATGCAGAAGATGAGCCTTGGAATATTTATAAAATGCCTCAAGTTTGAAATGATTCTCTAACTGATAGACACATCCAACAGTAAAAAAGCAGAAACCTTAGCCGGGCATGGTGGCTTATGCCCATAATCCCCGTGGCTCAGGAGGCTGAGATGGGAGGATGGTGAGTAAAAACCCAGCCTCAGCAATAGTGAGGCAATAAGCCACTCAGAGACCCTGTTTCTAAATAAAATACAAAATAGGGCTGTGCATGAGATTCAGTAGTCAAGTGCCCCTAAGTTCAATCCCTAGTACCTAAATAAATAAGTAAATAAATAAACAGAAGCTCTATTGGTGCAGTATGTTTGAGCCCATACTCTGACCAATGGTTGGTTAATAAATCAATCTAAGCTAATAGGAACATTATCTAGAAATCCAGCCTTAAAAATAAAAACAAGGGAGAAAAATCCCCAAACACCTGAGCCTAGATTTTTGCAGCTATTTATTGTAGGAAAGACAGACTCCAGAGAACAGTCCTCAACAAGAAGTTTATCAATCAGAAAATAGCAATAACAACCCCTAATCTGTATAGGATATAGGAGGGAGAGTCAGAATATGCAATATGTTATCAAATTTTCTGATTTTCAGCAAAAAATATGACACACCTAGGAACAAAACAATGTCATTCATAGTTAGAAAAAAAGAAGTAGTCAATTAAAATTATATTATTGGCCCAGGTATTATATTTAATAGGCAAAACATCTATAGTTGCTATTATAAATATATTCAAAGAAATAAAGGAATTATGTTTAAAGAAAAGTATGATAGTGACTCGGCCAATAGTGAATATCAGTAAAGAGAGATACATTTTTAAAAATAAAAACCAAATGGAAATTCTCAAATTGAAAAATATAAGAACTGACATTAAAAATTTACTAGATGGGATCAAGCAGATTTGAGATGATAAAAGAATCAGTGTACTTCAAGTTATACCAGCAGAATTATTGAATTTGTAAAACAGAAGAAAAGAGGGGGAGAAAGGAAAAGAGGGAGAGAGAGAGAGAGTGAGAGAGAGTGAGTGAGAGCAAGAGAGACACTGAAAGCCTCTGTGATACATCATCAGCTTTAAATGCCTAATTAGATGAGAGGTGTTCACATCAATAACCTAAGCTTTTAGGTGGGTGTGGTGGCAAATGTCTTGTAGTCCCAGAGATTTGGGAAGCTGAGGTAGGAGAATTCCAAGTTTGAGGGAATCCTAGCCAATTTAGCAAGGCCTAGTCTCAACATAAAAAATAAAAAGGGTTGGGAGGGATTGGGATTATGGCTCAGCAGTAGAGTGCTCACCTAGCACAGGTGGGACCCGTGTTCCGATCCTCAGCACCACATAAAAATAAAGGCATTGTCTTGTGTCCATCTACACCTAAAAAAAGAAATATATATATATTTTTTTTAAATAGGGGTGCTGGGAATGCAGCCCAGTGGTGGACCACCCCTTGGTTCAATCTCGTATTGGGACGAAAAATAGCCTCAGCTTTAGTTTTCAATCACTAGATAGAAAATGAACAATTTAAACATAAAGCAAGGAAAAGAAAATTAATACTAAAGATTAGAGCAGGAACCAATGAAATGTTTCGGCAGAGAGCATGGTGAGAAACTGAGTGCAGCCTGCTCTCCCAGGCCCTCTGGGTCCCTGGTCCCAGGATAGCGGGTGAGCTGGGGGGCCCAGGGACAGGATGTGGCCTCCCCTGCAGATCCCAAGAGATCCTGCTGTTACTGCCCATTCGGTGGTGTCCCTGGCTGTGAAGGACCTGTGAGCCTGTCACCCAGTATGGATGACCTGATGGCAGCCACCTGTCAGATCTCAGACCATGTGCTTTAGGGTCTCCTGGCCCAATCCTACTCCACTGGCTGAAGCTGTAACCAGGGACATAGCGCCTTTTGGGTGGCAGCTGGTGTGGCATGGTGAGAAGATTGGCTGCCACTGGAATGCCTCAGAGGCTTTAGGCAGCTTCAAGGTACCAAGAAGGAGAGTGGACACCTGAAAGCTCAGCCACTTGTTGGACAGTGGAGCCCTGCAGTCTAAGGCCCCTCCATGAGTGCTCAGTGTCACCTCCTCCAGACTGCACCTTGTCTCAGCAAAGACCTGAATGGTCCTGGAAGGTGAAAATAGCACTGAAAGACCAGGACACGTGGAACGGTTGGTGGGCTTGGAGGTTGGTGTTCGTTCTACCAAAGAGAGAAACAATAGAGTCACAAGCCATATCTGCCCAGTTGGAAATGCACACCACTCTTTGGGAAAATTTCCTGTCCCTTTGTAAAAGGCCTGTGTGTATAATTTGAAAAAGCTGCTCTCAACTTCCCCCCCCCCCAACCTATTAAAACTTGTGCTGCATCTGGACATTCTAAAGGTAAAGAGGATGACTGATGTATGATAGAGTTAGAAATAACATCTTGTAAATGTCCATTTGTTTGAAAAAATCAAATGCCTTTTGGAAGTGACTTTGAAATGGATTTGTTAGACCACCTCTAGGAGCAACACTTGTCCACGTTTGTTCAATGGGTTTTTGGACATGGAGAAGATTGACCATGAAAAGGAAGTCCTGTGCCAGATTGGTTTTACGTAAAAAGACATTTTTCATAAAATAACCATTGTTTTGTGTGTGCATTTTATTCCTCATTGGTGTATATATAGTTGAAAATGGTAAGTACTTTAAAAAATATATTTTTCTAGAGGTTCTAAAGTGCCTGATATATGTTAAAAGTAGAATTGGTAAAATATATAACAAATTTGGTAAATTTATTTTTGTTAAAATTCTTATGAAGTGGTTTCTTATTGGGGGGGGGGGGGAGGATGCAATAGCCAAACACCTGTTGAGTACTACAGAGCTGTATGCTGGTGCTGGGGAGCTCCATGCTTGTGTGCTTACTGAGAGCCAAGAGTTATCTATGGGTTTTCTTTTACTTGGCTGTGTACATAGTGTATATAAAGGACAAATGAGGCCTCCTAATTTACATCCAGTCTTTCTAGATGTTAAAGAGGTTGCCAATTTATGACAAAAGCAGAATTAATAAACCAATTTTGTATGTTTTATGTTAAAATTCCTAGGAAGGATTGTCTTCTGAAAATGTGAGCATTGTAGCCCATTGGGTCAGTTAAGGGCCAGAATGCTCATATTTTTAAGACATTATTAGAACTATTGCTACATGTGTGCAGTGTATTCTAGACTGTCATGTACATAGTGGACAAATTGATTCCTTACTTGAAACATCTTGCCTTGTCTAAATGTTTAGAAGTGCCTGATGTGTGTTAAACATAGAGGTAGAAAATATCACTTTGTAAATATCTTTTTGCTAAAATTCATATGTAATAGTCTTTTAGGAATTCCTCTGTGAGCGGTATAATACTGTCTGTACTTCCTCAGTGATGTGGAGGAGGTGGGAAGAAAGCAATTGCAAAAGGTAATGTTAGTGCGTTCATACTTGGATATTTTCAGACATCAGTTTTATATGTTTTGGGCATTTTGTTTTGCTGTGTATATAATGTTTATAATGGACAAATAAGTCCCAATTTTGCAACACCTAGTTGCTAGATGTTAAAGAAGTTGCCAGTGTATTACCACATAGTTAGTAAATTAGAATATTTAGTACATTTTTTGGTTGAAATTCATAGGAAATCTTATCCTCTGTAAATGACTTTTGAATATGAATTTGTTCAATTATCTTTAAGTGTTACATATGCCTGTACTTGTCCACTGGACTGAAAATAGAAGGAAATGAGGAGAGAAAGATTCAAGGACAAAATGGTCATATTAGAAGATACCTCATATTTAACCATAGCTATGTGTGCAATTTTATTTACCAGTGCTCTGTGAATAGTAGACTGGTTCTTATGTGGAATATCTAGTCCTTCTATATATTTAGAAGTGCTTGCTATATTTAAAAGTAGAGTAGTAGTATTGAGACTTTTTTGTAAATAGTTTTTCAAAACTGCTGAGAAATATTGTGTTTGGAATTGTTAAACTACCTCTTAACATAATACTGTCTGTACTTGTTAATTGGATGGATGGAGGTGGGAGGGAAGAAATTGAAAAAGGTGTTTTGTTACAGTGTGCTAGAAAATGTCAGCTTATCCATTGCCCTGTAACATGCATTTTATTTAACTTTTCTGTAATATATATATATATATATATATATATATATATATATATATATATATATATATATATTGTATATATGCTGGACAAAGGAGTCCTCATTTTATAATATCTAGTCTACAGTTATTAAAAAGGTTGCCAATGTATGACAAAAGTTAAAAAGTAATATAAGACAAAACAATAAAAAAATGAAACCAAAACTTTTGCCATTTGAAAAGATTAACAAAATTGATAAACTCTTAGCTAGATTGAACAAGAAAACAAAACAAAACAAAAAATAGCAACTTCAGAAATAAAAGAATGTATTAGAGTTAACTCTACATTAGTGAAAAGGATTATTGTGGGAGCTGGGGTTGTAGGTCACTGGTACAGCACTTGCCTAGCATGTGTGAGTCACTGAGTTTGATCTCAGCACCACATACAAATAAATAAAATAAACTTTTTGTGTCCACATACAACCAAAGATTTTTAAAAAGTCTAAAAAATGATTATTTTGAAGGCAATGAAAAAATAGAGTGAATATGTTGCCAACAATAAATGTTAGTGAGGATGTGGAGAATAAGGTACATTCGGACACCACTGGTGAGAATACAAACTGGTGCAACTAGCATAGACATACCTCAGAAAACTGGGAATGGAACCACCAATTGACCCAGCTATCCCACTCCTTGCTTTATACCCAAAGGAACTTAAAACTAGCATACTACAGTGATGCAGCCACATCAATGTTTTATAGCAACTCAATTCACAATAGCAAAACTGTGGGACCGCCCTAGGTGCCCTTTGATGGACAAATAAAGAAAATATGGTGTGTACACACACACACACACACACACACACACACACACACACACTGGAATATTACTCAGCCTTAAGAATGAATGAAATTATGGCATTTGCTGGTAAACGGAGAGAGCTGTAGAATATAATGCTAAGTGAAATAAGCCAATCCCCCCAAAACCAAAGGCCAAATGTTCTCTCTGATATGTGAATACTAATACACAGAAATATTTTCTCTGATATGTGGATGCTAATTCACAATGGGGAGGGGGCTAAAGGGAAGTAAAGGGAGGGGATAGTGGCAGGAAGGATAATAGAATGAATCAGACATTATTACCTTATGTACATATATGACTACAGAAACAGCATGATTCTATATTATGTATAAACAGAAGAATGAGAAATGATACTCCATTTATGTATGATGTATCAAAGTGTATTCTCCTATCATGTATAACTAATTATAACAAACAAACAAACAAACAAAACAGATACAAAATCTCCAAACTTTCTATAAAAAGAATGTTTCTAATAAATTAGACAACTTAGATTAAATGAATAAAATAGATTTACCAAAAGTATATTTAACAAGACTATCTCAGTAGAAAATCTGAATAGACTTAAATCAAATTACTTATTAAAAATCTTTCCACAAAAAAATCCCACATCCAGATGGCTTTATTGGTGAGTGTTTTTTTCTTTCTGTTTTCTTTTTGGTACTTGGGATTGAACCCAGGAGGGCTTTATCACTGAGCTACATCCTCAGCCATTTTCTGAGACAGGGACTTACCTCTGTCTCCTGTAAAGGCATGCATCATTGTGTCTGGCCTTTATTTCTGAATTCCATCAAAAATGTAAAGAAGAAATAATTACAATATTTCACAAGGTTTTAGAAGATAGAGGATAAAGGAATACTTTCCAATTTATTTTCTATTATAAGTATTATCCTGATATCAAAGTTAGATAAAAATATCAAGAAAATAAAACTGATCCTGGCATTGTTGTGCATGCATATAATCCAGCTAATCCCAGCTTCTCAGGATATTAAGGCAGTGGAATCACAAATTTGAGGCCATCCTGGGCGATTTAGCAATATCATGTCTCAAAATAAAAAAAAGGGGGGGTATGGATCTGACTCAGTGGTAGCGGCCACTGAGTTTAATCCCTAGTTGTGGAGGTGCTAAAAAAAAAGAAAAAATAAATAAACTATAGACTAGTAATCCTCATTAATACACTGAATATCCTTGTAAAAATTTCCAGCAAAGTAGCTGGAAATGGTGGTGCATACCTATAGCTCCAGCTGCTTGGGAGTTTGACACAGGAGAATCACTTGAGCCCAGAAATTTGAATTAGCCTGAGTAAAATAAAAAGACCCCATCTCAATAAAATAACAAAATTTTAAAAATTTTGTTAGTAAACTGAATTCAACAACATATAAAATGGAGTAAACACTGTGATTAAATGAGATTCATCCCAGTAATATATGGTTGTTTTAACATTTAAAAATCAATATAATATACTGTGTTAATTGAAGAAACAATAAAATCTTTAGGGTCATCTCAGACACAGGGAAAAAAGTTTGGAAGAATTTAACACTTATTCCTGATAAATATATTAAAAAAATTAGAAATAGAAGGTAATTCCTTCAACCTAAAAGAGAATCTGAGTAAAAAATTTTAATAGATATTTTAGGCCAAAACAATCCAAGTGGAAGCATATAAAAAATGATTAACAGCTTTAGTCTTAAGAATGCAAATTAATGCCATAAAGAATAACATATCACACTTAATAGAATGTTTGTAGTTAACATGATGAACAGTAAAAAGCACTGAATGTGAAGAAAAAGGAACCTCTGTACACTGGTAATGGTAGTGTAAAATGATGTAGTCACTTTAGAAAAGTGTATCCGGTTTCTGTTTGTTGGTTAGTAAGTTTAACATACATCCCGTCAATTCCTCTTAGGTAACCACAAAAAAAGAAATAAAAATGTATTCCGCACATACTTGAGTGCTCACAGCAGCATAATTAATATTAGCAAAAAGTTGGAAACAATTTCAAAAGCCCAGTAACCCAGGAATGGATAAATCAAATGTAGAATATCTGTGCAATGGAATACTGTTAAATGTTTGCTATAAAAATAAAACTTCTAGAATAATTTGCAACATGGATGAATCTCAAGAACACTATGTAAACTGATTGAAAGAAGTCAGACTATATATTATATGATTTCACTTGTTTTTTAGAACTTTTCTTTTTTAATGGGCATAATATCTTTATATTGATTATTTATTTTTATGTGGTGCTGAGGATCAAACCCAGATCCTCACACATGCAAGGTAAGCACTCTACCGTTGAGCCACAACCCCAGCCCTGAAAGTTTTCTATACCTTTATTTATTTACTTTTATGTGGTACTGAGGATTGAGCCCAGTGCCTCATACATAGGAGGCAAGCACTTTACCATCTTTTCATAACCCCAGACCTTATTTCACTTAATAACAGATTGGTTTCACTACTGTGGATTGAATCCAGGGCCTTGTTCACGATGGGCAAGAATTCTAGAACTGAACTACCCCTTCTGCCCCATATAATTTTATTTATATGAAATATCAAGAAAAAGCAAATACAGAGACAAAACGTAGATTAGTGATTGTCTAGAAATGGGAATTGATTGCAAATATGCAGCAGTTACAGCTGGAGTAGCCATGGCCAGCCAGGTACAAACTGCTGCCACTATTAATCAGGTTATTCAACAAACATCCACCATACTTGAATCTCAAAGTAAAATTAATCAACACATTTTGTCTGGGATTCTGGCTGCTAATCAAAGGATAGATCTGCTTCAAGCTAAAGTTGAGGAGTTGTCTGTTCTAGTACATTTGGGTTGTATTGATCAACGTGCACATTTATGTATAACCTCTGTCAGATTTAATGATTCCAGAAATGCCTCCCACATCATCGGAGAGTATCTATCCTGAACCTGGTCCATGGAAGCAGAAAACTTGATCCAGTCTCAACTAACTCAGATTGCTGTTTTGAATAGCACCCGTGTTGAACCAGTGACTTTGGGTCAATTCACCAGTTGGCTATCCTCTGCCTTTTCCTTCTTTAAGGAATGGGTGGGAGTGGACATTTTTGGTGCTATGTGTTGCTTCGGTGTTGTGCTTTGTTTGTGGCTTCTCTGTCGCCTTAAAACTCGCCATGCACAAGAGAAGGCTATGATCGTAGAAGCTCTTGCGGCCTTAGAAAATGGCATTTCTCCACAAATCTGGCTTGCACATCTTAAACAGTGATTTCTGGGCATGGCCATTGCACCCCAAGTGAGTTTCACATTGCACTGGGATTGGCATGTCCTCTTCCTTATTCTCTCACAGTGCTGAATAGCCCTTGCACTCTGCAGGTCTTGTTACCATTGCACGCAGATGGGTTTCAAGACTGGTCTTTCTTCTCGGCTATGGACCTTTTACCTTCCTCTGGGGTTTAGGGATTGTGTTGCCAACTTAAATTTTGTCATTATTACCAGGCTACCTGTGTTATCCTACTTCTCGCCATCGTCATGATGCAGGATGCGAGGCAAGGCACTACACTTGAGTGATCCCTCAACAGACCTCAAGGAAAGCATGTCCTATTGCATGCGGGTTTGACGTCCACGTCCCGCCCTACGAAAAAAGGTGTCGGCTGATATGGGATCAGGTCTGGGGAAGGCGCCTCCTTAGGACTGAACCATACATTGCAGCCACTTCTGCACAGTGGGATAGGACCTCTACTTTCGCCTGCATTGTTATATAAAATAGAAGGGGGAACTGTGGTGAGCCATTCTAATAGACTGTGGCCGCCATTAGAAGATGGCGAAAGCTTCCACTGTGGCCTGTGATAAACAGTCCTAATATGGAGAGTTTGGCGCGCAATCCCTTATCACCCTATGAGAGAGATCCACGTGGCAGCTTAGGATTGGTATGCGGGAGGCTTTATTAGGCTGTGCTTGGGCGCTCTGCGGGGGGGTCACTAGAAGATTATACATGAATCAAGGCCTGAATAAACTGCTGAAAGAAGAATCCTGTGTTGTGTTTTCCCTTGCCGGCAAGGGGTCGCGACAAGAGACCATGAACACTTTCTCATATATTTGTTGATAATTTGTATTTCTTCTTTCACAAAGGCTCTGTTCAGCTCCTTTCCCCATTTAATGACTGGTTATTTTTAATTGGTGTTAAACCTTTTGAGTTTTTTGTATATGCTGGAAATTAATGCCCTCTCTGAGATGCAGGTGGCAAAAATTTTCTCCCATTCTGTAGGTTCTTGCTTTACATTCTTGATTGTTTCATTTGATGTAAATAAGATTTTTAGTTTGATATCATCTCATTTATTCTCATTTATTGATTTTTTTTTTTCTTGTGCTTTTGGTGTCTTGCTCAGGAAGTAAGTTCCCATGACAATATGCTGAAGTGTTGGGCCTACCTTTTCTTCTTGTAGGTGCAGAGTTCTGGTCTAATTAAGTAAAATCATTGAGTTGTATAGTTACCACAGATGAATTTTATATTATTGAAATTATAGCTCAACAAAGATACGAGGAAAGATAAGATGTTTTATGGAACATTTTAAATTTTCTATATGGAGAGTCTTGACAGATTATTCTATAAAAGAACTTAAATTGTGAATTACAATATGTCTAAGAACATTCTTCACTGACTTCCTCCATATACAAAGTAAACTAAACTCATTAACATATTTCTATTGCTGCATCTTTGCTGTCAGAACTTTATCTATGTTTTTTTTTTTAATTTTTATGCTCATTAAAATGTTATTTTCTTTAGAGTTTACCATGTGTTTTTTTAAAATGTCTTAAAGGCTTGTTTATATACGATTTTTTAAATTAATTTTATACCTTTAAGAACATTGTTCAAGGATTAGGGTTGTGGCTCAGTGGTAAAGCATTTGCCTAGCAAGTTTATTGGGAGTTGCCCTGGCTCCAAAGATTAACTTCCCTATCCCCCAAGAAGAGCCATCCAATGGTGAGCCCTACTGGCTCACATGATCCTGCCATCCAATGGTGAGCCCTGCTTGTTCACATGATCCTTACCCACCAATCAAAAAGCACCCCATGCCAACTGTCAAACCCTTCAACCATTAAACTTTCACAACTGTCAATCCACTCACAACTCTGTAAATATTCAGAGCTGTTCCTCAATAAACAGGCATTTTCTCTGACGGCAAGCCTTGATCATTCTTTCAAGTGTGAGGCTCTGAGTTTGATCCTCAGCACCACATAAAAATAAATAAACAAAATAAAGCATGGTGTCCATCAACAACTAAAAAAAAAATTAAAACACGAACATTGTTCAAATAGTAATGGTGAAAATTTAAATTTTAGGTGAAACATAATTTTAAGTGTCTGAGGCAGACCACTGGTTGTCCATTCTCCTTCAGTATCAAAACCCTCATATTGTGGGATGTTGAGATTTTGAAAAATTGTATGTTCCTGCCTCCTTTGCAGGCACTAGTAGCCAATGAAGATTAGAATTCTGGTAAAGCCCTTAAAGGATGATACACCATCTCCCCCTGGAAAAAAAAAAAAAAAACTATTGTTATTTTGAGCCTCCATTACATGTAGCCTTTTTCTGACACAACTATTCTTACTTGTATGAGGAATTGTTCTTTAAATATATTGCAGAATCAGGTTTTCATTACTGGGACAAAATGTCTGAGAAAATATGTAAATTCTTAAAGCAGAAACGATTTATTTTGGTTTATGGCTTTAGAAAAAAATGTTCATTTGGTCCTGTTGCTTAGGGCTTTGGGCTTTTGGGGAGGCAGAACACCACGGTGAGGAATACATAGTGGAGCAGAGGTACTTACCTCATGGCATCCAGGAAGCAATAAGAGAGTGGGGGAAGGCAGCTAGGGACAAGATATACCCTTCAAGGACATGTGTTCAGTGACCTACTTTCTACAACTAGACTCTGAACCCTAATGCTTTCTCCACCTCTCAGTAGGGCCATAGATTAGTTCTGATGCCTTCAGAGCATTAACCTTTGGAGTTCATTTTATATACAAACTGTAACATGTATTTTCTTCCTAATTTGTTTTACACAAACACCCAAAGAAAACTAGTTTTGTTATTTTAATCAATACTATTTCAGGTTTCTTATTTTCATATTTTTTAAACAACAGTAACATTGTTCATTCTATTAACTGTTCCTAAAATTTATTTTGACTCCTACAGTACCCTATATGAGTACATTTTATGAGAATTCAGTATGGTGCTTTTATTTCCATTTTGTTTATATATATATATATATATATATATATATATATATATATATATATATATATATATATATATATATATATATATATATATATATATATATATATATATATATATATATAATGTAAAACTGACCACTTAACAATTTTTAAGTGTGAATTTCAATGGTATTAAGTACATTTACAGCATTGTGGAACCATTGTCACTATTCATTTGTAGATATTTTTCATTATTCCAAACTGTTCTTATTAGACAGTAATTTACAATATTCTTCCCCCCTCCAACTTATGGTAACCTCTAATCTACTTCTCTGTCTCTCTGAATTAGCCTACTCTATATACCTCATGTAAATGCAATTATATAATATTTGTCCCTTTGCAACTGGCTTATTTGACTTAGTCTTCATAATGCCCATGGTTTATCCATGTTGTAGAATTTCTCATGATTTTAAACTTTTTAATGCTGAATAATACCCAATGTGTGTATGTCACTGTTTATCCACTTATTTGTTAATGGACATTTAGGTTTTAACCTTTGGCTATTGTTAATAATACTGCTACAAACATTGGTATACCAAGTATTTGTTTGAGCCCCAACTTTTAGTACTTTTAGGTAGAAACCTAGAATTTCTGGATCATCTGATAAATCTCTATTTAACTTTTGGAGAAACTGCCAAACTCACAACCATTGCACCATTTTATATTCCCACCAGCAAAGTGCAAGTATTTAAATTTCTATACATCCTCACCAGCACTTAATTTTTAATATAATTTAATAATAGCTATTTTAGTTTTCTATTACTATGACAAAATGCCTAAAATAAATGGAAGATGAAAAGTTTATTTGGGCTTAAGTGTTAATCCATGGTTGCTTGCCTCTGTTGCCTTTGGTCTTATGGTAGGGCAAAACATCACAGCAGGGAGTGTGTGGAGGAGGAAGTTGTTTACCTCATGGGAGCCAGGATGCAGAGAGAGAGAAAGGGGCTAGGATTTCAACATACCTTCAATGGCATGTCCACAGTTTCCTAAGTTTCTTCTCTTAGGCCCTACCTCTTAAAGCCTCACCACAGACTGGCAAACATAGAACACAAGCCCAACATTTGAGATCCACACTGTATCTATCCTAATAGAAAAGAAATGATGTCTGCGGTGTTTCTGATTTGCACTTCTCTAACAGGTAGTGACTGTGAACATTCTTTCATGTAATAAATTTGTCTTCTTTGAGGAAACTTTCATTGAAGATCTTTGTTCACTTTCAATTGGATTGTTTATTTTTTGTTGTTGAATTGTAGGAAGGCTTTACATATTCTGGATATTAATTCTTCTTTAGATATATGATTCACAAATATTTTCTCCCATTTTTTGAGTTGTTCTTAATAATGTTCTTTGATGCATACATTTTTCATTTTAATGAGGTCCAGTTTAATTATTTTTTTGTTTGCATTTCTGAACTCATGTATCCAAGAAGCATTGTCAGATTGGATATCATGAAGTTTTTCCTTTGTTTTTTTTTTTTTTTTTTTTTTTTTTTTTTTTTTTTTGAATTCTGTCTTTTTACTTCTTATGTTTTGGTGTTTGGTCCATTTGATTTGATTTTGGTATACAGTATAAGATTTCAAAGAAAACAAGAGCCTGGCAGTAGTAAAGCAATAAAAAACATATTTTTTAATCAGGAACCATTAAAAAAGGGGAAGATAGACCTCTTTATAGAACTAGGCTCAATTTATCTTGAAAGGTAGGGATTCATATTCAAACAACTGAGCAAATGGATGGAAAGTTACTAGGAGGAAACACCAGGGATCAAAGGGGGATTCTGAAACAAAGAATTTAATAAGACTTTTGCTGTGGGCAGGAAGGTTATAAGAAGGGATGATAGGGAGTGCAAAAATATGAGCAGATATATTGAGGGTGATCAAATTGGGGGGAATTATGGTGAACCTGATTTACAAAATTCTTGCCAAAATTAGGTGATGTAAAGGACACATAGTTCAAAGTTTGAGGCCTAATTAATATAATAATTTAGAGAAGCCTAACTCAAGATTGTTGGAGGAGTCTTTTTCAAAGATAGGGATCCAACTTAATTGTTTTGCATGCACATATCCAGTTTTCCTAACACTATTGAAAAACTAACTGTTAAATGTGTATTATTTAATCTTTAAAACAGCACTATTTAGTTTGGTATTCTACTGCCATTTTGTAAATGAGAAAATTGAATTTCAGAGACTTTCCTAGGGTCAAAAAACTACAGAGCCTGTTAGATTCAAATGTCACATTCTTTATCATTATTATTACTCTATTATTATTTTTTACTATTCAAGTGCTATCTGTTCTTGAACTACTTATGATCCAGCAATACCACTACTGTGTAATATGAAAAGAAATTGAAGTCAGTTTGTTAAAGAAACATCTGCATGTTTATTGTAGGGCTCTTCACAGTAGCAAAGATATGAAATCAATGTGGGTCTATTGATGAATGAAAAGATAAAGCAATGCATGGAAGAATATTAATCATAAAAGAGAATGAAATTCTGTCATTTGCAAAAACATGAATGGAACTAGAATATATGAAGTGAAATAAGCACAGAAAGACAAATACAATTTCTCACTTTTGTGGAAATTAAAAGGTTCATCTTAAAGAAGAAAGGGAAAGACTATTGGTTACCAGAGCCTGGGAAAGGGTTATGAAGAGATGATGGTTAACAGAGTGCAGGTAGAAAAACTTCTTATGTTTTATAGTACAGCAGCATATTTATAATTGTCAAAGATTAACTGAATATTTTAAATAAGTAGTAAAAAATTTTGAATGTTCCCAGAACAACAACAAAACAATATTTAAGATTTCAGATATGCCAGTTAGCCTTGCCTCATCATTTCACACTGTGTACATGTATTGAAATGTCATAGCCACAAATATATACTATTGCTTTTTGTCAATTGAAAACAAAAATATATTCATCATAGTCAGATATAATCAGAATAATCAGACTAGTCTAACATTGCCATACCAGTGAAAAACATGTTAAAATTGAAAGGATGGGAATATTCAAGGGAAAATGTAATTTTATAGTTGGCTTAAACCAATCATTTGCACAGGATAAGATGGGAAGATATAGTTTAACCTCGGTAAATAGAAATCTTCAAGTTTAATTTGAATTCATGTAGAATTAATCCAACTAAATGGTTTAATCTGTTTTTAAAGTTTAACTGCAATTTACACTAATAAGCATACAGCTCTTCTATTTTAGAAAATAAGCAATTTAATTAAAATTTAAATTAAATTTCATAAATTACATTTAAAAAAATTCTGTATCAGTATATTATAGACATTAATGGTAACATACATTAGGAGGACTACTGACAACTGAGTTTTAAAAAGTGGAGTTGCAAATATAGTATGGGTTCTGGGAATCTTGCCCAAAGAAAAACATATTTAGTGTACAAAGGAAAGGATGAGGAGATGTATGATTCCTAATTTCAAATGTTAGACTTAAAAAATATATTTCTAACTCATTTTCTCTTAAACTTGTTTATTTTGTAATAATTTCAGACTTTAAAACTAGCACAAAGAATAGGATTCTGGTATATGTTTTTCACCAAGCTTTCCTAAATGTCTTTCATTACCTTAGTAAATTGGTAAAAACCAGGAAATTAACACTGATAAAACAGTATTGACTTATGTATACATATTATTCAATTTTTTGTCAACTGTCCCATTAGCTTTCTTTTTTTGTTCCAGAAACACACATTAAGTTGTGTTATCACATTGATTTTGGCACTAGGGGACACTATCTTAATTTTTGTCTTTCTTGACCTTGGTCCTTTTTTAAAGAGTATTGGACAGCTATATTTTAGAATGTCCCTCAATTTGGGTTTGACTAAAAGTTCTTCATGAGCTGAGCTTAATGGGCACACTAATAATTCCAGCTATTCTGGAAACTGAGACAAGAAGTTTTCTTGACTCTAGAATTAGGAGGCCAGCCTGTGCAGCATAGGAAGGCTTGTCTCAAAAAAAAACAACAACAACAACAACAAAAAAAAAAAACTTATGACTCAATTCAGGCTGTGCATGTTCACCATAAATACCATGGAAGTGATGTGCTCTTTAAGAAGATGTCTCATAACAGATGATATTCACTTTGATCACTTGATTAAATATCTGTCATTTTTTTCAATTTTCTGTCTTTTCTCCACCATAAAGTTAATATTTGGAGTGGTTTTCTTTCCTATATGGACAGTACTTTCAGACTATGCAAATATCCTATTTCTTATAATACTTTTACCCAGTAAGTTTAGCATCCAGTATGATTTTTGCCTACAATCATTATTGGCATAATATTTGCCAAATGGTGATGTTTCTCTTTTCATTATTCTGTTTGTTCCTTAGAATTCTGTGATGAACAAGATGTTCTTTCTAACTCCTTATTCATTTACTTATATCAGGATAGACTTATAAATTTTATTTTTAATTAATTTTTAATTTTCTTTTAATTATACATGACAGTAGAATGTATTTATGCACTATAATATATCATACATAGATGGGATGAAATTTCTCATTTTTCTGAGTTTATATGTTGTAGAATAATATTGGTTATGCAGTCACATATATACATGAAGAAATAATGTCTCTTTCATTTTACTATCTTTCCTATCCCCACATCCCACCCTCTTCCCTCTTAATACTTCCCTCTACCTAATCTAAGGTAACACTATTCTTCTCTAATGCCCCCCACCTTATTGTGAATTAGCATGTACATATTAGTGAAAAACATTCAGCCTTTGATTTTTTTGCCATTGGATTGTTTCATCTAGCATGATATTCTCTAACTCCATCCATTTACTGGCAAATGCCATAATTTCACTCTTTTTTAAAGCTCAGTAATATTCCACTGAGTATATATACCACATTTCTTTATCCATTAATCTATTGAAGGACAGTCATCGAACTTGGTTCCATAATTTAGCTATTGTGAATTGAGCTGCTATAAACATTGATGTGGCTGAATTACTATAGTATTTTGATTTTAAGTTCTTTGGATATAAACTGAAACCCTCCCTGTCATATCAGGTTTTGAACTGATATTTTCACTTGCTGACATTACCAATTTACTGAAAAGAGAGGGTTTCTGAATTCTATAGATTTACTTTGTCAGTATTATGGTTTAGATGTTTGCTGTCCCCAATAAGCTCATTGTGAGAGAATGCAAGAAAGTTTAGAGATAAAATGATTGTGTGCAAGAGGTTTAACCTAATCAGTACACTGATACCCTGATAGGGATGAACTTGGGTGATCACTATAGGCAGGTATAATATGGCTGGAGGAGGTGAGTCCCTGGGGCATGTCTTTGATGTTTATATTTTGTCCTAGTGAAGGAAGCACCATCTGGCACCATCTCTATCTCTTTCTGTCTCTCTCTTTCTCTCCCTCTCTCTCTCCCCCTCCCTCGCTCTCTCAAACTCCCCCATTCCTGGTGTGGTATCTTGAGCCATTTCCCTCCACCATGCTCTTCTGTCATTATGTTCAGCCTCACCTCTACCCTCAAGGAATGGAGCCAAGCTTCAATGGACTGAGACTTCTGAAATTGTGAGCCCAAATAAACTTTTCATGCTCTAATTGTCTTTTGGTCACAGCAGTGAAAAAGCTGACTTAAAAGAAGGAGTCTATCAGTACCACAAAATCTTGCCTCAAGAAATAATAAGAAACCTTTTGCAATTTTCATATTGTTTGTTTCTGTTCAAATTTGCCTCTTTTGATGAAGTTATACTTTAGGGTAGCAGGTGGCTAGGGAACTCTTTAGTACTTCTTGAATATTGTATTTCTTATTAGAAAGTTAATTAAGGAAAATATATTGTTCATATATATCTAGTTGCTGAGAAATAAATGATGGAAGTAATTTAGAAGAATTTTAGAGAGAAATTATTTATGTTTATCTAAATTATATTATCAAGTAAATGTTTCTATATAGAATATAGACATCCCCATTTAGATTAAAAAATAAATACCTAGTATGGTGGTGACTACTGTAATATCAGCAACTTCGGTGGCTCAAGCAAGATAATTGCAAGTTCAATGACAGTCTCAGCAACTTAGCAAGACCCTGTCTCAAAAAAAAATATGCTGGCAATATTTATCAGTGGTAATGTGCCTCTGGGTTCATTTCCTGGCACTCAAACAAAAAAAAAAAATAAACAACACTTTTGCAGGTAAATGTTATATAATGTTTGGTTTGATATACAGAATGTAAAACTATCTTGGGAATGGATTTTCCCCCCATGTTGATTTGAAAAAAAATCCTAGTTTTCTTGAGATTTTTCAAAGAATTTTTGTATTAGAAAATTCTATCATCTTTCCTAAAGAGACAGATGGCCTATTACTTTTCTAAAGAGACAGATGGCCTATTATAAACCCTCATTATCCAGATAGAAAAGTGGAGATTGAGAATGATGTAATTATCTTAATGACATGTAAGATAACAGAATATAAGCCTCTAACATAAATATTCTATTGGGCATATTAGGATGCATTTTTTTAATGGAGAAAAAAATTATACTAATTAAAGATGGGCTTCTGGGTATATGCAATTTAGTCTTCTAATCTGGGAATCAGTTCTAAATGGAAGTCCAAAATTGACTCCTGTGATTACAGAATTTAAAAGACACTTAGAGCCACATATATTTTTGCTTGGGTTTTTTTACTTTGGGATATTTTTTTTTCAGAAACTTTAACTTAATTCATAGTTTTTTTTTTCTATAGATATCTACAGTTTTCTAGAAAATAATATGGCAATGATTCCTTTCTAGAGATTAGGCTTTGTAAATTAATTAGGAAACCTAGAATGTAGCTTTTAGCTACACAGTGTTTACTTGGAATGGTTTTTCTTTTCCTTTATAAAGTTTGGTAATTTTTTTTAATTGCTAAGATGAAGCCTTAAATTTTGTCTGGTATTTAAGTACTAGGATTCTGCTTTTTGTGATCATGAGATTATTTCAAAAGAGCAGGAGTCCAGTAGTGTGGTGAATATCCACTCCATTTTCTGCCTACCTCCAAAAAAGCATCAACATGCTCCCAACTGATTCAATGGAGCACATGTGGGGTTGTATCTGTTTCTTTCTTCTCTTGCTCATCATTGGCCCTTTGCTTCTTTACTGATGCTGAAGATTTTGACTTGATGCTTTTGCAATGGTAGTGCTGGTGTTGTAATGGAAAAAAAGAGAAATCAGAGATCTTTAAGACTAAGAGAAAGACTGAACTTGCAATTCATCTCTTCTTCTTCTCCAATTTTAATGTGCCTACAGAAGTTAACAGAGCATCTTTCTCATGAGGAAGGCAGAATTCTCTAGCTCTTTTGCATTTTGTTACTCAGTGGGAAGTACCAAGAAAAAGCAGAGCAGGAAAACATTCATTTTTTATTAATCTATTCAGAGTGCTGTTGACTTTTGTTGGGATAAGAAACACAGTGTATTATTCCTTAATAGGCCTCCTGTTGTTAAATTCCCATTGTTTGACTAGAATTTAGGAAAGTAATTATTAATAGGTTTCAATGATAAATAATATGACCAGGAGAAAATTTGACATGGTACTTCAGTTGATGGTGGGATGATGTGTTGTGGATAGTGATGAAGAGACAGTGATATGATTGATGAATAAGTATTTATGAGAATTGAATTCCTTTTCAATTGTACAATTACATGCTTTTTCTATTTACTGTACTTCATAAAAAGGAGGCTTTCAAATATTTACACTCTGCACAACATGTTTTTAAAAACATTTGTACACCTAGTTGGAGAATGACACATTTCTAGGTTTTTGCAGTCCATCTTGAGGAAGAAGCCAAAACAACTTGAAATAGCATTCAATTTGTAGTTTAATAAAGGGCATCAGGGGCTTAGGGATAACCTCTTTCATTTGAAAGTGTTTCTTAAAACCAGAAGTGAGTAGAAAAGAAGGTATTCAGAACACTCAATAAAATGCCTGTGTGCTTTGTGAAATTGGCAGGATTTATCAACACATGAAACAATGATTTATCACTGAATTTGATCCTAATACATATCAATGTAGATGAACAGAGGCACAGTAAGATAGATAGCTAGTATAAAACACCAAGGCAAAGGAGTTAATTGGCCTTACTCTGTTCAGTTTGACATATGTAGGAATCACCAAGATCGACTTTGATCTACTGTCTACTGGATTGTCTTTCTGTTGTTAGTGGTTAGTTCAACTTATTATTATACTTATTAATTTCATTCATTGTTGCTATATGTGCCCTAATAATTAATGAAAGAAAGAGTATACTTTAATTATGACAGCTCAAATGTTGGAACAAAGATTGTTCTTTGGTTGTGGGAATTTTGATTTTTACACTACCAGTCAGCCATCTATCATTTAGGAAATTGCCTATAAGTACTCTACATACTAATTTCATTTTTTGACTCAATATTCCCTTAATGCTTTATTTTAGAAATTACCACTTTTTAATATTGTTTTGTTTTACTTAACTGTCATTTACAGAGTTGGAAGCTGATTTATTAAGTGGTGTTTTATTTAGAATGGCCTTTCACCTTTTATCTCTTGAAGCAAAAACTTGTTAGAGGACTGTATCATGGTATTTCGGTATCAGTTTTCAACCTGAAATTAGTTTATTTTCAGTTTACTGGTATAAGACACGAAGTATATCAGCAAATATTCTCCAATAGTAGTTAGGTCAAAAGTACTTCTGGCTAACAATCAGTGGGTGATCATTAGGTCATTTTATACAGATCATAACCATGGACTTTCATCCACTCATTTAGAGCAAGTAATGTTTTATGCTGGCAAGTAAGAACTGATTTGACAACCAGTGTGAATCTTGAGGGAAAACAGACCTATTAGATTTATTAAAAGTGTAGATTTTTTTCAAGGCCTGAATTTTTCTCATTTCTATTAATTTTGGGCTAAGTATCAGGCAGATTCTTCACTGTTTCTTCAAATGTGATAAAGCTGATTTTTATTTTTAAGAAGTAGGTTATACTACTGCATTTATTTTAGATTTAAATGTATACTTTAAACACACACACATTTAGAGTGTATTTAACACTTGAATAAAGCTTTAACAACTAATTCATAATTAGGGTATTTTTAATACATGTTTGTTCTTCGTCTCTAGTGGAGAAACATTGTTGAAAGGATTCTCTGTGGATTGGTGCAGGTTGGCAAATTGACAGTTTTGGGCAATGATATAGAAATTGAGAGTGAGCATTTAAAAAAAATTAGAGTAGTTTGGCAGAGTCATTTTATGAGTATGGAATCTAGTAATACCAAAAATGGAGAATTATGTGTCTGTTTCTTTATTTCAGTGTCCTAATAATTCATGTATGTTTTACAAATGACTCCCCCAAAAACAAAACAAAGACTAGGTAAATCCCCATATCAGTGAAGTACAGCAGAATGCAATTCTGAGTTTCATGAAAATGGGCATAAAATAAAAAATACAGGGGCTGGGATTGTGGCTCAGTGGTAAAGCGCTCACTTAGCACATATAAGGCACTGAGTTGGATCCTCAGAACCACATAAAAATTAAATAATTAATTAATTAAAGGTATAAGAAGAAGAAGAAGTAGTAGTAGTAGTAGTAGTAGTAGTAGTAGCAGCAGTATTTATCGACGATGACCGAAGGGAAAATGGGAACAAAGTGAGTTTAAATTGTGGTTTCCAATTCCAAAAAGTTTCCTGAGAACTGCATTTTTCTTTGTATTTCAGATCTCTTACTTCCGTGACTTGTTTACTTGTGTTTTCTGGTTTACTCTTAATATGCTCTAATTATTATTCTTTTATGGAAAAACTAGTTGACATGCCCCACAAGACTGTAAATCAATGAAAATCTTTCATTAAGCATAAAGTTACTTTCACCTTTGCTACAATCATAGTAAACACACTACTTTGTATAAAGGGACTGCCTTTGTTGGGCATTTAAAATATACCCAAAGGCTGGATTGCGTACCTATAACTCCCATTGTTGTTTTTGTAATAGTGGATTAATCAAATTAAATGCTGTACTCTTTAGGAGAAAATAGAATAGAATTAATTTACTCATAAGATTCATATTTAAACCATCTTTATTTCCAAAATACTATCCTAAGAATTATATGTTTATTTAGCTTCAATCAGAGCAAAAGTATAATCACTTACTTAAGTAAAAACAGTTACTTAAAAACTAAAAACGAGAGGTAAGTCAAAGTACTTTTGAAGAGAGATCAGAAATATCAGGTTTCTTGTTGTGGTCCTGGATGTTCAGTAGCAGGCTCATTTGAAGGTGGAATGAAGCCTAGAGGGAACTAACTCACTTCTACTTTCAGAATGTGGGAGTGGGGGGAGGAAATCCAGCTCTTGGGGGAAGGTCATGAGGAAAACACCTTCATGCATAGACATCTGGCATTGAAATAAATGGAGGGTTTAGCAGGCCCAATGGAAAATAATCTCCAGGCGCTCCATACCTGTTTCCTGGAGGAGGTAGAGGGAAAAATGTTCCTCTTCTCATGAACTGACTCCTTGGGTCCACTGGAAACAATTTACCTCTGACTGGAGGGAAAGGTGCCAAAATGAGCCAGAGCAAGTTGCTTTGTTTTCAGCAGGGAGAGATGAATCGGTTACATTGGAATCACCAAGATTTACTTTGGTCTCCTTTCTACTGGATTGATTTTCTGAAGAAAATCACTTTCTGTAGGTCTCCAGCTCTTCTGCTGTATGGCCGATCTCTTCTTTGACCTTGGAAACTTTCTCCTCTTGTTCCACCCGGTAATTTTCCTCTACTCTTAATTTCTCATGGAGTCTCATCATATTTTCTTGATAGCATTCCATGCTCACTTTAAATTTCTGCTGAAGGTTCTCATTCTTACCTTCAAGCTTGTGTATTTTCTGACAGCAAGTTTGCCTGCTCAGTTGTCAGACTTTCAATCTGTTCTCTCAGGTCTTCCTTTGCTTTCTTCACTTCGGATAAGAAAGTGCAAGTTTAATATCTTTGTCCTTCTAAGGTTTCTAAGGAGGCCTTTACCTTAGCACCATAAACCAGGTTCTTCAAAGCTCCTTTTGGCTCATCATCCAAGTGAGCACCAATTCCTGGTTCACTCCTAATTCTCCATTCCAAGTTACCAACATCTGCTTGGGCTCCCGTGCTTGGAGAAGACCTATCTTTCATCTTCAGCAAGTGTTCATTCAGAGACTCCATGTGATTTTCTTATCACTTAGAACTTGTTCTGCATGGACTTGAGAGTCTTCCAATGTAGTGTTCTCTTTACATTGGAAACGTCCTTGTTCCCTCCATGCTGCAGTTTCTCCTTGTAAGATCGGTTTCTGACTTTGCTGAAGCTAGAAACTTTCATACAAAGCCTCTTTCATTGCCAGCTGAAGTTCTTCCTCACTCATTGAAGCAGTTTCAAGTTTATTTTAGCTTCATCTATTTGTGATCTGAGGGATTCTGATTCACCTTCTAGGGACTTTATCCTTCTCAATATATCTGCCATGATTTCATCCTGTTTACAATGTTTGGCCTTCTGTTCTTTTAGCTATTTTTCTAGTTTTCTATAAAGAGTCTTTCATCCACATGGCTAGGTTTGGACCTATGCAGTTTTTCATAGGTTGCCTCCAAATTTGGGGCTTCTCTTGGAACCTTCTCAAAACTGCCACGCTTTAAAGTTGACTCTAAGCCTTCATGCTCTCTCTGGACAAGGCTGACTTTTTCAAGCCATTCCCATTTTTCTTCAGTTCATCCAGAAAGTTTTAGAGCCAGCTGTTTTTCTCTTCCCACATAAAGTCTGCTCCTAACAGACTGAAAACTTCTCCACAAAAACGAGAGAAGAGCAAAACATCCAATAGCTGTACACATCACCAACTCCCAAGGAACGCCATAAGGATTAGGGCCTGGATTCATGTCTTCAGACAATGCTGCCACAACCCTGTGAACTTCTTCCAGGACCACCCCCTAGTAAGGCTGAGGGGCAGTCCTTGGCGCCTCCATCATGCCAAGACTGCTTTGGCTGTTGCCACCACAACCACAGCCTGCCCAGGCTTCACCATTGTACATACAGAAAGTACTCATAGGAAGCCAGTTGACATGACTCTGGTTTTCCCAGAAGTGTCTGTTCCTATACAAGAAAAAATCCAAATATCCTGAGTTGTGGTTTATGACTCTCAAGAAATTAACATAACAAAACAGTTAAATGTTGTGCATACACATTTCTTACACTATTTGTAACTGTCCCATATGAGCTAACTCAGTATTAAATTAATTTTTCCAAACACATTGCACCATTATATCAGAATCACTGCACAGACATTTACCCTCTAATTGTAGCTGTCAGAATATCACTGGTTGAAAAAGACCAATTGTTACTTAAAAATCAATGTGGAATGATTTGGGCTTTAACTAAAGTGTTGCTAGGAAAGATTCTGTCTCCTCTTCAGTCTACTACAAACTTGTTCCTTTTCCCCTCACAATCCCTGTATCTGCTTGAGAGTCATAATTCATCCACCTAGATAGGTGTGGTGATACACACCTGTAATCTCAGCAGCTTAGGAGTCTGAGGCTATTCCAAATATTTTGGGTCATGGGATAAGAGTGACTATATTTTATCCTTTTGCTTACATGTATTTTGTAAATTTTCTAAAATTAATATCTATTACTTGGTACAAGAAAAATATATTTTACACATCAAAATAAATGCAGAGATAGTTAAGTTCTAGTGCATGACTATAATTCCAGCAACTTGGGGTACTGAGGTAGGAGCATCAGGAGTTTAAATTTAGCAAAACTCTAAGCAACTTAGCCAGACCCTGTCTCACAATAAAATTAAAAAGGGCTAAGTATCTGGCTCAGTGGTTAAGATCACCTGGATTCAATCCCTGGCACAAAAAAAAGAAAGAAAGAAAGAAAAAGAAAGAAATTTATATCCCAAATGCTGAAAAGGACCCTGGGAATGGCCCCATTTCTCCTTTTTTACCCTAACCCAAATACCTTCTCTAGAATGTTCATTGATCCAAAGACAAGAGTAAATATTTGCTTCTATTCTACAATCAAGGTCAAATAATTGAGTAATAAACTCAAAGATAGAAAAAAGTCATATGTTAGACACTTTTCTCTCTTCCTAGGCATGATGTATCAACTACTCAATGGGCTCAGAATCTTTATTCCTGATTAGGTCTTCATAGAGCTGGAGACTCTTCCTTGTGGATATCATCATATACTGGGAGGTTTCCTGCAGTCACTATCCCCATGTTCATACCAAATTAAAGGTACTAAAAAGAAGCATGAGGCTTTCCAGTGATGCATTAAATCAGGGGACACAGGGATTACAGTTTAGGCCATAGTCTCCACTTGCATGAATAAAATTTACAGCATTCAAGTTGTGTTCTTTAATCCCAGTATCAATGGTGAAGGTGTTGGGGTCAAAGATGATGTCATGTAGATTAAAGCCCAGGTTTTTCCTAAGTAAATGGTAGTCTCCATTGTATCTACTGATTTTGATGTCTGTTTCTGATAACCTGGGAAAATAAAAAAAATATATTTTATATTAAATAAAAAACAAAGTGTCATCTACAAGAATAATACATTTCACTTGCTGGAAGCACTAAAGTGTCAATACATGGATTTCTCAGAAATACAAATTCCATGCAGCCCCTAAACAAATAATTTCAGAGGAGGAATCCATTAAACAATCCATGTGTGTTTGTGTGTGTTTGTGTGTGTATGCACCCACACCTACGCACACACATATGTATATATATTTAAACTTGAATCAGAATCTTGTTATGTTATCCCAGCTGAACATCACATGTGCTCTCTTGCCTAAATCTCCAGGATGCCTGAGACTTCAGGAATTCCCTATTGTAACTGGCTCCCTTTGTATGTTTACCTAACAATAGTTAAGAATCTTCCTTCAAAAATCAATATTACATGCAAATAAGTGGCATATTTAATCAAGAGGCTTCTTAAAAATAAATGATACATTTTTAAACACAACTAAATGACTAAAAATAAGTGCATTTCCCTCTTCTGACCTTCCTTCATGTCCTGTCACCCAGGCAACACTGCCATTGCTTTCTTGGGTTTTCCATAGTAATACTCTATGCTGATTTGAGGATATTAATTTATTCCAGACCTTCCCACTAGAGAACTGTCTTTTTATCATGTACCTCAGCTTACAGATAGGAGAGAGGACCAGACTTCAGCACTGTTCCTTATCTTCTACCTTGGAATTAGGGCCTCCTCCTCTGGCTGGCTTATCATTTGCCCTTCCTCCATTCAATTCACCCACACTGCTCCTCTCATATTCCTAAAACCCTCCAACCAGTTACTTCTGAGTCCTGCTGTTTACTTCTGCCACTGATCTGGACACCCCAAGACATAGTTTTGTACTGCACATCTCTTGGGAATCTGGCCAAAGTCTCCTTTTCCGAAGCTGCTGCTTTTATCACATTCCAAAAGCCAGTGCCCACCATCCTTCCCAGATGCTCCATTCTTCAAAGAATCTCTTTTCAGAAATTGTACTGTTATTGAAAAGATTTCAGATAGTATTCTTATGCTGTTGAATTCTTTCATTGGTATAATTTTCCAGATATTAGAAAATTAGCTGAAGTCACATGAATAATTTTAAATCTCTTGGTAAGTAGTATACTATTTTTCACAAAGATTGTGCCTGTTGCTATTCTATAACATATGAATTTTATTTTATCAGCACTGTACTTATATAATTTTAAGTGTAAAAAATTGTAAAGAGAACACATTACCTTATTACTCTAATTTAAATAACAAATTAAGATTTTTTTCTTTATATTTGCTTTTTATTTGTGGTCATATGCAAATATTAACTGGAAAAACCTAATCTTAGGGAAGATGAAGCACTAAATAGAACCAATAAACAAAGTCTTTGGAAACACAGGCTTTGGAAACACACATCAGTCTTCAAGCCAGGAGGACTAGGGATGCAGATATGACTTCATCAGAGTCTTGGACATATGAGATTGGGTCACTGTGAAGTGGGATGAAATGATGAGATGGGGAATGCCATACCTAAATGAGAAAATTTCTGCTGGTATGAGAGTCACCTCTAAAGATTTAAAACAATTGAAGTCAAGCCTCACCCCAGACCAAGTTAGTGCGAACCTCAAAGGCAGAAGCCCAGGGCTGTATATATTCTTTAAAAGCTCTGGCAGTAAATTCCCTTCCTGAACAGAGTGATTCTGCTTCACTCCTGCTTAAGCACTACATGTCTTTAAAGCACACAATGTTTGAGCCTTCCTCTAATAGCTGACCATGCTTCTAGCTTAATTGTGAAACAAGCAATCATGGAGTACCTCCCCAGTCAACCAGCAGGCACTGGTGATGCACTCTTCACTCTGCATTCTCTTCCACTTCCAGTTTGGCCCTAAGTGTTTTCACTTATCATCTAAATTACAGAAATAAACTCCAAATCCACCATATTTCTTTTTCTTCTTCTTCTATTCATAATATTGATTTAAAAAAAAATTGGGATCATTTAACTTTTTTTCACATTGTTCCATCACCTCATTCTTTTTAACTGCTGCAAAATTTAAGCATTCCACTACTAATCACTATTTAGAGTATTCTCAAATTTGGGTTATTATAATGTTACAATGAATGTGAACACATATCCTTTACATACTGACTCTATTACAAGATTTCCAAGAGAGGATTAATTGGAAGGGATAAAATTTTCAATTGTTTTAATTAAATGAAATGATACAGATAAGTATTTTTTGTGAAAGTTATGTGAAGTACACAAAATAGCCATGTAATGATCACCCACATGTATCACCCAGTCAAACCATAGATGCATTTGAAGCTTCTTATGTGCCACATGCTGATTCCATGGCAGGAATATTATGACAGTTATAGTTTATCAATCTTTTGCTTCTGTTTGATAAAATAAACAAACATTATTTCTGTTTAAAAACTTAGTACCTTTTCACAGGCTGACAGGCTATTTGTATTCCTTTTTATAAAAATTGTGCATTCACTTTGTTTCCTCTTTCTGCTAAGTTTACTGGGGTGTTTTTGTCTCTTGGCTATAGAAATTCTTTGCATATTAGTGATATCAACCCACTGCTATTAGTCATGTTACAAACAGTACCATGTTTTCATGATATAATGAAGTTCTATATTTTAATGTAAATATCTTTTCTTTCTGGTCTTTTAAGTTGGTGATATCTTCTACAACACAAGTTTAAGTTAGAATTTTACTATATAGTCTTTAGAATTATTTTTATTGGGGTTGGGGATATAGCTCAGTTGTTAGAGTGCTTGCCTTCCATGGACAAGGCCCTGGGTTCAATCCCCAGCACCAAAAACAAAACAAAACAAACAAACAAATAAAAAAAGACCAGACTTATTTTTATATTTAAAATATTTAATTAGTATAGACTTTAGCATATGGTCAGAATGTAGTTAGTGCTAAGTTTGAGGGACTTTCATGAGGTGGTGATATCATAAGAATTCTTTACAAATGGAACATTGTTGTCTTCATTCACTGTTCCTCACTGTGAGAATGGGTCTGTTATAAAAGCAAATTCCACCGTCTCTTGCTTTCTCTCATGCCCTCTGACCTTCTGTCAAGAAATGATGAAGCAAGAAAGCCCATACCAAATTCAGTCCCCAAATCTTAGACTTCTCATAACCAGAACCATGAGCCAAATAAACTTTTGTTTATAAATTACCAAATCTGTGGTATCATTAGAACAACACAAATTTAAAGAGGGATCTGACTTTACTTTCTTCTCAATTCATAACAAGTTGTCCCAGTTAGTGTTTACTAAATAATTCGATCTTTCTACACTGATATAATGAGTCTGTTCTATGTCAAACCTTCACATATGCATATGAGTATGTACGTTTGTGGGGAGACAGAGACATGTGTGTAATGTACATACAACCACTTCAGAATTACTTTTCTTCCACTGTCATCTAATCTGGGTGACACAGTGCAGCGAGGTAGAAATAAAATCACTCACCTGTCCTTCATTGAAAGCCATAATCACCATAGCCACTCCAAACTTCCTAACCTTCCTGGCTTTCTCTAAGAAGCCCTCCTCTCCCTTCTTCAGACTAATGCTGTTGAGGATGCCCCTTCCTTTGGTAGCAATTTAACCAATGTCTAATCACAGCAAAATTGGAAGAGTCAATGCACGAAGGGTACCTAAGAGAAATGCAAGAAAATAAGAGTGTCAAGTTACCACAAATCCTCTTTCAAGGAAATAAACAAATAATCATAGTGTGTGGACTATACTGACACGATTTTAATACACTTGTTCTTTTAAAAAATATATGTGTTTGTTATGATTATACATGGCAGTAGAAAACATACATAAATTGATTATAACTTCTTATTTTTCTGGTTGTATATAATGTAGAAACACACCAGTCATGTAATCATATATGTACATAGCATAATAATGCCCAATTCATTCTATTATCCTTTCTACCCCATATTCCTTCCTCTCAACCTAATTCAAAGTACCACCATTTTCCCTACATCTCCCCTCCCCTAATTGTGAATTAGCATGTGCATATCAGGAAAAAACATTTGGCCTTTCCTTTTTTGGTATTGGCTTATTTTGCTTACCATGATACTCTCCAGCTCCATCCACTTAACCTGCAAATGCCATAATTTCTTTCATCTTTAAGGCTGAGTGATATTCCATTGTGTATATATACCACATTTTCTGTATTCATTTGTCAGTTGAATAGTATCAAAGTTGGTTTCATAGTTTGGCTATTGTAAAATGAGCTGTTATAAACATTGATGTGGCTGCATCACTATAGTATGCTGATTTTAACTCCTTTGGGTAAAAAAGTAAGGGTAGGATAGCTGGGTCAAATATGGTTTTACTCCAAGTTTTCTGGTGAATCTCCGTACTCCATTCCAAAATTGTTGCACCAATTTGCATTCCTACTGGGAATGTATGAATGTACCTTTCTTTCCCCCACATCTTCGCCAACATTTATTGTTGCTTGTAATACACTTGTTATTAAAACTCAATATTCTTAGAGGAATTTCAGTGTCTTGTATCAACACTTTATGCATGAGCCAGGACTTTCTAATTCAAAGAACAGAATGGAATCAGTAAGATCAGTTTCCAGGTTTCAGCAGTAGTTTAATTTTCAAGTGTGTTAACTCTGAGGCAAATACCTCAAGTGACATTCAGATATTCCTGGTCTGACTGAGGGATTAAGGTTTAATCTCCATTCCTGTGGAACAACACTCTAAGATATATAAAGAACTGAAAAATCTTAATACCAAAAAAAAAAAAAACCCAATAACCCAATCAATGAATGGGCCAAGGAACTGAACAGATGCTTCTCAGAAGAGAATATTCAATCAATCAAGAAATATATGAAAGAAAATGTTCAACATCTCTAGAAATTAAAGAAATGCAAACCAAAACTACTCTAAGATTTCAACTCACTCCAGTCAGAATGGCAGTTTTTAAGATTCAAACAACAACAAGTGTTGGTGAGAATGTGGGGAAAAATGCATACTCATACATTACTGGTGGGACTGCAAATTGGAGCAGACAATAAGGAAAACAGTATGGAGAATCCTTATAATACTAGGAATGGAACCCCCCATTTGATCCAGCTATCCCACTCCTCAGTTTATACCTAAAGAACTTAAAATCAACACACTACAGGGATACAGCCACATCAACGTTTACAGCAGCACAATTCACAACATTTAAATTGAGGAACCAAACTAGATACCCTTCAGTAGATGAATGGATAAAGAAAATTAAGTATATATACAAAATAGAATATTACTCAGCAATAAGAGAGAATAAAACCATGGCATTTGCAGGTAAATGGATGGATTTAGAGAATGTAATGCTAAGTGAAGTTAGCCAATACTCCAAAACCAAATGCCAAATGTCTTCTCTGATATAAGGATGCTGATTCATAATGGGGATGGGAGGGTGAGGAGCATGGAAGGTACAGATGAACTGTAGATAGGGAAAAAGGGACAGGGAATGAGAGGGGTCATGGGGCTAGGAAAGTTGGTAGAATGAGATGGACATAATTACTCTAAGTACATATGAAGACATGAATGGTGAAACTCTACATTGTGTACAACCAGAGACATGAAAAATTGTGATCTATATGTGCAATATGAATTGAAATTCACTCTGCTGGCATATATAACAAATTAGAATATTTTTTAAAAAAATAGAAAAAAAGCTGATTAACTTCAAAATATTTAAAAGAATTTCAGTTTTTCTCTTTAGGAAATAAAGTTCTTGAATGGGAAGAAAATGAGTTTTAATATTAGAAGGAACAAGTAGATCCAATATTTAACAAATGCATTTAACTAAAACAAGGACAACAGTGAAAGACACAGAGAACACATTTTTTTTTTCTCATTAGTGCCTCTGTAACAAGGAAAGTGAAAGGAGGCTTCGAGGAAGGATTCCATTGGTACAAAGAAATGAAACATGGAGACTACTCTAGGCCCCATTGTGTAAGTAAGTCATTCAAAAAATAATTTTAAGTGACCACTATGTCAAACCCCACAGAGATAGCATTAAGACACACAGGTCTCTGGCTTCAAGATAAATGATTGAACAAGAGATCTTGTAAAAACACTAAAGTTAGAACATAAGAGAAGCTCAGAGTACTTTGAAAGAGTATTTCAGGGGCACTAATCTGTCTATGAGGCAGTAGGAATTCAGAGGGAGCATTCAAGGCACAGGTTTCAATAGAGTAATTAGAAATTCCCTAAAAGACACCTTCAAGGACAGCAGGAAAAAAACAAACAAACAAACAAGTGCTCCACCAATTTTCTCTTTACCAGCATGCTAGTAATGAGGTTTGCTAGGAAGAGGGTCAAACACAATGAGAATATCAGACCAATTTTTTAAGTAATTTGGTGACAGCATGGTGTCCAAACCCTTCTGGTGAGAACTGGCTAGCAGAACGTTTTGATGCTTTATCCTTGATGGCCAAAATATGGCCTCCAATAAATTGTAGCAGATCAAAAAAAAAAAAAAAAAAAAAAAAAAAAAAGAGAAAAATAACTATAATGATTGGAGCACTTAGTAATAGTCTCTTAAGTGATGAGTCCTTCAAAGCTGATAAGAGACCACCACCATTACAAATCACAGACCAAATAGAGTAGGTGAGAACAGCCCATTTAAAGAAACCAGGGCCCAAAACAGCTCACCTTATCAAGGTACCCAGATTCTGAGGTCAGGCAGCTTTTTTGCAACTAGAAATCAGATAAATAACTGGCTACACCTCTGATTCTGATGACTTTCAATGGGACATTGAGATTCTTTGCATCTTAAATTCTCAAAAGGTCTACTGCACACAGAAAAGTGGCAACTGTTTTTAGTAAGAAGTTTTTGTTTTTTTCTTTTTCTTTTGTTTGGTGATATTGAGGATAGAGCCATAGGGATGCTCTACCACTGACCTATATCCCAATGTTTATATTATTTATTTTGAGGTAGAGTCTATAAAAATTGCACAGGCTGGCCTCAAACTTAATACTCTTGTCTCAGCCAGAATTACTGAATCATAATCATAAACATGTCCCATGGCACCAAGCTCATTTTTTAATTTTTGTACTAGGGAATAAATTCATGACCACTTTAACACTGAGCTATATCCTCAGCCCCTTTTTTATTCTAAGAGGGCCTTTATAAGTTGCTGAGGCTAGCCTCCTGAGTTGCTGGGATTATAGGTGTGAACCACTGTGCCCATCATACTACTGAGCTCCTTAGTAGGAGTTTTAAAACACAAATTAAAAATTCTAATTCAGTGTTTACCACGAGACATAATGTAAGCATTTGCTGAAGTCAAACATAAGAAAAAGAAAAACTAATAGTCCAACCTCCTATAAGTTTTTTTGAGGGGGGAGGGGTAATGCTTCACCAATGAGTCACACCCACAATCATTTTTATTTTTTATTTTGAGACAAGATCTCACTGAGTTGCTGAGGCTGACCTTGAATTTGGGATCCTACTGACTCAGCCCCCCAACTTATTGGGATTACAGGGTGTCTCATGCCCAGAACAGAATAGGAAACTCTTAAAGTATCAGTAAGTAAGTAGTATTGTAGCTCTATGGTTGATTTTGGGGTTTAATTGCTAGCACTAAAAAACAAAAGAAGGAGCTGAGGTTGTAGCTCACTGGTTGAGTGCTTGCCTTGCATGCATGAGGCACTAGGTTCAATCCTCAGTATCAAATATATATATCCAAGACAAAATCACCACAAAGTTTCTTTTAGAAAAGAATTTCAAAAAACTTTTCTCATGAGAGAATTAATAGCAGAGAAATTAGGTGACATTTTTATAGTTTTTAGAATCACCTATTTTTTTAAACTTATGCTCAAACAAACAAAAGACTTTTGCTAAAATTAACATTCACTTTTTTTCTTTCTCTCTTTCTTTTCTTTCTTTCTTTTTTTTGGGGGGGGGGTACTGGGGATTTAATCCAGAAAAGCTTTACCATTGAGTTACATCCCAGGTCTCTTTTATTTCTGAATTGGAGACAGGGTATCACTGAGTTGTTTAGGGCCTCCCTCATAAGATGAAGCTGGCCTTGAACCTGCTCCTCCTCTGCCTTGGTGTCCCTGGTTGCTGGGATTTCAGGTGTGCATTACCATGCCCATCTTAACAATAACCTTTTAAAGAACAATGTAAAATTTCATATAATCCATTGATTTGTCCCAGTTTTATGGGACTGACAAGCATAAGAAGGTCTCTTCTGCTTGATAAGGAAGCAATACCTGAACTCCATTGCCCAGAGTACACATGGAACAAATGGTGTAGCAGGAGCAGGTAAAAACATACAAGATTCAGAGTGTGGGTCTTTGCTTTGTCCCAAAATATAATACTCATCAATTCTCATGAACAATCTCATAAACCTTGGAAATAGCCAAGCTAAAGCCATATCTTTCTCCAAAATCTGGCTTTATGCTGGTCATAGGGTGAAAGCTTGTAATTCTGGCAGCTCAGGATGCTGAGGCAAAAAGATCAAAAGTGCAAGGCCACCCTTACCAACTTAGTGAGGCCCCAACAATTTATCAAGACCCTTTCTAAAAAAAATGTCTGGAGATGTTGCTCAGTGATAAATCACCCATGGGCTCAATGCCTGGAACTGAGAAAAAAATCTGGCTCATTTCAAAAATGTTTTCATGAGCCAAGAAAGTGCACACTCAGAAACTACTGTGCTTTTAGTGTGTGAAAAATAGAAACATAGTTCACGCATGGAAACATCAAGGGAACAACTGGCAAAGCTGAATGAGTAACACAGTAAACAGTGAGTCAACCAAAACCCCTCAAATATAAACTGCACAGCCATAACAATGTCAGGCATAGAAGCAATTAACTTTCAAAATCTGGTTACTGCACTCAGACTATCTAGCATACCATCATCTATGTTGATATCCAGCACTGGGCTCCCATTTCCACTTCAATTTGGCAACATTCAGGGCTTCCTCAGGGAGGAATGCAAGGGAAGCATCATTAGGAGACAGTGACTAGGAAACTGCTAACAAAAGTAATCCCTCACCATTCCCCAAGTGTTCTTTCCAACTACTCTAGACTTACTAACCAGCCTAGTGCTCTGTCCTCCTTCCCTAGCACTCTCCACAGATTAACCTTTCTCACAGGTCTCATTCCTCATATTACCTCACTAAAAATCCACCAAAGCTGTTTTCCCACCATAAAGAATATTCAATCCTCAGGTTGTGGTCAAGGTCCTCTGAGCTAGCTCTGCATTAAATTCTGCAAAGAGGATGCTCTTCTCTTCCACACTGGTTTAGAACTGATTTCTTTCAAGAAAGATCCTAAGGGAATTTATCCAAATCTCATGTGACTCTTCATTGTTTGCCAAAAGATGTAAAGTATTAATAGAAGGCTGCTGATAGGAACTACATGAAAAGAACTGTAAAATAACTCTATTTTACCATGTTTTTATACTGAAATGCTTTTCAAATCCTCTCATATAGTCATAAGTATTATAACCCTCTAAGAATACAATATGATATGCAGAATTTCCCACTAGGTAATATTTAAGAAATATCTTTCAGAATCAGTTTTCCAAAGAACACACTTTGGGAAACACTATTCTTTCCACAATGACCTGTGGTCTCTCAATAACATCATCATATAGTTTATCACATTATCATTTCATCATTCTTTCACAACTTTAATCTTCAAATAGATTTAAAGTGTCTGGAAGGCAAAAAAAAAGTGGCCTTATATATCTCCTCCTCTGAAATGCTGGGGAAAATATACATTTAGTAATACTGAGACTTTTTTGTTGTTGTCTTTTAAATCATTATTGTACATGTCACAGTGTGATAAAATAAGGAAAAAATCAATAGGAGATACTGATATTGTCCTGATTTCCCTTAATCCAAAAAAATCAAATATGATTTTTTTACTGGTTTCTATGCACAACAGGCATGAGACCCTCTGAAACATGCCACAATAACATGCTATTCACAGTGAACCAAGGCTGCACAGAAAAAAAATCAGTAAAACATTTGGCAAATCAAAAAAAAAAAAAGCTTTTTATTATAAATAAAGACTTAAATAGTATAAATAATAAGAAGAAACATAATTCACAATCCCTGTTCAGGAAGGGTTTAAATCTAGTTGCAAGTATGTGACACAGTCACATACAAACCTACTAGGCAGTACCATAGGAAAGTGCAAGTTTCCTAAGGACTGAACCGAGGATGCTATCTGAGAGGAGAAGTCCTCAGCTGTCCAGTAGGAATTGGTTTGGAAGAGACAGAACATAAGTGACAGAGGTCAAAAGACCTGGGAAATGGAGATGCTAATACCTCACCTATTTCATCAGTCACAGAATAACCACTTGAAGGTCCAACCCTCCCAAGTGAACTCAGAGAGAAAAATGGTTTGCTTATAAAGAATCAGAAGTCAAGAAGCCAGTACTGAAATTTCTCTCAGGTCACCAGTCTCTCCACTAAGCCAGAGAGCCTTGAGGGATTAATAAGTCATGGAAAACTAGACTCTAAAGGCATTTGTGCCACCCATAATCTCCTGACTTTACTGCCTCCCTCTTCTTTTTCCACTAAGCAGTGACAGCAGGGTGGTTAAGGGCCTAGGTTTGCCAGACTGAATTCTACCACTTACTTGCTGTGTAACAACAGGTAAATAATTCAATTTCTCTCAAAGCTTCCATTTCCACATCTACAGGATGGGTATAACAGAACTATTCATTCATGCAGCTATAAAGAGTAAACAAGTAATGATATGAAGTGTTTAGCATAGAGACAATACAAAGAAAGAACTTATTAAATAATATATTATTACTTCTGTCATATTGCTTTTTCCTAAAGTGCTCCCTGCAATCATTGAGAAATTTATTAAATGCAAAAGTTGAGGGTAACACCACAGAAAGGGCAGGGGGATAAAAATGTAGTCAAAACACTGCCAGATGCAGCACACTACATGACTAGGAAGAGACATCAACCCTTCAGAAGGGGCAACTGAGAGCCAAGGTCTGGCATCAGAAGCAAGCAGAAGATCAGAAAGGGAACTATAATGCACAGGTGGAAGATTGGAGGATGGCCTCAAGAGTTTTAAACTTTAATACATGTGGAAAGTTGTAATAGAGAACTTTTTATCTGGGGAAGATAACGATGACAGAAGCATATGACATCAGTAAGCAGTGACAAGAATGAAGGGAAGGTAAACAGTCAGGGATCAGGGAAGGAGGCCTTTAACTATGGAAGAAGATACAACTCTGGAGAATGCCATGAAGTAGTAATTATCAGGTCCATAAAGAAAGACTAATGGGCCATTTTCATGTGATGAAAACTAAATCTGCTATGTTATTGGTTTCTCAAAGGTCTATTTCTTAAAGTTTGCAAAAGCTTGAACTGAGAAAAGTTAAATAATAAAATTAACCAACATGAATGTCAAAATAAATTCCTTGATTTTTAACTTCATATTTGCAAAAGAAAAAGAAAATACATCCCTATGCCTTAGGCGGTCTCCATGAAGATTAAATTTTGCTTATCCAAAATATGTCTGAGCTTAACATGGCTAAAACTATCACATAAACTTTCTAAGGCAAGGGCCTATATCTAATCCTTATCTCTTTTAATCACAGCTAACATGATCAATCATATCCTCATCTATCAGCATTTTATGTAGTCAGAAGAAATTGAATAGGAACTTTCTTGGCTTTCCTTTTTCCTAGAAGAATTTGTGAGAGGAAAAAAACAAAGAAGATTCTCAAACATCTGAACTTACTTAATGATTAACAGAAAGATCTAAAACCTTAACTGTTCCCATCTCATTTCTCCCATGCCCAAATGCATACTTTTTTACAAACTGTTAACAGTCACATGATTGTTCAATGCCTCTTCCTCCCACTAGCCCTTGCCTGCTGTGAACATATATTACCATCTTCTCATACTTCCTAGCAGTTCTGTTAACAGCACTATCAAGGGCAGAACCATCTTCACTGACACACTAGAAAGATGCCTTCAGGGTCTCATGAGGATGCTCACTTCATAGTTTTCACTTCATAGCAAATTTCCTGGATACTGCCAGATTTCAGCACTTTCCAATGATGACAAAGTTGGGATATGGTACCACTTTGAAGGGCTCTAGACCTTAAAAGAGAAGAATTTATATATATAAATTCACAAAGTCACTGTGCTAAATCCATCTGAGCAGATGGACAAGAGACACAATGTAGAAACAGGAAAACAACCTTCTGAGGAGAATCAAATGCAATAAATGTTATTTGTTCAAGCTACAGGTACAAGTAGAACTCTCAAAATTACTGTTTCAGGATTGTATCACCATAAATATCCCTAATGAGCTGAGCCATACTGAAAAAGAAGGAAGTTTTACCATCATGGTTATATTTAATCTAGAGTCTGTGGCAAAAGCCAAACAAAATGTTAGAATCAAATATTTGTGAGGGGTTAAAATGAAGAGAATTCTCAAACATTTAAAATTACTTTATGATTAACAGAAACAGCAAGAACTTGAATTAGTCCCATCTCATCTCTTGATGACCCAAAAGCATTAGCTTCAATTTTTCAAAAACTCAACATTCCACTAGCCCTGCCTGCTGCAAACATGTTACCCATTACCATCTTTTCAAATATTCTAGCAATTCTGTTAATAGCACTTCCAACAGCTATTATCCCAGACTTACCCTCTTGTAAGAGGCTAAGGCAGGATTATCACAAACTCAAACTCAGCCTGGGCAACTTAGCAAGACCCTATTTCAAAATTTAAAAAGGGCCAGGGATATAGCTCAGAAGTGCTCCTGGTATCCAGTACCTAGCCCCCAACTCACACACAAAAAATACATTATGTCACATCTATATACTCAGACAGCTTGAAGCTGGACAAACAAGTTCTCTTAATCCAAATATAGTATATGGACTTATAACTATAAAGGCAAAACCAGGATGTGAGGAAAGACTCAGGTGGAGACCTGAGAGACAGAAGTCACTATGGTAGGTCCACCACTAATGAGCTGATCCAATGAAGGCTAGCAGGACTCTAACCCTTGTTTCCTTATCTGCCAACCAGTAATAACATTTCCCTTAATACAGGCCAACTGAGGGACAAATATCAGACAATACATGTAGATGCATTACAGATAAAGCTATGAACTCTGTTGCTACAGATAAAGCTATGAACCCTTTTGTCTTGCTCATCACTTTTAAACTATGAAGTCACACTGGAGTATTGTTGGTAGGCTCTGAGGACAGAGAGCCTTGCCATGTTCAGTGCTAATTGAATCCACTGAACATCTTAGGCAACTTCTGACATGGTCTCTGAGCTTATAAAACAGGCAGTGAAGTGCCTGCCTTACACAGTTTAAACTGGGTATCTGTGATGAGCATAAAATTAGCACCAGAAATAAGAGCTATCATTAAGAAAATGTCTTTTGAGTTCTGTGCCAAAGCATCAGTTGAGGAACAAATAGATATTAGGAAGAGGAAAATAATAAACTAGATGATTACAAGGGAACTGGGTAATTATAAAACCATTCCACGCTGTTTATTCATGTTCTCAGAAGACACTTGCCACAGTTTTGGCTTATAATTTCCTGACCTATCTGTAATGACACCCAGGCTAGTCTCAGTGACCTTCATCCTTGGATTGACCAGAGGTTTGCAAGACAGGAAAACAGGACTGCCAAATGACACACTAAAGAGTTTTCATGTGAACTCCCTAATGACATTTCACATACAACATTTGCTTCTGTCTGAATGTGAAGAATCTAATACAAAAACAGATCTTCTCTCAATTTTGAAATTTATAAAAGATTGAGTTAAAAAACACATTTGATGTTATTTTAAAAATGTATCTGAAGGTGACTGTGCATTATGGCAGAAGTCACACAGCCTGGTGCAGGCGCGTGCCCCCAAGGCTCCGCTCCCAGCGCCACAGCAGGAGAGGTGCAGCCTCCTAGGCCCTCACATCCTTGGTGCACTCCACCCCTTCGCCCCTCCCACCACCCCTGGGTACAAATGCAGATGGCCTTTTCTGCAGTTTGTGCCTGGGTTCTATCTACAGACAGAGTCTCATTGAATTGTTTAGCTCCTCACCATTGATGAGGTTGGTTCTGAACTCAAATCCTCCTGTTTCAGCCCCCCAGCCACTGGGATTACAGGTGGGTGCCACTGCAACCCGAAAAAAAAAAAAGTTATGGTTTTGTTAAAAAAAAAAAGCACATAGATTTTATACCCCCCCACCCACACACACACACGCATGAGTTATTTAGGCTTTATCGCCATCACCAGCCCAGGATGGGACTAGTTGTTTATATTTTTTAAAATTCTACCAGTAATTCTGATATCTATCCAGGGTTGAGAACCACAGTGTGCAGTGATTCAGGGCAACGTGGTCAGTCTCCTCCTCCCTTTGGATGCCAGGTTTTTTTATCTCCCATGCACAGGGTTTAATGGGCAATGGGGTTGCAAGATTTCATGGAAGATACCTGCTCATGGCTTTGGCCTCTCCTTTCATTCTCTGCCTTCCCAGGAGAATCAGGAGACCTGGAACAATACAAGCATCAATTCTGCCCAAACCCCACCTCTCTTTCTCTAATTGTGATGATAGTTTGCAAGAGAAGCCACCTGAAGTAAAAAAGCTGGATTCATCTCTTAGCCTTTAATGTTTGATATAATCACAAAATATAGTGTAATGGCTAATGAAACACTGAAAAAAATTGATTATACTAAAAGATGTAAGCACTTATTTTAATTAAACAGCCTGGGATTACATTCTGCTGAATTCAGATTTTAAATTGTGTATTGAATTTATGCTATATTTGTGCTCTTCCCATCTGCATCCAGATGTCAAAGCTGCTCTCCTAGAATGTCACAAAGGCCACCAGGCAGAGGAGACTTCTCAAGAACAAGGTCACAAAGATCATCCTGTTTCTGTATGTCACCGTCACCAAGTACCCAACGTTTCAGCCTCAAGATAGACAAGTTGCTCAAGACGTTGGTGTGCCAGACAAGAACCACCACTGCGTGCTGGAATACAAGAGGGGGACATGGTGGCTCTGCTAGCAAGGAGTGCACCTCACTGAAGGGGCAATTGTAGACTAATTAGTGTTAAACATATGCTACTACCAGGGCAAGGTGGGCCTGGTACACGTGAAGAATGTGCTGGTGGTCAGGAGACCCAGGCCTAGCCTGCTCTCAGGGAAAAATTTAGCACCTCAGTGCAGTGGAGCAGATTATCACACTGTGCAAATATCTCACCTACATTTATGCCTCAGTGTTGACCCTGATAACAACATCAATAGCTGGTGCTCCTTCCCCGACACCCTGGGCTACTGGAGCTTGCTGCTCATCTTCTGCTAAGTAGGGCTGGACAGATAGCCTGAGTATGTGACCTGTGTCCTGGAGAAGCTGATGGAGGCCTGTAACCACCCCCAGAACAAGGGATGGGGAAGACCTTCCAGAAGAAGCTCATGATGGCCTTACTGAAAATGGATTACCACGGCCTGGTAGTCAGGCTCATCCAGGACATTGTGCTCCTGACCACACCTGTGGAGGTTGTCCAGTGCTAGCAGGAGCTGGCTGAGAAGCTTGCCAAGGTCTCCAAGCAACAAATGGACACTTTTGAGTCTCCCCACTGTGACAGGAATGGGGTGCTAGAGAGTGAGGCCATGTGAATTTCTTGTTCACCTGGAGCCACCAGATCAGGGACAGCTACCAGGACATCATGTACAAACTGCACATTGGCATGGACAAGATAAAAAGCCCCATCACCAAGCACTGGAATCACCTCATGGGGATTCTAATCCTGGTGAACTCTCTGGACACCCTGTGAGCAGCCACCTTCAGCCCCTCCCAATTGATGACCTGGTAATCTGAAAGGGTGCTCTGAGCACAAGCCTGCAAGCAGCCATTGCAAGCATGGAGTCCCGTGCTGTCACCCTGGGCGTAAGGAAGGCCACTCCCATGGAGGGGGTCACCAACCAGCCCCAAACCAAGAACCTGGATGTGTGAGGCTCTGTCCTTCTCTGCATCCAGGGTCAGCCGAGGAGATCCTGCAGATTCTTTCTAATCAAATACCTTTCTATTTAAGTGTAAATTAAACTTAAAATCACTTAAAAAAAAGACCAGGGAGGGGACATGAGAAAGTTGGTATGTATTTAATTTTTAATGGACTAAAAAGATATTTTAAAAAAAATCTTAGTAGGGGCAGATCCTGTTGAGGTTTTATGTCATTGAAACACTTTTTAAATTATGTTACAGATGTATACTGGTATTAAAGGCCGTGGTTGCTTCTGCTTCCCAGTCTACATTTTACAGCCAGTAAGGAAGACTCTGTCAGGCATGGCACATTCTCACTTCCTGTTCCAAGACAGTCAAGGGAATGGGGTGGAATGATGGGTCTTCAGTGAGTGGACAGCCCTGTGGCTGTCTCTCCTGCCTGTGGCAACTCTATCCTCATTTCTGTTGCCCTCTGCCTTTGCCTTTTGCTATAGTAAGTTATCATCCACAAAGCATGTGAGTCTTCTGTGACCTTCAGTAGGCAGTTAAGTCCCCCAGTAGTGGGTAGGTGACATTGAGATGTGTCTACTAGTAGATTAGAGTAGCTGAAAGGTGATGTTTCTATGGCTGTGTGCAATTCATCATTTAAAAGAACAGTGTCACTTGAGGGTAAGAAGGTCCTGCAGCTCTTGTTCATTGAGTAGTATCCCCTTTGGGGGCAGAGGTGCTCTGTAGCTCCTGGGTAGAGAGAAAGCCTTACCACCTAATCAGAGCTCAGAGGCCCCCAACTTTCTGCACCCTTTTTAGAGACCTGGGTGTCCTTCCAAGTAATGCCATGCATAGGAATACAGAGGTAACAGCTGCTAAACTCTACAAGTCATTTTGTCTAAGTTGAATGCTTGTTCCCTCCAGTGTACCCATGTCTCCTCTGAAAATAATTTTGTAGGTAAACAGTTTGGGCACAAGGTAGAGACCATCTGTGCAGGCTGAACATTTTACCACATGCAGTCAGGAGCTTGGTTGTCATGGAGCTTGGGTCATGCTGGAATGATTCCTGCCATTACCCAATAGATGCAGCCTCCTAGAAGGAGCAAGAGGCACGACTGAAACCGATGGATGGCAGAGTGAGGGCTCCAGTAAGGGGCTAGACACACACTTTGTCTTCTGAAGGGCATCTGCCTTCAGGATGCCAAACCTCATGGTTTTCTGAAAGATCTTAATTACTTAGTTAATCAATATGTCATTCCCTGTTCAGGTGGAATATTGTTATACAGCCACTTATAGATGTATTAACAACCAACAGACCAAAATACAAACATTACATATTTTATGCTGCAGGAATCAAAACACAAAGAATGACCTTACATTCTGCCTTTCCACGCCTCACCTTCATTTGTCTACAGATTACTTCTCACCTTTTCCCTAAAGAAGAAAAACCAGTGTGGCACCTTAACCCATGAACATTTCTCCTCAGGGACTTTAAATACTTTCCTATGCAACATGTCTTGTAGCAAAAATAAAATTCTACAAAAGTTATAGTAAATTTTATTTGGATATTTTAACCTGTTAAGTTTGTGCATTTTTCGGTGCCCACCCAATTGAACTTCAAATAAAACAAAAGCAAAACCTAGATAGCTTTGAATGAGACTGTGATGCAGTCACCATGCATTTTCAGTTTTCTGCTACAGCCTGCTGGTCCATTCATGAAGCAAGCTTGATCTCACTTTTTAATCAGCTAATCATCAAAGATCTTCCATGTGGCTGTCAGTGTGTATTGAGGGTGATACTGGTGTAGTAATAGTGAATGACTTGGAGATTTTATGCAGATTTTTTGTGACCCCCTGGCCTTGTTTGGGCATAATTCCAGATATTCTGGCACAGTTTAACAATGGGTTGTTCCATGGCCCATTCAATAATGTGACACAGTGGCTCTGATAGAACCAAGTTCATGATGGGTTGTTTTGGTCACAAGGTCACACAGTGTCCTGTGGTTAGGTACTCTATCTAAGGTTTCCATAGCATTCCAATGCTGTTGCTTAAAGATGTACAATTCTCGGCTGAAATAGTGTATCCTTGGTCTGGAAGTTCGGGTGTTTACATTGAGATTTTCCCATTGGGGCTTGCCAAAAATTCAACATGGCATCTTTTCCCAACAAAAATAAATCCAACACCAAAAGATCTGCAGGGCCATGTGGTCCAATAGGCATCTCTACTGTAGCCTTGACCCAATGAGGATCCATTCTTTTTCTTGTCCACTTTTAAGTCATTAGACTTTGAATGATATCCAGGTTGAAGCAGTATTCCCAAGTGTAGAATACGCTGCTTTCAGAACCAAAATGCACCAATCAAATTTTGTTTTTGTCTTTCTGATGAGAAGAGCAAGGTCCAAAATTTATCTTTTACTTTGGATGTGATGTCCTGGCATGTCCTTGACCACTGCCTGGATTAAGAAAATTTCCCAGCTGGGACTGAGAAATGAAGCCAGTCTTTCAGCAGCCTTTCCAGCAGTTAGAAGAATAGATTCTCTCAGACTGAGAGATTGGGATAATCCAACATAATTGGCTCTTGATTCTACCTGCTTAGAATAGATCTCTCTTCCTTAAAAATCCTACATCCTTGATATTATTTCTAGGCTTAACCAGATGGTGGCATGATTGAGCTCCTGGCCATACCCTCTGGCTATTACACCACTTGGGGGTAGGGCACACAGAGAGCACTTCTCAGTTCCAAGTATTCCCAAAATAAACCCTTAAGGAGATCCTAACCATGAAATTGGCCCCTACCATCCTCTCAGAGTGTGTGAGGTGCCACTTTCCTCAAGTCCAGAGATGAGCTCACTGGGAAGGACCAGTGGCCATAGTACCAGGTACACTTTATGCTATTTCCCAGTCTGCTTGCTTGTAGATAGGATATGCTGTCTGGAGTAAGGTGAGATGGTCAGGCTAAGTATAAGTCATTTTAATTATTTGTTTTAAAACAAAGGGATCTATAGTGGCTAAGCTATATTCAAAATTTCTCATTTCAATTAGTTCTTCAAATGCAATAGTGTTTACCCTTCTCTTCAGTGTGTGTGTGTCTCCATCCAGTTATGTGTATGAAACAGTTTGTGGGGGTGTGTTAGTCAGCTTCCTGTTACTCTAAAAAGTACTTGAGATAATTGTAGAGAGAAAAAGTTTATTTTGGCTCATGATGCTCTTCCTTTCACCTGCTCTCAGGTATCTTCCATTATCAACCCCATGGGTCTGTGCCAGTTTTGCAACCATATTAATTACCAGTTTAACTCAAGTTGGAATATTCTAGCTATTATTTTGGACTTAGCTCTATTACTATATTTAAAATGTCACTATTTTTAAAAGCGCAGACCTAATTATCCTTTAAAAATCCATGTGTTCCCCACAAATGCCAAACCCTGACAATGTGGCTCATTGTAGACACCAATTAAAACCAACCATCTTTTCTTTTCCTTTCGCATTTTTATTGGATGTTATCATTGTACATAATGAAGGGATTTGTTGTTACTTATTTGTACCTGCACACAATAAAAATTAATTTTTATATTTTAGATGGAGAGAGAGAGAGAGAGAGAGAGAGAGAGAGAGAGAGAGAGAGAGAGAGAGAGAGAAATACAAAGTTATCAGTCTGCAAACTGTAGATACGGGCAGGCTATATTTTTTGTTTTAATTTTTATCTTCACCATCTCTTGCCTACCTCTTTAATATCAAGAAAATTCACAAGCAAATATAAAGTCAGGGAATTTCTAGCTCTTAAATAAATTCAATAAACAATCTTTAAATGAAAATAAAAAGATTTTATACTGCTTAAAAATTATAATTTTCTAATAACTTTTAAAGCTTTGTTACATGGTAAAAGCCTAAAATGTGACTTTGGGACATTTGGGCTATATGATTAAAAAAATAAGACCTATCTACTTATGTATTATTAAGTTTTTTAAAACTTTTTTTAATATTTAATTTTTAGTTGCATTGCACACAACACTTTTATTTTATTTATTTATTTTTATGTGGTGCTGAGGATCAAACCCAGAGCCTCACATGTACTAGGCAAGTGGTCTAATGCTGAGCCACACACCCAGACCTGTGTTATTAAACTGTTTAAAGGCCTTACACCAATCTTTGTTTATTTGTACACTTAAAATCTATAAACAGAGAAGGATAAAATGAACAAACAAAAACTTTTGAAGAAGTTAAAAATCTGACTTGGAAAAATAAAATAGGGCAAGATTAAAGTTAGTAGACCAAAAGTCCAGGGCCAAAGTTTCTGACTTGACCCAAACTGCAAACTCCATTAGGGTCCCACTGGGATTGAAGTGGACATCATAAATGGCCACTTTAGGATCCACCAGATCCAAAGGAAAGGGACATTTAACCACATGATGCAGCCTGGATATTGAATGATTGAATGTGTTAAGGCTTTGATTCCTAGTGTGGTGCTTTTGAGAGGTGGTAGAACTTTAAGAGGCACAGGGGACATGCCCTTGAAGGATATTGTGGGACCCCAGACTTTTTCTCTTTCTCTTGTTTTCTTCCCATGAAGTGAATAGTGTTTTTCTTTGCTACATCTCCTGCCATGTGTGTGCTGCCTCGCCAAATGCCTAAAAGCAATGTGTCCATCAGATCATGCATTGAGACTTCTAAAACCATGAATCAACATACACCTTATCTTCCTATAAGTGAATTATCTCAGGTGTTTTGACATGGTGACAGGAAGTTGACTCCATAAACTGTTTTATACATGTAATTGGAGACTCACACAGCAAAGACAAGCGTGAACTCTTTTGCATTTGGAAAATTGAAGGGAGGGGATTTGAAGATAGTGTATACATTATAACTTCTTTTATTTAAAAAACAAAATAGTCAAAAATAACTTGAACTTAGCCTGACCTTCTCACCCCACCCGAGTCAGCAGATCCTGAGACAAAAGCTTGAGTGAAAATATTTATCAGGGTGTCTGAGCCAGCAAGTAGGAGTGAGAGACAAGAAGGATGAAGCATAGAAGGATGGAAAACCAATACAAGGATGAGTTAGGAAGTTGACTATAGCTCCCAGAGAATGGTTTCTGACTTCTTCCTGGCTGTTTGAGGTATTGTATGAAAGATGTTTCAGGATATTTGGAGGAAGAGAGAAAAGCAGTTATTCAGGAGCATATGCTGTATTAGTCAAAAGTCCACTTCTAAAAGTTACTCCTCCATACTTCTGGGATGGACAATGAACAGGCTTCATAGGGCCCCGAGAAGCTCCAGGAAACATTCTGGAAGCTCTAGAAGAGGTGGGAGGCATGGGAACCACGCAAGGTGCTGGCAAATTTTCACTCACAGGAAGCTGTGAGAGCCACCAACAGCAACTGGAGTAAGGAACAGGAAACTCCCAAATGCACTGAGGTGGCATCCAAGAGATGTCTGATGCATACACCAGGTTGAAAACTGGTCTTGCTTTAACAGCATCTTTTTATACAATTTATATTGTTAGCAAATTGCTGATCCATAAGCAGAAACTTCATGTAAAAGTTAAATGAAATAAGAAGATTTTGCCAAGCACTCTCCTGGACATTGCTCTCTCTATCCATGAGAAGAGCCAACATTTAAAAAGAAATGTGATTTGCTTCCAGTGTCAAAGTAGAAATCAGATCTGAAAAATATGTACTCCAAGAATCTGTTCTAGAAAACTCTTCCTAGGTTAATGTCATGCAGAAAATGAAGAATCAAATAAAACTGTTCCTTTTTTACACATGGGTAAGAAACCATTTCCGCAAAGTTCAGGGCACCTCTAACTTTTCAGAAACAGCTATTTTAGGTGTTGCAGTTTAATGTGCAGTTTCAAAACAATGTGAATTTTTCACACTGAGCTCTAACACAAAGCTCCTGAAAATGCTGCTTCTCTGAGAATATAGTACTGATCCTTTTATGGTCAAACTAGGCTGCAGCAAACAGGTAAGATCCTACATACTCTTTCACTTACTGAAAGACTCTAGGTAATAGAGTCAATTGGATCCTAAACCTGTCAGCTGAGGAGACAAGAACTTGCTATAAAACCAGTCCTTGGGAGACTCTAGGTAATTTTATTATTATTTTCAAATCCTGGCATACAGCTGCTCCACTCCTCTCTGAGAATAAAGTATAATTAAATTCCACGTTAACCTTAGAGGGAAGAGCTAATGGAAAACTATCAAAAGAATTAAAATCCTTCTTGCTGGAAATGTCATGGTGAAGGTGCACAGTGCTTTGCTGGAGCTCGAAGGCAGCAAGCAGAGAAAAGATAGGCCTTATGTCTAGTCTTCTGTGAGCCCTCTCCATTAATGCCAGCCTTAGTTGGACAAATTAAAGCTTAGAGGTCAGATATTTAATTTTATTTAATTAAAATATTAGCATTAAAAATGTATACTTATAAGGATTCTCAGCAGACACAAGAGCTTTGAAATATCTCAACACGTTAAGTTAGATACTATTTCCTCTATCCACAAATAAAGCACCTGAGGCCCAGAAAGAGGAGGCATTTCTTTGTAGTAATAATCCAAGGAGTGTGATAGGGTTGCATTCAAACTCGGGCCACACTATACCATCATCTCCCTTATTTGTGGCTTCTCTTTTTGCATTTTCAATTACCCATGGTTAGTTGAAGTTTGGATATTTTAGATAGAATATTAGAGAAATAAACAGTTGGTTATGAACTCCCAATTTTACCCCAAATACAGATTGCAGAATCACATCGGTTACACATCCACATTTTTACATAATGCCCTAAAACAGTTCGTAAGTTTTGGATACCATTTATTATATCACATTTTTACCATTGTAGTTTGAGGCTTTCAAAAAGGCACCTGCTTCTTCCAAGTTCAGCTCTTTGAGTGTAGATTTTGCTGTGTTCCTTTCTGTAGTGGTGGAATGTGCAGGGATACCTCTGGTTTGCTACTGGTAATAGTGACACATTTATTCTCTCTTTATCTGTCCTGATGTTATATGTTCATTTTCATTTGATTGTGCGAATTTTCAATATGTCCTTGGTAACTTCCTAATTGGCTCATGGGTTATACAGGATGGTTCTATTTAATATTCACATTTAAAGATTTTCCTGGGGTCTTGTTGTTTACTCCTGATTCATTTCATTATGGGAAGAGAACATTCATTTCTCATTGCAACCTCGATTCTCCTGAATCTTTGAGGTTTCCTTTGTGAATGGGGACATGGTCTCTCTTGGTGAGTGTTCCATGTAAACCTGGTGAAAATGCATGTTCTGTGATTATTGGACAAAACAGTCTGTGAGTGTGAATCATATCCAGCTGATTATGGAGCTATTAAGTTTCACTGTCCCTTCTGACTCCTGCCTGATAGATCTGTTTACTAGGCATGCCAAATACTGATACAAAGTGTCCAATGCCAATATCTTCGAGTTGGAGTCTTCAGTTCTAATAGTGAGTTGATCTATTTCTCTGTTCAGATATGTCATCTTTTGCCCCTCTTGTTTGAAGCTCAGTAGTTTGGTGGATACCTATTTAAGAAAGCTCATCTTCCTGGTGGAGCCTTCCTTTTCTCCATACTTAGGGTCCCTCGCTGATGCCAGACATTTTCTTTGCTGTAAAGTCTACTTATCTGAAACTATGTTGGCCACTGCTGCATTACTAAATTAGCGTGACCCAACACAACTTTACTCCCCCTTTACTGCCATCTCCTACGTCACTATGCTTGAAGTGAGCTTCTCGCATACAACATGTAATACCCTTGTATTATTTTAATTGACTCTATCATTGTCTCTCTCTTTCAAATGGTATATTTATATCATTGACATTTTAAGCATTGCTATGTTAGGGCTAACGGCAGATGTTTTATTATTTATTTTCTGTTTGTTCCTCTGGTGTCTTGCAAATCCACTTTGACTTTCTGGAGCAGTTGCTTGTGTATTCTTCCCAGTGCTGCCTGGGTACAACAGTGTGCATTTAAGGGCTGTTGTGGCAAACTTCTATGAAGCACTGAGAACTTGAGTGAGGCCACGAATCTGAACACTCCTAAAATAGAGTTATCTTAAACTTGCTTTTCACACATTGAGCATCAAATACAATTTGCACTTCAGCTGTCCCATATTACTTAAGAAACTGAGCAGTAAGAAATAGTTTATTATATGTGCACACATTTTTAACCCATCTCAAAATTCTTTCATTTCTGAAATTTTAAAAACATTATGTTTTTTCTGCCTCCACAGTTACATTTGAAGAAAGTTCCAGATAGACAACATATAATTCACCTTGCTCTGCCAATATCTGTGTTTTGATTAGTGAATTTAGACCAATAATGTATAATGTAATTGATTTACCAGCATTAAAGATTTTCATTTTATGTTCTTTTTTTTTTTTTTTTTTGAGAGGGGTCTGTTTCTTCTTGTTTTAATTATTACCTTTCAGATATTTGTTCAGTTGGTTTTTGGTCTTCCTGTGAGTTCCTTGAACCTTCTCTAGAGTTCTGCTTTGACACATCTATGGCATTTTCCAGTGCTTCTCTGAGTGTTTTTTATTAGTTGCTGTTCTAATTAACCTCATCTACTTATCCCTTCTCCTACTAGTTCAAGTGAGTTCAGAACTCTCACCTCCAATATTGTGGGTTTTCTTGGATCTGCATAATCCCTATATCAGGGTCTCTCAACCTTATTGCTATTGACACTTTGAATCAGATCTTTCAGGGTATTGGGCAGGGGGCAGGGTCCTGGAACCTAGAAGGAGAAAGCAGGAATGCTGCTAAGCATCCGACAATGTGTAGGAACCCCCCCACACACATACACACATATGACTACACTCTTTGGAGATGGGAACCTTGGATTTCTCATCCAGATAACAAGCAAAGCAATCAGACTTCCCCAGGTCATGACCCTTCCATGTTTCCCCTGTGTGTAGGAAAGTGCTACACCACTCTACAGCAGTTCTTTCAGGAGGAAAATTAGAGAAATGACAGTCTCTCCCTCACTGCTGCCTGTTATGTACCAGAGTGCAGTACCTAATGTGGAAAATGGCAGTGAAAACATATTTAATAAGATAATGGAAAGAGTAGCCAATTATCCAGTCCTTATCAAGTACTGTCCAATGCACTTCCTATGCATCAAGTCATTTATTTATTGCAATGACTCAAGGAGGCTAGTGCCATTACTCTCTCTGTCATATACAGGAGGATTGTGAGGAACAGAGGAGTTAGGTGACTTTCTCAGTACCCTGGGGCAGCATCCCAGGCTCTTGGAGTGGAGGGGATCCCATAGAAATGTTAGAGTGAGGTTCCAGAAGTGGGAGGGTTTCTGGGCTACAGCGAGGGAGTGGGAGTGGCAGCCCCAGGAGCCAAGGTCTCAAAAGAGGAGCTGTGGCCCCATCAGGATCAGCAGGCATAGTGGGCACCTATTGGCCCATCTCTCTCCTGTTGCCCGACACCACCAGCATGCACAGGGCTAAAGAGCCTGGGGACATATCTGTAGGGGATGCACAGAACACAATAAGAAAGGGGAGAAGAGACTGGGTGGGAGAAGTAAGCAAAACACTCCAGGGCCCAGTAGTCCCATCAACTGTGCTCCTGCTGGTCCCACCCCTGGAGTTTCTGTTACAGAGAACCAGAGTGGTGAGCACCTTCCTTGGGATCCATGGAATTGGCTGGGGAAGAGGGTCCATCACCTAGGCCTCTGACCTAGGTACAGCACTGTGCCCCTCACTCTGCAGAACCCAAAGGACTTTAATAGAATCACTACTCCTTTTCTTAGCTAAATTTTTAATTGTACCTATGATGTGCTATGTGCTATGCAAGGTGTTGGGGACCACTCTGTGACCAACACAAACCCTCTCTCTACCTTTGTGAAGCTGAGTTCCAGCAGGGGTACCAAGTAATAAGTAGGGTATAGCAGGGAAAAAAGCAGAAGACTAAACCCAGTGAGTGCCTGTGGCATGGGCACCTGCTTAGGTAGTGCTCAGGGCAGGCCTTTGAATTGGTGGAATTTGCAGCTAAAACTGGTAGAAAAGAATCACTCTTTATACAAACGCTGAGGGAAAACTCTGTTAAATGAGTAGAGCAATAGAAAGAAGCTTGTAGTGGGGCTGGATAGAGAAGGCAGGAGAGGTAGGCAGGGACCAGGCTACACTCCTACAGGGAGTTTTCCTTTATTCTGTAAGCTGTGAGCAGTGGGTGAGGGCTGGGGTGAAGGGGGTATAAGTGAAATACTGAAGGGTTCTCAGCAGGTGAGACATGTGCCTTGAACTTTCATGGCCTGGGAGTGAGGCCCCCTCTTATTTTGGACCCTGCTGCACTTACCATAGTCTAGTCCCTGCCAAGTGGTCTCACTTTAGAAAGATCTTTCTGGCTGCCCTGGAGAGAGTATAGGATGGGACAGGGGCATGGGGAGGTGGTGAGAACCCCAACTACATCACAGTCCCCAGGTGAGGTGATGAGAGCAGCATCCTGGAGCCCTTGCTGAATGCCCATGCTGGGGTTCTGGGGTGGTGGCTGGGCTTTCCCCATGAATGAGAGGGACAGATATTCTCCTTCAAGGTCACAGCAACCATAAGGAAGCTTGGCTGCAAGGTAAGTGGTCTCTCCCAATGCCTCTCTTTCTTGCATAAAATAAAAGCCTGTTGCTGAATGTATGTCATTGGTGCAATGAAGGAGAAGGAATGTGGTCTTATGTCTTGGGCAGCCCCCTATGCTGTCTGGGGCAGGTCCATCCAATTCAATACTCCCTGATGTGGGACAAAGGCTTTGGAAGGCCATCAGGACATCAGGATATCTAGGGTGTAGTAAAATCCCAGTGTCAGGACTGCTGGCACTATCCTCTGTTTGCTTGGAGACTCTGAATAAGTGATTGATCTTTAGGGAGCTTTTATTTCTTTGTTACAAATGAGAAAACAGGTAAGCAGGACCATGGTTTGAGATGAGTCTCACAGAAATACACATCAGACTCCTTCTCTGATCTGGGAGCAATGGAGAAAAGAAAAGGCTGGCCAGACCTTGATCCCAGGGAGTTCAGAGGTCACAGGCCTGAGGTTTGCTGTAACCAAAGCAACCATCTGAGACAGGCATTCCTGTTCCTAGGTCCCTTGCATTGGTGAGTAAAAGCTATAATTTGCAAACATCAGAGCTGTGTATCAACTAAAACCCTGCAAGGTTAACGAGTGGCTAGGTGGATTCTTGGCCATGGTCCTGGACAATGCTCCCATGGCATCTAAGAAACCTTCACAAGCATGTGATTCTCAGGTCTTTTCAGGACATTGAGCCACACTCACACACACCAATGTAACCCGTTCTTATTAGAATGATCTCCTGGGGTTAAATGATTACAACATGGACATCCATTATTGATGCTGCTGCCTCATCTGGAGAGATGGAGTGTCACACCAACAGGTTGACAATACTCAGAGATAGCATCACCCAGAAAGGGTCTCATTCTTTTGTCCCTTGATAAAGCCAATGAGTTGGGAGATAAAGTGACAGCAGAAGAAAGAGCTTTATTTATTGACCAACAGATGGAGCAGGTGATGTTCTCATGACCAATCAATTTCTAACCTCTGGGAATTGAGAGTAACAGATATAAGACAAGGTAAGAGAGTGGGGAGGAAAAGGACTGGTGGAGATCCTCAGGAACTTGGTGTCACCTCTTTTTGCCCTTTTCATGGTCTGGTGTTTCCTGCCTTAGCCACTGGTAGGTGTCTTTAGACCTCAGGGAGAAGAAGGATGCAGGACAAACAAGGAGTAGCCTTTTCCAGGTTGGTTCAGTGATGAGTAGGACAGGAATCCACAGGACCATGTTTTTCAGATGGTGGGAGGGTCCAAGATGGCAAGAGCTGGAGTGTCAGAGAGAGAAAATAGACCAGGGGACAAATTCTCCAGAACAAAAACAGAGCAAAGAGGAGACAGGGACAATCCCATGTCCTGCCATATTGGGCTGTGGGGAGCTCGGTGGTCACATTAGCAACAATGGAAGTGTCATCTTTCAGTGTGGGCAACAGGGCAGAGTTTCCCCACCTAATGGGACAGGCCTTTCTCCCATACAGTGTGAGCCTCTAGGTGTGGTCCCTGTGCAAGGGAACCTAGCAGGAGGAACAGGAAATGGCCCCTCAAGGAGGAAGCAGGGTTAAAAAATGAAGCTAGAGGCCAGGGACAAATCCCCTAATCTACATCATTACAAGGGGCTTGAAACTTGGGGAGCACAGTGGGACCAGGCAGGAGCATCTGGGTGGCCCAGAGCTAGCAGAATGGCCTCTGCTGGAATCTTCCCATCAAGTAGCTGTTCCTCTCGGTGCCATTATTTCCTGGGTGCAGAATGCACCAGAGTTCACCACCCCAGTGAGGAGAAATTGAGGACATCTGGGTACTTCAGCTGCCTGGACACTCTGTCCTAGGCAGCTCCTGTGCCTGGCTAACAGGGCTTGGAGGGGCAGGGACGTGGGACTCTAATTAAAAGTGGGCTGAGCTACAAAGAATTTTGAAAGTCACACACGAGAAAGCACACTAAATACCACACACACCCATACACACAATCCATACAACTCACAAATGAGCGTGCGTGCACGCACGCACACACACACACACACACACACACCAAAGGGAGGCCGATCATTGTCAAATGCTGTCATTAACATGGAGCCCTTGCTGCAGGCACACTCCTCTCTGGGATTGACTGGGACAGAAGCAGGATTCCATCCCACCTCCCTCTCTCAAAAAGGCTGGAGCTGTGACAGTGAAGGCTGATAGGAGAGAAGACCTGAGTGAGTAGCCACAGGGCATTCATTATCCACAGAGTTGTCTGATAGGGACAGCCACCACTGTCAGATTCACTGAATATTTCAACAGTCACTTGCTAAGCACTTGGGCATAGTAACATTTCCAAGACTCACAGTAACCCTGTGGCCCCTGTGGCAAGGACTGTTAGTTATTTCCAATTGACAGCTGAGAACACTGAGCCTCAGAGCAGCCCTGAACACACCAGAGACCACACAGCTAGCCAATGGCAGAACGGGGGTGTGAACTCAGGACCCTATGTCTCCTAGGCTGATGTCACCAGAGCACTGTGGAGGCAATGCTGAGGGCTGAAGAAGGTTTGTGGAATGCATTGCCCATGGATGTGTATCCTGCCTCTGCCTCCCCAAGTCTTAAGAGCACCCCATGGAGACTCTGTGTCAGACTCAGAAGGACTTTGGTCCTGCAGGTCCTGATGCTGTTGGAGGTGGTGGGGTGGCCCTAGGAAGAGGATCTGCACCCAGAACCTCCCCTTCTGCCTTCTGCCAAACACCTCTGGCCTTCTTTTCCTGCCTTTGTCTTCAGTGGAATCTCTGGAGTCTACCCCACAGATTCTGCATAAGTAGCCCCTCAAATGAAATCAGGGTATTTGGGGAGCAGCATCCTCACTCTCTCCCTGGAGCCTTGAGGTGTGAAATGCAGATAAACACACCTGTTTTAAAAGTAAATGGAGGCACTTTCTCCCCAGGGCCCCAGCCTCTTAGGATGGGCCTCTGTCACAGCAGGCCTGGCTTTCTGCTTCCAAATGAGGCAGTTTCCCCTGGAGTTCCAAAGAACCTGGGGCTATACGTATGGAACAGAATGACCATGGCAGCATCCCCTGAACAAGTACAAAATCCAGCGCTGGTCAGAGGCTTGATCAGCATGCCCAGCACTTGCTGGGTTCAACTACCATATGCCATAAATCTCATCAGTTCCACCAGGGCACTGGGAATGTTGCCACTTGCTCACTGTGAGGCAGGAGGCTAGATTGTCTTCATGCCCCTTCTGGCTCAGATTCTCTGAGCCTCTGCCATCAGCATAGACCCAGTTGGAATACAGGAAGATTTGTGAATGAGGAGCACGGGTCCCTGAAGCCTGGACCTGCAACTGTCTGCCAATGACAACCACATTTTATTGAAACAGACCCTACTTGCAGGCCATTCCTGACTTGTTCTCCAAAGAGCTTGGAACAGAGAAGAGGAACAGGAAATGCAGTCTGTGAACACACCACAGCAGGCTTTTCCCCACCTCCCCTGAGCTGAGGGCTGGGTATGGGCTTGGCTACACCCAATCACTGGGGTCCCTCAGACGCTCCTCCAACTCTGCTAGCCCATGTGGCCCCTAATGCTCCTCATAGTCACTGGCTGCTAAAACCCACACATCCATTTATTTTCCTGTTTAGTAACTATTTATGAAGATATGGCCATTCCCCAGCACTGCTGTAGGCTCCAAGGAAATCTGTGAGGGAGATAGAGCCCTTGTGGAGTTAGTCTTTCAATTCAGTGAGAGAAAAAGTGTTCCAATATTTCAGTGTCTTTCATGGCACAGAGGAAAAAAAATAAACCAGGAAGTGGTGGGGTATGGGTGGTTTCTAGTGTGAGCAGAAGGTGGGCACACGGGGTGCAAAACAGGTCAGCAGGCTGTTCATATGATTCCATCCTGTGTCACTAGTACCCATGGGCCTAGATCTGTGAGCATTTATATGCACTGTCAATAACAAGGGGACCTGGCTGGATTTGAAGATTGAGGTGCCACATTATGAAAGAATAATGAGCAGCATCCTTTTGGGCAGTGCCAGTTCTCACACCCAGGTTTGAGATTGAGGAAGAAAGGGACTTTACAGCAGTTAACCCTGTCCTTAGAAAAAAGGCCACCTTGAACCACAGGACACTTTCCTCCACTCTTCCCAAGGTGACACAGTGTTTGAGTTTGCAAGAGTGTGATGGGGAGGAGTCTTTCATTTTGGGTGAGGGGAACACTTCCAGTGTTTTCCAAACCTTTCTCATAACTTTACATTTTCCTCTGCGCACCTTCTGTACTTTTATTTTTTGAATATTTTTATTTGCACATATGTATATGTTTTTCTTGTATACATGTATTTAAATAAATATGTTCTTGCCAGGGACCAGGGGAGGGGGCAATGAGTAATTGCCATTTAATGGGGACACAGTTGTAGCCTGGGAAGATTAAAAAAAAAGTTCTGTAGATGATTGGTGCTGATGGTCCTTGGGCTACCCTCAAACTCTCCATCTAAAACTGGTCACAATAGCAAATTGCATGTGTGTATTTTACCACATTATAAATTTTTAACTCAAAAGGAACACACAAACAAATATCACCATTATTACATAGAAAAATCAAAATTATTTCCCTTAATAGAACAAAATAGTAAAAACAAAACCATGAGAACAAAATATTCATAGTTCTAGCCTGTCATGGTCACCAAAGGGCATTCTGAATCAGAAGTCACATCTTAAGTTTCAAATGAGTATTAGTAAAAACGACAAAGTTGATTAAATCATGCTAATACAATACTAAGGCTTTCTCCTTGAAAATCATCAAGGTCAAAGAGGACTGACTTGGGAAGTGCCTTCACTGGGGTTAGTTCATTCTGTCCTAATGAAGGTTCCCCTCAGCCCCTAGGTTTCTTCCATTCCCCTCAGCAGTTTTTTGAAAGTCTTTCTTACATTTACAAGGAAGAACTAAATGCTAGATTTGGGAGAAGCAAGAAGACAGGATTTTGGCCTTTTCCCCTTCTTCCAGTTCCCTCCCTCAGTCAAATAGCTGGCTTTTACCTGTTTTCATTATGATCTTCCTGTAGACCTTGTTTTTTTTTTTTTTTTTTTTTTTTGACAAGAGATCTGTTGCTTTCACAAATATACTGTTGTTCTAGAGGAAGCTCCAAGTTTAGGATTCCTGGATTCACTGTTAACTGTGATCATCCTCAAACCACACATGTCCATCTCCTTCTATTATTTTCTGTGACATGTTTTGCAGGCAAGATTTACTTGCCCCAAATCCACTTTTCATCCTCCTTGTGACAAATCTTATTCTTTTGATGAGAACTCCCCCACCTTTTCTCAGTCCCTGCCATTTTGCTGGGTTCAGAGATGGGCATGTGACTTGGTTCTAGCCTATAAGAAGTCTTAAATCCCCTGACAATTGCAATGGGTTAAGATATGGAAACTTTACTTAATTAAAGTTAATAAAAACCACTTCTTAGCTGTTATCTGAAGACAGCTATTCTCTGTCTCCTTCTGTGGCTGAGAAGTTACAGTGTTGAGTTGGAGCAGCTGGTGGCCACCTTACTATAGGTGAACAATATCTACTCTAGAATGTAACCAAACCAGATGGATGCAGAGTTAAAAGATGGACAAACAGAACTACATGGTGACTTCTTTTGTGTTCCTATATCTAGCCATACCCCCATCATGCTCAAATCTATGACTCGATAAAATTCTTGGCCTGCCTAATCCAACTTGAGTTAAGTTTCCTATCACTTACAACGACCCTGATTGATACAATTTTCAAATAAAATGTTCCTTAATGTCACTGTTTCTCACATGCTCTTGCAAACAGTAAATATAAAATACTGTACTTGGAAAGGACCTGACTTTCAAGTCTTTGGGGGGCAGATTTCTTTTCCTTTAGATCCTAGGACATAGACCCAAGACCATCAGCAGTTGAGGGCCTGAGCTTGGGTAATTTCTCTTCTTTGTTGCTTTATAGTTGTCAAATGTAAAATGTGCCCCATAGACTTGTAGTCCTTAGCCCTGCCCAAGGTCTGAGATCTGTCACCAGCTCAGTTCTGACCTTTTGCACAACACTGGTATTCTTGTATCTGAAGATGTGAGTCCATTGGGCACATATCTGATTCATCCAAAAACAATATTTAGCTCTTGGCTGACATGCCATCTTGACATAAACATCTGAGCTCCTGAAAAGATGCTCCAACAGCTTGATGGCTTTCTAGGTTAAGAGTTGGCTGCTCACCAATCCAAATATTTATGCCTCTTTCTTTTTACTATGAACAGGGCATTTGAAGAACTGTAGATTTATTGAATGTTCATTGAATAAACTGGTTTACATAAAACATGCAGGAGGAAATTTTCACTGTACTTCAATATATAATTTCAGTCTGTTTTCTGATGAGCCTGCTATGATGGAGATCATTATCCTAGGCTACAGTGGCCTCATTATTTACCCCAGTCAGTAAATTCAAGACTGAGCAGTACCACTCGGGGGTGCAATGGAAATTCTTCTCTCTTGATTCCCCAAGAATGGACTTTGGAGTTGGGGAGACCCCCTGCCCCGCCATAAAAAAAGAAAAAAAAAATGGAAACAGGGTGAAGCCACAGAATCTGGCTGCATCCAGAGGGAGGCCAAGGCCTTTGGACAGCTGTACCCCTCTGTCTACAAACCTAGTGACTTGAACAACAACAGTGGAAAGTATAAAGTGTAGGCGATCACTCAGGAGAGGTGGTGGGGGGTGATTAAGAGCAAACTATAATACTGGGGGTAAGTAAAGGTTTGCTTTCACATGGTATTTTAATGAAGCCCATGAATCATCTCTGGGTGAACAGTGAAGCTTTGCCTATGGCTGTACTTGCTGGTGACAAATCAGTCCTAATAAAAATAGCATGGTTTCTTAAGAAAATTGTAAAAAGTGATAGTATCTTGCAGTTGAGCTCATAATGGTTCCTGATGGTCAATGCTATAAAAAGATTAGATATAAATATCATTATATAAAATGACAGCACCAAATTCTGAATTTGAAGAACCTTAAACATCAAAGGAGCAGGCTGTGACTCAGTGGTAGAGTGCTTGCCTAGCATGGATAAGGCACTAAGTTCGATTCTCAGCACCACATATAAATAAACAAAATAAAGCTCCATCAACAACTAAAAAATATTTTTACAAAGGAGCTGGTTTAAGATTAATTTATAAATAACTAACCCTATTCAAATTTGTTAAAAGTGAAAACAATCCATTTGGAAAGTACAGCATTTCTAGGAAGTTATCATTAAAAGAGTATAAGAACATACTCTTCTCAAGGGAAGCAAATGCCCAAATACTCTCCCCAAACTTCCTGCACCCCAGTTTAAATATATTATTATGGGGTCCTGGATTCGAGTGTTCTTTTTTTCTGAACTACAAGTGAAAAAAACTTACTCAGGGTCAATTTATAGGAAGTCAGTATCACCAAAGAAACTCTCAGCCGCCTGAGGTATTATTCACAAAGCACAGTTGTTAATTGCTTTCTTTTACCCAAATTGAACATACCAGTTTCACCTATACTACATCCTAAAAACACTTAATTTTTAAGCTCCAATAATATAAGAAATACTTTTTTTATTGCTTACTCTGTCATCAACCATATATTTTATCCCCAAAGTTTTGGAGGCCTCTTAACCCTGACCGTTTATGGTGGGTAGGGAGAATGCTCAGTGTCCCCAGAGCTCAGAATTGTGGCATTCACACAGTTCTCTTCAAGGTGTTTGAGCTTCTCTGCACTGTGGTGGAATTACTAAATTGCTTGGCCACTCATCTGTTTTCCTTTACTGGATATCCCTGAGGACTCCTTAGCACAGGAAGGATGACAAGAGTGGTGGAACAGCATGACCCAACTCAAGATTCCAGCTAGGGGTCATGACAGAGAATCAGCAGATCATGAGCACACCCAGAAAAACAGATAATTAATGTCCTGGGATCTTGTCATGGTATGAAGAAGCCCACAGGTATGCTCGGGCTCAGTCCACCAGGGAAACAGCCTTATGAACAGGAGGACAGTAAAGAAACCCTAGGAGGTTAAGGAAAGGCAGAACATTTAGGAAAAACTCGCTCCACCAGATTGGTGTTAATTCTGGAAAGAAGACCAAGATGACAGGAGCACATGCATGCACAAACTAATGTGTCTTGTGTGTTCAGAAGAAAGTGATTGAGCCTGGTATCCTATAACATGGAGGCTGAGGCAAAAGATCAAAGCTGCCATCTGCAACTTATCCGGACCATAAGCATTTCAGTGAGGCCCTGACTGTAAATAAAATAGAAAAAAAAAAAAAGGGCCGGGGATGGGGCTCAGTGGTTAAGCTCCCCCAGGTTCAATCCCCAGTAAAATAAAAATAAATACTGGGGTTGAAACCAGAGAGGAAGATCCCACTGAAATCCATTGAAATAGCTATATGCAGCACTCAGATGTTGTTCTCCTAAGTCTTTAGGGTCCACATAAACAAAACTATGAAAACAGAGAACCACGTCATAATAGGTAAAGTCTATTCCTTCAGAGAGAGGCCAGTGTTGACCAGCTATCTATTTTCCCCATTTCAGTCTGTATAAAATCTTAATTCCAGAAGGTATCATGAAAGAAAAAAAAAGGTCTAAAGTCATTTTGAAAAATTAAGTCACAAAAGTATACATGTGTGAGATTGTGTGTGTGTGTGTGTGTGTGTGTGTTTAAATTTTTTATTTGGTACCAGGGATTGAAACTCAGAAGCACTCAACCAGTGAGCCATATCCCCAGCCCTATTTTGTATTTTATTGGGAGACAGGGTCTCACTGAATGGCTTAGTGCCTCCCAGTTCCTGAGGCTAGCTTTGAACTTGCAATCCTCCTGCCTCAGTACCCTAAGCCACTGGGATGACAGGTATAGGCCGTCATGCCCAACACAAAAGGATAATTTTGGAAAAATAAAATAAGTCATGGATTTAGCACCCAGTGGTATCTTCACCTAGAGAATTACAATTTATCTGAAGTGTGGGAACTGGGAACAGAGTGACAGAACTTAAAAGAGAGATCAGGAAAGACTTGCATAGATAAAGCACTTTATAATGCCACAAAGGACACATTTCCATTATTGGGAGAAAGACAAATTATTCTGCAAAAGGTATTGGGACCATTTTGAAGATGCCTAATGGTGTAGGTAACAACATGAAATCCAATCCCGTCTCACTATGTACATCAAAATAAACTCATGATGCTCTGATAGATCAAACGTATCAATCATCAAAGTCCAGGAACAAAACAAATGAATGTGTACAAAGTATAGGAGGATTTCTAAACATCAATGTGGAAAGCAAGAAGGCAAAGTTGGTTACTCATGCATGTTTTGTATGTATATGGAGGTGTGTGTGTGTGTGTGTGTGTGTGTACATGTACACACATACACCAGCACATATTGCTCTTGGACTTTGGTGGTGTTCAAGTAAATCTTTGAAATAATCAAATTCATACAGACAGGAAGTAGAATGGTGGGTACTGGGATGAGGAAGACGGAAAAGTGGCAAGTAGTATTGAATGAGGACAGGTTGAATTCATGAGTAGAAAATCCTGGGGAAGGACAAACAATGGTGATGGCTGTATAATAATGTGATCCTCTTTGGTGCCATAGAACCATACTCCTTTTTAAAAAGTTAACATGTTAATTGTCTCATATCATGAACATGGACAACTGCACCTGGGTTAACTTTTTTTAAGCACCATCTATATCCTTTTTTTAATGTTTGTTTTTCTTATTTGTTGATTGATCTTTATTTTATTTATTTATAAATGGTGTTGAGAATGAAACACAATGCCTCAGACATGCCAGGCAAGTGTGCTTTGACTGTGCAACAGTCCCAGCCCATATGGTAACTTTAAAAAAAAATGTGTCTGAGATACAATTATGTAGGAATATGTATACAGATATGCCAAAATATTTTTTAAAAAATAAAACACCAGCGGGGCTGGGGATGTAGCTCAGCAGTAGATTGCTCAGCTAGCATGGGTTTGATCCTCAGCACCACATAAAAATAAGTAAATAAAACAAAGGCATGTGTTCAACTACACCCTCCCCCCCAAAAAAAAAAAAACTAGTAAAAATATATTTTATATATGCATGTAAAATGATTACAATGGACAACTTCAGGTTAAAATTAAAAAAAATGCCACAGCAACAATGAATATCTTATTTAAATTGAAATTCTTGGGCTAAAGGTAGGCATGCAATTTAAATTTGGGCATATTTCTTGAAAAATTCTCTGCAGGAGAGTTATGACAATTTTGTATTGCAGTGATCAGAGCATGATAATTCCACTTTCCAACACCGTTGACATTAGATTTTCTCACTCTTTTTATTCTTTGTATTTGATAGGCAAAAACACACATGTACTTTAGGTTTCCTTTGTATTACCATATTGTGAGGTGGAAAGTCATCTCAATTTTTGGTATGTCATCTTTTATAAAGAGCTGCTATTGGGTTTTGCCATTCTTATCGGCTGTTTGTTTCTGCCTGTTAAGTTGTAGGAGCTCCGTATGTGATTAAGCTCTGGTGAGCTGTGCAGACACCCCCAGGAGCATCACCAAATTCTATTTTCTAGCAACTGGTAACAGTTTTCCCTCTTGCATAGAGCCCTTTGCCAGCTGGAGAATTCTGGTTCATCTTCTCAATTTGCAATGGAAGTCAAACTTTTTCCATGGATCCAGCAGGTGTCTGTCCTTAGAGGGAAGGGTTCATGGGCGGAGCCTGGACTCAGGCTGGGTTTTTTCAGTGGCTGGAGGAACCCAGGCCTCTACTGGGCCCCGGCTCCATTGCAGGTTGGCAAGGTGGATCTGGGCCAAGCCTGAACTCCGGCAGTGGTGGGCTGGTGTCAGGTCAGACCTGTGGCCATCCTGTGCCTGGGCTTCCGCCACAGGTGGTCATGGCACATATGGATGGATCCTGAGCTCTCAAGCTTGTCTGCTGGTGAGTGGAGGCAGTCCTGGGCTGAGCCTGAGGACCTACAGACTTAAGCAGGTGGCGGGTAGAACCTGGGCCTTCCTTGGGGCCTGGCTCCTGGGCAGAGCTTCAGTGGCAGCAGGGGTCTGCCAGTGGCTGGATGGAACCAGGTGTACCCTGGCCACAGTCGCCAGTCAGGTGTGCAAGGTGGTCCTAAGCCGAGCCTAAGCTACAGTGGCAATCTGGTGGGGTCAGGATGAACTCTGACCTACCCTGTGACTGGGCTAGGCTCCTGGAGCCTCAGGCAAAGTGAATCTGGTTGGAGTCTCAGCTCAGGCGGGGGTCAGCTGGTGGCAGGATTGAACAAGGCCTACCCCAGGTAAAGACTCCCATGCAGGGGGAAGAGGCTGGTCAGGGCAGAGCCCGAGCTCCAGCGGATGTCAACCAGTGGTGGGACGGACCTGGGCTTACCCTGAGAACGGGCTTGCTAGCAGTTCAGCAGGGCAGATCACCCTGGGCCTGACCTCCACAAGGGTCTGCTGGTGGCTGGATGGAACTGTGCTGACCCTTGCCCAGGCTCCTGTCCAGCTGGCCTCAACTGATCATGCAGGAGCCTGAGCTCTGCAAGGTGTTCACCTGTGGGCAGAAGTGGTCCAGGATCTGGCCTGAGCTCTGGTAGGGGTGGGCTGGTGGCAGGAAGGAGCCAGGCCTACCTTGGCCTACCTTGGGCCAGGCTCCCAGGCCTGTCAGCCAAGCTGAAGTGGGCTGGGGCCGAACTCAGGCAGGTGTCTTCCAGTAGGTGGAGTCAGTGCTGGGTGGAGCCTGAGCTCTACAGGACATCTAAAGGTGGGCGGAGTCATTCCTGGGCTGAGTCTGAGCTCCAGGAAGGGTCAGCCCAAGGCTGGATGGACCTGTGACTACCCTATGCCCTGTCTCATGTGCAGTAAAGCTGTGGCGGATCAGGCCTGTGCCTGACCTCCTCAGGGGTCCGCAGGTGGTGGGATGGAATTGTGCATACCCTTGCCCAGGCTCCTGCGCAGCTGGACTTGGCTGATCAGGCAAAGCCTGAGCTCTGGTCTCCAGCATGGTGTGGGAACCTCCTCCTGGCACTCCCCAGGCTTCCCTAGGCCTCCTCATTCTGCTACTTAACCAGCAGCCCAAGGATCCTCTTTAGCATTAAGCCTCTATAGGAAGCAAAGCCAGTGGTTGTTAATACAACCCCTGTGCAGATGTCAGTTTCATTTGTTCAAGATCAGGCTATCCAACAAATTGTCCCAAAATCCATCAATCCAGCTTCATAAATAGTAACTAACAGCTAACCACAGCAATGGCTTATTATGCCTTCCACCCCACTGTCCCAGATCCAGCCCAACCTCACTAACCTCCCACCATGTACTGTTCTGGCACCAGCTCCAGGAACAGGCATTGTGTGCTACAGTGCTTCCATATCAGTACATTACTCAGCTATAGCAGTCTTCATATGTGTGTATAGCAGTCAGCTCTAATTTTACTGAAACATTTGGTATCCAGACCCAGGCAAGTCTTCCATTCAATGGCATAATCCCATCAGTATCTGCCAGACAGCCCTGTAATTGCACAATATCACTGTTTGAAATTATACTGTGATTGCTTTGTAAATGGCAAATTTTATATCAATTGCAGTTATACTAATTGTTATAACAACTGGAACATGAAAATGAAAGGCAAAAAGCAATAAAGGCATGCACTGACAGAAATACAGAAGATTTTATGCCTAAATTAGAGAAAGGAAAGGGGGAGAAGTATATCAATGGCATAGCAAGGGATGTAATTGCCAATGTCAGGATGTCTTAAAAACTACTGAGTGTTATGAGGAAGAAATAATGTGTTCCTTAATATGTAAATGTGTTAGCTCTAAGAATTTTGAATAAAGCTCAGAAAGATAGACATGGATGCATTTGGCAGATAAAGCTGAAGTAAGAGTGCAGCAACAAACAGCAGGAAGACTAATTTATCTTCTCAGATTATTTCAGACTTGCTTACTAGGCCAACACTGGCTTTGAATAGTGGAGGAGGAAACTTGCCATTTACATTTATAACTAAGGAAGTAGTAATTGGCTTCACACACAGGCAGAGCAGACAGACAAGAAGAGAGAATCAAAGGCAGCAGCAGAATGGATGATTCTTGAGGAATTGGGACGATGTTTGATGTGCATCATCAACTCTGCAGGAAAAGCAAAATGAGACCTCCGTACCATGAATTGCTAACTCTTGCACAAGACTGATAAATGGACCTGTACAGAAATGTTAAGGATGCTTGACTTTCTGGAAGATAGTTTAACAATTCCTGTATTTAAATTCAGTTCTTTTTAAAAAAGAAATATGAAATTATAATATTGAAAGAGAAGAAATGAGAACATTTTAAATCTTAGTTGATTCTATGCCGTTCTAAATTAGATTTTTCTTTTTAAAAAAATTCTTTCCTGTATAATATAGATTCTTAATTTCCTTAAGTGTCTTAAGAATTAGATGTCCTATTCTTCTGATTCTATTGGCAAAGAACATTTATAAATCACTATAATATAATTTATATTTATAAAGTATTGTGTTTTATGACTTTGTTCAGTAGAAACAGCCAAAGCAGCATTGGTATTGCCTAGTCATTCTTTGGTTCTAGATTTAGAATAAACACAGAGAGAATGTCTACATAAACAAATTATGGAACATATTTGAATGACATATTGTTTTTAGAAAAGCAATATCTTTTTGAGAAAAATTAGCTTTCTTAGGGTGAATTCTGGAATATGCTATTTTTACTTTGAAAAATCAGAAGGGGAAGAAATCCCCAGGTACATTTTTAAAATTAAGAAGTTATATTTTCAAAAGCACACAAAATGTTAGGGTACAGTAAATGATTTTCAGAGGAGAGGATGTTTTTCTCTAATGAGGAATGGCTAACATGCTTAAGGATCTCTCCATTGTCTTTCAGAGGCACTATATGTTTGAAAAAATAAATTGTTGAAGTGATTACTGGGTATTGTTAAAAAGAGGTATGTGTGGATAGAATTAAACATTATGTAGTGGTAACATAGATCTTCACATAACTATCAACTATAAAATTTGGCTTGGATGGAGAAATAAGGAATATAGGGGCTGTAACAGATGAGTTTTGGGAAAGATTTTTCATCAACACAGTTCTCTTTGTAGACTTTTGGACTAAAAAGTTTCAAACCAATACATGATTCTTACTTTTTCACTCTAATGGACTGTCTAACAAAGCATTCAAAATTGTAATAGGGTTTGTTTTTATAAGGTATGTTTGATATGTCATTATTTTAGTCAGTGATTTGGTAAGCTGAGGTATGTGTGTTTTTATAGGGGTTAGAGGTACTCAATTGCAGAATGAGAATGACAATAACAGTTACCATATAGGGTTGTGGTAAGGAGAAAATTCAACAACCCAATGTGTGATTTAGCAAAGTATCTGCCTGGATTTTAGGACATGCATTGTCACTACTAGCTGTTGCTCTTAGAGAAAACAGAAAAAGAAAAGGCAAGAAATATGAATGAGATCAGTACGTTTTACGGAAAGATAAAGAAATCCAACATGACTGAAACATAAAGACAGTTTGGAGGTGGGAAAAATAAAGAAGATGATGCAAGAGACACAGACACAGGTTGTGGTCCATGTTGCCTTGTTATAAGTCTGTAGTGGGTTATGGGGTTTGGCTTTTCATTAGACCACTTGAAACATTTAAAAAGGAATAACACTGGGAACAAGGGTGCAATGATAAAGCTATGTACAGATAGCAAGAGAGATGAGAACCTTAACTGGCTATGGCAGTGGGCACAAGAGAAAATGCACCAATTTCAGTAAGTTCTTTCTTCTATTTAAAAAAGTTGCTTTTGTTTTTGTTAATTGAGCTTGTGAGAACCAGCCTGCAAAATGGCCTGGTTATGCTTCCTCCTGCTCTTCATAGCCCCTCCCACACTTTATCAGGATGCACCTGTGTGACCAATATAATATGGCAGAAATACTGTTGTGTAAGTTTTGAAGCTAAATGCTGCAAAATACTGCTTCTCTCTCTTTGCTCCCTTGATGACACAGTTGAGGCAATCGATGTCAGTCACCATGACATAAATACCTCTCACAGCCTGGGGGCCAGCACATTTGCAGAGGAAATGAGACCTACTTCCTATAAGCAGCCAACATCAAGAAGACCCCCAGGTGAATAAATCACCTTAATAGCCCATTTTCTGGGCTGGGGATATAGCTCAGTTAGAGTGATTGCCTTGAATTAACAAGGCCCTGGCTTCAATTCCCAGCAAAACACACACACACACACACAAATAAAACAAAACAAAAAAAAAAAAAACACATCTTTCAGCCCCAGTGGACTGGTAACCCTGGCTGAACTTTTTATTTCTTTAAGTATGCAGGGTCAAACTCTAGGACTCACACATGCTAGGCAAGAAATCTACCACTGAGCTATATACACAGCTCTTTGTTTACTTTTATTTTGAGACAAGGTTGTGCTAATTTGCCCAGACTGGTATTGAACTTGTAATCTTCCTATATAACTGTGATTACAGGTTACACTACCACACCTAGCCACCCTGTTTTTTTTTGTTGTTGTTGTTGTTGTTGTTGTTTGTTTGTTTGTTTGTTTTTCCCTGCTTTTGACTTTGTGGTACCAGGGAGTGAATTCACAGTTGCTTTAACATGGAGCTACATCACTGGTTCATTTTATTTTTTTTATTTTGAGATAGAGTCTTCCTAAATTGTGCAACTGGCCTTGAACTTGTGATCCTCGTGCCTCAGCCTCAACAGTAGTTGGGATTACAAGTGTGTACTACCACAGATGTCTCTGGCTAATTTCTTAACTGCAACTTCACCACAAATTTCATGTAGGAATCTTCAATCAAACCCTTCTGAATTCCTGACCCACAGAAATTGGGTGAAGGAAGTCATACTTATCCTTATGTTATGCAGATAATTAAGGGGGCAAGTTATTACATAGTAATAGTTAACTAATACAGATTTATCTCATCTAGTAATTTACAATAGCAAACTAGTACAGATTTACCCAGACCTGGTATGTTAGATTCTAAGATTCACATTTCTCTGTGTGAAGGCATTATCTCTATTTTCCACTCCTTAAATATAGAAGGAATTTATGAATATGATGGAATACCATAACCCAGTTCTATTACTTTACATGGTAAAAGGGATTGTGAAGATATAATTAAATTTACTTATCATTTGACTTTAATTCAAAGAGTTAGATAGGCTTGCTCTAATCATACAAAATCCTTACATCTGGGTCTAGAGGTCAGTCAAAGGAAATCAGAAATGCCAAGCAGCTGGGAAATTCCTTTGCTAACCTTGAAAGAATTAATTGCCACATTGTGGAGTGGGTCACTTGGCACAGAATGGCAGGAAGCCTCTAGAAACCCCAGTGTGTCAATCACAAGTAACTGCATTCTCCCAACAGCCAGAATGAGCTTGGAGAAAAACCCCAAACTCTACATGGGAACTGAAGCCATGACAAACACTTTGAGTTTGGTCTGTCATTTCTTGAGCTAAGAACCCAGTTACTCCATCCTCAGACTTCTGACCTACAGAGTTCTGAGATAATAAATGGGTATTATTTAAAGCTGCTGTATTTGCATAATTTGTTACACAGCAATGGAAAACAAATGCACCTGGCTTACATAATGAGCTATTGGATTTTTAACTGATGCCATAATAGAAAAAGATTTTTGGGAACATGAAAGGGGATGAGTATATTTTGCATGTGAGAAGGAAGTTAATTATCCAGGGCCAGGGAGCAGATTCCTTCACCAGCAACCATAGTCCAGGATGGCACCCAGTGATCCCTTGCCTGCTGGAATTCACAGTCTTGTTTAATTTTTCCTCTCTCTCATTGTGTAGGTCTGACTCAAAGAGGAATAATTTAGAAGAAATCCTGTGTGAGTGTTGAGGCTCCATCAAAAAAGATATTACAGCTTCCACCTTAATCTCTTGTGGACTACCTCCCCTTTGTGAAATACCCACCATGTCATGAGGATGCTTTAAGTTCCTCTATAGAGAAGATCATGAGACAAAGAACTGACGCCTCCTGCCTGATAGCCATCACCAATGTGCAGCCATGTGAGGGAGCCATCTTGAAAGTAGATCTTGTAGCCTAGTCAAGTCTTGACAGATATATTTACTGTAATATCTTGAGAGATCATAAACTAGAGCCATTCAGCTAAGTGTCTCTGAAATTATTGACCTACAGACACTGTGGACATAATAACTTTCATTGTTTTAAGCTGACAAATTTGGATGTATACAACAACAGATAACTAATTAAGAGGTTTATAGAATGGTTCCTGAAGATTGAGCCCTCTGCCTAGATTATAGTGGACAATCAGTCTGTAATGGAAAAAAGTGGGGGTATTTTCAGGAGTATTTAAGGGCAGTTTTCAAGACAAGTACAAACTTGTGATCCTAGTTCCCATTAGTAATGAGTTATATGTCACTGATAAAAAAAGCAATAGTTAAAGAAAAAAGACTGTGGTAACTGTGCCAGAGGTAAAGATTGAGAGTTTTTCTCTCCACTGGCTCTTCTAAACATCCTGATTATCTTTAACAGTCTCTTAAGACCTTTCTTTCTATGTTTTGTGCAAAAGAAACAGCAAAATAGAAGAAATAATAATAAAGAGAAAATACACACCACTTAGACAAAGTGAAAATCATGCCTTGAAGAACTCCTTAGAACTGGAGAACCACAACTGTATCCTAGGATGGGGAGTTGAAATGCCCAGTGGGAATATATTTTCAACTAGTTGCTCATTTTTCATGAATTTCAAAACAAATTTAATGTTTATACAATACATAGACTAGGAATATGGAGGTAATATCAATATGCGGCTTGAGAATGAATATATGTTTAGAAGGGAGTCTTTAAAGTAGTTTGTTCCTGATTATAAAAGTAATAAAAGATTCAAAATAAAAAGAATATAAAAATTTATCTATAATCCCATCTAAAGCTAAATACCATTAACATTTTATGCATGTGTTATAATATCAAAGTATTCCTTCCATGAAAATGTGGTATATTTCATTTAACTGGCATTAATAAAATATTTCCCACTGCTATTAAATTAATTTTTAGTTATATCTGCTTATTTAGACTATAACTGAATACTGAAACTACACAACTCCTGTATCAAAACATAAGGTCAACACTCCAGCATATAGGAATAGGCAATAACTTTTCTCAATAGGACCCCTAAAGCTCAGGAAATAATGCCAAGGGTTAAGAAATGTGACAACATGAAATTAAAGAGCTTCAGCACAGCAAAGAAAAAAAAAGAGGAAGGCAAAAAGAACCCACAGAATGGAGGAAAACTTTTGCCAAATACTTTTCTGATAGAGGATTAATATATAAAATAATAAAGAGCTCAACACAATTTACACCAAAAATCAAATAACCTATTAATAAATGGACAAGTAAATTAAATGAACACTTGTTAAAAGAAAAAAATGCAAATGCCAAGAAATACTTGAAAGGTGTTCAACATCATTAGCAATCAGGGAAATGCAAATCAAAACTATACAATAGATTTCATCTCACACCAGTCAGAATGGCAGACACCAAGAATATAATTAATATTAAAAACTGGAGAGGATTTGGAGGGAAAGGAACACTTTTACACTGTTGGTGAGACTGTAAATCAGTGCAACTTTTATGGAAATCAGTATGGAGATTTCTCACAAGACTAGGCATAAAACTATCATATGACCCAGCTAGACAACTACTTGATATTTATTCTGAATATTTAAAATCTTGTTACTACGGTAATACACGTAAACCCCTGTTTATAGTAGCACAATTCCCAATAGCCAAATTATGAAACCAGTCTAGGTATCCATCAATTGATGGACAGATTTTAAAAATGTGGCATATATGTACACAAGGGAATTTTATTTAGTTGTAAAGAAAAATAAAATTACAGCATTTGCAGGAAAATCAGATGGAACCAATTTTAACATGATGGACCATCATGTTAAGCAAAAGAAGTCAAACTCAAGGATTGTATGTTTTCTCTCATATGTGGAAGCTAGAGAGGAAAAACAAGAACCAAAGTGCAGGTGGATCTCTTGAAAATCAAAGAGAGATCATTGGAGGAAAGGGACCAAGCAGTGGGAAGAAGAGAGGGAGGGAAAGGGAATGTTCTGGGGAGTGATACTGGACAATATATATTATGTTGTACACATGTATGAGTATATAACAATAAATCCCACCATTATGTACAACTATAATGCACCAGTAAAAAATGTGTGGGAAAAAAAGACCTTTCTCTTATTTGCTGTGGCAATACAAGGTCTAAAATGATCTAAGCAGCTCTAAAAATGAGATTGAAAATGACATTTTGTTGTTTTCACTTGCATTCCCTTTACAAATAGTGAAATTTACCTCTTCCATGCTTGACATGTTTATTTTTATGTCTATAAATGTCTTATATACTGTAAAAATTATTGTGTTCCTTCTTTTATTGTTTCTTACAAGACAATCTTTGTCTATGCATACAGTTCTTTTTCAATTTATGATTTCCTTTTAAATTATTTTTTTTCCTTACAAGTAAACTAAAATTTAAAACATTTGCAATCTTTAATATCAACATTTTTCCTAATTATTTCTTCTTTTGAAGTTGGGCTTAGAGACAGTTACTACAAACATTCAAGATTATATAAGCATTTGGGATATTTTCCTCTATATTTTTGTGGATTTCACAAAATAGTTCTTCAAAGCTATATCTTAATCTTGATTTGAAGTTATGTGTAAGATTAGAATCTAACTTTTGTCCTAAGGCATTTTTTTTTAAAAAAATGAATGCATTACACAATTACTATACAACCATCATCAATGATAGAGACAATTATGAAGAAAAAAGACCATGTACAAACTGATTTTAAAATTTTACTCACCCTCTGTTATTTCACCCTCTCTCCTTTCCAATATTTCATAATCTACCCATTCTTTAAAAATGGTACAGTCATTGGGCTAGGGATGTGGCTCAAGCGGTAGCGCGCTTGCCTGGCACGCGTACGGCCTGGGTTCGATCCTTAGCACCACATACAAACAAAGAGGTTGTGTCTGCCGAAAACTAAAAAATAAATATTAAAAAAATCCTCTCTCTCTCTCTCTCTCTCTCTCTCTCTCTCTTAAAAAATGTTACAGTCACAATTATTGCTAGGGCTAATTCTTACTGTGGATGTTCTTGAAATGAGAACACTCTATTCCCATAATTTTACCTCTCAAAGTATTCTTAGGAGACAGGAAGAAGTTATCACCATTTGGTTTAAAACCAACATTTTTTTGACAGGAAGTCTGAAAAGGAAGGGAATTTGTCTCACACAAGTACATTTTTATTCACACAATTACCATATCCACAGCAGACTTAATTTGGAGCTTGATAAAAATAATTATTTTAAACTGTGAGTCAAGTATTTGAGGCTATTGCCCTTGCCTTAAGCAAGAGTTATATATGATTCAAGCAATACTTTTCCTGGTTTGCTCACTAAAATATAACAACTGTAGGATATATTATGGCTTAGGACTTAGATAATCAAGTGAGATTTGTCTTTCAAAATAGGACTTCTGTCCAGTGGGGAAACAGTTTTGAACTCACACCTCATATGTCCAGCTTAATACCACTATGTCCAAGTGACAGATCTAAATCACAGCATTTTAACTAAAACCATAGAGATAATTTACTTATCCTGTGCTCCTTACAATTGATTTTACTCTTGTTTTTATTTAGAGAAAATGGAGAAAAATAAATTATATTTTTCTTTTGGCACTGGAATTCTATACATGAATGCATCTTTGCTCTTCCAGTCTACTGAATAATTCTGATGTTCATACTTATAATACAGGTAAAGAAAATACTGTCTATTTGGTATTATTTTAGTGCAAGAGAAATAGTCAGGATTAAATGTCACATCAATATGAAAAAAAAATGTATTTCTGTAGGTGTATGTATCTCCCATCAATGAGTAATATGGTTGAATGTATAAATTTTCTATACATCAATGGGAGAACAAATCTTGCAGTGATGGCTATAAAAGATTTTTCCCTGAATAGTGGAGAATATACAGTCTTTTGGGGTGCAAGTAATTTTGTAATTGCCTTACTCAATTACTGATGTGGCACCTGTTCAATACACTGAGAAAGTTTCCTTTCATCACTGATTTTCACATTGAATGTGCATAATGTGCCAAAGAAGAAAAGCAATGAATCTGCCTGCAGTTTCAAATGAACTAAACCATGAGAAAACAAGGCAGGAGCAGGCTTTTCTCTAGAAATATATTAAAATACAAGGAAAGTCAACATGAAGTCTCTAAACATTCATTTCACGTACTGAAACTATATTATTTCCAAGCTTCCACAAGATATCTTGAACATTTAGTCCTCTTTTAAATACATTCTTTTTAAAAATATTTTTAATTAAAATTAGTACTAATAATATTTTTCTACAACCAACCTACTTGGTAAAAAGCAGGAATATTTAATTATGAACACTCAATAAGCTACTTAGCATCATGAATTTGGAAAAAGAAGAAATGGGACAGTGCACTAAATTAGGTATTGCTTGGTTCATGAACCAGAGCTATGGTTACCCAAACTATCTCCTTATCATCAGTCATCTTCTAAATCTTACTCCTACATCCAAGAGCTAAGAATCTATCAAGAGAGTGCTCAAGTTCAGCAATCAGCTGAAAGCCTACAGGAGGTGTACTAATTTTGAAATGGTTGGTGAGCCCACAGACCCACAAATACCTTTATGAGTTCCACCAATCTAAGTTGCACATCATTTGTCTGCGTACAACAGGGAACACCAGTAATTGGCTTGGTATGAAGAACAAGAATTTGTTATTGTTGTTGTGCTTTCCAGAAAATCACACTTATCTTTTTAATGTTTTTTGCATGACCTTCGTAATTACAGAAAAGTCATGTTTTTCTTCTTTTCCAGATTCTAGCTCCCAGAATACATAAAAGGCTCTTGTATTTAAGAATATATGAATATTTCTTCACCTGAAACTTCATCTCTTAATATCACTTGGGAAGGGTTATAAATAAATTATTACTGATGATCATATCCATTTCTGAATAAAAATGTGTATTTTTGTGAATTATTGATGACTAAATTGAGAAATAGTAACAATTTGGAAGACTGAACTTCTGAAGTAACTTCTCAATGAATTTGATGCACAAATAAATCCATCAGCTGGACTTTGTTTCTAAGACTCTTGAAACTTATGCAAATGAACATAGATGGGAAAGATCTAAAAAATCCATACACATTAAAAGAGAACTCATTACTAAATATCTTAAGAGAGACAATGGCGGGAGAAAAGGAGAAAAGAAGGAAGTTTGTTTGGATGGTTTATTCCTATTTGGGATTCTTTACCTATGCAAAGACAAATATCCAAATGGTTCTGAGTTTCATTTTGGTCCATGAGATGAAACAGACGCATTTTATAGATACAGATATACTTGAGAGCTGAATCTTCTTAGACATTTGTGCTGCTGCTGAAATTGATCTTGATATTCTTTCTTGATGCTCTCATAGTTAATATCTGAAATATAGTGATTATTTGAAGCAAAATTAATGAAAGATCTAGAATTTTCCTTTATCTTTTCTCTTAATGACAGGATATATCATTTGGCCCCAACTCCTCAATCCTTGTATCCACATTGTTTGTCATGAAATTTTTGGGGACCTCCCATCCTGGGTAGAAAATCATGCTCCACACTTTGACTTTTCACTGAGCCACAGGATATTAGCAAACACAATGAAAGACATTGGAAAGGGTGCTTGTGTATTAGGCTTGTTTCCTGCCATAACCATGAGACTAACACACCCAGGCAAGCCCCTCTGTCCCAAGACAAAGAAGAGGGAGAATGTAGAATAGAGCTACTACCAGCCTGGATAAATCTGAGTCTAATGGCAATTTCAACATAAAAAAGAAGGAAACACCAGCTGAGCCTCAGACTTGTTATAAATAATTGTTGTTTTAAACCACAGTAATAGCTAACTGATATATTCTTGCTTCCCTGAATCTAACAAAATTTGCTAATTTATTTGAAATTAGAGAAAATGGATATCAGGCTCAACAGAATCTCATTGCATTTGTCAAGAATTCACTCAAGTAAAACAATGAGAATAAAGGGTGAATTTTCTTACAAGAGTTTCATCAAGAGACTATTATCCTGGCTGAAATTGAATGGAGGTTCCAGAAAAAGCATTGGGCAAGCACTGAAACAATATTAGAACTTATGGTTTGTTGGTAAGCAATAATTTATGGAAATTCATTAGTCTTGTTATCAGTGAAGGAAACTAAAAGCATCTTTTATTTAAATCAAAAGCTTCTATAATCTTTATTACTTACATGTCTTTTCCCAAAAAGAAAGTGAATATAATTTCTTTCCTGGGAAGTATATATTCAAGCAAAATTTCAGACTAAAATATGATAGTCAGGAGCCTGTTTGCTAAAAATTTCCACCTAGCCTTTTTTAGTAAATAAAGACATTATAGGTGTTTCTTATTTCTTCTGCTTTGCCCTTATTCAACATCTAGGACGGTTTTATGTTTGATGTTAGTACACAGTAAATAAATAAAGACAAGGCAATTTTTATGGTCAGATTTCACCCATTCATTTTGTTTTTACCACCACCTTCCCCTTCAGTCCGGCAAAGGAGTTTTAGGCATTAGACAGTCCTATTGAGAGGAGTCAAAGAAATTTCCAAAATATTCAAATGATAGCAGTGTTATAAACTTTCCGAAAAGTATTAGGAATATAATTAATTTTTATTTATAAGGCAAAATTATTCTCTGACTTTCTAAAAGTATGTGTAATGATGTGGGGGTTTGGTTAGCTGTTTTTAAGAACAGGTTGATAACAACGAGCTAAGCTTTAACCAAGTTCCCAAAAAATAAACTGAAATCAATATTTAGAGTGTGTTAAAAGAATGTGAATTCATGCTTCTATCGCTGGATAATAAAATGGTATGATTATCAGTGTCATGATAGAAGAACATACAAGTGAGACAGAGGTGATGGTGGTCCTTGGATCCCAAGGTGATCAAGGAGAATGAGTCCCTATGTGTGGACGTAAGAACTTAATAGGTTGGGTTCTAGAGTCCTAGAAGATGTTAATATATATTACAATCAAGGTTGTAAATTGATTCTCTAAAAGTAGGATAGCTAATGCTAAAGATGACCATAGAATAAGTGTATTTAGAAGAGGTTTCACTGTCTTGAGCAGAATCTGGGAAGGATTGGATGTTTGATAGATTTAATTAGAGCTTATTGACTCATGGTTTGCTTCAATTTGATAGGTATACTAGAAGTAAGATAATTAAAGGGGAAATTAACAGGACATTAAATGAGGAACTGTAGTTATCCCACTGATTTGGAGATAATGGGCTGCATTTCGAAAAAAAAAAAATGAAGATGGCCCTGGTGGCTTTTTAATATAAGAACAGATAGATTGTACCAAGAATGCACTGATGAGGATGAGCTTGGTGGGCATGTAGAGGGAAGTTGTGAAGTAGATGGATGTACAAATTTGAAAACTTGAGACATTAAAACAACTCACTTTTTACTGATCTGTCATTGTGCAAATGATGCAATTAGATTTAACTAAGATTGTTTTCATCTTAACTGAGGATTTCTACAATGCAGGAGATAATCTCTATCTTCTTACACACACCTCATCAAGTTCTATTTTTACTAAATATATAAAATAAACAATTGTTTTATTTATTGATGTTAATAGCTACTACTATAGTAAAATAATTTACATTAGGTTATTGACAACATTTGTGCTAATTGCTGAATACAGCTTCCAAATACTTAAATGAAAATAGGTTTAAATACTAAAGGAGTACATCAAAAAATAAAAATGAAATTTGAGAATCACACTTAACTAGTATTTAGTGACAAAGTAACCAGAAATAATGATTATAAACCATAATGATTTTAATTGATAATAACACATAAATTGAGATTCCTCTATAGAACCCCCAATACAGTGTTCTTTCTTACTCAAGACATTATTCTAATACCATTTAAATTATCACTAGTTTCTAATCAGTGCTAATGTAACCTTGCTGCTTAATCTCTTGGATACAGATAAAGCAACAGGGAAACTGTGGGTTATGTATTTTGAATTCAGACAATAATCTACATTTAATTGGGGATATTTTCAGTGGAAATTCTGGATACAAGAAGCCTAATTTTTTCATTTAAAAAATAATTTTAGTTGAGAGTGGACACAATACATTTATTTATTTATTTATTTATTTATTTATTTATTTATTTATTTAATGTGTTGCTAAGGATGAAACCCATTGCCTCTCACATGGCTAGACAAACACTCTACCACTGAGCCACAACCCCAGCCCCCTAATTTATTTTTAGCCCTCATCAATTTACTGAGTTACCGAATTTGTTGTTTCCAAACCTAAAGGAGCCCCAACTGGAAGAATTTCCAAGCCATTTTATTAGCCAGTTAATACAGAAAAATGCTAATATGGTAATTAATTAAGCAAACTGCTACTTCCCATTAAGATGACTGAATCTCCCTGGTGCTTCCAAACTACAAATTCAGTTCAGTAAATCCAGCAACCATTTAAAACAGTGTGAAGATAATCAATTTGAGTGTCTCTTTAATCACATGGAGGAAAAGGTTTTTATCCTCTCCTTCCAAGACCTATGTTCTTTCTTTCTGCCTCTCAGTCTGTGAAGACTCTGGTCTAGGGGTTATCTATGGACAAATGCTCAATATAAGGGTAAAAGAAAAAAACTTTGTGAGTATAGGGACCTCTAAACTGGCATTTAAAAAAATGCTCTTAAACTTTGAGGGAAATCAAGGCTATTGTCCTTCAGATCAGAGATTTAAAAGAAGAGAAAAGCTGGCAAATATCTGACTAAGGCCAGCCTTAGTCAAAATTGAGAAGTAGTCCAAACTTATAGTTTATCTCTCAGTTCATTTTAGAGTTAACTTACAGAAACATTTTTACCCTCTTGTATTTTGGGCAGCCCAGTACACTTCATCTTTCTTTGCATTGTGCAGATGACCACTCAACCCTCACCCACTAAGCAACTAAACATCACTGAAAGCAGGCTCCTAGCTTCTGAATGAAGTCCCCATCTGATCATACCTGTCTCCCAGGACATTCCCAAGACTTATATCCCATCCATCAAAACCATTTCTGTACTTCAGGTTACTATTCTACAAGGCTAGAGGCTTGATTCCCTAACAGATTTTAAGCTGGCAACCAGCACTACACTTTAGTAACATTTTTCATCACATGATACCTCATTAATTTGTAGGCTTTTATGTATCAGTTTGAATAAATTTAAGTAAATAATATAAAAAATTTATATAAAAGTGATATGTGATTATAAAAGAATAATAATACAGCAAAAGATGAAGCAAAGGGTCTTATGTATTCTCACTGGACATGAGCATTCTTAGTTTATTTGCACTGTTATAATATTTATTTGTGTATTCATGTATTGTCTGTATGTGTGAGTTTGAAACGAGACTGGCTGAATCAAATTTTTGTTCAGCTACCTTGAGAAAGTTATCTGACTACCCTATAGATCAGCCTTTGTATGAAAAATGGAGATACCTATAATCTGGTAGTGGGGTCATTAGGATCACAAAGGTGGACACTTTTAGCTGCTGTAAATGCTATTGTTAGGGATATACATTCTAGCATGGACTGCCTGAACTTGAATTCCAACTCAACCATTATTAGACTTATTACTATACAAAGGTTTCTTCATCTCTCTGTGCCTCAATTTTCTTACCTGTAACATAAGGAACACAATTAGTTAATGATACATAAAATTTAGATGGGATGCTGTTTCATATGTCTGTGTTCCTTTTAGTTCCAATTTCTATTCCCAACTTAGAAAAAAATGTGTTTTTTTCCTAATTTGGCAATAAAAAACATGTTAGAAGAAAAAAATGCATGGTACAGTATAGGAAATATTTTGTTGACTTTTTAAAGGGTTACAAATTACTATACCAAATATAACTAGAGATTTTTGACTGGGGCATCTAATATCTTTTGTCTTGACTTTAACTAAATAAATTTGCCTCTGTGAAGTCAAGTTATTTCACTGAAATAACCATTGGACTACTTTTTTGTTTCAGGCATGATATTGTTACTTTTATGTGCTTATTTATTCTCCATCATTGATCTTAATTTATGCTCTTCAGTATGCATGGCTCTTGTACTGATTTCTGTTCACAGACCTGAGTACGAATGGGAATAATAAGATATGTTATGTCTGTCTTTTAGTGACATAACCACAAAAAGGTTTTTTTTTTTTTTTTTTTTTTTTAGTTTTGGAATTTTTTTTCAATATACATTATCATTGTGATAATTTGGGCATTGTGACTAGGGAAGGCTTTTTGTTGGTCCCAGAAAAATTAGAAAACATAATTGTTTTAAAAATATCTATCTATGCCATTGAAGAAATCAAAAGAACTTCAAGGATGAAAGAGATGATGCAACTTCAAACCCTGAAGGCTTCCTGGAAGGCTGAGTCACTGAGCAGTGCCTTGTGTGCAGCATACATGGGAACAATGCACAGCACAGCATCCATTCTTTTGAGCTGACGGGGAGCCTAAATTAACTGAAATATCCTCCTCTTGGAGGCTCTTCAGAAAAGGATTTGCTCTCTTTTCAATAACCTCATAGTTCAAGCAGAGCAGTCACAGATTTCATGGGGATGTACAGCAGACATTCTCCTTAGATGTCCAAGTCAAAGTCTATGGAGTCCAGGGGATGCTCAGCTGGTTGTCTGAAATCTTATGGAATTAACAGCTTTAACTGGGTCTGGTAGAATCTAATATTTTCAGATACAAGTCCCAAAATATGACTTTTTACAATTGAAATTGTAAAATGTGTAGACTATTTTTTCCTTCTATTGCTATAACCTGAATGTGAAAGAGATTTTCTGTAATTTGATTCTGACAAATGCTATTAAACACCTGTCCAATCAATCAACACTTTAAAGTGGTGTTATTTAAAAATAAACTAGCTCTACTTCATATTTCACTTGCCCTTCTATCTTCTCAATGTTGGGCAATAATTAATTGTAATGCAAATGTGTATTCCAATGTGCATTGTTAATAGCTCTGTATACATACAGAATGTGTGATGTGTGTCTATGATTGCACTCAGCAGATTGTCCTCTGAGTTTGATGTTTCTTTCTTTCTTTTTTTTGGGGGGGGGCGTTATTTCCTGTGTGACTCTATGGGAATAACAAATCCAACAAAAACTGGTAGCGCCTTTTACTCTTGGATGCTTGCAGAGATTGCCCTTTGGATAATCATTGGAACCAATCCTCCAGACACTGGTTCCTTTGTGCCATGGGAAAGGTAGGGGCTGAAGGGAGGATTTGCTCATAAAGGCTGATACATGATCTCACTCCACTGAGTCTTCTGCACCTACTCAGAGCAGGGCAGAATGTTGACAGCCTGCTGTGGAGAACTGCACTGTCCAGCACAGCAGCAAACATTCTCCTTGAGTAGCCTTAGATTTAGCAAACCCTATTGCAGGTCACTTAATGCTCTCCCTCTGGGGGAGACTGAGACAAGAATAATAACTACCCTGTTACCAGGAAAAGACAGACAGTTTCCTAATTCAATGAGATAGCCTAGTGGTCTATGAAATTCTTTGAGTGTTTGTGTGTGGAAGGGGGCCGGTGGGAGGTAAGATACATACAGAAAGGAAGAAGAATATTTGATACTCAAACTAGGTGACTTTTAAAACTTAAGGGAACATGTATGTGCATAACATTTTTTTGCAAACTTCTATAGATAAAACATAAAAGCAAGATGAATTTAACTTAAGAATGTTGGTTTATTACTGTATTTTAAACTCTATTTATAAATGTCAAACATATTTTGGTGATTCTTTTGTATACTTTAACTCCTTTAAAGACAAATGCAATTTAGATGCCCAGGGTTAAATTCCAGGATTAAATTGCAGGTATGTAAAACCTATTAATTGAAAGACAGAGGTGCCCCTGGGTTTCTTCATATTGTTTACTCAAGGCCCTTGATGCAGGCTCTTGCAGAGGCAGGAGTAATGTATAACTTGGATTCTGCCCCAAATCCAGGCAGCTGAATGCCAAATACAAAAGAAATGTCACCATGAGTTTCTAACTAAAGCTTCAAAAATTACTTTTTATTTTGATGCAGAGTGAGTATATTACATCTAAATTGTCAGATCTTTTATTTTTATATATGCATTTGGTAGTTGAACATTATTTTTCATATCCTGTTTCAGAGAATGGCCACTCTCTTTTCTAATAATTATGATACAAAAATATTTATCAAATTCTGACTTATGCATATGACTTTATGTGCATTATCTACTTTAATTTTCTTAGCACAAGCTAAATTTTGCCATCACCACAGATGTGGTAACTGAGAACCAAAGAAACATGGGGACACTCAAGTCTCACTAGTGTGTGGCACAGAGAATCCAACCTCAGTCACTCCATGTTTGCTGCTTGAGAACTTTGCCTCTGGAACTGTTAAATCTCGAGATAAAGAGAGTGAAGGAAAAAATTGCTTACTCCAGAAATAAAATCCCAGAATTAGGAAAGTATGAAAGATTATGTAGATTTATATAGGAAAGTACATGAAAATAGAGCAAACTCTGGCATGAGTAATATTACTGAAAAATAAATAGTTATTCCTTTCTTTGAAAGTCTTTCTTGATTTTGAGGAGTCTCTGGGGCATATATGACAGACAAAACTGAAGTTGTCATGATCCACTTAATCAAGTGTCTCTTTACCAGTGTCCATGGGGAGTAAATGGTGTCTAATAGGTTTTAGGATGATTTGTTAGACTGAGGTTTCCATCAAACACAGAGTTCTTTCATTAATTAGGATTCCTCCCTAAAGACTAAGCATTGTTTCCTAATCATAAAAAAATATCTTCCTGAACATATATGAATTTGTAAAGTAGAAGGCTGTTTCTATTCTTGGATGATAATTTGCAAACTCAAGTAAGACTGATGGCATGGATTGCCTGTGGAATCCTAAAGACTCTTCTGCTTTCAGGGGATGAGAGCTAAATCTGACTTCACTGAGGTGTGGAGAGAAGTGTAGTAATAGATCCCTGAAGCCAGAGAGGAAAATCTTCCAGAGTACACTTCAAGAGTACACATTTTTGGAAACTAATTGGACCTCAAAGAAAAAGAAATGAACATTAAAAAGAAAATTAAATATATAATCAGATACTCTTTCACTTCTCTAACCAGCAATAATTAAATTTTTATATGTTACTCTATTTTAAAATATACTAGGTAAAAATAGTCATGGGGGTTAAATTTCATGTTTCTTTTTTTAAGGATAATTTGAGAAATGCATATTTTCTCTGACTTAGTAATTCTACTTCCAAATGTTAATTCAGCATATAGACTTATTTGATAAGCACAAATAATTAAGTAAAATGTAGCCTTTGCAACACTGTGGGTGATAACAGAAGATGGCAAGAACTTCTAACAGTAGGAGCCTGATGAAATTATGGCTCCTTCATATATGAAGTACACTGCAATTGTGGAAAGTACTGTGGCAGATCCATGTAAAGTTAGAATTAACTCTTCTGGCTTTCTCATTAAGGAAAGTAAGCAAGAAGCCAAGTAAATTACACTGTGTCCTAGCAATTGAGGGAACACATGAAAATCCTCTGGCAGAATGTGTGAGCATGGCAGTTGCCTCCAGGAAAGGGAACCTGATAACAGAGACTGAGGTGAGAAGGGGACTTAGTGTTCATGTCCACCTCATGATACCAATAAGACTTTTATTCTTACAACTATATTGGCTATTCAATTCAATTATCCAATTGGTCTTTCAGAAAAGAACGAAAAGAAAAGCTATGTAAAATAATTAGATTAAAAATCAGGTAAAATTGTGTCAATGAAATGGTTTAGAGAATTAGTTTTCAAATGCCTCTGGCTCTGGATCACTTTATAATGTTAAAAATTACCAAAGACACAAAGATTTTTTGTAAGTGTGAAATATTTGCCATCTTAAAACTGAGATATTTACAAATATTTGTTTTCTAATTCATTTTCAAAACAATAATAATAGCACAATTTTGTGAAAAATATTTTTTCCAAAAAATGACAGAAGTGACATGTTTTTCATTTTTACTATATCAATAGAAGACAGCTGGGTTCTTATATCTGCTTCTCTATTAGGTATGCTGCAACATGATATGCATCACGTTATGCAATTTCTAGAGTAATCCACTGAGAAAATGTACAGTGACATATTGCTAATATCATGAAAATGCAGGCAGTCTCACATACCATGATATAAAATCCACTGGTTTAATAAAAATATACCATTAAAAATGACTTGCCATGGATTGGGATTGTGGCTCAGTGGTAGAGTGATTACTTAGCATGTGTGAGCCACTGGGTTTGATTCTCAACACTGCATATAAATAAATAAAATAAAGTCCGTTGAGAACTAAAGAAAAAAAAAATATATATATATATATGACTTGCCAAAATAGGAAAAAGAAGTCACCTTTCTTTATCTATATTTCACTTTCCAGAACTTTCTAACTCCATTAGTGACAACTCCATGTGCTAACACAGGTTCAAAAAGCTCTAAGAAGGCAACAGTGATAAATAAAAGCAATATTCTAGAACAACTACTAAGTTGAGTTCTCCAGTGAAATGACAGTGACAAAATATTCTTTGTGCAGCCTAGTTTCTAACACTGGCCACATAAAATTTTCAATTTAAAGTAAAAATCTAGTTACATAATGCCAATATTTCAATTTAAGTAATGTCAAATTATTTCCCTATTCACCCCCACCCAAAATTACCATGTTTACATCACTCAGTCTCTGTGAGAATGGAATTGCAAGTTCTATTAGAGGAAGACTATGAGGAGCTAACAAAAGTTAATTAATGACAATAATAACTTATCATTTCAGCATATTTTCTAAAAATGAACATAATGCTTTTCATTGTGCTTTGGGCTGCTGATACACTGGTCAGCAAAACACCCTGCAACCTGTCTTCATTGAGCTGACAGTCTGGCTTATGGAAATTAATCAAAACCTCTCAAAATTACAAACATTGATGAAATAAACTGAGCTTAAGTTCTGAAAGCCCTTAACAGAGCGAACTACCAAGTTCTGGAGAATCAAGAATATGTTTCTAAAAGTGAAATTTCAGCTAAGATCTGATGGAAATGTTGGAGTTAATAGGCAGTGATAGGGGATTTTGTGGGTTCTTCTCTGTGAATAAAATGGCACACACTGACAGAGGAAGTTGGAAGTATGGAAGGTTCCAGGTGATGAAATTAGACAATGTGGTTAAATTGCAGAGAGCAAGGTGAAAAATGATGCAAGATAAGCTAGACAAGGGCCATATCATGCAGATTCTTGAAAGCTAATGCTAAGAATTTATATATATATATATATATATATATATATATATATATATATATATATATATATATATATATATATATACAGAGAGAGAGAGAGAGAGAGAGAGAGAGTAACAGGGAAATGCTAAAAGGTATTATAGATTCTTGTTAGTTTGTTGGCATATTTTCAGAATTTGAGGTGAATCAGGTCACTTCACTACTTTCCTCATAATTGCCAGTTGAAAGTGAACCTTGTCACCTGTTTCTGAGGTTTAAAAATATACTTAGACCTACATTAGACAAGTGTGGTATAGCACTCAGGGCCTCAAAGTGAGTTTTACTTGAAATATCCTTCACAAATGCCATCAAAATCTTTGGAGGCGGTGAATTCTTAGGATGATTAACTAATATATTTAAAGCATGATATTGTCCCTCTAGTCCTCTGGGCCTAAGAGTTTTATATAAGAATCAGTTATTCATCAAAGCTTTTAGCACTGGGACCATAGAGTAGCTTAGCACTTGAATCACCTGTCCTGGGTTCAGCTTCAACATTTGAGCCTCTGTTTCCACAAAGGTTGTTTTAAGAAAAAAAAATATTACAGATCTGTCTGGATTTGTTGCCAACACTTTATTAGGATAAGGTCTGTTTTTATTATCCAGAGTTTCCCATCAAGTCCCACATGGAAAAATATATTGTTATAATTTTGTACCTCAAAACACATGGCTTTCTTCAAGGCACAATACCTTTCATCTTTTGTATCACTGAGAACAAATTAAATTTTCACATAGGTCTAACCATGGCAGTCAGAGTAGTAACCTGAGTTCAGTTGCATTAACTATGGTGGCCATAGTTTTCTTGTGTTTTCTCTTCTTTGCTTCTTTCCAATGTTACATTTTGCTTATACTGTATCAACCTAAATTCTATCCTTAAGCCATCTCTAATCCTTTGGTGGTAGGACATATAGAAACATACAACATGTAACCAACCTATACCTTTAGCTCTAGGAATTCCACCTAACATATCAAGAAGAGCTCAAAAATAAGTTAACACAACAGTTATCTGTTCAATGCAGGCTCCTTTCATCCTTGTTAATAGGCTAATTAGAAGGGGTTGATAGCCAGCCCATGAATGACTGGAACAATACATAAAATATTTTTAAAATTTATGTCCAAGAAGGGAGGATATATTTACCTTTTTGATATAGAATTTAGTACAAAATCCAGGCCAATGGCATCATACATGTGGGCCATGGCTTCACTCCAAACTGCAAAAGCTCATTCTGGATCAGAAATGATTTACTAAAGGCTCACTCAAAATTGCTGCCAAGTCGAGGAAGTTGCATTGAAAAGTACATTTCAGAGTAAATGTAATACTTTCTCATCTAAGAAAGGTGAAGCCAGGACAGTAGAAGAGAGATCTAATAATGGGAGTAGAAGATACTGGAGAAACTTAAGGAAAAAAATTCCAAGTAAGAGGTAAGACATGTGTAGTTACTACGTGTTTGGGGGTGCATGCAATTCATTTTAAACTCATTATCTAGGAACATAAACATGCACTCACACATACTTATATAAACATACATAAGGACTGTGATACACAGAATTCTATGGTGACCCCCAATGATCTATGTCCTCACATTAATTTGGTAATTTACTTTTAACTAATGGAATATGGCAAAGGTGAAAAATTATTCAGATGTTGGAAAGGTTTTTAATCAGCTGACTTTAATCTGAAGGGAGCAGCCTGGCCTAAGCATGAAAGCCATTCAAAATGTAGTCAGTCTCATTCTCATGCTGACCTGGAAGAAGCAAACCTCCATTAGTTTTATAGTTGTTAGGAAATTAATTCTGCCAACAGCCACATGATCTTGAAAGAGGAGTCCAAGCCTTAAGTGAGGCCCCAATCCTGGCCACCACATACCTTGAAACCTCTTGAGACCCTGAATTGATGATCCTAAAGCTAACCCTGTCTTATGATCCATGAACCTGAAATAACAAATGTATTTTCTGAAATGCTAATAATACCTTACATCTTTTGTTATGTTGCAATAAAGAAGACAATATAAAATGATGTTTAGTACTATGTAAAACGGACCATGCTGAAATATATATATGCTTTCAGCATGGTCCCTTTTACATAGTACATGTATATATATAATTTGCACCAGAGAGTGTGGATGAATTTGTAAACTTTGCTATGGGTTCTGAGCATTAACCTGGAAATGATGAAAAACCATTGAAGGATTTAAAACAGGAGATTGATATTTTATATATAATATTATATATATATGTATGTGTATATATATATATATATATATATATATATATAATTTATAGATGGACACAATACCTTTATTTATTTATTTATTTTTATATGGTGCTGAGGATCAAACCCAGTGCCTCACATGTACCAGGCAAGCACTGTACCACTGAGCCACAGCCCAGACCCCATAGATATATTGAGTATTTAGCACAACTTCAGTATTAAATATAATTTAATAAATATTCAGGTTATTCAAAATTGTGCACTTACATAGACATATACATCCACATATATTCAAATCTGTCATCATGTTTTTGAAAAAAAAACTTGATTCCTTGCCCTCATCACAATATTTGTTATATGTTTTCCTCCATTTATCTTGGTTAAAGGAAAATGCTTTCATTTGGTGGTCAAACTAGAAACCTCAGAATCATTGATGAATACTCACTGCACTTCATCTCTTCTAACAAATTAGCCATAGGACTGTATCATAAAAATCTGTTTTCTCCTATTCTTTAGCTCTATCTCTATAGCTGGTCGTAAACTCTTCTTCAAATAATCTTCTGATATCATATTTCCTCAACACCACCCCCAGGCCCACAGGCTCCCTTTTAGTTCTAGAGGTGCTTCCTAGAATAGTCAATGGGGAAGGAGAGAAGGAAGATGAGAAAAACTGGATGGTCGTGATGAGAGAAGAGAGACTAGAAATAAGAAAATATTAATTTGCACCTGAAAGTATAGATGAATTTTTAGAATTTGCTATGGGTTAAGAGCATTAACCTGGAAATGATGAAAAAAATTGAAGGATTTAAAACAGGAGAGTGATATTTAAATGAAGAACAGCATAGTCTTTCTTTGCACAAAATTGTTTTTAATTTGGAAACAAAGTTTCTATTGTGAATCTGCAAATTTCTTGCAATGAAAAAATGTTTATTGTCTATCCTTGGGCATGGATTAATAAAAGTGTTATTTTTCCTAAAATTTTAATATGAGAAAAATGGATGTAACATAAAATTTACTATCTTACCAATTTAAAAAAATCATAATTTTTGGTGAACATATTTAAAAGTTGAAATAATAATTACTACAGGGGTGTGGCATAGTAATGTTTCAATAAAATTAATTCTTTTTCCTTTGCCTCCCTTTTAGTATATATAAAACTGAAATAGGATTCATTCTGCCTATTAATATTGAATTATTCCTTACTAAGTGAGTTTGATCTCAGGGAGCATGCGCATTTAAGTAGCTCATCTAAATAGCAGCTAGTGAACAAGGTTAAGAGGGAAAGCAACCTGCTGTCATTTTCGCATTTGGATATGTAAGTGGTACAGATCAGTAAAGAAAACCCCTACTGACAGGTATAAAATGTCAGAGAACATGGGTCCAAGCACTGAAAATTTGGTCCAAGCACAACTCTCAAGTACAAAGCAGTTAAGAGACAGTGTCTGTCCATCCCAAGATATTTCTGTGAACAAAGTAGCTGTGTCTAATGAGCTACTCTGCAGATGAGCTGCCAAAGGTACATTTCTGGGGCAGAAATGCTACACTCGTATTCTTCATTTCTCATCCCTTTCAGAGAATACACACCCTTTGGGAAACTAGGGAAAAAATACATACACACACACACACACACACACACACACTGCTTGGACCAAACTCATAAAATAGTCTAATTCCAATTTCCCAGTTTGTTATTTGGAAGAGAAAGTTCTGAGGATTTAAGCACAGATCAAGAGAACATTCTCTCATTCTCTATACCCAGATGACCTGGATTTTTAAAAGCTGACACAGCCAGGAGAATAACTAAGCCGATCTTGAAGCAATCTGGTGGTCATGTGGAATCGGTTTGCTTTTAGACCATGCTCACATTTGGGGCTGTCCTCATTTGAGCAGTGGAGAGCAGTGTTGAGACTGCTAACTGCACAGCTCACCAGATGCATGAGTGGGATTTGACACTCCAACCATACAGAAGCCCAGTTGAGCCAAAAATCTAGCAGGAGAAAATATGAAGAGGGTTTTCTTTTCTAAGGCTTAAGAGTGTAAGCAAGATTTTATTAGATATAATTGTATGAAATTAGAAATATTTGTTGACTTTTATTTACAAAGATGGTTCAAGACAATATTTTGTGGAAATGATGAAAATTTGTATGAAAGCATTGGTGTAATAACTACTATATATGTGTGTGTATTAATGTAATTAAAGTATATAAACAGAAAAACATATTATGACAGAATCAAGAAATTATAGCTTTCCCTTTCCCCTACAGCTCTCCTCTGCATTTTTTAAATCAGTGGCTTATACCAATAATTCCAAGCTAAGAAAATATTCTCAAATAAATAAAAATAAGTTGAAGTAAAAAATCAAATTCAATCTAATAAAAAAAAACAACCTTGATCTTTTCATAATAACTGCATTCATAAGAAGCCAGATGTAACTGGAGAGTCCAGTGAAATGATTTTCCAAATGCAGCCCCTTTGCTCCACCTCTCAGTACCTCCAGGTTACTTAAACAAACATAACTATTCTCACTGTTCTATTGGAAATTTTATCACATCAATTTTTTGCACACTATTAATAAAAAATGAAATATGAATACTGCAAAATTTTAATATGCACCAGAAGGGAACTTCAACTGCCAAAAAAACTGTTCTTATTGCAGAGACAATCTTCATTTAACATTATTGGAAAGATGGTAGGTAATAGAGTATAACCTGAGAGTGATGATATTTATGGAAGGAAATGGATTTTTGTTTTTTCTCTCTCCTCTGTGTTTTATTATTACACATCAAAAAATGTAAAAGTATTTAGAGAATCTAAAGTAGCATTATATGTAAAACAACAACAACACTGCACTTCTTTCTCATACACACACAAAAGAATGTTGATGTCAGGACTAGGTGATTGTCCCCATTGTCAATTTCCATAGTTTATGCCCCTAAATTCAATCATCCCCCAAAACTTTGTGCCTTCCCACTCCCCTTGTCAAAAAGATTAGAACAGTGTAAAGTAAATGCAGAATTTATCTTTTTTAAAAAAATTATTTTACTACAAAATGAATAAACTTCAACTGTTTCTAACCTAAACCTATGATTACTTTTTTCTCTTAGGCCAATAAGTAAACAGATTCATTAAATAACAACTCTGTGGGGCAGCCCTTGAGGACGAATCTTATAAGTACACAGGGTGTAAGAATTTGATACAATCCTCCCTTACCAGGTAATGCACAGTTCCTCGAATCTGGTAATCTACTCTGTGTGTTAATGTATAAAACCCCACCTACATAACTTGAAAGATCCACAGATTGCTTAATCTTTTTTACTGATATAAATGTCATAGCCTAAGTCTTATTTTCTTATACTTTCAAAATGAGCTGCCCTTTTTCCACAGTTCATGGTTCTTAGGAAAAGAAAGAGGAATTATTTTTGCTTAAAAATAACAGGGTTTGAATTCCTTTTAGCTTCTACCACTGCCTCTGTTTCCCACATGTACCTTTAGTGGTGTTTGCCTGGCTTTCATCCTTGAGTTTCTCCACTGACACCTCTTCTTTGGGTACTCTTATTTATGCCTATCATATTTTGCTGGTAACTTTTAAACCAATATATTCTACTCTCACTTTATCCTCAGTTTCTGAAATCTGATATATTGAAAGGACAAGAACTTTGGTTCCGAGTCAGACAGATGCTGACTTTGACTTGAGTGAATCTGTAAGTTCTATGAGCTTTCACCATATCAGTTCCCATGTCTTCATTTAAAGAAAAGAGAATATAATTCATGGAGTGTTAAAGGGATTGAGGTGTGGTCTGTGTAAAGCTCCTAAGAATACTAGACCTAGTTAATCAATAAAGGGTAATGCAGAGATGTTGATAATGACAGTGATAGTGATGATGATGATGATGATGATGATGATGATGATGATGCTGCTGCTTAACTGCTGAATGTTTCCATTTGTATGATCATGGGCAAATTTCTGAACTTTCTTTACCTAACTTGGTCCATCACTTAAATAGATGGCTGAGCATATGCTCTGAGATTTCCCTTCCTCTTTAGTTCTCACCCACCCATGTTTTTCTAATGGAGAACAAAGAAGGGATTAATTCACCTTTTATATCAGTCATATTTATGATGCTGCCCTAGTTTATTCCTTTACCACTTTTCTTCCCAGCTGTCTGTTACAATGTCTCAACTTGCCATACCACTCCTCCTTTACTTCAGGCCCTCTCCTGTGCTACTACAAGAATCATTGTTCTAGAATATAATGGTCATGTTTCTCTTCAAATTTAAAACTCTTCTTTGTGAGCATCACTTTGAATAGTACATGTTAAAACACAATGAAAATGTCTTTTAACATTAATCTCTAAATATGCTCTTAATAATATTATATTAGAAAAAATGTAAGAGTCCTCACATCTTGGAAAGAAAAATTTATTGTTATCTACTTAACCTAATAATAAATGATTGAATTATTGTAAAGGAGAAATATGAGATAACCGTGAAGAAAATGAATAACTCTTGTGCTATAGGTGTCCTATTAAGAATTTGGAGCCCGGCCCCACGAGATGGAGATTAGGGCCAACTTTTTCTTCTATTAGATGCAGAGTTTCTGGTTTGATTCCTAGCTCCTTGATCCATTTTGAGTTAACTTTTGTGCAAAGTGAGAGAGAGGGATTCAATTTCATTCTGTTGCATATTGATTTCCAATTCTCCCAGCACCATTTGTTGAAGATGCTATCCTTTCTCCATTACATGCTTTTGGCACCTTTGTCTAACATAAGGTAGTTCTAATTTTGTGGATTGGCCTCTGTGTCCTCCATTCTGTACAATTGGTCTGCCTGCCTGTTTTGGTACCAGTACCATGCTGTTTTTGTTACTATTGCTCTGTAGTATAGTTTAAAATCTGGTATCACTATACCGCCTGTTTCACTCTTCCTGCTTAGAATTGCTTTTGCTATTCTGGGTCTTTTATTTTTCCAGATGAATTTCATGATTGCTTTTTCTATTTCTGCAAGGAATGCCATTGGGATTTTGATTGGCATTGCATTAAACCTATAGAGTACTTTTGGTAATATTGCCATTTTAAAGATATTAGTTCTGCCTATCCATGGTGGCTCCAAATTCCTTAATACGACACCTATAGCACAAGAGTTAAAATCAAGAATCAACAAATGGGACGTATTCAAACTAAAAAAGTTTTTTGTTGTTGTTGTTTTTTTTTTTTTTTTTCTCAGCAAGAGAAACAATAAGAGAGGTAAATAGGGAGCCTACATCCTGGGAACAAATATTTACCCGTCACACTTCAGAAAGAGCTCTAATCTCCAGAGTATACAAAGAACTCAAAAAAATTAAACAACAAGAAAACAAATAACCCATCAACAAATGGGCCAAGGATCTTAACAGACACTTCTCAGAGGAGGATATGCAATCAATCAACAAATAAACAAAAAAGTGCTCACCATCTCTAGCAATCAGATAAATGCAAATTAAAACCACTCTAAGATACCATCTCACTCCAATAAGAATGGCAGCCATTATGAAGTCAAACAATAACAAGTGCTGTCGAGGATGTGGGGAAAAGGGTACACTTTTACATTGCTGGTGGGACTGAAAATTGGTTCAGCCAATTTGGAAAGCAGTATAGAGATTCCTTGGAAAACTGGGAATGGAATCACCATTTGACCCAGCTATTCCCCTTCTCAGACTATACCCAAAAGACCTGAAAAGAGCATACAACAGAGACACAGCTACATCAATGTTCATAGCAGCACAATTCACTATAGCTAGATTGTGGAACCAACCCAGATGCCCTTTAATAGATGAACGGATAAAAAAATGTGCCATATATACACAATGGAATATTACTCAGCACTAAAAAATAAAGAAATCATGGCATTTGCAGGGAAATGGATGGCATTAGAGCAGATTATGCTAAGTGAAGCTAGCCAATCCCTAAAAAAACAAATGCAGAATGTTTTCTTTGATATAAGGGGGGGCGACTCAAAACAGAGCACGGAGGAAGAGCATGAGAAGAAGATTACCATTAAATAGGGATCTGAGGTTCATGGGAATGGGAGTGAAAAGGGGAATTGCACAGAAGATGGTAGGAGACCCTCATGGTTACGCAAAATTACATATAAGATGGTGTGAGGGGTAAGAAAAAAGAGAGAAACGTGTCACAGTAGATTAGGTAGAAAGAGGTGATGGGAGGGGAGGGGAGTGGAGGGGGGATAAGAAGGGCAGCACAATAAAATAGACACTAGTATGACCCTACGTATAAACGTGGCTGTATAACCAATGTGATCCTGCAATCTGTACACGTGGAAAAATAAGATTAAGTACCCCATTTGAATAAAATGTATGATATGTCAAGATCATTGTAATGTTTTGAGCAACAAATAAAAAAATTTAAAAAAAGAAAATGAATAAAAAGTAATTGCTTTGTAGGACAGCAATGGTTTGAAGGGAAACATAACAAAAACACATACATAGAACCAAAATATATAAAAATATACATATAACAAAAAGACCAGGTTTGAGAAGAACCTCTTTGTTTATGTCATATTTACAAATCGATATAGTAACAAAGTTCTAATTCTAAGGAAAGTAAGGAATTATTCTTCTCAGAAGTGGTTCATAAGAACAGTCATCCTAAACAATATGAACTCTCAGAAGGAATGAGCAAAAGGAAGAATAGGGGGTGTTTATAGTAGGTCCTGATTTGCTTTGCCTGCAGGTTTCATTTTTTGCACTAAATGCAAAGACCTGGCAATATAGTTAGTAAGTTATACACAGAGAGACTAAACCAGAGATAAAAGCCAATGGTAGACAGTAAAAAAATACAACTAATTCCAGGGAGAACAAAGCTGAGGCAAAATTTTCAGAATGTTGTAAAGATAAAACAAAATGCAATAATTTTGCAGTAATACATAAATATTAAACTCACACACTTACACCAGTGTGGGAAGGATTTTCTGGAATGGATGTCTACAGAAAACCAAAGGTGGAGAGCTTACTGTAGTATCTAGAGAGACAGACAAAGAGGAGGCAGAGGAGGAGGAGGAGAAAGAGGGGGAGGAAGGGGCAGGGAAGAAAGGGAGGTACTATGGAAAAGCTAAGTTCATTAGCCTTTATGATGTCTCCTAAGAGGAAGTAGTTTGAAGTGTTATTTTTCAACCTTTCAAATGAGCTGAGAAAACCAATGTCAATTAACACATTAATTAGTGGTGTTCTGAAATGGAATATATCTGTATATGCACTCACAATTAAAAAAAAAAAACATTTATTATGCTAATGCAATGGCATAATAATCTATCCATAACAACACCACACAATTTCATCTGTGTATAAATATTATTAAATGGTGTACCTTAAACTAATATTTCACACTTTATCACAACCAAACAAGCTAAAAATTACAATGAATTCCAGGGGAAAAAACTGTAAGATTTTAAGTTTACTTAAGTGTCCATATATTTATATTTAGAAATATATGCAATGTACAAGTTATTTTATCTAATAGCATTAAGTCAGACAGTCAACAAGTCACGTTGCTTCTACTTATAAATTATTTTCTAAATTCATCATTTTCCCCATTCTTCCTGCTACTGAATTAGTTTTAGACTATCATCATTTATCCTTATCTGTTGTACCTAAATCACACCTTCATCTTCTTCCCATTCTGTATGCCATGTATCTGCCAAAGTGAGCTTTTAAAAATTCAAATCTAACCACATGACTTAACTGCTTAAAATCTATCAGTGCCTCTCTGACAGCTTACAGAAAAGTTGAGGAACCTTTTGTGAAGTCTTGTCTTCCTCTTCTCCCAGTCTTCTTGCCACTTCCATCCCACACATCCTAAACTCTGTGCATGCTGAACTATTCTCAGGCTAGCACCTTGGAGAATATGATTATTTCCTACATCATTTGGCTATCTACTTCTCAATGTTTATTGCTTAATAAAAGTGATACAAAAGTTCTATTTTGCTAAGTCAACTTAAGAGAGAGATATTGTATTTCTCTAAGTCAATTTAAGAGAGAAATATTGTATTTCAGTTTGTTTCTCTGTCATTTATAACTTGTTTGCATATATTTTTATAGGCAGAAGATTCAAAATACTCATTAATTAACAACTATATTAAATATTTAAAGCAAATGCTTAGACACAAGCAGCATTCAAAGCAACAAACGGGCTGCTAGACTGGTCGAGAGCCAATGCTGGAAGATGTTGTTGCTTTACTATAGATTCTCTGTACTTCCTCAATAGGCTCTATATGGACTCAAATATTTTTGAAATGTTTCATGAGTTAGAACCTGAGGTAATAACAAATATTAAAAGGTATATCTGGTTCAATTCCTTCAAACTAATAAACTAAATTAGTTAAAGACAGTTTTAAAGGTCTCTGGGGAAATATCAAAAAGAACTTGCTTGGCAAAGTTGCTTCAAATGTTCATATGGTCTTGTCTTATAATTAACCATGGAGGCAGAATTTTTTTTAAAAGTAAGGAAAGAGACTACTTTAATATGTGATATAACAAAAAGCATGTTTCCCCTATTTTGTGTCTGATTATTGAGATGTCATTATTCTGTATGAGCTCATTGAAATATAAGTAGCAGAGTAAATAGTAACGCAATTGAATCTGAGGTCCCCAAAGTTCTGCTGCCATTTAAAATAAATACAGAATTTTCCCTAAGTAGATTTTTTTCTGAACTATTATAATAATGTTACTACTAAATATTTATACAACTTGCTATTAATGAGTTTCCATTACACTTTTTGATGACATTGATCTATTGCATGTCATTAGAAATAATATAAGCTTCTATGTCTTATTGCACCAGAAATAAAAATAATATATAAAGCAAAAGAGAATCACTGACGAAATCATGAGTGGCATTTTACTAGAATAATGGTGCATACTCTTCCTTTTCCCTACAATTATGAAAGATCTTAGCCAATTTGAATTGGCTCTGTTGTTCTCAGGCAAGAAATTTACTCTTACTCTTGTGTTTTCATGCCATAAAGAATTACAAGATTGTGAGACAGTTAACATTTGTTTAAACCAGATTGATAGAAATAAATAATTTGAAGTTGATATTTATAATTCATTAATAAAGTTTATCTGTTGTATAAACCATCCACACTAAACTAAGTAACCATGAAAGCAAACCACAAAATAACATTTAAATCCATATCTATTGCCTTTTTCTCATTTTTATTTGGCATCCTCTATAACTCTTCTACAGCATAATTCTGACAGTGCATAATGCTATCTCTTTGCTAACATCCTCCCTTTCAGTTTCTTCCAGCAGTTATACTGGTCCCTGCTCAGACTCAGATGTCTTTCACATCAAATAACTTGTACTATAATTCTTAACTATTTAATCAAATAAAGCACATGGGGAAGATTGCCTGAATTTGAAATTGTTTCTGTCCTTTTTAAACAGTAGATTCCTAGCTTTATAAAATTGGCAACATTGTTAACTCTAGTTTCATTTATTTATTTAATAATTATTTATTGCAAGCAATGTACTAGTATTATGTTTGAATGTGAACAAAACTCAAAGTATCTTTGTTTTCACAGGGGCTTTCAGTTGTATTAATCAAATAGTTATAGTGGTATATATGTAATAAAAATATAATAAATAATATGAAGGGGAACTGTATTATGATAGGTTTGAAAAATCTAAGACTTCATAGAAATAGTGACACTTGTATTTAGATGTGAGCTATGAATAGGTGTTATAAAAGCTAAGAGGTGTGGAATTCAAAAGAACATTCTAGGCAGAGGAAACAATACATACAGAGGCTTGGAGTGGGTAAACATTCCATTAGACACAAAGAGGGCCTAGCCCACTAAAACCATGGGTATTTTCTTTTCCTCATAAACTGTGGCTCTATTGGTTTATTGGCAATTTTGGCTAATGTGTACAGTATATTCTCAGCTGTTAGTGTAAGTATGGTTTTCTTTTTTTTATTGGTTGTTATAAAACATTAAAAAGCTCTTGACATATCATATTTCATACATTTGATTCAAGTGGGTTTTGAACTCCCAATTTTACCCCAAATACAGATTGCAGAATCACATCGGTTAAACATCTACATTTCTACATAATGCCCTATTAGTAACTGTTGTATTCTGCTACCTTTCCTATCCTCTACTATCTCCCCTCCCCTCCCCTCCCATCTTCTCTCTCTACCCCATCTACTGTAATTCATTTCTCTCCTTGTTTATTTTCCCATTCCCCTCACAACCTCTTATATGTAATTTTGTATAACAATGAGGATCCCCCTCCATTACCATTCAATTCCCTTTTCTCTCCCTTTCCCTCCCACCTCATGTATCTGTTTAATGTTAATCTTTTCTTCCTGCTCTTCCTCCCTGCTTTGTTCTTAGTTGATCTCATTATATCAAAGAAGACATTTGGTATTTGTTTTTTAGGGATTGGCTAGCTTCACTAAGCATAATCTGCTCTAGTGCCATCCATTTCCCTGCAAATTCCATGATTTTGTCATTTTTTAGTGCTGTATAATACTCCATTGTGTATAAATGCCACATTTTTTTTATCCATTCATCTATTGAAGGGCATCTGGGTTGGTTCCAGTCTAGCGATTGTGAATTGTGCTGCTATGAACATCGATGTAGCAGTATCCCTGTAGTACGCTCTTTTAAGGTCTTCAGGGAATAGTCCTAGAAGGGCAATAGCTGGGTCAAATGGTGATTCCATTCCCAGCTTTCCCAGGAATCTCCATACTGCTTTCCAAATTGGCCACACCAGTTTGCAGTCCCACCAGCAATGTACAAGAGTACCCTTTTCCCCACATCCTCTCCAGCACTTGTTGTTGTTTGACTTCATAATGGCTGCCAATCTTACTGGAGTGAGATGGTATCTTAGGGTAGTTTTGATTTGCATTTCTCTGACTGCTAGTGATGGTGAGCATTTTTTCATGTACTTGTTGATTAATTGTATGTCCTCCTCTGAGAAGTGTCTGTTCAGGTCTTTGGCCCATTTGTTGATTGGGTTATTTGTTTTCTTATTGTTTAATTTTTTGAGTTCTTTGTATACTCTGGATATTAGGGCTCTATAGTTTAAGAAAATGGTACCTGAGTATCATCATTATAGTCTTCATCAATGTTCAAAAATCTGGTACGAACATCAGGAGTCATTTCTCTGGGTTTGGTGATAATTCTTCAGTATCTATAGTAGAGACTCCCACATTGAGGAGCTACATTATTTCATCACAGTGGAAACCTTCAGAAACTGATTATTAGACAAGAACCTGGTCCTCAGTACAAACAAAAGATCCCAAATAACAAATTATTCCAAGTGGTGGTAAAATGAAAATGTATACATAGTGGATTCCAGACTTTTGTTTTATATTTTAAGAATTTAAAATTGCTTCCAATTGAGCTGGAAGCATATCTGCCTGCTAGGTAAATAACAACAAGAAAATTAACATAGTATTATTATCATGATCTTGGTAAAATATCAGACAAACAGCATGGCACTCTAACTACATGCAGAGAGAAGGGATTTGAGTAAGGAACTCTAAAAGAACAATCTCAGTTTTGGTAAATGACCTCTAACATTAGACTGATCTACATTTTCACAGGTAAACCCATGTACTTATCAGGGCTACATGTAGTAACCAGCTTTCCAGGATCATTCAACTGGAAATAAATTATATATTATTAGGAATATCTAAAGAATTGGGCAATCATGTCAGAAAATCAGAGACCTGGATACCAAGGCTGACTTCTGTTGTTCCTTTGGTTCTGTTGCCTCTCACAAAGGACTGACTTAGCCTGTCCCAGCATTCTGAGCCAAACAGAGAGTTAGTCAAGTTGGACCTGCCTGTGGCCTGAAGTTAACAGGAATATATCAGGTCAAAAAGCACTGCTTGAGAGAGAAACTGAAATAAAAACTTATCTATCAATCCTAAGGACCAGAATATCTATATCAGATACAGGTAACCATTTTTTAATATATTTTATAATATTTCTGCTATTTCTTTTTGACATTCTCAATTTTTAACCTTGTATTAAATTGTTTTATAACACAATTCATTCCTTTTATTTACAGGAGGATAAAAAAAGTGGAGTGCAAATAAAATTTATATTAACATAGCTATCAATCCTAAGGTCCAGGGAATCTATATCAAATGCAGGTAACCAAATGAAAAGAGGAGGGTGAATGTTGCTTACAGGAGATAGAGTATAGAGGAGATTCCCCAGCTGGGGAATGCAGCTCCTTTTAAGAGAGCACACACAGCATTTAGCACTGAAGAAAAAGCATTGTTAAGATGCTACTGATGGCTCTAGAAGCTGAGACAGGAGGACTGAAAGTTCAAAATCAGCAAAGGCAAGGTGCTAAGCAACTTGGTGAGATTCTGTCTACAAATAAAATACAAAATAGGACTGGGGATGTGGCTCAGTGGTTGAGTTCTCCTCAATTCAATCCCTGGTACAAAAAAAAATGCTACTGGGGCTTCAATGCTGGTAGACTTACAATGACTGACACTTCCACAGGTCATCAACATGTAGTTTTATAAGAAATAGCCCTAGTTATAAGAAACATTCACATTCATTTCATATTTAATAAAGTGTGGGAAAGTTGGTGAAGTTGTGCACACAATATCACAATCTTTCTATTTCTTACAAGACATCATGGGGAAGTATATCTTTTAATTCTCCAAGTTCATAGCAATGGATTTCATAAGCAACTCATTTTTGGACTTCCTGATACATGGGTCTTGAACTGAAAATGTTTCTTTCCTTGCATTAGCTGATGGGAAACTCAAAATCAAATCTCTGAATTATTTCTAGCAACTACTCAGGGGCATAAACTTTTGTTTTTATAATTTATGAAATTTCTGCTCTCTCTCTTTTTTGACATTCTCAATTTTTAACCTTGTATTGAATTGCTTTATAACACAATTCATTGTTTTTATTTACATGGAGGCTAAAAATTGGGGTGTAAATAAAATTTATATTAACATAAATAATTTGGAAACATTTTTACAAAAGGAGGTAATATGTGACTTTTGCTTATTACGAGAGCAAAATATTCTCATTTTAAAGGAAATTAAATAAAAGAACATGAAATAGAAAAATCAGAAACGTCTCAAATATCTTTTATTCACATATATTTAATAATTTAGTGAACCTAAACTCCAGCAGGTGGAAAACATAGAGACATAATCTCACATGTGTAAAACATACATGAATGTTCTGTGATATATTCTCTACATTGCTTTTTACACATAGCAACTCAAATTGTCACATAGCAACTACATTGGAATACATATAGATCTTCCTCATTATTCATGTAATAGTCATATATTGCAGAAATGACATCATTTATTTGTCCTAGCATAGAATTATTTGGTCAGAAGCATGCACATTTATAATACAGATACATATTATTTAATTATCCAAACTTTTCTAATTTACAGTCTTCCACTAAAGATACACATAAGAAAGGGCCCACTTCTGCATACCTTCTCTATCCTTTTGAATTATCAGTGTCTTTCACCTTTTTAAACACCATATATGAAAAAAATAAATAACACTGATATTTTAATTTTGTGCCATTGTTATCCAGGAGGAAACCTTTCCAAATACAATTGCCATTAGTTTCTCTTCCTTCTCAAGTTCACTGTTCACGTACTTTGTCTATTTTTCTTTTCAGTTTTCAATCCTTTTTATTGATTGAGTATTCTTTAGTACAGGATGAAGTAAGAATGTTTTCTATTTCAATAAACCAATGAACACACACATTAAATAATTTATACTATGATCCCTTAGTTGGAAAGCTGCTCTTACTCTTACTAAATCTCCAATTTTCAGTATACGCATGAGTCTCATTCTTTCAACTTCATTGATCTATTAGTTGATTCCTGAAATAACACCACAGTGTTTGACTTATTAGCATATGTGGTGTGTTATGATATAGTAGAAAAATGTCTTTCTATTTTTTTTAAACTGTTCTTCTTATACATGTTTTATTCAAAATTTGAGTAATTCTCCCAAATCCTATTATGGATATATCATTTTAAAATCTTATCTGACATAACTATTGTACATTTAAAAAAAATCCCTCTTCAAACTGCTTACACTCTGCCAATCCAGTGAGAATATTATTCTACTGGTGTATTTGTTAATAATTTAGTTAACTTTTGACACAGTGTCTTAAACTTTGTAAATACAAGACTTGTTGAGAATCAGCTTAACATTCTCCCCAAAATATGATTTATCCTCATATGCAATGAATTCTCTGGATCCCATGTAGCCAGAGTTAAAGATTACTCTGAAAAGACATTTCTCTAAATCAAAAGGACAGCTTTATTCCATCAAAGTTCTTTCTATTCTGATGTAAATTTCTCAGAAGCTGTATCATAACTGTTATTTGTCTGCATAATCATTATAATTCCCCTCTCATAACTTTAAGTAAAATTATAGGCTGATTCTCATCAAATACCAACAAGCACCAACAGATATTCACTGTGATGAAGATTTCATCAGGTGAGGAGTTTAAAGACTCAAGTCCAGGTTTTTTTTTTAATATTTATTTTTTAGGTGTAGATGGACACAGCACAATGCCTTTATTTTTATGTGGCGCTGAGGATCGAACGTGGGTCCTGCCTGTGATAAGCAAGCGCTCTACCACTGAGCCACAATCCCAGCTCTCAAGTCCAGGTTTTATATTTAAGTATGGGTTTGTATCTAATTTTCTGAAGGACAAGATTCCTGTTCAAAACCTATGAAATGAGCAAAATATCACAGCTTTGTTGCTTCACAGAGATTAGTAATGAAATCAAATATATCCCAAGATAGAACTAAAAAGGAAAGATTTCATTATTACTTCCACATTTAAAAGCTCACCGTTTGTTGAGCTCCTATATAATCCATACCTTGTAAAAAGTACTAACATAACTAATGACGAAAACAGACATAGACAGTAATTAAATTGTAATTAGTCACTTCTAGATTATAGATAATGTAGAATATGCTATGGAAAAGCCCAGAAATATAATTATCCCTCTTCTTGTAGGCATATCCATAATAGTAATATAAACTAAATTCATTAAGATACTCTTAGATTTTCCAAAGAGGTAGGGAATGGGCTTAGGAAAAATAATCTCACAGAAAAATTAGTTTCAGAGAAAAAGTGAGGTGTGTAAGGTATGGAGAGCTCAACACATGGCAAGAACCTGGATGTGGTTATTTTTGTGGTGTTGTGAAAGGAGATGAATAGCAAGATTTTATGTGAGAAAGACAGACTGATTAACATTCTGATGTCAGAATAAGAAATTTAGATTTTATATTTCAGGCAAAGATAAAATGTGATAGGATTTATGACCAGGAAATGATGAGATTAGTAGACCAGAATATAAAATATACTGGAGTGAGAAGAGATTGGATTTGGAGACCACTTAGAAGCTATTGCAATAGAGCTTGAGCAGACAGTAAGTGCTTAAATCATGGAGGTGGCAATGGGAAAACATAATATTTTGGAAGTAGATTAGAACAATTAGTGGTCTCTGAGATCCAGAGTCAAGAGAGAAAAAGAAACTGAAGATATCACTGATCCGAGACAATGGGATACATGATGAAACCACTCACTGAGATAAATCAGTAACAACAAATGCTTGTTTAGATGACAGACATAACCTTAGTTCTTAGTCTTTGATTTCATGTGGTGAGGTTCATGCCAATAGCAGTACGTATGTGTATAGAATCAAAGCAATTTAGCTAATATGTTTTTAAAAGATTAGGTATAATTCCCTCTTCTCTGGTAAAAATTGAACTTCCTATTTTTAAAGGTAGGAAAAAAGTCTTCCTTGGGGTAAAAACAACCACAACATCTTTTGCAATACAATACAGTGCTATTTGGTATAAATCCCTTAGCAATATTGCTGTTATGAGCCAGGACTGTCAGCATTCAAGTTACAGACTCAGATATTACATATTTTAAACATGTAGTTGGATAATAAGCTATGAGAGGGATATAATTTTACCAATGTTAAACTTGAAATATTTGAATAATTACCAAAAGTTATTACCAGGGATTAGTCTTTTTAGATTATCGATCTATATGGTTCTTGAGAATTTTTCAAGATATCTCCCAAACCTACATCAAAGTTAGGACATAGAAATTAGTGACAATATATTGTTGTGTATGAGGGTGTGGGGAGTATGTGTTTCTGTGTGTGTTTGAGTACACAAGTATATGCACAATATCTGAAGATTCCATCCATTCATAAATTATTTAAGTAATTTCTGAATTTTGGGTTTTAGAGAATAGCTGAGTCAATGGGAATTTTTATTCTTAAATGTGGTCACAATGTGCAAAATATAAATTAATTGTCAAGAGATACAGAAAATATAAATCATAGTTCTGATTCTGTCAGTAAATTAGTTGTGTTGAATCCCTCAGGACACATGTTTCTTTAAGAGTAAAACAGGGACAGGTTATAGGCTAGGTTGGTTTCACTGAGTCTCTTGCTTTCCAGGCAGTGCATAGTCTTAGAGACATGTGTCTTATGGACAGTGTCAGTTACCTATTTCCCAGTTACTGATGCATACATGAGCAAGTGACCAAGTTGGACCACTCAGAATGAGATAAGGAAGGGTTTATTCATATTCTATTCTTGGGGAACGTATTCCCGTTCCTCTTTCTTATCTCTTCCTGCATGCCACACCTCCCAATACCATGAAACATGGAGGTACACAATTTTAGAATCAAAGTATAAGAAGGTGATTCTTTTCTGGTGCATCAAAGTCTCAGAACATGCTAGCTGGTAAAGTACTCAATTTTAGTGGAGGCAAATAAAGAAAAACCTGTTCAAACCAGCTTCTAAAAAATGTTTAACACTTCTTTGACAATATGTAGGAAATGTGAAAAATATTACTTTCCCTTACATTTTTGCTATTTAAATGTTGTTTATGTCCTCACTTAAAATTTGAAGATGTCAACCTTATGTCAGTTACCTAGCACTTATAAAAATAATAAAAAGCTGGTCATGATGGTGCACACTTGTAGTCCCAGCAACTCAGGCTAGACTCAGTAATTTAACAAGGTCCTGTCTCAAAATAACAATTTTTGAAAAAGGGTTGAAGGTTTAGTCAGTGGTAGAACAGAAAAAAAGATACTGCTTCTTAAAATCCAAAATTTTAGATTCACTGATGCACGCAGTAGGAATGACCAACTTTTCATCTAATTATCATGGCAATATGAAACACAGATTTTCATATTTGTATTACAAATTACAATTACATCCTTTAATGAAGAAAAATCTGTACTGAAAAACTTTGATTGAACCAATTAAAAACAATGGAGAGTGTCTTATAACCCAAAGTAAAGTAAAAAACTTGATTTCTTCAGTACTGAAATATTATAGTCTAATCTTCTCTTTAGTTTATTATATAATGTCAATGTATTTTAAAAGTTAATGTCACATAGATATTTTGTAATAGGCATGGGATTTATATTCAGTGTTATTATAGTTTTCAACTATTTTCCTTTTTTTAATTTTTTTTAGTTGTCGATAGACCTTTATTTACTTATATGTGGTTCTAAAAATCAAACCCAGGGCCTCACACATGCCAGGTAAGTGTACTACTGCTGAGCCACAGCCACAGCCCCCTCAGCTATATTCCTTTTAAAATGCCTAAAATCAAATGTCACTTTCTTGATATTTACATCTATGTCACATAGAATGTTTCCATAGAATCAATAAATCACCTGTGCTGTTTGAATTTCCAACTTTAATTATAGAAAACATAGATCAATGAAAATACAGCTCCTGCTAATCTTAAAAGATACTTTACTGAAATGGAAGATATTTTGCTAAATATAGAGAAGTCAAATAATTAAATCATTTATCCATTCTGTTATACAGGTTTTACATTTTGAGGGAATGTTGGAAGAAATGTTAAACATGATATATACATTTTTAATTGATGTTTTATTTTTTATTTCATTTCATTCATAAAGATTCATTCCTCTGGAAATTTTATTCTTTCAAATTTCTTCTGTGCTGAAATTCATAAATGAATTCACCTTGCTAGACAATCACACTTTAATACAAAATTTATTTAACACATCTACATTTTCCATGGAATCAAAGGAATTGACAACAAAATATCTGAGGACTATCTCCTTCCTGTGTATATTGATTTTTTTCATTAAACCAAGATGACTCTTTCACATTGCTTCACAAAGTATAACTAATTCTCAAAATTTCAGTCAAGATAATATCTGGGTATGCTATTGTACATGTTAGAAATAGCTTTTTAAGAGAATATCTTTCTTGATGATCCATAAGGAATCATTCACTCAACCACCCATGAGGCTTTTGTAGACATTAACTTGACAGACAATTTAAACCCCCATTTAGATTGTGGTGTGCATGCATGCATGAGAGCATGAGTGCGCATGCAAGTGCACACACACACACACAAACACACACACACACACTCATACTTTTTTTGGTCGATTTTTCCATCTTCTAGAAGGTCACTGAAAACAATCTGAAGTGTTTTAATTAGCCTAATTTTTCTGAACCCTTTGTCATATTTATTATCCTATACACTGTACAAAGTCAACAAATATGCTGGTTTGCCTCTGTTGTATAATTGAAACCTATTTATACTGGATAGGGTTTTTGAAGTTAAAAATAAAAGTTAAAATTTTTCATTGCTTCCAGAAGCTTATACTATCTGCTATTTTTTTTTAAAATTGATTTAAATCACATCTCATTTTGGATTCATTTGGGATCTATGTCGTACAGTATCAATTGATACAAATTTTCTGTTCAGTGTCACATATTTCTGATAAAGTCAACATAAGCCTAGGTACTGTATACATTTATTTTAGGAGGACCTTTGTGGAGTCAGGAGAACTGTTTCAGTCTTGGCTCTGGCACTTCCAGTCTGTAATATTGAACAAATTACTTACATCCTGTAGGGTTCCATTTTCTTCTCTATAAAATGGAGATAATGCCATCCCACCCGAGTGTAGGAATCAACCAAACTAACGTAAAATTACTTTGATGACTTCAAAGCATTTTCATGGTCCTATTTACAGAGTAAAACTAATATCCATACACTGCTTGGAAATACATTTATTTGTAAAAGCAACTCTATAAAGGAAAGCATGACATGTAATGTGAGAACATGAGGGAAATAACGGAACAATGTAAAGAAGTCTAAGTTTAAGGATCTTTAAACAGCATGACAATAATACAACAGAAGAACCACAGCAGAAGTAACATGTTAATATTGTATATCTTAGATTTTCTTTGAACCATTCAATTAAGGAATTTCAAATAGAACAATTAATCAGTGTAGAGAGCATAACAAAAAATAAAAATGATGCAATATTTCTAGTCCTATTAGCTTATTTTTCTCCTCCATTCTCTGAGACATATTCTATTTAAAAATAAAGTCAATAAGAGACTCCACAAATCAGCCAATTAGATTAAACTGGAACTCCTGTTCTAACTTAATGTTTTTGAAGGGCTCATCATCCAATAAAAGGTTTCCTATTACTTGGTCAAATATATAGCATCACGCTAGCCTTTATTCTACCATTGAGGATGCACAAAGTATAGCATTAACCACAAGAAAGAATGACCACCTCTTGAAACAAAGAGTAAAACTATGTGTTTTTCAGCAGTCTACATCATAAAAATGAAATTTGTACTTTGACTTATAAATATCTAAGATGATTGGTATGGACCAATCATCAAACTTTAAATTGATCTGAATTGAGATTACTAACAATTCTTATGTGTTGCATCAAACAGGCACAATGACATCAACAAGGTACTCAAGGACATTAGGAAGGCAAAGGGCTAAGACCATGTGTGCAAGCTGAAAGGATTCATCAAGGTTGGGATATTCTGTTTGGTTAGATTCCCTTGTTCCTAATATATATGACACACAGAAGACTTGCTGTCACACACACACACACACACACACACACACTCACACCATCAGATAAACCCATATTTGAACACTATTATGATTTTCTGATAAACCCACCTACTGTCAATCAGAGTTGGACAAACAATTTCAGCCCCAGCCTTTCCTGTGTTCACATCCAACTCTCATTTACAACATGAGGTTTAGACATGCAGGGCTTCAATTCCTGTACAAGAGTAAGGTTAGATGATAACATCTCCACTTTGCCACTTGGTCATTAGGCATGCCAAGGATCAGCATCTCATCTCTCTCTCTGGAGATGACTCCCAGAAAAACTGTAACTGGTCCTTACAGTACTCATTTCCTTGGAAAAGCAAGTGGTCCCTGCTGACAAGAGGCTTCCCTGCCCTGTGTTCCAGAGTATTTTACATTGAAAGGAAATCACTATAATCAAATATCTACCTCTTTCTTGCTGCTAAAACGAGGTACTTTCTTCCTAGAATTTTGCAGGGACTACTGATACACACACTCTCTGGATACAGACACACTAACACACACCTACACAGTGTAAACTCCCACAGCGTCCTGGCTCCCTCCTTCCAACACTTCCCCCTTCCTGCTCCTAAGAATTGCTGAACATTTTTCTCCAAACTCTCCAAGTCACCCACGTATTTTTTTCTACCCTTTTGCTGTTCAGTTTATTTCCCAACTTGACAAAGAGAAACTCAGTTGTTCTCAGGATTTAGCTGCAATCCGGTGACCAGGCTGTCTTATCCACTCCCTACGCCATCCTCTCCAGTGAGAACTGCAAGGCTGACCCCTCCTCACTCTGGGGTGAGTGGACAGATTACTGGGTGCTTTCTGGCTAGAACCCCCTCCCCATCTTCACCTTTCCTCTCTTTCACCTTAGAGTAAACGGGAATTCGCTGTTTAATCTCAATGCCAGGGTGGGATGGAAGCCTGTGGGGAGAGGAGAGGTGCTTGGTACAAATAACTGGATAATGCGTGCATACAGACACAAAAAATCCCGATGAACAATCATGTCATACTTTCGGGGTCTATTACACACACCTGAATCTTACCCTCTCAATCAAGGATAGCCATGCCCTGTTCGCCAGCCCCCAATATCCAGAATATAATTTGACCCTGTGTGCAGCACTGGTGGTGATAAATAAAGCAGCTAGGGGGATTTGAGTAGAGAGGAGGTGACCTTTTGAAAGAATGGGGGAAGGGACGATCTCCACTCACAGCCGGAGTCACTGGGACAGGACATCCTGGATTTCTTCAGGCCAGGCAGGTATCCAGTCTACACCGCGAAGGACGTGGGGTCCATTGAGCAGAAGTACAGGTAGCGCTTGGTATCCTAGTAGCCGCGATGCTGGCCCCACTGGAGGTGTAGCGGCCAAGGGCAGCCCCAGGTGGAGGCAAGGACTGCAGTAGGTAGGGGGAGGGGGCGGCAGCGGTGGCTGCAGCGGGTTCTTGGGCTGGGGTGAGGGCCATGGCGGTGCGGGCAGGTGGTGTTGGGGCTACAGAAGGCGGAACCTGGAGCTGCTGAAGCGGGTACTGGTGCTGCTGCTTGTACCTCCAGAGGTGCTTGGGGGCTTTGAGTGTGGCTACTCCATGCTCCTGCCCTCTGCCTCCATCCTGGCTCGCAATTCTCCACTCCCTGCTTCCCAGCTGGGGATCACTGGGATGGCACAAGCACCTCCTTGATGCTGCCACTGCTGCTGCTTCTGGAGGCGAGCAGAGGCTTGGCTCAGCTTCCGACTTGAAGCCATCAGAGACTTGAGGCTACAGAGAGGGGGGTCTGCCAGCGGGAGCGATCACTAATGCAATAGGGCTCCCTTCACAAAAATAGTGGCAGAGACGGGATCCCGGGCTCAGAAAGTCACCAAGACTGGGGAGCCTAGTGAGAGGTTTTGCCAAGGGTTGGTCCCTCCTTCCTCCCTTTCTTTCCTTCTGTACTTGGGTCGCTGGAGGCTAGAGAAGGAATTGGTAGCAGCTACAGCTGCAGAACCAGCAGTGGCAACTTTAGCCGCCTTCTGGGTCCAAGGATCCCAAACCCTGATCTCAGAGCTCCTGAAAAGTTGGACAGCTCCCGACCTAGGAGCCCAAGCTCTGACTTTCTCTTAAACCACTCAGCCAGTCAGGATCAGACCTGTGCTCCTGATCCTTCCCCTCCAGGTACCTGCATCTCCCTCCCCCCACTGCTTTTCACTGCCTGGGAAGGGAGGTTGATCTTCACCTCTGCTTGCCTCAGTCCTCTTTGAGAAATGGAGTTTTCCTGGCTAGTTTTCAGACCTTCCAAAACAAAAGATGTGACCTGACAAGGTTGTCCAGAGTAATATGAGCTCGTCGCTGGGGGAAAAAATAAAAGATCTGGATGAAGATACAATATTTAGGATTAATTCAGTCTCTTTCCCTGACATAGGATAAAATATTGCATGGATCTTTCTCACAGCAGGGAGAATGTGCCTAGTATCTTGGCCTGGAGCGTAGTCTTAGCTGGAAATCAAGAGGAGCAGTTCTTAATTATAGAGCCAAGGCTGAGGTCGCTGGCCACAGTGAAGGCTGGGCACCTTTACCATTACAAACTTGCGGTTATCTTCAACAGTTACTAACCTAAGAGCCTGCCTGCAATTTGCCTTTCTGCCAATTACAGCAGAACACAGCTCTATTAACAAAGTGTTACAAAACGTTTTTACCATTATTATTCCAGGGGATTTAGAGTCATATTTGATTCTACAATCCAAATTCAACCTTTATCTTCCACTAGTATCTTAGAATTTTCCATTTAGTATCTTCCTGAAATCTTGAATATTTTTAAGAAACCAAGAGAATTTCAGAGAAACACATAATCATATTTATCTATACCTTTTTAATAGTACTATATTACTTAGAGATCAGAGTCATTTACTCACTGTTAAAATAGTTCTAGATTAGACTTCGTGGAAGTCACCACAGTACCATCCATTATTTGACATATATTTAGGACTCACAGTAGTTTGTAGGCAGAATGATTATTCTATTCTTTGCATGCAGTCTTAACATAATTGAATATGTATATTTCATGCATATTATATGATTAATACTAAAGAACACCAGACTTGGGAACACCGTATACCACTCTTCAAAATGCTGAAAATCCAATGCTCTCCACCTAGTGAATTTTTGGTATACATGGCATTTGGGGATAAAAAACAAAAATAAATTCTCACTTCATTCATTAATAAGAATAGTACATGGAATGTACATGTGTCCTGTTCGTTAAATGTCAGCAGTTCAATATAATATTGTGCAAAAGAACCTTACCATCTCTGTGTTGTTTATTAATGATTGTATATTAATGATTGTAAATGTCTCTGTCCTTCAACTTTGGTATGGGCACTCTGCTCATATGTGGCCTATGCACAAAACCTGAGCAAGGCAGTCTAAGAGGATAAAGCCAAAATCTCCCAAGAACCAATTTTCCTGTGAAAGGCTGTAAAAGGTACACTCCCCATATAGAAAAAAAGTATGACTACCAGCAGTGTCCACAGTATTTTCTATGCCTCAGAGTGCATTGAGTCAGCATCTACCCAAATGTGAAAGGAAAGAGAAGGAAGTGTTTTGCAGTATAAACTGCTTTTTGTTTCCTTTTAATTCATTGCACTATTTACATTTGGAACCATTTCAAAGAAGTATACAACTTTCTTATTTCCTCTGAAATGTGTGCCACCTTTTTTCCACTAGAATGATACCAAAATGAAACTCCTAACTTCTCAAATGCTAACAGTGCAAGTGATTTTTGATCCTCTTTCTAGATTAAACTGAATATTTCAAATATAATCGGATTCTCACGCTTCTTTTAATTCATGTACACTTTCTTGTCTCCATATTCCCCATTCATTTCTAAAACAGAATCTTTTAAATTAATAAATTGTTTTAAGTGTATAATTACAATCAACATCTTTAAATACAAAAAAAAAAATCACTTAATATGCTCCCAACTTGAAAAGTCTTTTCAATTTCTCTTATAATCTCAGAAAATTATTAATAGTAATTTTATTGTGTAGGATATGAAGTTACAATCTGCATTCTGTCTTTTATATACAAAATAGTACTCCTATTACACACCCACGGAATCTTGTGATGTTTTTAATGATATATCATTTAACACAATGATCTCTCTCTCTCTCTCTCTCTCTCTCTCTCTCTCTCTCTTAAATTAAAGATAGCAGTTTGATGGATCTATCATGTTTGGAAGAATTCTAAATATCATTGTCATCAGTAGTTATCAACATTTACTACACATAGGAGATGTGCCTGTGGAGCTTTCTGAACCTTAGACCAGTGATCCCAAATTTTGATGTCATCAGAATCAAGTGGAGAGCTACTTTAGGATACATAGGCTCAGGCTCCTTAGAGTATAGTACTTGGAGCTTCATTCTTTCATCAAATTTTCAAATGATTTTGATTCACAATAAAGCTTAGGAACAGTTTACTATCCTTAATAGTTGCTGTGACTAATAAAATCTGTATTTCTGTGGCAGAACTGTATCATCAATATTTTAAAAAACATGTCATGTTCCAGGCATTGTGGTGCACACCTGTAATCCCAGCCATTTAGGAGGTTGAGACAGAAAGATTTCAAGTTCAAAGCCAGCCTCAGCAAAAAGCAAGGCATTAGCAACTCAGTGAGACCCCATCTCTAAATAAAATATAGAAAAATTTGGGGATGTGGCTCAATGGTGGAGTGCCCCTGAGTTCAATACCTGGTACAAAAAAAAAAAAAAAAAAAAAAACAAAACTATCAGATGATTTTATGTATCATTAACTACTAATGCAGCCCTATTCTCTCACTGTATGGATGCCAAACACACATGGTTCTGTTAGCTGTCTTGTCAGTGTGTCTCAAATACTTCCAGGCAAATCAGCATATAAGCCCAGCTGTCATAAAAAATATATGCTTGATTTATTACTATAGTTGTCTCTATGTTGAAAGAAAATCTTACACTCTTCAGTGGTTGAGTATTCTCAGCCTTCCATTTAAGAACTTTTACTTAATCCAGATATTTCCTAATTTCAGTTAAAACAACAAAAATGTAAAATATTCAATAGACCCATTTACTGTCTCTGATTCTATGTCACCTCAATTATCTATCTTTTCCCACCAATTGACCACAGATCTTAAACTTTTATAAAGCATACGTCTGAGAAAATCTTTGTGAATTATTAGTTTGTGAATTAGTATATGGGACATCTTTCAAAGCTATCCATAATTACACACTCTGCATATTTGAATAAAAATTGGGAAAGCAGTTATATAAATGATCAGGGTCATTTCCCTGAACAAATCTAAACAAGCAGTTAGTTGGTGTCATTACTTTTAGATGGAGATTACATACTACCATCTTTTTCAAATCTTCCCCAATGATACAATCAATCACTAAATGTTCTGCTGGTAAATTAGCAAGAAAGAATATTCCTGTCAATAATTATCTGGCAGAAATGTTGTCAATGAAAAAATAGCATATAGCAAGCACCGTTTCTATCCCAAACAGAATAAACTGATAAGCTGCAATAACTAAGGGTTCCTTTATCTCTGGGTGATGAAAAATTTAAATGAGACTTTAATCTGTATATATTCTATGCATTACCATTTTGTTTATTGATTCATAACTTTAAAATTAGAAAATTTTATCATCAGATGTTGTCTTATACAATGCCCAACTGTCATCTAACTAGAAATATCCAAAGAATTCAGATTTCACCCAAGTCTTCAATGTTGAATAGAAATGTTGTATAGACATTTCTTTGTTATATACAAAGGGCTCTTGCCATTGTAAACATCTACAGAGACATTAGGTAGTATGTATCATCAATATCACCACTATAATAAGTACCAATATTTAAGTTTTGATTCCATTGTTTCCAATATATTAAGCCTTTGTGATTTTTCCTCCAACATAAAATAAATACCAATATAAAATTTGTGTTAAACTAAGACATTTTGCAATTGAATACATTGGTTTTCCATTAGCACACTAATGTAAATTTAACAGTGTGTTAATCTCAAACTGGCTGGTAACTCATTATAATCAGAAACCAATTTTGAAATTTTCTATTGAAACTGGTCTTGTCAATTCAAGTTAAAAATATTGCTTACCTACTATTCAATTTCCTTGTAGACTTTGGTATTTTATTCATGAATATATACCAAAAATACCATCCTTATGAAGCTTTGTTTCTTATAAGGGAATAAATAAATAAGCAACTATAATTAGGGGAGAGAATGAATGAATGAACAGTACATGTTGATATGGATATGAAGTGTCTACATGGAAACACAGATGAAAATTCTAATTCTTAAGGCTCAGAGAGTCTTCTCAGAGAGAGAGACATCTATGCTGAATTTCAAGTATAGGGTGAAATTATATTTTCTCATTGTATATAAATGTGTGTCACTATACATGTGTGTCTTCCAAACACTGTTCATACACTATTTCTTTAACATTGAAAGAATATACTGTTTTATTTGCATTTTTCAATTTTGAAAATCAGGGTGAACCTTCCAAAAGGTGCTAAAAGAACTCTGCTAGCCCCTTGTAGATATTGAGTACAACCAAGGTGACATCTGAGAGACACCTTATTGTATCAACCTTAATTCATTCATTCAACCAATATTTATTGAACACTTAACACATGACAAATACTAAGTTCTGGCTATACAGAAGTCAATAAAGAAGGTAAAATTCCCAATTCTTTTGTTTTAATTGGAAGAGATAAACACTCAAATGCATATTTAAATATGTAGATGCGGCTTTTAAGAAGCAAACTGAAGCAAATTAAGAAGTTCAAGCCTGATGTTTAGGGATGTTATTTTGTGCAGAACAGTTAAGGATGGCTTTCCTGATAGAGCAACATTTGAACAGAAACCTGAAGGAAGCAAGTGGGCCAGTTTTCTAAAATATAGGAAAATTCAGTGGAATGATACTGAGTAATAGAAAAGCAACTGTTAGCCTGGGATGAAGTGAAGTAGAGGCTGTTTAGAAATAGTGACAATTCAAGGAAGTCCACTTGGCCATGATATAGATGTTGGATTTGTTGTTTGTATTCATATAACTATCACAGTTCCTTATCCTATTGTAGACTATTAGACATAAGGATTTGAAAATTTGTTGCCTTATCATTGAAATGACTACAAAAGCATGGTCAATTATATAGCTGCAATATACATGAGTAGAAGTTTCAAATCCCTCAGATTTCATAGAACTTCCAAAGTGATTTGTGAACCTGAATGATAGTTATTCAGGTGCTAAGTTTCCATCTTTCAAAATCTTCTAGTTGACTTTAAGATGTTTAATTTCTAGTTGCTGATAATTGAATTTTTTTTAAAAAAAGTATGCATTGAAATATCACTCTCAATCTCAAGATGCAAAGAGATTACAAGAAAAAGGTTATAACTATGAAATTAGGCCCACTTACCAAAGGACAAAATAATAGAAGGATCTTTAGATTCTCAATGTGAAGAAGATTTAATCGTTCACTTTGAGATGCTGAAAAGTAACATGGTAGGCATTTATATGGCAATATGTAAGTGTACTTCATTCATTTTAGAAAATGTAAATTTAAAGTAACAATTTGAATTTTTAAAACCCTCTATTAAATTCAGTTGCATGTTATAATTAAGAAAATTTTTTTTAAGATAGACCTCCTGGTGTCCAAACTTGAATGTGCAAAAATGTGCAAAAACCACAGCAAGAGAGCATTTTATATCTAGTATGTCAGCAAAAAAGCCTGGTGATATCATTGGAAAAGATGTTGACAAGGGAAGGACACACTGCAGGTGGAAAATGATTTGCTGATATCTGGTCAAGGTTAACATTCACATGTTTGATTCATAATTCTACTCTTGGGTGCATAGCAGAGAAAATATCTTAATATGCAAACACACAGGTACAGACAGGTCAAGTGCAGACAAATGTTTATCAATTAAAAATTATCAATGTAAATGTTATATCGTGCAGCCAAGAATGACTACACAAGGCAACTTGGATTAATCTGACATGAATCTTATAAAGCTCAAGAAAATAAGGAAAAAGTAAGAAAACAAATAAAAGAGACCAAGGAAAACAAAATAATACATTTTATATACAATGCTCCTCAAACTAATGTATATAAAAATCACTTGGGTTCTAAACAAATGAAGATTCTGTTTCAATAGTTCTGGGGAAGAGTGGATTCAGGGATTCTAAAAAGTTTTCTGATGGCGTCAATGCTACAGGCCTGGAAAGCATACTTGAAAGACAAAGTTTTAGAGTACATACACATATGTGGTTTTATAAATACTATTTAAGAATTGGAAGGTCACATGGTTCACAAAATTTCAGATGGTGGTTACCTGGAGAATGGAGAAGGAAAAGATGGTACATGAGAAAATGTAGATGTTCAGAGAAAGAGACAATAAATGAAGGCATTGCTGATCAAAAATTATATTATCTGTAACTACATCTGTGTTACAGATAATTGCAAATATTAGGTATTGAATAGTAAAAAAACACAGAGGCTATAGTAAAAACATCACAGGGCAAAGAAGCATATTGTCACCAACAGAACAGATAAAAATGAGAGAGATAGGAAGAAGCAGAACACACATGGAACTGAATATTCCATCATTAGAAGAGAAAACTTTAGTGCATTGTAAGCACTCCATGTTGGTAACCCAAATTTAAACTTCTGGGTAAAGGTTTCAAATTGTAGCATAAACAAAGTAGGGAATCCATACAGAACTCAAGCTTAAAAATAAGTACTGAACCTCTTTAAAATAGAGCTCATCTTCCTTTCAAAATTTAGTTTTTAAAGTAACACTAACTCAGGTAAAATTTTTTATAAAAAGATGAGTTGCTCTCAAATGCAAGAAGAACTTGTTCTATTCACTGTTTCCCCCATCTTAGCATGCGTATGTACTTACATCTCCTTTAGTCCTCCAAAAATTATATTTCTTAGGGTCAGAAAGTGGTTTCATTTATCAAGTGTCTTCCATTAAAATGTAATATTTCTTATTATCTAACATTTTAGCTATTAGCAAACACCACAGCAGGGATTTCTAACAACTAGCAAAGATTCAAGATAGTTGCCTAAGGATCAGTAAATGAATTTGACAGGGAAGAGATAAGAATTAAGTTAATGATTGAAGATGGATAGTGACAGAGAAAATTTTCTAATTTCTAATATCACCTCAGGTTCTCTGAATGGTTCTGGTGTTTAAAAGTTTTCCAAAAACCTGGAAAGGAGGCACTGGGGCAAGGTCAAAAGATATGAAATGTGGGGTACTTAGATTCTAATGATAACAAATGTTTATTGAGTTTACATGAGATAGGAATTGTTCTACTTTTTAAGAATTAATTTATGGCTGGAGACTCAACATGGTGGCGGGCAGGGAGGCAGCGTTTTCAATACCTAATCAACGACGTGGACAGAGAGACACATTAGAACATTTAGATTCTACCTGCTGAGAAACTCCCAGCAAAATTCTGCTGAAGTGAGACCTGCTGGGGAATTTGGGATTATTGGAGGTGACAGCTTGCCCCAGATGGGTGAATTTCGTCCACGTGGTGTGGAGGTCTGGGCTGCTCCACCCGCTGCTACCTGGCGACCAGCACAGTAGGAGGTGGTTCCGCACTCCCTGGCAGAGAGACCCTATGAAGAGGTTGCTAACCAAGCCTTCATGAAAAAGCGAACCCGAAATGAATCCGAGACTGGGACAGAACAGAGACAGGCCAGACCCACCCCTCTCATCAGACACTCTGGCAATGAGTCTGGGGCCCGCCATAGCAGAGAGCTGACTTCACCAGAATTCTTCAGATGAGATATCTTCCCAGCGGAATCAGCTTTAGCAGGTGTGTGACTCCCACCCCCACCAGATATATACAGCTGGGAAACCTCAAAAATTTCACCCCAGAGCTCTGTGGGCATGACTGTAGGGGGTGAGGGAAGCAGATGGGACTCCCGATCCCCAACTCCCCCTACTACCAGTGGGGACACCCAAGGCCTTAGCCACCAGTTCCCGGGGGAGTGGACACCAAAGGGGTCCGGGCAAATTAAACTGTCGGTTCCCAGATCACCGCTCCACAACCCTGAGTTCTGGATGAATGACAGAGAGAGTGCTCAGTCATTCGGGAAATAGGGCAGCAGTGGGGCTGCAAGTGTAACCAGATCCTTGGAGATTGTCTCCTGTGAGCAGGGCATGGCTGGCTGGCAGGAGGAAGGGGGGAGGGGCCGGAGAAGAGAAACAGCTCTGGACTAACAGGACTAGAGAGAGGACCAGAAGGGGAAAAGGAATTGCCTTACAGGGATTGCTGCCAGCACATAGAGGGCAGAAGCTCGGCCTACTGGAAGAGAAGATAATAGAACTCTAAGATTTCATTTATCTTTTTTTCTTTTTTTGCTTTTTTCTTTCTTTCTTTTCCCTTTTCAATTTTTATTGTTCTTTCCATTCTCCTCTGTTTTACCTATCTTTGTCTCCCTCTTTCTCTTTAAGGACTCATTCCTTCCTCTTCCCCCTAACTTTCATCCCAAGCATAACGACTTTCATTACATGTAATTTTCTAAATGCAAATAGTTGATTGTTTCAAGGCTGTCTATAGGGCTCTTAAATACCTAGCTCTTACCAAATACCCTGATAAATTCACCTGTTAATATCCCCCTTCAGTAGAGCAATCTTCAAAAGTAGCCAAGACATACTAACCTTCATACCATCATAGTACCCAACCTAAACATAAAGTCCTAAGATCAAACAAGAGATCTTTATATGCCTACAGAATCCATAAGACTTTTATGAATCAAATGAATCATCTTTAAATTACAATAAAGCCCAACATCTCTAGGCATAGTCTCCCACCACAAAGGAGACACCACAGAGATATACAAAAACAAAACAAATTTATAGGAGAAAACAGAAACACAGCAGTTAAACAGAGTTGGAAAGTAATGTGAACACCTTGAAAAAACATGGGAAAAAAATACAAACAATGCAGGACAACTTAGATTTACAGAAGAACATAGAGGCATCAGAAAAATGGACAGAGAAAGAACTCAAGGCATATCTGACTCAGATGGAATGTATTCTCAAAGAAGTCAGTAGACAGCCAGTCCAAACAATGAAAGAATATTTTGAAAATGAATTGCATTAGCAGATTCAAGAAGCAAAACATGAACTCTACAAGGAGATAGAGATTTTTTAAAAAAATCAAACAGTAATCCTAGAAATGCAGGAAACCATAAACCAAATCAAAAACTCAAATGAGAATATTACAAATAGACTAGATCAAATAGAAGTCAGAACATCAGATAATGAAGACAAAATTTATCAACTCAAAAAGAATATAGTCAACGCAGAAAGGCAGGTAAGAAACCACAAGCAAAACATCCAAGAGATATGGGCTGTCATAAAAAAAAAAAAAAAAAAAAAAAAAAAAAAAAAAAAAACAACTTAAGAGTCATTGGCATAGAAGAAGGTAGAGAGGTCCAAAGCAAAGGAATGAAGAATCTGTTGAATGAAATGATCTTAGAAAACTTTCCAGATATGAAAGATGGAATGGATTCCCATATCCTAGAAGCCTACAGGACCCCAAACATATAAAACCGTAATAGACCAACTCCAAGACACATTATTATGAAGATATCCAAAATACAGAACAAGGAGAGAATATTAACAGTTACAAGAGAAAGGATGTAGATTACATTCAGGGGTAAACCAATTAGGTTAACGGCTGATTTTTCATCACAGACGTTGAAAGCAAGAAGATCTTGGAACAACGTATTTCAAATGCTGAAAAATAATGGATTCCAACCAAGAATACTGTATCCAGCAAAATTAAGCTTCAGGTTTGAAAATGAAATTAAAATATTTCACGATAAACAAAAGTTAAAGAATTCACAGCCAGAAAATCAGCACTGCAAAGCATTTTAAGGAAAATACTACAAGAAGAGGAAATGAAAATCAGCACCCAAAACTAATAGTGGGAGGAAACACAGTAAAGGGGGGGGGTTACCAAAGAGGAAAAACTAGCCAAATTAAAATAAATAAATAAATAAACATGACTGGAAGTGCAAACCATATGTCAATAGTAACCCTAAACGTTAAGGGCTTAAACTCACCAATCAAGCGACATAGGCTAGTAACTTGGATTAAAAAAAGCAGATCCAACAATATGCTGCCTTCACGAGACTCACATGACAGGAAAAGAAGGTGAAAGTTTGGAAAAAATCATACCACTCATATGGTCCTCGGAAGCAAGCAGGTGTGGCCATACTCATATCGAATAAAATCAACTTCAAACCTAAGTTAATCAAAAGGGATAAAGAGGGACACTATATACTGTTAAAAGGAACCATTCACCAACAAGTCATAACAATTATCAATATATACACACTAAATAATTGTGCTGCAACATTCATAAAACAAATTCTCCTCATGTTCAAGAATCCAATAGACCACAACACAATAATTATGGGTGATTTCAACACACTGCTCTCACCATTGGACAGATCCTCCAGACAAAAGTTGAATAAAGAAACTATAGAACTCAATAACAAAATCAATAACCTAGACTTAACTGATATATATATATATATATATATATATATATATATATATATATATAATATATCAACCATCATCAAGTGGATATACGTTCTTCTCAGCAGCACATGGATCCTTCTCAAAGATAGACCATAATATGCCATAGGGCAACCCTTAGTAAATATAAAGTTGTGGAGATAATACCATGTATCTTATCTGATCATAATGGAATGAAACTGGATATCAATGATAAAAGAAGGAAGAAAGAATCCTGCATCACCTGGAAAATGAACACTATGTTACTGAATGATCAATGGGTTACAGAAGACATAAAGGAGGAAATCAAAAATTCTTAGAGATAAATGAAAATACAAAGACAACATATTGGAATCTATGGGACACAATGAAAGCAGTTTTAAGAGGGAAATTCATTGCCTGGAGTTCATTCCTCAAAAAAGAAAACAACAACAAATAAATGATCTCACACTTCATCTCAAAACCCTACAAAAAGGAAGAACAAAACAACAGCAAATGTAGCAGAAGGCAAGAAATAATTAAAATCAGAGTGGAAATCAATGAAACTGAAAAAAAAGTAACCATTGAAAAAAATTAATAAAACTAAAAGTTGATTTGTTGAAAAAATAAATAAGATCTACAGACCCTTAGCCATGCTAACAAAGAGAAGAAGAGAGAGAACTCAAATTACTAACATACGGGATGAAAAAGGCAATATCACTAGAGACACTACAGAAATACAGAAGATAATTAGAAATTATTTTGAAACCCTATATTCCAATAAAATAGAAGATAGTGAAGATATTGATAAATTTCTTAAGTCATATGATTTGCCCTTATTGAGTCAGGAAGATACACACAATGTAAACGGACCAATAACAAAGGAGAAAATAGAAGAAGCCATCAAAAGACTACCAACCAAGAAAAGCCCTGGACAGGATGGGTATACAGTGGAGTTTTCAAAACCTTTAAAGAAGAATTAATACCAATACTTTTCAAGTTATTTCAGGAAATAGAAAAAGAAGGAGCTCTTCCAAATTCTATCTATGAGGACCACATCACCCTGATCCAGAAACCAGAAAAAGACACTTCAAAGAAAGAAAACTACAGACCAATATCTCTAATGAACCTAGATGAAAAAATCCTCAATAAAATTCTGTCGAATCGGATACAAAAGCATATCAAAAAAATTGTGCACCATGATCCAGTAGGATTCATCCCTGGGATGCAAGTCTGGTTCAATATACGGAAATCGATAAATGTTATTCACCACATCAATAGACTTAAATATAAAAACCACATGATCATCTCGATAGATGCAGAAAATGCATTCAATAAAGTACAGCATCCCTTTATGTTCAAAACACTAGAAAAACTAGGGATAACCGGAATTTACCTCAACATTGTAAAAGCTATCTATGCTGAGCCTCAGGCTAGCATCATTCTAAATGGAGAAAGACTAAAGGCATTCCCGCTAAAATCTGGAACAAGACAGGGATGCCCTCTCTCACCACTTCTACTCAATTTAATTCTCGAAATACTAGCCAGAGCAATTAAACAGACATAAGAAATTAAAGGCATAAAAATAGGAAAAGAAGAACTTAAATTATCACTATTTGCGGGAGACATTATTCTATACCTAGCAGACCCAAAAGGGTCTACAAAGAAACTACTAGAGCTAATAAATGAATTAAGCAAAGTGGCAGGATATAAAATCAACACGCATAAATCAAAGGCATTCCCGTATATTAGCGATAAATCTTCTGAAATGGGAATGAAGACAACCACCCCATTAATGATATCCTCAAAAATAAAATAAAATAAAATACTTGGGAATCAACCTAACAAAAGAGGTGAAAGATTTATACAATGAAAACTACAGAACCCTAAAGAGAGAAATAGAAGAAGATCTTAGAAGATGGAAAAATATACCCTGTTCATGGATAGGCAGAACTAGCATCATCAAAATGGCGATATTACCAAAAGTTCTCTATAGGTTTAATGCAATGCCAATCAAAATCCCAATGGCATTTCTTGTAGAAATAGATAAAGCAATCATGAAATTCATATGGAAAAATAAAAGACCCAGAATAGCAAAAGCAATTCTAAGCAGGAAGTGTGAATCTGGCAATATAGTCATACCAGATTTCAAACTATACTACAGAGCAAAAGTAACAAAACAGCATGGTACTGGCACCAAAACAGGCAAGTGGACAAATGGTACACAATAGAGTACACAGCAACCAATCCACAAAATTACAACTACCTTATATTTGATAAAGGGGCTAAAAGCATGCAATGGAGGAAGGATAGCATCTCCAACAAATGGTGTTGGGAAAACTTGAAGTCCATATGCAACAAAATGAAACTGAATCCCTTTCTCTTGCCATGCACAAAAGTTAACTCAAAATGGATCAAGGAGCTTGATATCAAGTCAGAGACTCTGCATCTGATAGAAGAAAAAGTTGGCTCTGATCTACATATTGTGGGATCGGGCTCCAAATTCCTTAATAGGACACCCATAGCACAAGAGTTAATAACAAGAATCAACAAATGGGACTTAGTTAAACTAAAAAGTTTTTTCTCAGCAAGAGAAACAATAAGAGAGGTAAACAGGGAGCCTAAATCCTGGGAACAAATTTTTACTCCTCACACTCCAGATAAAGCCCTAATATCCAGAGTATACAAAGAACTCAAAAAATTAAACAATAAGATAATAAATAACCCAATACAAAAATGGGTCAAGGACCCTAACAGACACTTCTAAGAGGAGGAAACACAATCAATCAACAAGTACATGAAAAAATGCTCACCATCTCTAGCAGTCAGAGAAATGCAAATCAAAACCACCCTAAGATACCATCTCACTCCAGTAAGATTGGCAGCCATTATGAAGTCATACAACAACAAGTGATGGCGAGGATGTGGGGAAAAGGGTACACTTGTACATTGCTTTTGGGACTGCAAATTGGTGTGGTCAATTTTGAAAGCAGTATGGAGATTCCTTGGAAAACTGGGAATGGAACCACCATTTGACCCAGCTATTCCCCTTCTTGGACTATTCCCTAAAGACCTTAAAAGAGAGTACTATAGGGATACTGCTACATTGATGTTCATAGCAGCACAATTCACAATAGCTAGACTGTGTAACCAACCTAGATGCCCTTCAATAGATGAATAGATTAAAAAATGTGGCATTTATACACAATGGAGTATTACTCTGGACTAAAAATGACAAAAATCATGGAACTTGCAGGGAAATGGATGGCACTAGAGCAGATTATGCTAAGTGAAGCTAGCCAATCTCTAAAAAACAAATGCCAAATGTCATCTTTGGTATAAGGAGAGCAACTAAGAACAAAGCTGGGAGGAAGAGCATGAGAAGAATATTAACATTAAACAAGGATGAGAGGTGGGAGGGGAAAGGGAGAGAGAGGGGAAATTGCATGGAAATGGAAGGAGACCCTCATCATTATACAAAATTACATATAAGAGGAGCTGAAGGGAAAGTGGGGAAAAACAAGGGAGAGGAATGAAGTACAGTAGATGCCATACAGAGAGAAGATGGGAGGGGAGGAGAGGGGATGGGGGATAATAGAGGATAGGAAAGACAGCAGAATACAACAGACACTAGTATGTAAAAACGTGGATGTGTAACCAATGTGATTCTGCAATCTGTATACGGGGGAAACATGGGAGTTCATAACCCACTTGAAGCAAATATATGAAATATGATATGTCAAGAGATAGGTAATATTTTGAACAACTAATAATAAAAAATTTTAAAATAATTAATTTATTACTGTCTTCATTGCCCAAATAAGGACACTGAAGCACCAAGAAGCTAGTACCTTGTCAGAGGGAACACAGCATAGGCAATTCAGATTTGCAGTTCAGACAGCTATTTACAAAGCTGAAACCCCATACCTATGCTTCCTGCCTGACTCTGCAGCCCCAGAACCCAGTATTTTCTGTACAATGTCAATTTCCTTAGGAGTGCAATGAAGTGTTCTACTCAAGAGGATGGGGTTAAGTATCAGGCAGAACTAATATGAATTCTTGAAAGTTGTGTGATTTGGGGAAAGTTTTTTAACCTTGATAAGTCTTAGGTCCTCCATCTGTAAAATAGTTTAGTGACAAATTTTACATGATAGGATTTTGTAGGGATGAAATAAAGCAATCCATTTTATGCACTCAATTAGAATTTGCTGCTATTGTTATTACTAAGATTACCAGTGTAAACTCAGGTGTGTCTTTACTTAAGACTTTGTGCAAAATATTCTGCTGTACTATGTACATTTATATATATATATATATATATATATATATATATATATATATATATATATATGTGTGTGTGTGTGTGTTTGTGTGTGTGTGTGTGTGTGTGTGTTTATGTGTACGTAAAATAAACCACATATTTTCTTTCTTCCTCCCTGAATCACATGGCTGTTAAGAATGGAATGTTGAACTCCTGGTGTCTAACAGAAACTTTACATAGGAGAAAGGGCGATTCTTCCCATTTTGTAGAAACAATGCCATTCTAGGATTACCCATCCAATTTAAATTATTTAGCTCCAAGAGGCCTAAGAACATTTTAAGATAATTTTCCAAGACCACTAACTTCAATTCCTAATATAGTTATAGCTATTCTTAATTGAAAGATAAAAATGTCTAACTCATTATATCAAATGACTTTTCTTCAAGTGATAACAAATGTGTTACTTTCCAGCAGAACCACAATTCTCCCCTAAGATCTGAAGTAAACAAGACTTCAAAGGGGCTCCTGGCATTCATCCCAAAGAAATACATGTTTGCTGTAAAAGGGATAAAATTAGGATAATTACCTGGGGCACACTCACAAACTGACTTGGATTATAGCCCAGGTATTTACCTTGTTTGTGAATAGATTAGTACTTCTTTAAAAACAATTGAAAAATGCACTATTTATTTCAGGGGGAATGTTAAATTTCCATGTACCTCTTGAACATAATAGAAAAAAAAATAAGAACTTTAGAAGAGAAAAAATATAGAATGTACAATTCAAGATAGACTTTTTGATAGTTTTTGCTTGTTTATGCAGTCTTCTTACACACTTGCTATAGTGATACAAGACTTTATTTTATTTTAATCAATGTCATTTTGTCATAGTATTTGAGGAAAGAGAATAATATTAACGATTATTCTCTTAGAATGACACTATGATTTTTAAAAAACTGAAAGATTTTTCCCCTGCCTCAGCATATGGAAAATAGCATATTTTCTTCATGCATAAATAATAGAAGTCTCATCGTTTAAACACATTAAATTGTTCAGAATGCTTTGTGGATCATGCCAAATGTAGATCTAGATTCATTTGCAAGTAGCCTTTGTACAGGTCCAAAGATGTCAAATTATTGACCAATTGAAAACCACAGATTGGATTCACTGACCCAGTTCTTCATTGATGTTGGTCGAGTAACCCATATAATGAATCAACTTAGTTAAAATGGCAGAACCAGTAGTCTCTTTGCAGTTAAAGATTTTGTTTTGTTTTGTTTTAAAAAGCATGTCATCTATCCTATTTATTAGGAGAGTGGACTAATAATCATTGAGGAAATCATTGGGAAATAAGTAATAGTGTGCCAGAAGATGACTTCAGCACCCTTCATGTTAGCCCCAGCAGAATCAAGGGGAGGTGAGTCTGTCTAAACTCATGTTGATTGTGTCCCATAGATTCTGGTATGTTGTGTCTGTATTTTCATTGATCTCTAAGAATTTTTTGATTTCCTCCTTTATGTCTTCTGTAACCCATTGGTCATTCAGTAACATATTCTTCATTTTCCATGTGATGTAGGATTTTTCCTTCCTTCTTTGTAGTTCAGACAGCTATTTACAAAGCTCAAACCCCAGACCTCTGCTTCCTTTATCATTGATTTCCAGTTTCATTCCATTATGATCAGATAAAATGCATGGTATTATCTCCACCCCTTTATATTTACTGAGGGTTGCCCTATGGCATAATATATGGTCTATTTTTGAGAAGGATCCATGTGCTGCTGAGAAAAAAGTATATCCACTTGATGATGGTTGATATAGTCTATATATGTCAGTTAAGTCTAGGTTATTGATTGTGATATTGAGTTCTATAGTTTCTTTATTCAAACTTTGTTTGGAGGATCTGTCCAATGGTGAGAGAGGTGTGTTGAAGTCACCCATAATTATTGTGTTGTGGTCTATTTGATTCTTGAACTTGAGGAGAATTTGTTTTATGAATGTGGCACTATTCAATATAGTTCTCGAAACACTGGCCAGAGCAATTAGACAGATGAAAGAAATTAAAGGCATAAAAATAGGAAAACAAGAACTTAAATTATCACTATTTGCGGTTGACATGATTCTATACCTAGAAGACACAAAAGGGTATACAAAAAAAACTACTAGAACTAATAAATGAATTCAGCAAAGTGGCAGGATATAAAATCAACATGCATAAATCAAACGCATTTCTGTATATCAGCGACAAAACTTCTGAAACGGAAATGTGGAAAAACACTCCATTCACAATATCCTCAATAAAAATAAAATACTTGGGAATCAACCTAACAAAAGAGGTGAAAGATTTATACAATGAAACCCAAAAAACAGAAGTAGAAGAAGCAGAAGAAGATCTTAGAAGATGGAAAAATATACCCTGTTCATGGATAGGCAGAACTAACATCATCAAAATGGCAATATTACCAAAACTTCTCTATAGGTTTAATGCAATGCCAATCAAAATCCCAACAGCATTTCTTGTAGAAATAGATAAAGCAATCATGAAATTCATATGGAAAAATAAAAGACCCAGAATAGCAAATGCAATTCTAAGCAGGAAGTGTGAATCAGGCGGTATAGGGATACCAGATTTCAAACTATATTACAGAGCAAAAGTAACAAAAACAGCATGGTACTGGTACCAAAACAGGCGGGTGGACCAATGGTACAGAATAGAGGACACAGAGACTAATTCACAAAGCTACAACTATCTTATATTTGATAAAGAAGCTAAAAGCTTGCAATGGAGGAAGGATAGCATCTTCAACAAATGGTGTTGGGAAAACTGGAAATCCATATGTAACAAAATGAAACTGAATCCCCTCCTCTCGCCATGCACAAAAGTTAACTCAAAGTGGATCAAGGAGCTAGATATCAAATCAGAGACTCTGTGTCTGATAGAAGAAAAAGTTGGCTCCGATCTACATACTGTGGGGTCGGGCTCCAAATTCCTTAATAGGACACCCATAGCACAAGAGTTAATAACAAGAATCAACAAATGGGACTTACTTAAACTGAAAAGTTTTTTTCTCAGCAAGAGAAACAATAAGAGAGGTAAATAGGGAGCCTACATCATGGGAACAAATTTTTACTCCTCACACTTCAGAGACAGCCCTAATATCCAGAGTATACAAAGAACTCAAAAAATTAGACAATAAGATAACAAATAACCCAATCAAGAAATGGGCCAAGGACCTGAACAGATATTTCTCAGAGGAGGACATACAATCAATCAACAAGTACATGAAAAAATGCTCACCATCTCTAGCAGTCAGAGAAATGCAAATCAAAACCACCGTAAGATACCATCTCACTCCAGTAAGATTGGCAGCCATTATGAAGTCAAACAACAACAAGTGCTGGCGAGGATGTGGGGAAAAGGGTACTCTTGTACATTGCTGGTAGGACTGCAAACTGGTGTGGCCAATTTGGAAAGCAGTATGGAGATTCCTGGGAAAGCTGGGAATGGAACCACCATTTAACCCAGCTATTGCCCTTCTCGAACTATTCCCTGAAGACCTTAAAAGAGCATACTACAGGGATACTGCCACATCGATGTTCATAGCAGCACAATTCACAATTGCTAGACTGTGGAACCAACCCAGATGCCCTTCAATAGATGAATGGATAAAAAAAAATGTGGCATTTATACACCATGGAGTATTTCACAGCACTAAAAAATGACAAAATCATGGAATTTGCAGGGAAATGGATGGCACTAGAGCAGATTATGCTTAGTGAAGCTAGCCAATCCCTAAATAACAAATACCAAATGTCTTCTTTGATATAATGAGAGCAACTAAGAACAGAGCAGGGAGGAAGAGCAGGAAGAAAAGATTAACATTAAACAGATACATGAGGTGGGAGGGAAAGGGAGAGAAAAGGGAAATTGCATGGTAATGGAGGGAGACCCTCATTGTTATACAAAATTACATATAAGAGGTTGTGAGGGGAATGGGGAAATAAACAAGGAGAGAAACGAATTGCAGTAGATGGGGTAGAGAGGGAAGATGGAAGGGGAGGGGAGGGGGGTAGTAGAGGATAGGAAAGGTAGCAGAATACAACAGTTACTAATAGGGCATTATGTAAAAATATGGATGTGTAACCGATGTGATTCTGCAATCTGTATTTGGGGTAAAATTGGGAGTTCATAACCAACGTGATTCTAATGTATGAAATATGATATGTCAAGAGCTTTGTAATGTTTTGAACAACCAATAAAAAATAAATAAATAAACTCATGTTGATAGTTCAAATGAAGGTAGTTTGTCCCCCTAATGTAAAAGCTTCCAGTTTGTGGCAGTAGTTACTTTTCCCCCATCTTCCTTTTCTGTCTGTCTCTTTGTGCTTTGGATTGAAACTTCCCAGGTTCCCATTTATCTCTGTCTTTCTCCCCACATCCCCTTCCAAAGGTGAAAGCCTTCCTTTATTCACAATGAACATCCTTTTAAAACAAAAAGGAAAATGATCATTTATACTTAACTGAAACAGATCTGTACACTTTTATACACTGATCCATAACTCACTGAGGTACTTGAATTTCTTTGCCCTTTTCCTCCTTCTATTGATGGAATTAACAGCTTCAGTAATTTTAGGCAATACCATGCAAAATAAACATTTTTAGTTTCTAATACTGCTTTATACCTCACATTATCTTTGAAGGTAATCTTTGAAAATAACTCATTAATTGGAAAAAAATATTTTTATTCACATGTGTAAAGGAAGGCATAAAATGTAAGAAACCCCCAAAATTATTTTAAAGATGGGATTACATAAGTTGCTTTTTATTATTGGTTACTGCTTGGTAAAAACCAGTGAAATCACCATGACTCAAAACTTGAATCAATCTGAGACTCAAATACTTCCTTGGGTAATTATTATAATTTCTACTGAAAACTTAATTTTCTTTATAGGTGTTATCCATACTATTCCTGGTGGCTTATTGATGTAAGATAAATCCTAACAGTAATCATCTCAAGTTTTCTTTTTCCTAGAAGCTACCCCCACGTGGCATAAGGTCCAAAGCAAGAATTAAGGTCCATATTCTGATAGAACTCCAGGAAAGGGAAAATATTATTTTAAATTAGGAATGTTTCCACAAATCCAAGATATAAGACAATAATAATTATGGAGATACTCCAATTATTATTAGTCAGCCTCTTAACCCAATGAAGAAGATTTTGATAATTGAGAATTTTATATCTACTTTAAAAACATAGTGATAAAAAGAAATACAGGAAACTTGACTGAGATTTAATTTAATCCATGATAGGGAAATCAAAAAAATTACAATATATTTGAATAGGAAACAAAGTGGTCACTTATTTTTTTCTGGAGCTTTTTTAAATCTACAAATATTGCCATAAACAATTCCATATATTTTTTTAAAAGTTTATCCTTAGTTCACATCTGGCCATTATTTTTATATAAAATATTTTCAGTGAGTTAATTGGCAAGTAAGTCCAGTTATATAGACAAAATATTAAGTATGTTCAATGCATTAATAATATCATCTTAGACTATTTCTTCCTTTTGATTTCTTGTACCAGAACATTGTTTAATCTTATCAATTCTTTCTTAATAGCCATCACTTTCTTTTTATTCCTACTTCCAAAATTACAGTTCAAATCTTCACCACTTCACTCCTGGATTATTTTTTACTATCCTAATTTTGATTTATTCTAATTGCTGTCAGAGGACCACTTAAATCAAAATCACATTGATCCATGTTAAGATGGAGATTATGGACCTTCTTCAGGCTTACTGAGTCAGAATCTCTGGAGTAATCAGGAATCTGCAATTTTAACCAGCTCCCTAGGTGTATTCTTCAGCACATTAAAGTCCAGAACCACTGTTATAACTACTGTCTTCCTTTCTCATTTCCTTATTTTCAAGAAATTGTGCACATTTATATCAGCTTAGTCCCTCTGACATGATGTATTTTTCCTACCTCTCATTTAGAAAACCTTCAGTGATTTCCCATTATTCTCAGAATAAAGTTCCAATGTGTTAATAATCAAGGGCCCAAAAATACGTCCAAAAACTACATTTTGTGACTTCCCACTATTTCTCAATACTGTTTCTGAATCTTTCATGCATTCAACCCCCTTTTGAATATTCCTGGCACTCCCCTAGGCCCGGCCCAACTTGGAACACCCTCTACTTGTTCATCAACAACCACTCAACTCCCAAGAAACAACACTTTGCTTTTGTATGGTACCTTTCTTGATCTTTCCTCTTTATAAACTCATTTTCTTTATCAGTCATATTATTCATATGGCAATTTATCATAGATTGGCTGTGCTGCCTCTTGAATTTTCACTTAATGTATAATGTGAGTGTCCATTGCCTCATTGCTGCATCTTGATTGTGAAGTTCCTGTAAGAACATTGTGTATCCAACTATGCTTCTAGTATACCTATAGACAATGAATAAATGTTTCCTAAATGACTAGATGAATAAAACATTGTCTAAGTTTCTGTTGTTTTAACCAATTCTTTTGTCTGATACACTAGATTGTTTTTGAATTGTACATATTCTCATATGACAAAGCCAAATTCCCTTATTTTGTGAGCTTATCCATCTCTGATTTTTACATACCAAAAAGGTATAGCTACATTTGTGACTACCAATGTAATCCTGAACCAGACAAAATGTCAACAAGAGATGCATCAGCTATCATGGTCTAAATACTGTATGGAGATCTTGTGTGCTGATGTAACTGGATTGAAAGCTTGAAGTCCTAAGCATCAATGTGCTCATGTGATACCCAGGCACTCAAACATAAAGTGCCATTTCTCAGTTGCTGCTCTCAAACCTCAATGTTATACTGGTAATTTGGGTTGTATGACTCCCATATCACCACAGACACTGGATTTCCTATTCGAACCCCTTTCACTCTTGATGCCTACAATAACAGCTTTCTCCTTGTCTCCAGATTATTTCATGGCTAAACCACAAACTCACAATTAACAAGCAGAAGAATCCCTGGGGCAGGACTGGGTTCCACACTGCTGTTTAGCAAGGACTAGACAGTGAGCCTAGTGAAAGATTAGCATAGGAGTGTTGGTTGACAATAAAGATGTGCTTCTGCTTACCATAACCTAGTGTTTACTGCATTAAACACTCTAAAGTAGTTAGAGGTATCTTAATGAGAACACATTGGACAATAACTGATAAACGTTTTTATCTGGATTGCCTCTTGATTAGGTCTAATTTATACTATGATGCATTGAGTGGATGTTTAAAGTTATATATGATGGCATCATTTAATATACTTAGATTCTATGATCAAAACATATAGCTAATTTCTCTATTTGAATGTGTAATTGATATTTTTATAAATTATAATTCTTTGAAGTTGTTACAAAACTCAGCTTTTTTATCATTTAAACTTTCATTCAATATTCTTTTTCTAAAGTATAAAGGGAGGAGCCTTGAAGTTATAAAAATTTATGTTCAGATCCCAATTTGCTACTACCAGTGAAAGCCTGTGTTTGTTGCATTACTCTTCTAAGCTTAATTTTTCTAGTATATAACAAAAAAATTCCTATATCAAAGAATGTGAGTTGCTTGTATACAAATTTGCTTAATATTTGTTATCTGCTCCCAGTATTAGAAGCAAAATTAAAGAAAAGAAGAGCCTGGTACTTAGTAAGTGCTCAAAAATCCCATTTGTTGAATAAATATAATTAACCTGATTTTCTGATGAGAAAGTATTACAGCAATTTTTTTCTATATTTTAATGTAACTCATCTAAAATAGTTGATTAAATATCTTCTGGAAAGGAAAGCATCAAGAGGAAGCTGAACTGGGCCTTTTCTTTCTTCTTTCAGATGCAGAAAAGCCAGACTGCACTTAATGATGGGAGATACATATTACCGAAAAACTAATGAACACAGCATGACTCTTATGTTTGTATTAGTCTAAGAAAGGACCTCGGCCTATTATCCTGGTTAACTATGAAGATCAGGTCAGTTAACTGCATATATTGTTCATGATCCATGCTCACATGAGTTGGAAGAGAGTCTATATTTATTGGGTTCTATATTCTCAGGCCCCTGATGACTTTCAATCATTAAAGAAAATATGGGAAATAGGGATATTATCATTCATTTATTGTATAAATAATTATTGAGCATCAATTAACTGCAAGATAATATCCTATTCATTAGGATACATCAGTGAACAAAACAATCAAGACTTCTAAAGTAGTGAGGGGAAAACAATACAAAATAAGTGTAATACAATCATTCCAGTAATAATATAGGGAAGGGTGCTATGTGGAGAATGAAAACAAGGTGCTTTAGGTTGGTTGGCAAGTAGACCTGTCTTACCAAGTCACCTTGACAATGAGATATGAGTGACATGAAAGAACCTGGACTGTAATCAGGTGAAAACTATTATCAAGGAAACAACTAGGTAAGTGTGACACCCTTGAAGACTGACAAGGCAACAAGCTATTGAATGTACAAGAAAATTAAGCCAACAAACTTATATGGAATAAAGGGTATTTCCATTTTTCTCATTGTTACATGGAAAGAGTTGGATGAGACAATTTTCAAGGATTATTTTGTTTGTTTGTTTCTCTTTCTTTCTTTTTTTTTTCTCTCTTCTTTTTTTTTTTTTTCTTTTTTTTCTTTTTTTTTTTTTTTTTTTTTTTTTTTGGTGGTGGGGATTGAACCCAGAGCCTTGTGCATAAAAGGCAAGCACTCTACAGACTGAGCTATATTCCCAGCCCTCAAAGACTATTTTATGCTTAAAAAAAAGAATTCCAAAATTTCTAAGGTCACAATGGTTATGTGAATCCAGGTTGCCTCTTTAGGACACGTTGCGTCTTTAAAGTACTTCAGTAGAAAATACCCATGGACTGCAATTCAGAAGCTGTTATAATGTTCTGTGGGTAGAAAAACTGAAATCATTACCTTCCCATGAATGTGAGAGATCCAGATAAACATATTTGCATTATGCCTTAATAAGACTTTCATTGGAAAGAGGAAAATGGAAGAAGTGCAAATTTTCAACACATAAATCTAAGCTTATTTTCTATCATTGTGATCTAGAACTTTAATTATAAATATTAGAGCTTTTGTGAAAACAAATCAGGTAAGTAATTTCTATGTCATGAAAGATGCTGACAGAGTATGGTAAATATAATGCATTTGTTTGCTTTGGGTATAACATGTACACTTTTTATAGAAATTCTGGGTATGAATTGACATATGAACTCACTTATACAAATCAGCTACAAAAAGAGCTTAAGTATGCTTTAAATATTTAACATTTTATAAGAAACATAAAGTTTAGTGGAAGAAACATGAAATGCCAATGCTGGAATCAGGAATAATAACAGCATTATAAGATGATCAGAATAATGTCAGGATTTTTAGCATGTTTTTAAGATACTATTTCCAATAGAAAAAAACCAAACAATGATACCTATATAATATAGGTAATAATATTTCTGTCATCCTTGAAATAGATAATTATTAATAAAAGTACATTCAGTCAGATGATGATAAATTCTATGGAGAAAACTAAAGGAGAAAGGATATGGAGTGTGGGAGAGGGGAGTGTGCAATTTTATAAGATTTACTTAGGAAATTCCTCTCTGATGAGCTGATATTCAAACGGAGACCTGAGGGAAGCTAGGGAAAGCATATTCAGATAAAGAAGATTGTCAGGGAAACTTACCTGAGGTAAGTCTGGACTGCAAAGAAGCCCTGTGTGGTGGTATGAGTTGAGCAAGTGAGATAAGAGGGAGTGTGTGTGTGTGTGTGTGTGTGTGTGTGTATGTGCACATGCATGCAAGTGCACACACTTGTGCTGGGGAGATTTAACACACTGAGCTATATCCCCAGCGATTCTTATTTTTCATTTGAGAAAGGGACTCACTATATTGCTGAGGCTGGCCTTGAACTTGCCTTCCTCAGGCTCCTGAGTTGCTGAGATTAAAGGTGTTCACCCCTGAAGCTGACATTTTGGTGGGTTTTAAGAAGAGGAATAACATGGACTGAGTTATAGCCCAGCAGGATCCCACTCTGGTTACCAAGTTGAAGGCAGAGTCACAAGTGTGGAGTTGAACATAGCAGTCAGGAATTATTTTAATAATTTGTTTCAAAGATGACTGTCATTGGCTAGGCTGGAATAAGCAGGTGGAAAGACAGTAAAAATAGTCAAAGGAATAGTTAAAATTTTATTAGATTTTGCTGATAGGTTATATATAGTGTGGGAAAAGAAGAGAAAAAAGAAATCAAAGCTCAGTGACAGAGCACTTATCTAGCATGTGTGAGTCACTGGGTTCAATTTAGAAAACTGCATAAAAATAAACAAATAAAATAAAGGCATGCTATCCATACACAACTATAAAAATAATGTTTTTTTTTTTAAAAAAATTTAGCCTATGCAATGGGAAAATAGTACTTTTTAATTTTTTTTTTTGTTTGTTCTTTTTAGATATACATGAAAGTAGATTATATTTTAACATATTTATGCAAACACAGAGTGATCTTATTCTAATTAGGATCCCAGACTTGTGGTTTTACATGATGTGAAGATTCATTATGGTGTGTAAATTATATGTAGTTATGAAATTCATGTAAGATTTCTTGTTCCTATCCCCCCTCTCTTTCCTTCATTCTCTTAGGCCCTAAACAATTTAGTGAGACCCTGTCTCCAAATAAAATATGAAAAAGTGCTGGGCAAGTGGCTCAATGGATAAGTGCCCCAGGGTTCAATCTCCAGGACAAAAAATAAATATAAAAACTATAATAGTGGGGCTGGGGCTGGGGCTCAGTGGCAGAGTGCTTGCCTAGCATGTGTGAGGCACTGGGTTCAATTCTTAGCACCACATAAAAATAAACAAATAAATTGAAGGTATTGCATCCATCTATAACTACAAAATAATAAAAAAAAATAATAGTTATCATAGTATTTTAAGTGAGGTGGGAGCTCTGGAGTGGTGTAGGTTTGGAAATTTTAAATCCAGAGTTTCTTTTGGAGAAGGTTAATTTTGAGACATCTATTAGATCTACCATTGTGATGCAAAAATATAGTGTACAAATGTTTGTTTTTCTTGTGTGTAAAATATACATGTCCCTGTAGAAATTCCAAGTTAGAATGGACATGATGACTCTCCCCATGGTTGAAGCTGGAGAAACATATTTGTGTGAATTGTTATTCAATGGATGACCAGCAAGAACAAGATCTCAGACAGAAGGAAAAAGTCTGAGAACCAAGATGGGCAAATTAAAAGGAACCAGAAAAAAAGACATCAAGGAACAGCGAGAACACAGGAAAATTAAAAATAAATGGTCCTGAAAACTAAGGGAAGCAATGAGCAAATCACACATAAGGATATTTTAAAATATATTATCAATAACTGATATTAGCTAGTTCCTTAGGAGGACTCAGCAACTTATTGAGGTTGCATCCTACAGAACACTGAAAATAATAAGCTTTATAACAACTGCCTTCAATAGACCTTGGACAGGAAAAACAATTTGCCTTATTATTGGGGTTGTTTGTTTTGAGAAAGAAGACCATTTTTTTAAAAAATCATACTTGGATTACAGAGTAAGTAATTGTCATTATCCTCATTGTAACCTAAATGATAATGTGCATTAAACATCTATTCATACATTTTAGCTCACTATGAGTTTTCATTTTGTTACACTGATTTCTGCCCTGATTTAATATGAATTACTCTTCATAGGAAATATGAGCAAATATTTCTATGAAGGTAATGTTCATTACTTTACAACACATTTCTTTTTATTGTTATGAATTATATGGAATATTACTCTACAGAAATAAAGTGGAATTCTCTTGTATATAATCCCTTAAAAATCACCTTAATCTAAGTATGAAACACAATATTTACTTCTCTGAAATATTTCTATGTAAATAACTTTCCCCATATATTTTATTGTCTTTAATCTCCTAGTCCCCAGAACTCTTTGTAATCAGATTTGTTCTATTCTTTTCCTCTGATCATCATCCCACACTATCCTTGATATATGGGTAGTCAACCAAAAAGTATAATCCATTAGGAGATTTTTTTTTCTGAGCTTTTGTATTTCGATGAGCAAAGCAGAATAGCAGACCTAGAAACCTGTTCTGAAGCCTCTCTGATGCACAAAGACTGAAGGTAAATGGAAAATAATTAATACAACAAGCTCATATTCCAACCAGAAATACTAATTGGAAATATCCACAAGAAGAAAACAAGAGTTTGCATATATACCCGACAGGATTACAAGAGTGAGGGACTCTACCTGAAGTTTTCTCAATATGAGAAATTTTTAGTTAATGCAACCAAATTCATGCCCATGCAAAACAAAACAAAACAAAGACCCAGGCATATAGTGGACAGTAAGATCTAGTTATTCTGGTCAAAATATGATTACTAAATGCATTTATCAAAAGGTACACTCTAAGGAAATAAGTGTTTTCCCATTGTGAAATCAATGCATTTAATAACTAGAATCTTGCAAGCAAATTCCATGTAAGTATAATTCAGTTTTAAAACCTGCTAAAGAATCACTTAATCACATTATTATTTCATTATTATTTTTAATATGGATATTTTGTTTGTAATACTTTTTAAAAGATGTTGACTATAGATATTACTAATATTTAGTAAGTATTTTCAAAAAACCTTAGCATGAAGACTGTAAGTATAGTTTCTTTTTGCAAAGCCATTAGACTGCACACATTGCTTCTTAAACATGTTTTTCATTTCATGGTCTCACATAGAATAGGATGAAGGTCAAAGGAGAAGAACAATCAGTGTGTAAATTAAATTCTACATTGGCATCCATGATTGGCTGGCACATTTAGGTAGAGCTTAGTCCTACTAAGGCCTAAATCCCAGGCTTGTTTCTGATATGTGTCAAATCAACTCATTCTATTTCATGTTTCAAACCTGAACTCTAACTATCACCAGCTGACTCATGGCTTAGCTGGTCTCAGTGGGAATCAGACCAGAAATTTTGCATGGATCAACACAAACTTTAACTACTTCAGGAAAAACAACTTTAAAGAATGCAATCTCCCTATGGCAGATGATTAATCACCTTCTCTGACAAATGAGGTTATTCATTACGTAAGAGATATAAGAAATTGTGAAAAGATATTAAAATGTGAGACAAAGACCTGAGTTCCAGTCCTAATTCTAGAGTTCTGAAACTTGTAACCTAACATATACCAACTAGACTCTAATTATTAAGGTCTTCATTCATTCATTATTTCATACTAATACTTTCCCACCCTAGCCCTGAACATTGATTATCAAATAAGAATGTGAATATATAGTGCTTTTTGTCTTAAGCTTCCGGAAGTTAGTTGATGCTTTCTTAACAAATATTCACTGAATCAATTTTCCTAATGAACTTGGAAGATAGAAATAAACTATTTCAAAGTAGTTTGTTTACATTAGATGAACATTTCTAGACATCGAAAGTAACCTAATATGTTTGAAAATATAGATCTTGCTATATAAATATTATAACATTTATTAAAATTGTGTAGAATCAAACATAACATCTCTTCTAAGTGCTAGAAAATTTTAATGTAATTCAAGTAGGTTTATGCCAATCAAGATGCATAACCTATCTTCTAAATTTAATCTGCTAACTAAACATTAATCTAATTCCATATGTCTTTATAAAATATGTAATCAGTTCTAAAATTAGAAAAAAGTGTGTAAAAATTGGAGAAAAATATTAGATATAATACCAATAAAAATTAATTATCATTTCCAAAAAGACAATTTTCCAATATGATCTTGGAAAAGAAAAGCTTTATTTTCAACCCAATTATAGGAAAACTGGTTTCTGCTTTAAAATATGCATATATTGAATTTTTTTAAGGAGGCACATGTTTATATGGCAATTAAATGCCATTCAAACAATGATTATTTAATTTAGATTACCTGGAAATCTTTCAAACTGATACCCAAGTCAGGAGCAGATTTTCCTTTTTTTGGAATTGGCAGATAGACATCAAGATCTGTCACCCCACTCCCTGATCCCTGGCACTCACAGCTTCTTCACCTTGAATGTGGGCATGAACTTTAACTTGCTTCTAACACAAATGATATGGTAAAACTGTTAGCCTGTCACTTTCAAATTCATGTCATGTTTATAAAACTCAGTCTTGCTAGAAAACTTGCTCTCTCCCTACCTGGTTGGATTTGAAAAAGCAAGATGCCATTGTAAAGTATCTGTGGAGAAGTCAAGGCAGCAGTGAACTGAAGGTGGCCTCCAAGCTCTAATAGTGACCTCTGGCCAATAGCCACCAAAAAGCTGGAACTTTGGTTTGACAACTGCAAGGAAATTAATCCTGTGATTAACTTGAGTTAGCTCAGAAGTGAATCCATCAACACCAGTTGAGCCTCCGGATGAAAACAGAGCCCTTAATGATACTTTGCAGTCTTGAGGATGAGCAGCCAACCCATACATGGGCTCCTGACCCCCAGAAATGTGTGTTGCTTTAAGCCACTAAATATTTGAATATTTCAAGAAGTAAAATTATTCTGATAAAAGTATCACAGGAAGACTCAAAACAATACCCACATTCATATTGAATATAGGTGCATAAACATTAGCAAACTGGCATTTTGGGTGGAGGATAGTTGAATTATGTAAAACCATCATCATCACCATCACCTAAAAACTGGTTGAATTCAAATTAAAAATACTTTTCTCTAATTGTCTACATATGGATCCATTCAGCAAACTCCTTCCAGAGCTGGCTGGTAATGGTTACTTTGCCCAGCAGGACTACGGCAAATGGTGGCACATACGTGGAACGCCTGAGGGTAAGTGACAAGGTAAACTGCTCGCCCCTGAGGGCAGGGTGAAAGGATGGGTGACCATTTCAAAAAACAGTGTAATCTTCTTTTGTTTTGTTTCAAGTTGCCTGTCCCTAGAAATAAATAGGGTGGGAAAAATAGTTGTTTGCCCCTGAGGAAGAGACAGAGATAGACCATGGATGCATATATCAAGATAGAAAAATTGATATAATGAATTTTTGTTCCATTTTTGTTTCATTTTGTCCCAGTTTTGTTTTGCACTATCTTAGTGAGCAGTATCTTAGTCATGGAAATATGGGATTAAAAATTAGTAAGAATCAAACTGAAAGGGCATTAAGTAAATTGCTAAAGGAAGGAGGCATCTCACTAAAATCAAGAACAGTTAGGGCATACATTAAGATGATACAAAAATGTAGCCCGTGGTTCATTAAAGAGGGGTTGTTGGATATATCACAATGGAACCATCATGGTAAAGATTTTAAAAAGATAGAAAAGGAAAGCCCAGGAACTCTACCAGTTGGCACATTACCATTATGGACGTTGATACAATCTTGTTTTCTTAGTCTGGGATAGGACATTTTAGATCAAGTAAAAGAAGAATTCTCTCGAGTTAGTCACAGAGGAGAAGAAAGTTTAGAGAAGGAAGGGCTATCAGGGGAAAAGTTACAATGGGAGGTTGCTACTAACCCCTTTCTATCACCAGAGGGTGTAAGTATTCAAACAACAGCTCCATCTATGGAGACAACATATGCTAGGTGGCCCCCAACCCCCATAATTGATAGATGGGATCCTGAGACAGGACCTCAAAGATTGGCATGCCCTGTCTTTGAGGAGGCAGAAGGGCAGCGAATTCACCATGCTTTAGATTTCAAAACTGTGAAGCAGCTGAAAGAGGCTGTAACAACCTATAGTCCTCAAGCCCCTTTCACTGTAAGTATGGTTGAGTCCATTACCAATTTGAATATGATGCCAGCAGATTGGGCTAGCATGTGCAGAGCTGTGCTAAATGGAGGACAATTTTTGCTGTGGAAGGTTGCCAATCATGAATTTTGTATGGAGACCACTAAGTGAAATGTAGCAGCTAGTTATCCTCAGAGAAATCTAGAGATGTTGCTACGAGAGGGACCTTATGAGGGTCAGCAGCAACAAATTCAATATGATCCTGCCATATATTCACAAATTGCTTCAGTTACGGTTAAGGCATAGAAAACTTTACAAGAATATGGAGATTTACAAGGTCAATTATCTAAGGTAATACAAGGAACTAATGAACCTTATGCTGAATTTGTAGATAGGCTTATACAAACAGTTACCAGAGTCTTTGGGGATGCAGAACAAGTGATGCCATTAGTGAAACAGCTGGCCTATGAACAAGCCAATAAATGGTGTAAGGAGGCCATTAGGCCATGGAAATATAGAAATTTAAACACATATATTAAACTATGTAGAGACATTAATGAACAGGAGCAAGTCTTTGCAGCTGCAGTACAACAGGCATTAGGTGTAAGACCAAAAGCATGCTACAATTGTGGACAAACAGGACATTTTAGAAGGAGTTGCCCCATAGGAAGAGGGTTTACCAAATGTGAGTATGAGCAAAGAGTTAGAATACCAGGTATTTGCTCACGATGTCATAGAGGGAGACATTGGGTTTATGAATGCCATTCTCAGACTACTGTAGAGGATACTCCATTGTCAAAAAATGGACAAGGATCAGGTGTTTACCCATGATATCGTGGAGGAAAACATTGGACTCCATCGCCAAAAACCGGCAAGGGGGTCCAATGCTCCAGGACCCACGACAACAAATATACAGGGCATTGGAGGAACCCAGAAACACCATCAGGGCAGTGCCCAGGACTCATTATCCATCAGATCCCTCATTAGACAAACCAGAGGGAGCAAAGGGTTGGACATCTGTGCCTCTGCCAGAGCAGTACTAACTCCAGAGATGGGAGTCCATATCATTCCCACAGGGGTAAAAGAATCTTTTCCCCAAGTAACAGTAGGCTAATTATTAGGATGCAGTTCTTCTACTCTAAAAGGACTTATGGAAAGTCCTGGGGTAATTGATCCTGATTACGAAGGTGAAATAAAAATTATAGCCAGTTCTCCAAGGGGCTTATCAGTAATTTCATCAGGAGAAAGAATCGCACAGTTATTAATTATACCCAGCCTACAAGATAAATATTCCAGTCGTACTGTAGAAAGAGGTTCCAGGGGATTAGGCTCCACAGATATAGATTGGGCTATGCTTTCTTTAAATTTAGATTCTCACTCTATGATAAAGTTAACCATTCAAGGACATGATTTCAATGGACTGTTAGACACAGGAGCAGATCTTAGCATCATCTCTCATCAAGAATGGCCAAAAGAATGCCCTTTATAACAAGCCACTCAAAAACTTCAAGGCCTAGGAGTGGCGACTTATCCCCATAGAAGTGTGATGGTATTAAAATGGAAGGATCCTGAAGGATGTGAAGGAACTATACAGCCATATGTATTGGATCATCTTCTAATAAATTTATGGGGACGAGTTGTTATAGATCAATTAGGATTAATATTAACAAATAACAACAATTCAAATGCTCCCACTATTATGGCAAGACAAGGTTTTGGGGAAAGAAAAGGATTAGGAGAACTAGGACAAGCTATAGTGGCTCCAATACAAATAGATCAAAAAACAGATAGACATGGATTGGGTTTTCAGGAGGGGTCACTGAGACAATAAAAATTATTTGGAAATCAGAAAGGCCAGTGTGGTTTCCTCAGTGGCCCCTGACTAAAGAAAAGATACAAGCAGCCCATGACCTGGTCAAACAACAATTACTGGAGGGACATATACAACCCTCTGTATCTCCCCATAATACTCCCATTTTTGTCATCCAAAAGAAATCTGGCAAATGGAGATTATTGAAAGACTTAAGAGCTATTAATAATGAGATGGTTATCATGGGACCTGCTCGATCAGGTATTCCTCAATTGTCTGCTTTGCCAAAAACCTGGTATGTTTTAATAGATATTAAAGATTGTTTTTTCTCCATTCCAATTCATCCTGAGGATAGTTCACATTTTGCATTTACTGTCCCTTTGCTGAATCATGAATGTCCTGATCAGAGATATAAATGGAAAGTACTCCCTCAAGGATGGCTAACAGTCCAACTATGTGTCAAATTTATGTGAACAAAGCAATCCAGCCACTTAGAAATCAAAATCCTGAACTACAAATATTTCACTAAATGGACAATGTTTTATTAGCACACAAAGGTAAAAACATATTTCTAGAATGTTATGCCACACTTACAAACTTATTAAAAAATTGTAATCTAGAGATAACAACAGATAAAGTACAATTAAATTTTCTGATTAATTATTTAGGAGTTCTATTATCCTCAAACATGGTCTGTCCATCAAAAATTCAAATATGATTAGATCAACTTAAATCACATAACAACTTTCAAAAAATGGTTAGGAGATATAAATTGGATAAGGCCTTATCTAGGCATACCAACAGGAGAGTTGGGACCTTTATTTGATACCCTAAAAGGTCTATTAGATCCAAATTCACCCCGCAAATTAATGCCTGAAGCAAGAAAGACATTAATATTCATTGAAACATATGTGGAAAATATGCATTTGGATAGAATTGATATAAGTTTGCCTTTATTATTTATTGTACTACCAACAAAAATATTCCTACAGGAGTATTTTGGCAAGAAGGTCCATTATTATGGATACATTTATCTTATTCACCTATCACTATTCTTACTAGATATCCTGAGGCTGTAGGACAATTAATACTCAAAGGAATAAAAGCAGCAAAGGGAGTGTTTGGAATTTCTCCTAACAAAATTATCACTCCATATACTATGGATCAAATTGATGAGTTAGCTAATGAGTTAAATACTTGGGCAATAATTATGTGCAAATCTATTTGTTCATTTGATAACCATTTACCATCTAATCCTTTGTATTCTTTTTGGTCCTCGCATCCTGTAGTTTTCCAAAAATGACAAGAAAAACACCCATTATGAATGCTCCAAATATATTCACTGATGGGTCAAATAATGGTACAGCAGCGTTAATTACCCCTGATCAAGCTTTTACATGTTTAGTACCCGAACAATCAGCTCAAAAGGTAGAGATTAATGCAGAATTGCAAGCTTTTGTGATGTTTAAAGATTCTGTATTTAATTTATTTTCTGACAGTTTGTATATAGTTAATGCTATAAATTCCCTTGAAGATGCTGGTAGGATTTCCCCTTCCTCTACTGTTTTCTCTTTATTTTCTGCTATACAAAGTTCAAACTGGGACAGAAATGATCCATTCTTTATATGACATATCAGGGCACATACAGGATTGCCTGGAACACTTAGTTTGGGCAATGATTTAGCAGATAAAACCACACATGACATACATATTTTTATATACTAGAAGAAGCTACAAATTTTCATAAATACTTCCATGTCAATGCTAATACCTTGCAAAAGCATTTTAGAATAACTAAAGAACAGGATAGACATATAATAAAACAATGTCTAAATTGTATGACCTTTTTACCACAAGTTAACCTTGGAATTAATCCCAGAGGATTAATACCTAAACATATCTGGCAGATGGACGTCACACATTTGCCAGAATTTGGAATATTAAAATATTTTCATGTTACAGTTAATACTTCTTCCAGATATTTAATGGGCTCCCTTCATACTGGAGAAAAAACTAAAGATATTATATCTCATTGTTTACAAAATTTGCCACTGTGGTCATTCCAAAACAGTTAAAAACAGATAATGGCCCTGGCTATACTTTTACTTCTTTCAAGCAATTTTGCTCATCATTTGGCATTATTCACATAACAGGAATTACATATAACCCACAGGGACAAGGCATAGTTGAAAGAGCTCATCAAACTAATAAAATGTATTTATTAAAACAAAAAGAGGGAAATGAGAAGGGATATAAGTCCCCCAAAGATAAACTTAACATAACCCTTTTTACGTTAAACTTTTAAAATTTGGATTCATCAGGACTTTGTGCTGCAGAAAGGCACATGTGTCCAAAAAATGTACATAAGCCAAACGTACTTTGGAAGGATACTCTAACTGGACAATGGAAAGGTCCTAACCCAGTGATTTTCTGGAGTCGGGGGTCTGTTTATGTGTTTCCACAGGGAGAACAGTAGCTGATTTGGATTCCAAAGAGACTAACTAAAGTGATATCTATAGACGAAAAAGAAGATGGTTTGTCTCAAAATCCATAACAGCTGATATCCAGAACTCCAGCTTAGCTATCCTTACATCTCTTGTGGGAATAACTTCAAACCCATATGCAAGTTACAAGAAGAACGTTTCTATTTTATTTTTTGAGCTCATATAGACCTAGGTTAATGTTTTTTCAACAGTTTTAATTTTTAATCAACTGTGGAGTTTTTAAACGTTGCAATGGAGATTTCACCTGTGAAAAGCTACAAGGGCTTTACTATTGTGTTATGTGTGTACACTTGTGTTATCTTATGTATGTCTGTATGTGCGTATGTCCATATATCAGGAGTGCTCATGAAAAAATTGATCCAAATATCTTTTATTCACGTGATTTAAACAGTTTAATTTAAATTAGGTATTGTTTTAAAAAGTGAACAAAAAAGGAGGTTAACAGATATGTTTATTTACTTTCACCTTTCCTTTTCATTATATTTAATAATTCTGTTCAGGATAATTTAAATTGTCCAGAAAATTGTTTTTTTAGTGCCTGCTGGAATGCTACATAATTTTCTTTAGCCATCATGGCCAGAATTCCTACCTCAAGATGAAAATAGAAAAATTTCCAGTATTAGTGAAAAACTAAAAGAGACTTCAGAATTGCAGCTACCATCATCACAGCTGTTGTTGTTTCTGCTGCTGACACTACAACTTCTGTGATAGCTATCACACAGACTGTACAAGCTGTTGCATCAATATTTACTTCAGGAAGAAATAGACATATTGATGGATTCCTCTGCTTTGAGCTGCTTGTGGAACTTGCCTGGACTGTGTATCACTTATAGTCATTATGAATTGATAAAACAAATTGTAATTAGTACCAGGGTATCTTTGCTGATGGTGTCATGTGTGGTACAGTTTTTCCAGGGATCTCTCACTTGGAGCAGTCAATAGCTTGATATCATGGCATTTTGTATCCTCCTCCTTTCTGCTTGTGGCAGGTTGTTTATGGTGTATGTGTAAAAACCACTATGGTCGTTATCCACAAGTATGGCTAAGTGTGTTGGGCCGGTAGTCAAAAATGTGTAAGATCCAATTACAATGGTACCAACCTAAGATACGAGGCTGACAATTTGAGGTCAGACAATCCAATGATGAGTAAGGACCATATGTAGTATTTTACAACCTAAAACAGGCAAGGTCCCTAAGCCACATACTTGTTTTTTAATAAAACAAAAGGGAGGAGATGTTGGGGATGCAAATCAAGTCAAGATGGCACCTGGCAGTTTGCCAGGAGGAGTGATTTGTGAAGTAACGCCAGCGAGCCATTAAGATGATGAGGAATCCTTAATGACTGACTGCTGTATCTAGATGATGTTAATTAAGTTAAGCTGTGTGTAATTAGTTGGCTATATGTACCTCTGTTGTCCCGCAGAGAGGCTGCTCCTGATACCTTGGGTGCCCGCTACTTTGAGTTCTCACTCAGTTCCCACTGAGTTTACTCGCAATAAAGTAGTTCCCGCTTCAACCTTCAAGTTGCTTGTCACCTCTAGGTTATTTTGCCCAGCTAGACTACAGCACTCTCCTCCAACTCTAGTTATTCCTAGGGATCAATTGAAATCTGCACCATGCAGTCTGCATGGATTTTCTAGGAGGCTTTTTCTTTCAATTAAATGTGCCAGGCTTTGATTATCAAACTAATTGGATTAGCTATAGCTGTACCCACAAACGTTCTTCCTCATTTAGCTAACTACTATGCTCTCTTAAATTTAGGTCAGATTCTTATACTCTAAAAGCCATATCTGACATTGTTCCATCTGGTCAGATTTAGATATTTAAATTTTTATTTAAAAAATAATTTATTTTTATTAAGATGTATAAATTATATGTATTAATGGGTTTTGGTATGATATTTCAACACATACATATAATGTGCTCTAACCAAATTCAGCCTCCCTTTATTCATCCACTGAACCCCACACCTGAGCCCTTCCCAATCTGTAATAATTACCATTCTTGGTGCAGGTTAACTTTTTAGTTATTGTTTTTATGGCTTATTTCATTTAACACAATGTTTCCAATTCCTTCCAAGTTGTCATAAATGAGAGGGTTTTATTCATTTTTATAGCTAAATAATAGTCCATTGTATCTTCTGATCAACAGATATGACTTGACATGTAGACCTGTGAAACTAAGATATGTATATTTTAGCTAAGTGAAGAGCACCACAATAAACATGGGTTGCACAGGTATTTATTTGCTATGCTGACTTCATTTCTTATAGCAATAAGCCCAGAAGTGAGATGTTGGGATCATATGGTATATATATTTCTACTTTTTCCTAAAATGGCTATCTTATTCTAGATTCTCCAACAGTATATGAGAGTTCTTTTTCTCCATATACTCTCCAAAAATTGTTATTTTTGTTGTTTTTATGATAGTCACAATAAATGGGTCAGAGTAATATCCCATATTAAATAATATCAAGATAATCAAGAAACAATCTCATGTATTTTCCTCATGATTACTTGGATCTCGCAATCATGCATTTACCACTCTTGAAGGAGACACTTTGCTTATTTCCTTCTGCTCTCAGTTCAATACTTGCCATATAGTGGACATTTAATGAACATTGGGAACTTTTTATTTTTTAAAAAAATGATTTGAACCATATATGGACACTCTTTTTAACCACAAATATACAGGCAATAATCAAGCAAGCATTAATTTATAAACATGAAGTGTTTTGATCTTTTTAGTGATAGAATAGGTACTTTCTTATAACAACATTGCCCTAGTATTAAAGGAATCATATTATATCTTTATTTATCCCATGCTAATGATAAATTTTAGTTAAATTCCCTTATTTTAAAAAAGATGCAAGTAACTGTTAATGTGCTGAGAGATATAAAATAACAGAATTGCCTAACTCATAGTGTTGGTGTGAGCATTAAATAAGGTATGAATGTGTAGTACTAAGAAAAATGCCTGTCATATAAAACCCCCTCACTAAGAGTTAACTACTACTAATAACTAATAACATGCATTCCCCACTGATGTCAACAGTTCGAAGTGGAAAGCATATCATGGGTAAAAGTTGTGGGGCTGGGGATGTGGCTCAAGTGGTAACGTGCTTGCCTCGCATGCACAGGGTGCTGGTTCGATACTCAGCACCACATAAAAAATAAAATAAAATAAAGATGTTGTGTCCACCGAACACTAAAAAATAAATATTAAAAAAATCTCTCTCTCTCAAAAAAAAAAAAAAAAAAAAAAAAAAAAAAAAAAAGTTGTCATTATTAGGGTTACTAAATATAGAACACGTCATCCCATGTTCAAAATAATTTAGATGCCAAATTCATATACCTTATTGAAATGTGATGATAACTTGTTTTTAAAGAGGCAAAGGCCATAATGACCATTCATACAGTGATTTCATTCTCATTAAACATAATAAGGCTCAACTTTAAAAATCAAAAGTTAAGATGGGAATCAACAAAAGGAAAAGGAATAGATTCAGAAAGTATATTACCAGATATGTGGTATTGATTCTTAGAAGAAAAACATAAGTAATTAACTACATCACTGATAGTATTGCAAAGAGTATGCAGTAAAGTCATGTTCAACACAATGCCAAAATCATTGTTTTAAAGAGTTTCAACTTTGAAGAGGCTATAAGATACATGATTCTGATAGACTTCTAAGATAGTCTCACAGATAAAGTTGTGAAATGTGCTGTGGATGATGGTGCTCTTGGGTAGATTAATTGCTGGTTGTAAGTTAAGGACTGTACTCAGACAGTATTGATTTATAGCTTGAGATCAATCTGAAAACCAACTCAAAGGAAGTTCAAGATTCCAGTTCTATATTTGTATAAATAACATGGGTGAAGATACAGAAGTCTAGTTTATCAGTGTTGTAGATAATAGATGGTTGTTACAGAAAAAAAATTATTTTGATGTGTTAAATAGAAGAAACCAAAAAAATAAAATTCAACATGTATATTTATTAAATTCTATATTTAATTAAAAGAAAAACTTTAAATTAAAAATGTGCTTTGCCTTTAAGCAAATTCTTTGCAGAGGCGAGGGTAGTCTGCCTACTTCTGCAGTATCAAAATCACATATATGCAACCAAATGGCCATCCTGGGTGGGATTCAATATTGCTTGAAGTAGGAAAATGGTCCTCCACTGTGCTCGGTGTTGATTGTGTCTAATGCATCATTTTTATTTCTAATTCATTTTTTAAATGTTAACAAAGTATGGTGAGCCCAAGGATCAAAACCCAAACATTGGGAGGATACTAAAAACTATGTGCACTGGTGTCTGGTGTTTGCCGGCTCTAAAAACATGTTTGTTGAATGGTTAGTTAATGGGTGAATAAAGGGGAGAAAGGAAAATGAAGGAGGAGAGAACAGGAAAAAGTTGAAGAAAATTGAAAATGGATATCTTGAAGAAGGAAATTATCAGGGACAGGAAGTTTCTATTCTTTTATGTGTTCACAAGAATTGACAAGCCTACTATTCCAGAAAAGAGAATTGGGGCCACTTTTTGGACATTATCAAGAGGTAGATGAGTTGGATGTAATGTAAGACCACATGGCAATACCTGTGCTCTTAACAGTGAACCAGGATGCCCTGTGGAACATGGAGTCATGTCAAATATTCAGAGAGAGGTAGACTAGGCTTCAATGCAGGAACAGGAGAGGTGAGTAGATCCAGAGAGGCAACAGGAGAAGCTATGGACTCTGCCTTCAAAGAGATTCCTGTTCAAAAGGAAGACTGACTTATCTCAATTACAGAACAAAACACATTTAGGTATAGGAGCATATAAAAGAAGAGGCTTCTGTTTGCAAGAGGTGATAACATATAAACTTGAAATGAGTAGAATTTGGTTTGATGACCCTTCTGCAATTGAGAGTGTTAGAACAGCAATTTCCCCTACCTAAAATTATTCACATTGATGTTATTTTCCTTGCTTTGCAACACACTTATTCTCTCAATCCCTAGCCTTTTCTTATTTTCTATCCCTGCTGTAATTTTAAGGCTTCTTTCAACACTTAGGCCTCCTTTGGTTTCTCTCTAATCCCTAACCTAGGAGGTGAAACTAATTTATAAACATATAATTAAACTATATTGAATAGCATTCTTCATACTTCTACTAGGACATAAACTGGCAACCAAGCAAAACACATTGCAGAGTGGCCAGAAAATACCCACAGAGTTATATTCATATATACTAAAAAACTAGGAATAGTTTCATGCTTTAAAAAAAGATACATAAAAGATACATGAATGAGAACATTAACAAAGTATGTGGGATTGGGAGAGACAGTCAGGACCCACCCGTTGCATTGGTCATCCGGCAAAGGGAACAAACGGTCACCATTTGCATGGGATATCACCATGGCAGAGAAATGGCGTCATGGGTGGAGGAGATAACTGCAGTGAAACCAGCGCGACAGGTGTGTAATCCCCTAGCCATCTCTCTCCACACAGCGGGGGAAACCTTAAGGGCCACTCCCAGCTCTCCTGTGAACGCAATAACCAGACCGAGGGAACCAGGAGTGGCGCAGGACTCGCGGCGCGGAACTCCCGGCTACCGCTCCCACCAGTGCTGACAACTGAGGTCTCTTGCACCAGCTACCGGGGGCGTGGCTACAGGAGGGCAAGCAAATTCGCTGGGGGATCTCAGCCCCAAGCTCTACAAACTTAGGGTCTGAGGGAGGCAAACAGGGAGAGTGAGCCCAGGTGTTCATGAAAACAGGGCTCCCAGGAGCAGCAGACCTGGCGTGTAGCCAGTATTGTGGTGAGCGCCACAGGTGAGCACGGCCTGGCTTGAGGAAACACAAGACAAGGCCCTAGACACTCAGGATTGGAGACCCGCCCAGTCTAGGAGAAAGAGCTGCTGCACAGTGAATGGTTCCCACCTATTGACAGGAGAAGCTTGGCCCAGTGGGCACAGCTCCACCTACTGGAAGAGAAGTTAATAGAACTCTAGGACTGCATTTATTATTATTATTATTATCATTTTTTTTTCTTTTCTTTTTCTTTTTTTTTTTTCTTTCTTCTTTTTCTTTCATTTTCAATTTTTATTTGTTGTTGTTCTTTAATTTTTTTTCAATGTTTCTATTTTTTTTAATTTTTTTTATTTTATTATTATTATTTTTTTTAATTTTAATTTTCATTTTTTATTATCACTATTATTTTTGTTAAAATTTTTTTTTCCGTCTTTTCTTTCTTTCTTTATTATCTAATCTTTGTTATTCTTGTTTCTTTTGTCTTTTCATTTCTTTTCAATCTTCTTATTCCCCCTTCCTTGAATTCTACCTGCCTACTCTCATTCTCTTTAGTGACTTCTTCCCTTCCCTTCTAATATCTTTCCTCTCAAGCATCAAATAAATCTATAAGAGTAAACAGTAACTCAGCAGTCAAACAGAACAAGAAGTAACATGAGCAGCATAAAAAAGCAAGGAAGAAAAGGAGTACAAACAATGAAGGACAGCCTAAATATTCAGGAGGACCTAGAGTCAGCAGAAAAATGGTCATATAAAGAACTCAAGGAATACCTTAGACAGATGGAATGGAACCTTAAAGAAGATACGAGACAGCAAATCCAAACAGTGAAAGAACACTTTGAAAATGAATTACATAGACAGATAAAAGAAGAAGTTAAGCATCTTTATCAGGAGATTGAGATTATAAAAAAAAACCAAACAATAATTCTAGAAATGAAGGAAACGATAAACCAAATTAAAAACTCAATTGAGAGTATCACTAACAGAGTGGAGCAAGTAGAAGCCAGAACATCAGATAATGAAGACAAAATATATCATCTTGAAAAGAGCCTAGCCAACTCAGAAAGGCTGGTTAAAAACCACGAGAAAAACATCCAAGAGATATGGGATAACATAAAGAAACCAAACCTACGAGTCATCGGGATAGAAGAAGGTACAGAGATTCAAACCAAGGGAATGAGTAACCTGCTGAAAGAAATAATTACAGAAAACTTTCCAGAAATAAAAAAGGAAACGGATATACAAATTGTAGATGCATACAGGACACCGAGCACACAAAATCACAGTAGACCAACGCAAAGACACATTGTTATGAAGATATCCAATATACAGAACAAAGAGAAAATACTAAAAGCTACAAGAGAAAGGAGGCAGATTACATTCAGGGGTAAACCAATAAGGTTAACAACGGATTTTTCATCACAGACGCTGAAAGCGAGAAGATCCTGGAACAACGTATTTCAAACACTGAAAGACAATGGATGCCAACCAAGAATTCTGTATCCAGCAAAATTAAGCTTCAGGTACGATAACGAAATAAAAATCTTTCATGATAAACAAAAGCTAAAAGAATTTGCAGCCAGAAAACCAGCATTGCAAAGCATCTTGAGCAAAACACTACACGAGGAAGAAATGAAAAACAATAACCAAAACCATCAGTGGGAAGTGCCTCTATAAAGACAGAGGGCGGGGGGAAAGCTAACCATGGAGAAACAAACTAAATTAAAAAAAAAAAAAAGAAGAAGATAAATAATCAAACATGGCTGGAAGTACAAACCATATATCAATAGTAACTCTAAATATTAATGGCTTAAACTCTCCAATAAAGCGACATAGGCTGGTAACATGGATTAAAAAAACAAATCCAACAATATGCTGCCTCCAGGAGACACATCTGATTGGAAAAGACATACACAGGCTGAAGGTGAAAGGTTGGGAAAAAATATACCATGCACACGGTCCTCGTAAGCAAGCAGGGGTGGCCATCCTCATATCGAATAAAATTGACTTCAAGACTAAATTAATCAAAAGGGATAAGGAAGGACATTATATACTGTTAAAAGGAACCATTTACCAACAAGACATAACAATTATCAATATTTATGCACCAAATAATGGTGCTGCGACGTTCATAAAACAAATTCTCCTCAAGTTCAAGAATCAAATAGACCACAACACAATAATTATGGGTGACTTCAACACACCTCTCTCACAATTGGACAGATCCTCCAAACAAAAGCTGAATAAAGAAACTATAGAACTCAATATCACAATCAACAACCTAGACTTAACTGACATATATAGAATATATCAACCATCATCAAGTGGATATACTTTTTTCTCAGCAGCACATGGATCCTCCTCAAAAATAGACCATATATTATGCCATAGGGCAACCCTCAGTAAATATACAGGGGTGGAGATAATACCATGCATTTTATCTGATTATAATGGAATGAAACTGGAAATCAATGATAAAAGACGGAAGGAAAAATCCTACATCACATGGAAAATGAACAATATGTTACTGAATGATCAATGGGTTACAGAAGACATAAAGGAAGAAATCAAAAAATTCTTAGAGATAAATGAAAATACAGACACAACATATCGGAATCTATGGGACACAATGAAAGCAGTTTTAAGAGGGAAATTCATCGCTTGGAGGTCATTCCTCAAAAAAAGGAAAAACCAACAAATAAATGAGCTCACACTTCATCTCAAAGCCCTAGAAAAGGAAGAGCAAAACAACAGCAAATGTAGCAGAAGGCAAGAAATAATTAAAATCAGAGCGGAAATCAATGAAATTGAAACAAAAGAAACTATTGAAAAAATTAACAAAACTAAAAGTTGGTTCTTTGAAAAAATAAACAAGATCGACAGACCCTTAGCCATGCTAACGAAGAGAAGAAGAGAGAGAACTCAAATCACTAACATACGGGATGAAAAAGGCAATATCACAACAGACACTACAGAAATACAGAAGACAATTAGAAATTATTTTGAAAACCTATATTCCAATAAAATAGAAGATAGTGAAGACATTGATAAATTCCTTAAGTCATATGATTTGCCCAGACTGAGTCAGGAGGATACTCACAACTTAAACAGACCAATAACAATAGATGAAATAGAAGAAGCAATCAAAAGACTTCCAACCAAGAAAAGCCCAGGACCGGATGGGTATACAGCGGAGTTTTACAAAACCTTTAAGGAAGAATTAATACCAATACTTTTCAAGTTATTTCAGGAAATAGAAAAAGAAGGAGCTCTGCCAAATTCATTCTATGAGGCCAACATCACCCTGATTCCGAAACCAGACAAAGACACCTCAAAGAAAGAAAACTACAGACCAATATCTCTGATGAACATAGATGCAAAAATCCTCAATAAAATTCTGGCGAACCGGATACAAAGGCACATCAAAAAAATTGTGCACCATGATCAAGTTGGATTCATCCCTGGGATGCAAGGATGGTTCAATATACGGAAATCAATAAATGTTATTCACCACATCAATAGACTTAAAAATAAGAACCATATGATCATCTCAATAGACGCAGAAAAAGCATTCGACAAAGTACAGCATCCCTTTATGTTCAAAACATTAGAAAAACTAGGGATAACAGGAACTTACCTCGACATTGTAAAAGCTATCTATGCTAAGCCTCAGGCTAGCATCATTCTCAATGGAGAAAAATTGAAGGCATTCCCCCTAAAATCTGGAACAAGACAGGGATGCCCTCTATCACCACTTCTATTCAATATAGTTCTCGAAACACTGGCCAGAGCAATTAGACAGACGAAAGAAATTAAAGGCATAAAAATAGGAAAGGAAGAACTTAAATTATCACTATTTGCAGATGACATGATTCTATACCTAGAAGACCCAAAAGGGTCTACAAAAAAACTACTAGAACTAATAAATGAATTCAGCAAAGTGGCAGGATATAAAATCAACACGCATAAATCAAAGGCATTTCTGTATATCAGCGACAAAACTTCTGAAACGGAAATGAGGAAAAACACTCCATTCACAATATCCTCAAAAAAAATAAAATACTTGGGAATCAACCTAACAAGAGAGGTGAAAGATTTATATAATGAAAACTACAAAACCCTAAAAAGAGAAGTAGAAGAAGATCTTAGAAGATGGAAAAATATACCCTGTTCATGGATAGGCAGAACTAACATCATCAAAATGGCGATATTACCAAAAGTTCTCTATAGGTTTAATGCAATGCCAATCAAAATCCCAACGGCATTTCTTGTAGAAATGGATAAAGCAATCATGAAATTCATATGGAAAAATAAAAGACCCAGAATAGCAAAAGCAATTCTAAGCAGGAAGTGTGAATCAGGCGGTATAGCGATACCAGACTTCAAACTATATTACAGAGCAATAGTAACAAAAACAGCATGGTACTGGTACCAAAACAGGAGGGTGGACCAATGGTACAGAATAGAGGACACAGAGACTAATCCACAAAGCTACAACTATCTTATATTTGATAAAGGAGCTAAAAGCATGCAATGGAGGGAGGATAGCATCTTCAACAAATGGTGCTGGGAAAACTGGAAATCCATATGCAACAAAATGAAACTGAATCCCCTCCTCTCGCCATGCACAAAAGTTAACTCAAAGTGGATCAAGGAGCTAGATATCAAATCAGAGACTCTGCGTCTGATAGAAGAAAAAGTTGGCTCCGATCTACATATTGTAGGGTCGGGCTCCAAATTCCTTAATAGGACACCCATAGCACAAAAGTTGATAACAAAAATCAACAAATGGGACTTACTTAAACTGAAAAGTTTTCTCTCAGCAAGAGAAACAATAAAAGAGGTAAATAGGGAGCCTACATCATGGGAACAAATTTTTACTCCTCACACTTCTGATAGAGCCCTAATATCCAGAGTATACAAAGAACTCAAAAAATTAAACAATAAGAAAACAAATAACCCAATCAACAAATGGGCCAAAGACCTGAACAGACACTTCTCAGAGGAGGACATACAATCAATCAACAAGTACATGAAAAAATGCTCACCATCTCTAGCAGTCAGAGAAATGCAAATCAAAACCACCCTAAGATACCATCTCACTCCAGTAAGATTGGCAGCCATTATGAAGTCAAACAACAACAAGTGCTGGAGAGGATGTGGGGAAAAGGGTACTCTTGTACATTGCTGGTGGGACTGCAAACTGGTGCGGCCAATCTGGAAAACAGTATGGAGACTCCTGGGAAAGCTGGGAATGGAACCACCATTTGACCCAGCTATTGCCCTTCTTGGACTTTTCCCTGAAGACCTTAAAAGAGCGTACTACAGGGATACTGCTACATCGATGTTCATAGCAGCACAATTCACAATTGCTAGACTGTGGAACCAACCCAGATGCCCTTCAATAGATGAATGGATAAAAAAAATGTGGCATTTATACACCATGGAGTATTACGCAGCACTAAAAAATGACAAAATCATAGAATTTGCAGGGAAATGGATGGCACTAGAGCAGATTATGCTTAGTGAAGCTAGCCAATCCCTAAAAAACAAATACCAAATGTCTTCTTTGATATAAGGAGAGCAACTAAGAACAGAGCAGGGAGGAAGAGCAGGAAGAAAAGATTAACATTAAACAGATACATGAGGTGGGATGGAAAGGGAGAGAAAAGGGAAATTGCATGGTAATGGAGGGAGACCCTCATTGTTATACAAAATTACATATAAGAGGTTGTGAGGGGAATGGGAAAATAAACAAGGAGAGATATGAATTACAGTGGATGGGGTAGAGAGAGAAGATGGGAGGGGAGGGAGGGGGGATGGTAGAGGATAGGAAAGGTAGCAGAATACAACAGTTACTAATAGGGCATTATGTAAAAATGTGGATGTGTAACCGATGTGATTCTGCAATCTGTATTTGGGGTAAAATTGGGAGTTCATAACCAACTTGAATCTAATGTATGAAATATGATATGTGAAGAGCTTTATAATGTTTTGAACAACCAATAAAAAAAAAAAAAAAAAAAAACAAAGTATGTGGTCCAGACCCATTAACTAGAAATCTTGAAACTTAGAATTTTTTTTCCTTCACTTGTTTGAGTTGAGTGCTGCTTCTTGAATGCAGGTGAAGATACTAATTAGTGTGAAAGAACATAAATCTGGAGAGAAAGGTAAATGGAGACCATATGGAAATAGGAATTTAACCAAAACAAAATTTCTTTTTGATGATATACATGTTAAAATCTCCCTCCAATTCTAGGAAGGCCCAGCAATCTAGTGTGTAAAGAAAGATGATAGATAAAAATTAAAATAAAAGGCTTGTGGAAGTACACACCTGGTAGGCTTTTTAGAAGCCAAATATCAAATTGAAGAATATCACTAATCCTTCCAAGAAAGAACGCTCATGTGCAAGCCTACTACAGAGAGGTCTTGAGCTCAGTGGGAACTGTGTCCCCTCCACCAGGCTTGGAGGGGAATAGGCCCTGCTAAAAGGTCAGCTGGGGAACACTGGCATCTGCAGGGGATCCAAGGCCCTTGGAAGGTTTGAAAGTAAGATGTTTGGCTTTCAGGAGGTCAGACCATGTCACACTGACAAGCCCAGAAATGAATTGATATGCACCTAGAAAGGACAGCAAAGTATTTCTCTCCCTCTCCTCAACCCTTTCCTTTTTTTTTCAGATAAAATCATGTAAAGGCACTCCCCAATGTACATATTAAATGCCACTACCTTTTAGCATGTTCCTTAATAGGGCTTAATTTATCATTTCCTGGCTCCTCAGGCTCAAACACTTTTCCTCTGCTGGTGGTGGGAATCAAGTGGTGGGGTAATATTTCCGAGCCCAGTGTCCTTCTGGGTTGTGTTTTGGACTAGACCATGCAGGTTCACACGTCTGTGCCTTGCTCAGGCTGTTTCCTCAGCATAGAATGTTTTTCCATGTCTTTCCATGGTTCCATGCTCTACCAAATGATATCATGTTGACCTGTTAGGACTCAAAGAAAAATTAATATTGTAAATTTCTTTCAGAATTCCCCACAACCATAACTATTCACCCTCTTCTCTATGGTCCTCCACACCTGCTTTCTCTCTCTCCTAGTGTCTTTATAATTGTCTAACTCTTCTTGTAGTTGGGGGTAGGTACATTTCATTTGTTATTGTAGGGCTGAACATTGATATTATGATTACTAGATTTTAATTGCTTAGGAAAAATTATTCTGTTATTAATCATTGTACATTCAGAATAGTTGGCTTATCATTGAGATAATTCAAAATAATTAGTAAATCCAGAGTGGCAGGCTTGTAGGAGGTTTAAAGGTCACCCTGTTCCATTACCTAACTTTTCAGAAGAATCCAGGTCTCTTGGACAGAGCTCCATTCACTGTACCATGCAAAATATATTCAAAATAAACCCAGCTTAGTGAGGAGACTGGGAGTATTGGGCCATGATGGCAACTTGGGAAGGTCCTCAGCAAGAAGTCAGAAACTCATGATACCCTCATTGGTAAGAAATTCACTGTTTGCTGGGAATCTGGAGACCTAACACTTTTAAATATCACTTGAAATAAAGCTCTTGGTGAGTAAGGCTTACATCTTATTTCTTTCTATAGACCTCAAAGCATCAACAAATGTAGAAGTGGCTCAGATAAAAGTAAGTTTCTGAACACTTGAAAGTTCCAGGGAGAGTCACAAAGTCACCCCTGCAAGGTCAGCCTGAGACTCATCCAGAACCCCACTGTGCTTGTCTTTCATAAGATTTCAAAATCTGTTTGTCACTTGGTGGTGGTACCAAGGGGTCAACTCAGAAGATGGAGTTGACCAAAACAGCAAAATCCCCCTTCATCCACATATTGTAATCTAGGTCTTAATTCACTATTGTGATCACACAAAATGCAGGCAGATTTTCCTTTTGAGTCCATAGAAACAAATATGGGCTGCACACTATGATGAATGCACTGTCTAAAATTCAGGTGCAGGAACATGGTCCATGTCATAACCCTTCCTCTCTTTATCTGACATAAAATTTGGGGATTTTGAATGAAAGCTAAGGACCCTCTCAGGAAGCAGGTGCACAAGTAATAAGATGTGAAAATGGGACTCTGTCTAGGTCCGACTACCCTTAGATGCCAAGGGCAAAATAGATATGTTCAAATGCCTCCTGCCTTCAGCTGAGCCATCAAGACAGGGTGAGTGGAGCCAATGACAGTTGATTAATGAAGGAGATGAGGGCTGAGGGGAGGAGGTGGTGGGGCAAGAGCCAGCAGCACAGAGGGCAGATGCCATCCAAGCAGAATACATGCACAGATGGAGATGTCAAATGAACCCCACCAATCTATGCAATTAAATTAGCTGAATAATTGTCATTTTTTACATGAAGCAAGAAGGTGTTAAGGAAGCCTTCATAATGGCCCAGGTGTAGGTAACAAACTTCACATCATTAAAAGAAAAGTACCAATGCCAGGGAGGCTTGGGAACTAATGCAAAGGACAGAAGAATCACTAGGTGTGTGTCCAAGAGGTAGGCTTACCAGAGCAACCATGCCCTGTGCTCTCATGTGAGAACATGTGGAGGAGGATGAGCCCCCACAAGAGAGCCTGAGAAGATGATCTTGACCAGAACCCAGGCCGGCTCTTTATATCAACCACCCCTGGCATTAAATGGGTACAGGAGAGACAGAGGAGAAAACAGAGAATAACACATCTTAGAGTAACATTATGGACTCACCTTGGGAGTGTTTTGAGCACTTTTTTAAAGTGAGTGAACAGAAATCCATTTGCTGTGTTTTGTTTGTTCTGGGCAAGATTGCAACACACGGGAATGTCATCCTGGTACAGGAAGGAAAAAGCGAACAGACTGTGTTCTAGTCAGCTTCTTCACTGCTCTGACCCAAGGACCTGACAAGAACAATTAGAGGAGAAAAGTGTGTTTAGAGGCTCAGGATTCTGAGATCTCAGTCCTTAGACTTCATTGCTCTTGGCCTGAGGTCAGGCCAAAATCATGGCAGAAGAGTGTGGCACAGGAAAGCAGCTGGGGACATGGTACCAGGATGCAGAGAGAGCTTCGCTTACCAAGGACAGAATATAAACCCCAAAGGCACATCCCCAGGGACCTGCCTCCTCCAGCCACATCCTACCTGCCCCCAGTTACCACCCAGTTAACCCCTATCAGGGGATTAATGCAGTGATTAGTTTCATACACTCATAACCCAATCCTGTCACTGCTAATCTTTCCTGTATTGTTTCATGCATAACCTTGGGGGGACACCTCACATCTAAACCATAGCACTCTGGTACTTATTATTTATTACAAAACTATGAAACAAAATCATATACACTTGGCATACCTGTAGATTCTGTGTGCAACTATTTATTCAATCCACCACAGATAAAAAGTATTCTGGAAAAAAAATGTACTCAGACATTTTATCCTTGCATTCTCACCCAAACAATACAGTGCAACAGCTACTTACTCAGCATTCTCACTGTCTTAGGGGTGAGAAGCAAGCTAGCTATCATTTAGGTACAGGAAGATGTGAATAGGTTACGCAAATGCAGTCATATAAAGGGCTTGAACATCCATGGATGTGCACATCCCCAGTGGTCCTCCCTGGACCCTGTCCTCCATAGACCCTGAAGGTCAGCTGACTATCCCTAGGGTCCTGCCTGGACCCTATCCTCCATAGGCACTGAGGAACAGCTGACTATTTTTTCCTCATAGAGTTTCAAGGAAACACAGATGGGAAGGCAGTGGTTCCATGCTTTTCCCTCAGTCTCCATCTCCTTCTTTGCAGCAGAGAACACCCAAGCAGAACATGCTGGAAGAATGTAAAATGAAGGCTCAATCTGGGTTTCCAGGCTTTTACTGGGTTCTATCCAATCTGTGCTTGTTAAGTGGAAAAGACCTTCAGGTCTTGGTAACAACTGACCTAATCATGCTGCCTTCCATTTCATCCTGTGAAGAATAGGTATTAATTACACATGAGTTTTTTCATGATTTGAACTAAGTTGAGATGAAGGAATGTTTATATGTACACAAAGAATGCAAATGTGAACAATCACTCCGAAAAACAGGGTTAAAAAAATCAGGGTTAAAACTCCTTTGTTTTGTGCAAGAATCATGGTTGATTGGAGCCTTGTTATGCAAATAATGCTCACCTGGAAGAGTTGGAAGGGAACAACACAAAAGCCACCAAATGAGGTGGGCATTCCCATGTGACTTCTTTTCTATGCACCTTTCCAGTTTTGTTCTCTAATGTTGGCCTATTTCCCTCACGAAAATTACTTTTTATTCATTGAACAGTATATAGGTCCTAAAATTAAGACCTGATATTTATATGTGACCTTGACATCTGGGGAAATTTAAAAGGACTCAAATTACTTAACCCAGAGCCCTTCTTCCATCCTGACCCTGCAGAGTGAGTCTCTTGGCCAGATAACTTCTGTCATTCTCTGGCAGCCTCTGCAGAAGGATTCCAGGAAACCAGTTGCAACATACAGTGGGAACAAGGTCACCTGGACCTCTTTGCACTATGAGGCTGCCTCTCATGGCCCCTGCTGGAGGGTCTGCATTCTCTCCTGTGAGTCATCCCCATAATGAGTCACCAGTGGCAGAAACAGCCTGTGTAGCCTGTCAGTATCCTGTACACCCCTCTGGCCTAGGGACAGGTGATCATAAACTCCTGTGGGCTCTTTTGTGTGGTACCCAGTGCTGAGTGCTTAGTCCTCCTCATAACCTTTCCCCCAACAGGTAAATGGGAGGGCATTCCATAAAGCAAGTCTGGAGGACTTGAAGAATGTCCTGTTGCTTGTTCAAGGAGGTCATAGAACCCAAGGCAGACCAAAGAGACACCCTGTCTTAAGTAGAAATTAACACTATTCAAGTTACACATCACCCAGCCAGTACTTTGTGCTGACTGTGATGGAGATTTGCAGGTCCTGCCTTCCCAGGATGTTGGGCTGCTCTGAGTATGTGTGTTACCATCTATTTCTGTGTAGCAGAGCTCCCAAAAACTTTGTTATGTAGAACAACACACACTTTATCTTGGGTTTCATGGCTCAGGAATCCAGGCATGGCTGAGCCCTCTGCTCCATGGTCTCTCAGGAGGCTACAGTGACAGTCCCAGCCCCGGGCTTCTCACAGGACTACAATGAAGACAAGAGCCAGGTTCCAGTATTCCTGATCCAGTGGCCTATTCAGTGGTTGCTGGAAACACTCCATATCCCAGAGTGTTGTCTGAGGTCCAGGGTCTTTGCTGTCCTTGGACAAATCTTCCTTCAGACCCTGCTGGGGTTGCTCTCCCCATGAGATCAGTGTGAGAACAGAGGGTCCCATGGAGCATGGCAGTCAAAGTGTGATTGTGCAGCATGGCCCTGGGGCTCTTCTTGGCCTCTCTGTGCAGCATTCTCTCCTCCTGGGGACAGGCAGGACCTCTTCTCAAATGGGAGTCTTATGATCTACTACCAGCAAAGGGAAGTCAGAGCATTTCTTCATGGTCAGCTCCAAAACACAGAGGTGGGTCTTTGGTGGCTTGTTTGGGGGAAGGGGCTCCAGTTCCCATGAACTTCCTTGAGGAAAAGGAATTCTAGTTTTAAGGACTTTCCTGAGGGGTTGGGTGGGGGCAGGAGGATAGAGGGAAAAGAAAGACTTCTGAGCCTGCTTCTGTTTCCAAGGTGCCAGGATTCAGGGTGCCATATTTGGAGCCCCAACAGTGTGAATGTCAAGAGGCAGGGTCATGGGCATTCCTGTCAAGAGCTGTCCATGCTTCTGGGCTTGATAAGTAGACAGGAACAGTAGGGCAGGGTGGCCATCCATCCATCAATCAAAGATGCCGCTTCCTATTCCAAAGAGAAGGCCTCTTGCTGGAAGGCAGTGCCCCCCAAGACCCTACTTACAGACTCTCCCCAGGGGACCATACAACAGACCTTGAACATGGTGAGAGCAGCAGTGACAGGGTCCATCTCAGCTTCCCACACTTGTTTGCTCCTTTTCTCCATCTTGATCATCCTGCCCATCTTGGAGGCCATGTGGTGAACCTGCAAAAGCCACAGGCAGATGGGCCTGAACCTCTGTACCCACTGCTCAGAAAAGAACCACCCAATGCCCTGTAACAAGCATGTAAGACCTGTTTAAATGAGAACCCATCTTCAATCATGGTTATACCTTCATGTATTCTGAGGTTTGTTGTAACAGCCATCATTGTGCTAAATGACATGTGCATGCATCTGTGAATGCACACACATATGTAGACACACACACCTCACAAACACATTCCTATATTCTACATAACAGTTAAGTTTACCAGTGCAGAGACTGGTATCCATCCCTTCCCCCAGCAAAAATTTCTGCTCTTCCATCTGAGTGTGGGTGAGGCATTTGCTAGGAGCTGTGGATGAACTAGACATGAGACACACTCTTTCCTGATCTAGAACTTGCAATGTGAAAGACACACATCAATATGCACCCTCGTAGCATTTGGGAACATGCACCAAGTCCCTTGACCCCAGGATGTTCCTTGAAGTGGTTGTGGGCCCCTTCATACATTTCCAGGCATGATCCTCAAGGGCCAGCAGGTCAGCACACAAGGCACTAAGAAGAGACTGCAGCAGATCTGAGACTGCTGCTGCCCTCGATGCCCACCCACATGCTTCATGACACAGGAGGTGCTGAATGTCCCACACAGAGTTCAGAACCTTCCACCATGAGGAAGGGGACCTTAGCTCTATTTTTTATCTATTCTGGTTTTACAGCTGCTCCTTGTTATTACTTCTACAGAGTCATTTTATATTCCCAAACTATCTAGTAAGAACCTATAGATGTGAAGTATATTTATTAAGCTATTGTTTTCTTTTCCAAGGACTTTCTTCACCATAAATAGGGTTTCTAGTTTGTATCATTAAAGTCAAGGTGTGGATTATAGTATCATTCCCATCATAAGCTTAAAAACATATGTTTTAAACTAAAATGAGCAGAATTAGAAAGAATAGCCATCAAAGTCCTCCTCAAAATTTGAAAGAGAAAGAATTGCTGCTCTGGATAGAAGCAGAGTGTCAGCACCTACATGGGTTCTTCAAGCTAATCCCCCACATGAGAACATCTGCACAGGCCAATTACTAGGGAGAAGCAAGTGAGCTCTAGATTTGGAGAGATTTAGATGATGCCACCACATTGCAGGACGGTGCTCACAAAATTTCAAAGAAGAGATGTAAGAAGTTCAAGAAAACAGAAGCCCAGAGAGAAGCAGTTATGGCTTGGTCCATAGCCTGTGGCCCCTGGCAAGGCCATATAGCAAAACTCAGGGGAGGACCTGACTTGGAATATCTCAGGAGGAGGCCTCCCACAATCCCCAGAACACAGGATCATAGGGAGAGGAAGTAACTTTCCTCAGAAGATCCAGCCATGAACACACCATGTGAACCCCACCATTCTGCACATCCCCAAGAACAGGGTTCTGATTAGAAGAAGACTCATACCATGTTTGTGCAATTCTATCAAAATGGATTGTATTGCCATATATGACTAAAAAGAATGACGGAAGAGGAAGAGGACAAAGAAGAGGAGAGGAAAAATGGGAGGAAGGAGGAGGAAGAGGCAGAAGAATGAGGAGGAGGAAGAGGCAGGAGAAGGAGGAGTAGAGATGGAGGATGAAGAGGGAAAGTAGAGGAGGAGGAGGAGGAGGAGGAGGAGGAGGAGGAGGAGGAGGAGGAGGAGATCCAGCAGCAGAGATGGAGACTCAGTGGATGAGATGGACCAATCTTCAATAGAATGACTAAAAGCAGCTTTTTCAAAAACCTCCCAGAAGCCAGAACAGAATTAATGGGCCTGTGGATTCACCCTCATGAACTTTGGGTAAAACAAAAACAGGAGACCTGTGAGACATCAGAACTAATTTTTACTCCTATGGACACATCAGTAAGTGCAAATCACTTGATTATTCACCAGCTTGGTAGCAGATGTGTATCACAGAGCCTCAGTGAACAAGAGCCTTCTCTGAAGCTCCACACTCTGTCCAGCCTGCCTGGACCCACAGGATGTATGAAAGGCAGGCTCTGGCCCTCTCCAGTAATTACCACTCCTCACCTATCCCACTCAGCACTAGGGGTGACTCTGGTGCGAACGATGAACAGATTTGTAATATTCGTTAATTTGGATTTAAAGGGCCACATGTGGCTGCAACTACTCAGGCACATGAGTAGTCAGTTTCTCAGGCAGAGTTTCAGAATTTGCTCCTGCCTTCCCCAGCAAGCTACTTGAAACCTTGAGGCACCATCCCAACAGAATCACTGAGCATGGAGAGTAGATGCTAACATAAGTATGTTGTGTGGGATGTATGGGAACAGGCAACTATTTCAGAATTCTAAAATCAACTTGATTTTATTTTTAAGTGCAAGTTGGTACTGATATTTTTGCCACTTTTTCTCCACAATATACAGATTCCTCACTTCCAAAATATAAAATGCCCTCCTAACATTGAAACAGCAGCTCCTTCCCACTACACTGTCCTTGTAGCTTAGTTTATCTTTATGCAACAACTACTATATTCTTGGTTTAAATCTGGCCTGAAATGTTTAAAGAAGTATGAACCATGATCTGCATGCTTGCAGAACTCACAGGCTAGCTACAGAGATGCCAGCCAGTGCCATAGAAGACCAGGGAATTCCATACTCTATTCTAGCAAGTTACCTAGGGAGAATTCCTTCACCTTTTAATATTATTGAGAATGGGATGCATCATGCTTTCAATGGGATATCCAAATTGCAATTGACATCATTCTTTCTCACTGGTGCAAAGTAACAGTGGTGCATCGTTCATTGAGGGCCTTTTAGCTTCCATGGAAGATGGTAACGGAAGTGTGAATTAGTCCATCTCGATCCCTGGGAGCACAAAGGGAGATGCTCCTTGAGTAGTGGGACTTGAGCCTGTGCTTCTCTGCTTCTGGGACAGAGGAGTACATTCACCTCCTGACTTTGCCTCTGCTCCACCCCTTTCCCTCCATAACCATGGCATCTAATTTGTTCTCTACCACCTTTTCTGTCCCAGATTCCCTTCCCTGCCTGGGCTGACCTCTTCCAGCCCTTTCTGCCCAGTCTATTCTACACCCTGTGACCCTCATATTCTGCATTTTTATCCTTGTTTATCAAGTATGATTGACAAATAGAAATTATATCCTTTTAATTTTGATAGAATTTTCTACTGTGGAATGATTACTGTGATCAAACTAATTATCACACCCACTGCTTAATCTCTTCTGTGGGGTAGCAAGAGTATTTGAGAACTACTCAGCTTATTTTAGACAAACAGGGACAATATCAATACTACAGTCACATCACTGGACATGAGGTATCCAGTATGTGTTTATCATATAACTAGTCAGTATATTTCATAATTATGAAGCCAATGACATCACTCACAGTTAAAACATTCCAATGGAACCTTATCACCCTGAGTTTAAATTGGAAAATCCAAGGAAATGAGACATCAGGTTCTGGAATCTGGCTAATTTTCCAGTCCTACTAGGAGCCACCTCAATGCTGCCTGAACTTATAGTGTGGCCCCTCATGGTACCCAAAATGCACCATGCTCTCTCCCCTTTCCAAGATTTCCAGGATCCCTGACTGAATTTGCCTAACCCCTTTCCCAACTTTCCTCTAGGTAAAAGCTCAGCCAGCCTCTTGAATATTTTTAATCCACACTTTGTGGCAGATAGGACTTTCCACAGGTCTGATCCCTCCCCTGGGGCACGTGGGCTCCCCACTGCCAGGCTCAACCATGCACTGGTTCTCTTTTGGCATGTGAGTGGAGGAGTGGATGGTTGTCATTCCCTGGTCTGGGTGCCTTGGGATTGAGGTGCCTTCCTGTGCTTCCTGTTCTGTTGGCTGGATGTCAAGGATTCCCAGGTACCAGGAAAAAGAACCAGATCCTGGCACCACAAGGAAATAAGTCTGTTGACACTAATTACTCTGTGCTGCTCTCCTGAGATCTGAAATTTCTTCATGACAATAGCTACCTTTACCTTTACAGTGAGATAATATATAATCTTATGATATCTTCAAGATAATCACAGTCTCAATTTTGGAATTCAAAATTACATTGATTAAACATGACAATGGATGAGATCTCAGTATTGAAAAAGGGTATTAGGTAAAATCTATGGAAACCTGAATAAATTATGTGCTTTAACCAGTAATAATGTGTCAATATTGGTCCATTACCTCTATCAAATGCACCACAGCAAAGCAAAATGTTAATGATAGGGGAAATTGTAGGGGGAAGTGACTACACCAGAAGTATTGAATCTGCTCATTTTTTTTTCTGTAAATCTAAAACTATTTTAAAAATAAACCCTATTAATGTACAAAGTTTCAGCTAATTTAGATGGATCAATTCTAGAGACCCACTCTACTGGATTATGTGTGTAGTTAGCAACATGAGATTGTCCACTTAGAAACTTGTCAGGAGCACTTCTCTCCTGTTAAGTATCCTTCCAACACCGACACACATGCAAGTATGCACATCAAGCCACATGGACACATGGCTACACAGGTGCTGCAAATGCATCTGTTACTTGGCAGTGGGGGAGACGATGGTGTTCGGCATACCGAAACTCACCCAATTGTGTGTATTCAACATGTGCAGCTCTTTGTACATCAATTTTACCAAAGTAAATCTGCTTTTAAAAATAAATTTAAATAAATGCCACCATCCAAAAATTCACATTGATTTGACACAGTCCCTTCTTATGGACAATGAGGACCTATTTGGGCTGGCTGTCTTCATGAGCTCAAAAGTGGAAGGGGTCAGACTCAAAATCCTCTGTCCCTTATCTTAAGAAGTTTTCCTCCTGCCCCTAGGGTTCCAACCAAACTGTCTGACCCCAGGACAGTCAGGGAAGCAGGGGATCTCACCTAACTGGCACCGATGCTCAATGGTTCATGACTGGCTCTCAGAGGTCCTGACAGGTGAGTAAAGCTGGCTCTCTACTGAGCATTTCATCAGAACAGCACAGCCTGGTTCAAAGGCCTCCTCTCCTGCTTCCTGCTCCAATTCTCTCAGCATCTGTCCCTGACAAAAGAGCACAACCTCACACTACTCAGGTCTACTTGTCCCGGCCGGGCTCGCCCATCCAGGCCAAAACATCCCCTGTGGGTGCAGCAGTGGTAGTTACAATTCCATCCTACATAGGAGACACCTTGTTCCACTGCCCCTCCAGTGCAGCCACCCACTGCACAGCCACCAAGACCTAGCTGACTGCAGGTGAATCCAGGCAAGGCACCCGTGGCCATGCCCTCCTAATGGGTAGATTCATCTGGAGCTCTTTGGGGTGGCCCTGGTGGGTCACTTCCCCCTACCTAGGTTTGTTCCTTGTGTGGAGGGGGATGGAACTCACAGCACATCTCTGCAGAAACACCCCTGGGCTGTTCCCATAATCCCAAAAGTCCCCAAGGATCTGATCCATGAATGTGTCCAGTGGGGTTGCTTGGAAAACATATTTTCTGGTATGGAGATTCCTTGGAAAGCTGGGAATGGAACCACCATTTGACCCAGCTATTCCCCTTCTCGGACTATAACCAAAAGACCTTAAAAGAGCATACTACAGGGACACAGCCACATCAATGTTTATAGCAGCACAATTCACAATAGCTAGAATGTGGAACCAACCTAGATGCCCTTCAATAGATGAATGGCTTAAAATAATGTGACACTTATACACAATGAAATATTACTCAGCACTAAAAAACAAGATCATGGCTTTTGCAGGGAAAAGGATTGCATTAGAGCAGATTATGCTAAGTGAAGTTAGACAATCCCTAAAAAACAAATGCTGAATGCTTCTCTGATATAAGGGGGGTGACTCAAAATGGGATAGGGAGGAAGAGCATGAGAAGAAGACTACCACTCAATAGGAAAGAGAGGTGGAGGGAAAAAGAGGGAGAAGGGGAGTTCCACCGAAGATGGAAAGAGAACCTCATTGTTATACAGAATACATGTATGATGTTGTGATGAGAAAAAGAAAAAAAGTGTGTCACATTATATTGGATAGAGAGAAATGATGGGAGAGGAGGGGAGGAGTAGGGGGGATAGGAAGGGAAACAGAATAGAATAGACATTATGATTGATGTGTGTACATTCCATGTATGTATTATATGTCAAAATACATTCTGCTGTCATGTATGACTAAAAAACTAAAAATAAATCATATGGTTAATAAAATAAAATAAAAAAGAGAGAGGGACCTCGATAGTGAAGATAGAAATAAAAAGGAAAATCACAAATTAACTTTTTATCCCTCTTTATGAAAAAGAGTCATGCCTGTAGTCACTGAGACTCAAGAGGCTGAGGCCAGATGATCATAATTTCAAAGCCAGCCTCAGCAACATGGCAAGGGCTTAAGCAACTTAGTGAGACCCTGTCTCAAAATTAAAAAAAAAAATTAAAAGGGCTGGAATGTGTCTCAGGGGTTAAGCACCCCTGGGTTCAATTCCCAGCAACCCCCTCCAAAAAAAAAGAAAGAAAAACAGAAGGATTTCTTACTAATCTACTTACCCTAAAAAGAAGTTGAACAGAGCAAGGAGAGGGGAAGAGGAGGGCAGGCAGTCAGTCTCTGGACCCTCCTTGCATCTTACAGAGGGGCCTGAGGAGCAGAGAGGGGCTGCATTCCCATCCCTTGCCCATGGGCCAGAGGTCTCTTTGCACCTGCCCATCACATCTCTCACAATTGAAGACAGTGGGTAGGGGGGAAGGCAGGTGAAAAGACTGAGTTCTGAAGTGGACACAGCTGCTCAGGCCAAAGCAATGCCTCCTGGCCCCAGGAGAAGCCACCTGCACTGACACTTCATGACCTCTTCCCTGTGGTTCCAACTACCTCTGATGTGCAGAAGAGTCTCTTGAACACAGAGCCTTTCCTTCTAGCTTGGAGGCACAGATGAAACACAAATAATTGCACATATCTCATGGCACAGCTCCATGGGCTGGACACATGCACACCCCTGGAATACCCTGGTGAGCCATGGGCTTTCTGCCATTCCCTCACACTTTCCTGTGTGCTTTTATTTGTTTTTCAAGAATACTTAACCTGTGGGAAAATACCACATTTACCACATTCTGATCTTTGGGCGGTACGGGTGCAGGAGATCTCTAGGTCACACTCACCTGACATACAGCTGAGCATGTAGCTTTGACAGACACCTATTCCTGACCACTCTCCCCTGGTGACCATCATTTCTCAGTTTCGGTAAGTTCACATTTTTAGATTGCTCAGGTAAGTGAGGTCATGCCATATATCTCCTCATCTGGCTTATAGAATTCAGCACAACATCCTCTAGGTCCATCCAAGTTGTTGCAAGTGCCAGCATCTCCTTTCTTTTCAGGTTGAATAATATTTCACATACACCTGCTAATTTTCTTACCTATATATTCACAGGACATTAAGATGGATTCTGTCCCTTGGCTATTTTGAAGGATGTTGCAGCAAACCCATGAGTACAGACATCTCTTCCACACGCTGATTTCATTTCTTTTGAATATACACAGAAGAGAGCTTTCTGGGCCATATGATCATTCTATTTTTATTCTTCCAAAGAACCTCCACATTGCTCTCCATGGTGTCTCCACTTGCACATTTGCAAATCCTCAATGAGTTATGCTTCATGGAAAGTGATGAGAGGCAAACTGGGCAAGTCAGCCATACGCTTCCAAACAGAGGATTTGTTAGGGGAATGGGTGTGCAACATTGGAGTTCACAGAAAATAAGCTCAGTTGCCTTGGAGACTGGCACTGACATTTAAAAGTTTTATGGAAGGTGAAGCTCATGGCAGAAGCACACAGCATAAGTGCTTTGGGAGACATATAGGTGGAGGTATGGTGCTGGGTCTGCCCATCCACCTGAGGTTGTGTCAGTGGTAAGTGAGGCTTCACTAAGTTCCTGTTCTCCCCAGTGGTATCAGTCTAAAGCCCTGAAATGGTTTTCTGGTGACATCTAAAAAAACCTGCTGTCAGCTAAACATAGGGCCTCCTCCTCCCACCCACTACTTCCCAGACTGGCAATGCCAGCCTCCCCTGTATCCACTGGACCTGCTGGCTGCCTTGCAGCCAATTTCTGAGGATCAATGTCTAAGAGGGACTGAGTCCATAAGACCCATGCAAGCCCTTCCCCTTCCTTCAAGGACGCAGTTAGAATAAATCCAGAGCTTGATGACTCACTGAGAAAAGTTCTGTTTTTCTGGATATAAACCCAAAAGGATGTCAGGATGGAGCTACCTCCATGAGGGAAGAGCCTGCCTGTCAATGGGACACACACAGAAGAAGGCAAGAAATGAAAGTTAAGATAAGTTATATCCTGATGAACCCCTGGATGCTACTGGACATGCAGCCCACTATTCCCCTGAATACTTCAGCTATACAATGTTACTCTTTGTTGTTTGTTTAAACCTGTTTTAGTTCTTATCTTCCTTTTGCAAATCACAGAGAATCCAAACGGATACATTTCATAGACTCAGGACCATTTATATTGTAATTTTTGGTTTTTCTACTATGTAGAATAGCATCTCTGTCCCTGAAAAAAGAAGGAAGGAAGGGTGGGAGAGAGGGAAGAAGGAAGGAAGAAAGGGAGTAAGAAGAAGGGAGAGTGAGTATTGGATGGAAGGCTTAGCTGAGCACTCAGCCTAAGAAAGGAAGAGTAGACATGGATGGTCTCATGGTCTCCACAAAAAACGGCCACCTGCACTCCAGGTGGGATAACTCATAAAATAAAGTGTGCTATTAGGCTTATCTGTCTCTCCCATGGCATTCTAATGAAATAACCACCTTTAAAAATCTTACTATTTTAAAAGAAACTAATTTAAGTAATTTTAGTTAGACAGGAAATTACAAAGACCAGTGGTCTCTGATAAACAAGGCTGTTCCAAATTGACTTGCTAGAAACCTCTTTCAAAAACCATTAACACTTCCAAAGATTCCATGTCTCAGGCCTCACCTGTGGTCCAGGATGGGGATGCTGCTATCCATGCATGGAAGACTCCCCAGCCATGAGGAGACTAAGCCTGAAGGCAAGGGCCGTTGTTACAACTTACCCTGAAAGCTGGGCTTTTTGAGGGTTTGGACACAGAGAAAATCCACATTAGGGCCACTCCCAGATTTTGCTTCTCCTGGGAAATGTGCAGCAGCTGCAGGTGCAGAGACAAACCTAGAGATTAGAAGCAAAAATAGCTCAGCTCAAAGCTCAAGCCCCTCAGGTCCACAGAGGAACCCCTGGTGGGCCTGGAGGACCTTGTCCATTTGGGCCCAAATTAGAAAGCAGAGAGCACACAGAACAGGAGGGCTGAACTCTTTTTTTTAATCTGAATGTTTAAGCATCCATTGATTTTGAAAAGGCCAATATTCAGAATCACAGATCTGGAAATGTGATGAAGAAAGCAATTTCTAAATATGAACATATGCAACTTCCTATTAAAGGCTAAAATCAAACTGCAAATATACTATAAATAAACAGAAGAGAAGTAGAGGAGGAGGCAGGGCAGGAGGAGGGAGGAAAGGGGAGGCACAGGGGACTGAAGGAGAGAATTATCTTCCTTGCTTGTGGGATTATTTCAAAACCAAGAACCACTGTCGTATTCAACTCTAATGCATTAATTAAAAAAATTAAAAATTAAAAAAGCAAATTTGAAACATCAAAGCAAAATCCAAAGCAGTGCCTTCCTTGATTTCCACAAGCATCTCTCACAGGGATCTGCAAACCCGGAAATGCCACAGCCACTGTGGCAGGTGCTAGTGGATTTCTCAGAAGCCAACCCATGTAGCATAGGTGTGCAGGGAAAACAACCATAAGAACATTGCTACAGATTGCCCTGGAAATTGCTGATCTAATTAAACACTCACCCAGACACAGGTCCTCCATGCCAAATGGATGGGCAGGGAAGACTAAGGACAAGGACACAGTGCTTAGTACCCATGGACCTCAGTATTACCTTGCACTTCCCTGCCTCTGTAACCAGGCTCTCCCAAGATTCCCAGTCACCTCTGGGCACCGCTCATCAGGTCTAGCTGAGGGCATTTTAATATTTTTTTAATTTGTAGTTGTAGATGGACAGCATACATTTATTATTATTATTATTATTATTATTATTATTATTATTATTATTATTATTATATGTTGGCGAGGATAGAACCAAGTGTCTCACACATGCTAGGCAATCACTTTGCCACAGAATACATCCCCAGCCCCCTGAGGGTGGTTTTTATGAAACCCTCAGGTAATCATTTCAGAATTTCAGCAGCTCCAATGTTCGTGCAGGAGATTTTCATGCAGGTGCAATTCAGGGTCTGCCCCCTAGGTAGCCACATATCCACTTTTGGCCAGCCTGAGAACCTGCAACTGGCCACACTGGCAGCCTCTGCTCCCTATGGATGCCAGAGCAACGTTGAACACACTGAGTGGCTTAAAGACTTATCCTCTGTGTCATGGAGGCCAAAATACTGAGCTAGGTGCCCAGGTCATGCTCTAGGTCACCTCCAGGTGCCTTCCTGTGCCCTCCCAGCTCCAGTGGCCCACACAGTTATCAAGGCCTTTCCCTCGCAGCAGCCTGGCTCTATCCTCTTTCTCTGTCATCACAGGGCCCCTATGTGTCCTCTCCACACTTCCAGCCCCTCATAAGGCCATGGTCACCCTGCATAGGGGCATTCCCTGTTGTAGTGTGACCTCATCTTGATTAACTCTGCAATAACCCAATTTTAAATCTGCTTATATCCTGCCCTAGGCGGGCAGGATATCAACTTTTTGGTAAATACAACAATCACAGAGCTCTACCCCCGGCCCCCAGAATGCACATCATTTCCAGACCCACACCCAGGCCCATCACCCTCAGATTTCCAGTTCATTCCAGCTATGGGAGCCTCATCTGAGCCAGTACTGGGTGGGACATGGGTGAAACTCCTCCCTTCTGTGACCTGTGGACCTGGCCAGCATGCCATCTGTTGGGCTGCAGGCCCTGTCACAGCAGCCTGAGCTCTGGGTGCCTTCTGGATTTGCCAGACTCACAGCCCTCACAATCCCCTGTGGTTCCCCTCTGAAGGAACAAGAAAAGGGCCACATCATCAGAAAGGGACATGCATCACTTCTGCCCACACCTCAGGTGCAAGAAGCAGTCCTTTGTCCTAGTGGACAGCTGCAAAGGGGCCAAGCAGTTTCCCAGGAAGAGAAGAGGAACAGATAATGACATTAGCAGACTCCACTGCAAGGTCAGGAAGGCAAACCATCAGCACTGACCTCCGGCCCTGCAAATCCAGCAGAGGGCTCAGGGTCCCTGGGAAAAGGAAGGCCTTAAAAATGGAAGAAACCTGGTCCCTGTGAAGCTGCTTCTCCCCAGCCTCTCCCAATTGGCTGACTGCCTCTGGTCTCCAAGGAGCTGCCTCCTGCCCAGTCTCTCCCAGCCAGCTGGATGCCCCTGGTTAAAGTGAGAAACTGCATTACAGTTAATTTCCATTGGCCACAGTCACTGAGACTTGGGCATCATCCTTGGCTCCAGCCAGTGGGATTTTAACTAAGAGTCCCAGGCACCTGGCTTCGAGAAGCAAAGTGCTCTATATAAAATGCTGCTCTAGACTGAAAAAAAAAATTAAAAAGAAAAACCCTGGAATCATGAAAAGGCTCATTATACCCTCCTCATTAAGTTATTAAGGTATCTACAGTTCCTGGTCTCTCATCTTAACCACAACATCCTCTAGCTTCTGTAAGACTGTTGGTGCTAATACCATGAGAATCCTCAGGGAAATGGGTCCCAGAGTACTAAACACCAGTATTAACCAAAAGTCTTTCTTACAAAAGTCTTGTGAAACCTCAATCAAGATATGCATCAAATCCATTTTATCACCTTCCCTATTAACTATCAAAATGTTTACATATTTTAACACTTTCTTGTTGAAGAAAACCTTTTCTTCTTTATGGACCAATTACTTTATTGTGTATTAAGCCACCAAGAGGAAAATCAATCTGACATTTACTCTAATATGTTATTGAATGCGCATATGTGTGAGTCTAGAGAGAATTTTTCCTATCTCTGCAAGCCAGAGTGCTTCCCTCCTATGGGCTGCAGGTTGTTAAAACAGATTTATAACAGATCCTTCCTGTGGATAAAATCCCTAATTTAACTCTCAATTTAATCCAGAGTTTAACCTCCTACTAGCTCCTCCAATGCCAGTAATTGAAAGAAATATACTGAAATATTGGCCACAAATTAAAAAAAAAATTGGCCACACCATTTATGGAGTTAATATTGTCACTTATAAGAATGGGTCCCAGCTAACCCAGAAATCCACTATATCTGATTTTCTTGAACTCTCTGCTCACTGATCATTTCTATTGAGGGAGGCAGTAGTCTGGGTTTCTATGCACATCTATTTAGGTACTATGTAACTGGACTGTATACTGTGGTTTATGCCACCCTGAAATCTCACCTTCTGAGTGAAGACATGTGGTCCCCCTGGGGCTGAGCAGTTCTCAGTAAAAGTTTCTCAGCTGGGCATCTGTGAAAGGCAGACTAACCCGCAGTGCTGGGCTTGCTGCCTCTGGCCACACTCACAGTAACTCCATGCAGTCCCAGCACTCAGGCTCCTCCACCTTATCATCCTGTCATCCTCTAGGCCTCTGAGCCAAGACCTGGATCCTTCTCTTCTGTCTGAGAAAAGAGGGCAGGCAGGGCTAAGGGACAGGCTGAGGCATGGGCTGGCAATATGCATATCCCAGACCATGGATGCTGACCAGCATCACCAAGGCAAAGTTGAGGTGTGGTAGCCAAAAGGCCAGTCTTCACTACAGTAATATGACCTCTCCTTGAGCACCCTTGACCCTGGAGGAGGCAATGCAAGAACAGCACTTTGCTCTGTGTCTGGCCTGTGACATGACAGCATGTGTGAATTAGACATCAAAACACTCTCAGGTGCCGAACTGATAATGTCATTCTGTCATTATCTTGGGAACCTCTGTATGAGCCCCTGCCTGTAATTCAGAGTCAAAAGTGGGGTGAGATTCCTCCTCTCAATAAGAAACCTAGGTAAAAACTGCTCAGTATTATTTTTGGAGACACACAGATAAGAAAATCTATTATGTGAAAAGCTTGCTCTGAACACACAATAGAGCTTTCTGCTTCCCACAACCCCGACCAGCCCTGTGGGATCAGGCTAAAAGTGTCCTTGTGTATGGAGAAGAAATAGAATTTGATTCTGAAGCCACAGGGACTCTGGAGGAAAAAGAACATCCATCTCCTCCTTCAGCTCTCAAAGGAGGAGAAGACAATAAAAGAGGTTGTGAACGTCTAGAGCTATTGGCAGAAACAGACTTGAAAAAAGTTTTTTGATTCATCAGCTTTGATCTGCAACCTTCATTGCAGCAGATGGTGGCTATTGGATAAAGATGTCAGGCACAGTAGCCCAGCAGTGGCCATAATGCTCTTAACCATTTTGGTTGATTAAGCTTTCAAGGATTAAAAGCCTTCTAATAATGTCTGATGAGAAGTTTTTTTCTCTCCCAGAGCAATGCAGGAACAAAAATCATTGTACAGCCATTATCTGAAGGCTGCTACAAAAGGATAATGGCCTTGGATTTCTAAAGTTGGATGCAAGTAATAGATCACACCCCAAAGAGTCAATGGTACAGTGTTGTTCAGTGACCAGCAGAAGTCCCCATGTCCCCCTCGATGCCAGGACCTGCAGACACATAATGCTGCCCACAAGCTCATGCAGGGGTAGGTTTACCTCTGTGACACTCAGCAGTGTCTCCAAAGAGCAGAGCCAAGGGACTGGACAGAAGGCAGCCAGGGTGGAGGAGGTGAGAGGGGTTCCCTTGTCCTGGTGAAAAGCAGAGGTGTCATGCTTCCAGGTAAAATGAGACCATGGCTTCTGTGGCACACACAGTGCTACTCACCATAGGGATTTCCTAGAGCATGGGTACCCTAGTGGAGGAAGAAGGTGCCTTCCAGGTGACCACCTGTTGATGTTGCCTCTTTCCTGGATCCATGTGCTCAAAGCAGGACTGCTTCATGCTCTCAGGACCCGAACCTGTGCTGGGAACCTGCCAGAAAAATCCAGTTCTCTCTGCAGATGGACCCCTCACCATGGGCACAACCTACCAACAGCCATGCTCTCTTCCCTCCCATCATACCTTCTCAGCCTCCCCAGCTGGGTTTGTCCCTCTCTCCTGCTCAGCATCACATTCCTTGTCTCACTGGTAGGTATTGAACTCTGACTCAGAGGTCTGTTGAAAGTATCCCTTAAAGGTGTTGCAGGTGTTTGCCCAGTCCTGGGGTCTGTGACCACCAGCACTTTCTTCTCCCCACCCCAGAATCCATCTGTTACATCTGGAGGGCACACAACCAACAAATCCAGGGACCCAGCAGAGGTCTGGAATCACTTGGCTCGACACGTGTGCACATGCAGAGGCCAAGGCTCACCTGGTCCGACACTCACACATACACATGCACATGTAGGCCACAGACTGAACCTGGGGTGCAGGTGCTTTCACCCTGCATCTGACTTCATTCCATATTCACCTCAGAAATAGTGCAAACCACTGGGACATGAAGTGAGGAGCTTCACCCCAAAGAGCCCCCAAAAGCTCTTCTTTAAGGTGGTCATATTTAGAACAAATCCAAAGATCCCTTTCTCTATCAAAATGGAGCCTATTTTAATAGGGGATATTCATGGGTTCCCCCATGGGAGAAGAGCCTGATGTCATGACAGAGACATGGGGCAGTCTTCTGTCTACCACACCCCTTCACAGGTGGGGACAGTGTAAGGGCATGAGAAATGCCATGCCACAGTGGGGGGTGGGGATGGGTGTGGCAGAAAAGAAAAGTGCATCATGTGACTAATGTGCAGGGGCAGGGCCAGCGACTGGGAGGTGCCATTTGACTCAGGCTTTTCTAATTTTCAGAGAGAGCCCAGGAGAAAATTCTGCTCCCTTTGATAGACATGAAGCTCAGTTTAAGCTGAGTTTGGTTATTACTTTAACCAAGGCCCCCCTACCTCACATAACTTTTCTAGTCAACAAAGCTGAGACCAGAGCTGAAATGGCCTTAATCCTGTCATGGGCAGGAGCTTGGGTGTTTCCTGTCCCCCAGGATTCCTGTGTTGAAGGCTCAGCACTTAAGATGTCCCTGGGGAGCTGCAACAGAAAGGTATGTTCTCAGGAGGTCTCCATGGGCGATGGAGTCCCAGTCTTCTCCTTATCTGAAAGAGAACACAGCCTGTACCAAGAAAGTGCCCTGTATACAGGAAACACCTTTATTAAAAAAAAAAAAAAACTGTATAAAAACCCACTGGGCAGAATCATGTCCAGATCCAAGCCAAAGGCCAGCGCCTTATTCCTTCTTTTAGTGAATGCTTCTTTACACTTATGAGTTGACCAGTTCTCTAAGTGCCCCTTTAAGCATCTTTGGCAAGTTCCAAAGAGGCTGACCATGCACAGAAGTGTCTTTTGGCTGAAATAACCAAGACATGAGGCTTCTGGAAGGCAGAGAGGACAGGCTTGCCAGTCCCAGGAGAGTCATTCCCCTGTCACACATACAGACATACAGGGAGATTTTACAGGGTAATAAGCATAGAAAAAGTAGGGGTCACAGTTCAACCCACAGCAGTGACTTGTCATCACTGTGTCCCCAGCACCCAGCACAAACCCAGGTGTTATAGACATGTTCCCATTACGCTTGAGTGCCTTGTCACTCATCCATGTACTTTGGACAAAAAAAATGAAAGTCAACACCTCTTAGAATTATCAAGGGAATAAAAAGTTTTTGTTTGAAAAGCCCTTTGAAAGGTGCCTTTGCCTGGTGAGGACTGGTGGCCTTTCACAATAGTAATTCACACCTGTCTTTACCTCTTCCCCTGCCTCTCCAGGCCAGGGCCTGTACCTGGCTTAGTTACTTAAGTGTGCTCGGCATCAACATGGCACCAGATCATGGAGAAGCTCAATTAATACCTGTCAGATTAACTAAGGGACAGCTTAGGTGAAGATCCAGTGGAGCATCTGCAATACTGAAATGCAAAGATGTCCACAGAAAATGAAAATATCTGCAGAACTCTTCCCTCAGCACAACTTTTCACAAACCAAATTTTGCCTTATTCTGTCAATATTCCTTTTTTTGGCAACCATTTATGGTTTGTTTTGCTCCCCTTTTCTTACCTTATTACTAACTCATAAAAAACATCTGCCTACTTGGTAAATGCACAATATCAAGACAGGAATAGACAGATGTCTCTCACTAGCGCAAGATGAATTTAATCTTTCTCACAACTTTATTTTTCTATTTAATACTCATCAATACTTCCTAGGAAACAAAGTCTTCAGGTAAATAATGTCATTTTATGAGTTTCCAACTGAAAACTCCACACAGAGAGGGTGGAGGATACCTTGGCGTAGCTTTCAGCTTGTTCTGGTGGTGGGGGAAGCAAGCACTCTCTGGGCACAGCTGGGGTTCCCAGGATGCTTGCCTATTTTTCTTGATTCTATGTATCCTCATGTTCACTCCTCCCTCATACACAGAACTCACTTTAGATTGCCACATGATCACTCTTCCTGTCTTTATTTGCTAAAACCCCATTTAGCCCAAGTTCTGCAATCATGGCTGCAGGCCATGGGCTAATCCTGCCTATAGAGTTCCAATGCCAGTTCTTTCTTAAGTGCTGTGCAGAGAGACATTACGTGGTCTGGAGGCTCAGCAAACATTCTCAAAATGCACCCCAAGAAACCACCTGCACTCCACCTAATGAGTGAAGAACTTAAGAAGCTGGGGCATGTGAAAGTCAAGAAACACTGCTGGGCAGACAAAGTAGCTCCTGCTTCACACGATGAGCTGAACATCCAGGGCGCTATGATAGCAAGAGGCATCTCAAAGGGCACATTTTAAGTGGCCCCATTACATAACATTGTACCCACTGAAATAGCTTGGAAGGGTACCAGATTGAGGTATCAGAAATCTGAGCCTGTAGAGAGGACCTGAGGCTCTAAGGGGTAACATGAAGCAGTATTGGGGGGGGGGGGTCAAACACCTTGGTGTGGCCTCCTTATCTAGATCCACAGGGAACAATCCAATGGAACTGTGAACATATGTAAGCACTCGCCGCATGCACACCCAACTGGTGACAGGGAATGAGCTGCAGGGATGACACCAATGTTGGCCGCCTGGTTGATGTTCTGTGTGGTCATTCCAGATGCCAGATCTGGGAGGCTGAGCCATGTGTGCACAGGACCCCTGTGTTTCTTTGCAACTTTCAAGGAATTGATGACTAGTTTAAATCAAGTGTTTAGGAAGAACTATCAATGGTGTGGCTGGCATTTTGGCCTGAAAGGCTCAAACTTCAGCAACAGGCTTTCATGGTATCTCTGGAAAGCTCCTTCTGCCATCAGCTAGAAACACTCACACCTCAGTCCATCAAAAGCCACACCAACTCCTCAACCTCTGCAGCTGCACCAGGAAGCAGGAGCACCTTTCTCTCTCTCTCCCTCTTCCTCTCCCTCCCTTCTCCTCTCCTGAGTGTGCCTGGCTCCATAATGAGCAGAGGCCATGAACTACACATACTTAACACCATGGATAGTGTCACTCTCCATCCTGGGTTTGCCCTTTTTCCCTTGCAACACTCAATACTCAGGTAGGGCTGATTTGCAGTTATGCCTGGCAGAACACTCAGCACCTCCAGAAGGGTAAAAGAAGCCCAGGACAGAGTTTCACCACATGCCTGAACACAGAGCCAACATTACAGGTTTGCATCGGGCTCTGTTGTGATCTTGGTACATGACCTGGCCACTGGTTATGGGATGATTTTATTCAGGACATATTTGTCTTCAGTGTGTTTCTCTCTCTAATTCTGTACATCATGGATCTTTTAAAATGAGAAACTTTAAGAGCCCAACCTCATGAGGTTAAAATCTCTACATAGCGTGTGAAAGGCAGATTACTCAGTCTCATTCAAACACAAGTCTCTGCAACAAATCAATAAACTGAACAGGAAAACCTTCCTAGAAAACATGGAAATCCTAGCATGGTGCTCATCTCATTCATGAGCACTTAGAGAAGAGCTGGGCACCTGCAGCATTTCACTCTCATCCTCTAAACCAAAATGAAATCCTTTATCAATAGGGATTTGCTCCTGGAAAATAAACAAGTACTGTAACAAAATACCTGAGTCAGCTACTTTATAAAAAAACAAAAGAGAGTTTTATTTAGCTTGCTGTTTGGAGGCAGGGAGTCCCACAAGCATGGCTCAAGTGCTCCCAAGGGCCCTGTGGCTATATCTCAGGGTCTTTGGCCTTTCCCACTACTTTTATAGCCCCTAGGATCTAATCATGGGAACTCCACCCTGATGACCTATCTAATGCAGTCACTTTTCAGAGGCCCAACATCTAGACGCCACAGCTAGATCCAGTTTCTACCTCTCCATACCACTGATGAAGATTTTGGGTGTCAAAATGTATGATTTGGGGGCAACACATCATATTTAAGCCATAAAAATTTGTTTGCTGGGTCACTTTGCTAATCAGCAGTGAGAAGTGACACCCAAGTTCTAACAGGAGGCTACCCTTCCCCTTCATATGACCACACATCATAACCACCCATAGCCACCTGATCCTGGTACAATCTTTGGGAGGCATCACTGACACAAGAGGACTTGGTGCCACTGAAGTCTAATTTCTAAGAAAGAGGCAACAGGATTTGGTTGAGCCAATAGGAGATGAGAGAAGAGATGTCAACTTCTTTCATTTCCATCTTTTCACACAGTCTATGACTCCACTCAGAGCAGACAGTGATTCCCTTCAGAAGAGTAAGATGTATCAACCAGAAAGCCCAGGTTTTAGGTCTCAGAAGAAAAGGTGCCCATAGACAGCAAAGCGTCACTCAGCAGAATTAAATGCCATCACTAGGTAGATAAAAACAATGGAGCTGTCACTCTAGGTTGGTATTGCAAAGTGCCTGGTACTTAGTAGGTGATTGTTAAATATTTAACAGACAAATGAAGGTTAAAAAAGAAATAAAAGTCACCTAAAATTTATTTTGTTTTCCCTTTTTTTGGTCCATACCCTTCCTCAATGCTGTGATTGCTCTGGCATCTGCTTCAGTTACTTTATATCTCCCTCCTAGAAGACTGCAACCTTCAGAAGTCTACTAGAACTGCAGTGTCTTGAAGCTCAGTTGTAATGAGGGCAATTGTGGGTTAAACCAATCATGATCCATGCCCTGGACTGAGGGTTGGGCAAAATGCTTAATATCTGAGCAAAACAGGAGGTGACTACTGGACACAGGTCCAATGTCAGCCACAAATTGTGCAGCACATCACCTGATGACAGGGAAAATTTTTAGTTGACAGTCCAGATAGTTTTAGTGTCATTTAACTGGGGTTTAAATACCATTGTGTGGTGCAAGGAGGAGTTTCCCTGAGTAGATCTCTTGGAGACTTTCTGGTACTTCAAAGGGTGTCTCAGCTCACTGTGTGGATCTTCAGCCCTTCTCCTGCATACAACAGCATCCCTCACAATGGACCTGTTGGCATTAGGCCTTCCCTAGCGTGATGCTTCCTGGTGGAAGTTTTCTTCTGCTGATAATACATGATGACTGCTTTGCATTCATAGTGTCCAAGTGGCTCCCCTTTTAAACCCAGATTTAAGGAGAATATTTTAAAGAAAAACATTATGTAATCAACAAATGCTGTGGCCACAGAAGGGTGTTGCACCAAAGACTGAAAACTTGGAAACTCGAGGAGAGGGTTAAGAGAGGTTTGGGACATTTAAAAGCCTCCAGGACAACCCAGATCCTAGTAGATAGGCATGAGAATGGCGACACTAGCATAAGGCAGAATCACAGAAACTTCAGTGCGAGCTATCCTGTTTCCCAAGCAGCACCCTCAGCTTATTTCATACTTGGGAAACCAGGCCTATTTCCTCTGCAGTCTTCTTGCCCCTGAGAGAATCCCCATACCTTCCAGGCATTGTGCACTGATGTGGACTGTGAGTGAGGCGATGACCCCACATCTGTCCATGCTCCAATGCCACATTGGCATCTTTCATTGATTGCTGCCACCATCCCTGCTTGTTCTAAAAGCCACTTGAAGTATGCAAGGTCATGATTAAAGGCACATAGATATTTGTCTTGAAATATAGAATTATAATGACAGAGAAAGGAATAAGCTAATACATTTATGTCTGTGACGTGTGATTCATCTTGAGATGGTTATTAAGGAAAAGCAGTAATTTGAGTGAGTTTAAGACAAATGCTAACGTGCAAAAAGTCAGTGTAAGATGCCATGTATTTAGAAAACCTTGGGCCCTGGATGATTGGCACCAGGGCCCAGTTCTGGTGCATGTCAGGCCTTGTGGCAGGACCATGCATCTGTCTGCACAGCTCCAGGGCCAAGGAGACCTGTGTGATTGGTGCTTTGTGTTCCTCTTGCCAGCTGTTTCCACAAAGAAACCCACACAGGCACCAACCATGGAGGAGAACATCCTTGGACTTTGGAGGCCACAGAGGTCTAAATATGTGCCCTTAAAATTAAAATTTTGAAATCTTCATCCCTCAGATGGTGGTATCAGGAGGGAAACACTGGGAAGTGACCTAGATCATGAAGGTGGAGCTCTCATGAAAGCGAGTTGTGCCCTTATGAAAGAGGCCCTAGAGTGCTTGTCCAACCTCACACTGAGTGAGTATACAGAGAGAGGGCACCATTCATGAACTGTCTGTGGCTCTCACCTGACACCAAATCTGTCATGGCCTTGACCTTGGACTTCCATCCTCCAAAATGCTCAGAAACATGATTTTGTTGTTTCTGAACCACCCAATGCATGCTGTTCTGTTATAGTAGCATGAAGGATGGATACAGAGGCTGCAGGCATGACGGTGGGTTGCTAGGGAGAAATGGACTCACAAAGTTCCTCAGAAGCTGAGTCCAGGATGAGCAAGAGCACAGGACAGGCAATAGCACAAGTCTGCCTCTTGTTCTGAGCATAGCTCCTGATTCTCTCCATGTCAGACTTAAGTCTCAGAGCCAAAGAAGGAGGATAGAGTTTTCCAGAAGAGTCTGCAGGTCTCAAGACAGCAGCATGAGACAGGCACCCACTGACACCACAACCTCCAATTTCCTTTTCTGGCAACTATTTCCTTTCTGTCCACCTCCTAAGGCCTGAACGGTGGGGACTTTGAGTTCATGGTTGTTTAACAGACTGAGGTGTTGCAGGAGGTGAAGATCAGTACAGAGCATTGCTTCTAGACTCACATAATGGCCATCTAAACATGTGAGGAACATCAAGCCTTGGTGGTGAACTCACCAACTATCTCTCTCCATTAGGCCGAGTCATTGTTCCTCCAGAAGGGCTGGCAGCAGCCTGCCCACTGATCCCTTTTACGATGTTCACTTGGACACTCCTTCTTCGGATACCAAATATGTTCTTAATCAACTGTTGTCTTGCCCTGTCTCTATCATAATGACTTTCAAAGTTAGAACAAGTGGACTGCTGGGGCTTGTGGGATTCTGTGTTCACAGGAGATTTTGTGAAAGAATGGCCCATGTCGTGTTTGCAGAGAGATGTTGAGTGGGCAAGCTGCCATGACCATGCTGTGCTGGTACCTTCTGGACACTGGCCCATGGTCAACACAAGCTGAGGTGGCACCACCAGGCCCCTCCATGATGGCACCCCCCCCACTGCTAGGAGACATCAGATGTGCCCCTCACAGTCCAACTATGTGCCGACCACCAGCCTTCTCTCTCTGGAGCAGACCTGCTGGGGGCACAGGGATCCCCACCCAGTATGGGGCTGGCCCACCAAGGCCAGAGTTAGAGCATGCTTTTTCTCTCCCCTGTGCCCAGGATTCCTAGCAGGGACTCAGAAATGAGTCACACAGACTCATAAGGAAGACCTGACTACAATCTGTGTTGAGATGCAGAGGCCTTCAGACTCCACCTCTGTGTCCCCTCTGACCCTGTCTGGACAATCCACAAGAAGCCAGTTAGTGCACCCTCCACTGGGGGAAACCCAAGCCTACAGCCCTGCTGAAGCCTGGAACTTGTCCCCATCCCCTCCTCTACCCCATATGGCTCTTCCATCCCCTGCCTTCCTTTAGCCACCAGGAACTGCTCTCTGGGCTGTTCCCCCAGGGGAGCCTCCTGTAACCAACTTTCTAGAGAATCTTCTTAGTGTCTGGAGTGTCATCAGCCCTGACACCCTGCATATTAGTTGGGAGGAGTCCATTATTGAGGCCCACAAAAAAATCAGATCCAGCCCTCCTAAATGGCTTTGGACAAATACCTTAAGTCCCCCGAGCTCAGCCCCCTCATTTATGTGATGGGGATACTGGCAGATGCAGCTGGCCACTGTCCCCATAGCTGCTCTTCCCTTTCTCTGATGAAAATACATGAGTTCTGCTCAAGCAGGAGTGGCATAGACACTCCCAGCCTTCCTTTCTGTTAAGAATAAACGTGGCCTAGAGTCCCTGGGGATAAGAAGTAGATAGAGGCCACTGGGCATGGTGTCCAGTGTGGTCATATAAACAGAATCATTTGGCATCTTTATTTCACCTTTCCCCTCTACCTCATTTCTTCTCTTCTCTGAAATAGAGCAAGGCAATAAGAGTCACAGGCCAATCATGACACAATAGAGGGACCAAGGTATTGCCTGGCTGCAACATACTGAAATTCTTATTTCTGAATTTTGTATTATCCAAGAAAATAGATTTCTAACTAGCTAAATCAAAAACACATACTCACAAACCTGAGTTTATTCTTCCAGTCTTCAAATGTGCATGGGTGATCTTATGAAGCTAGGAGCTCTAGCAACCATCATGTGATCATGAGGGGACCAGCCTGAGAACCAACCAATATGCTAAGGAGAAAGTTGCACTAAGACAGAAAGTCGCTGGGTCTTGCCTACATGGAAGAACTCCTGAGCTAGCCCTAAAACTGGGCAGCTCTAGGACTCTTGGAGTATCTGATATGAATGCCTCTCATTTCAAGTCTTACAGTTGAATATTCTGTTACTTGGTACTAGTACAAGGTAGCATTTGGAGATCCCCCCAAATTGATACCTTAATATGAAATTGCGAGTCTTGTGATAACTGTGAAAAATATTCAGGGGCATCAGGCATGTTCTTCTCCAAAGCCCTAAGTACAGAGCAATGTTCATAGCTGAAGCATGAGTGCCCAGGGGCCACAGCCCTACCTTTTTAGCACAACTTCCAGATGTTGTTTCCTGCCCAGGGCATCCCTGGGAGCACTGTGCACAACGCAAAACCCAAATTCACAGAAAGACATCCAGGCATCTGAGGCCATCCTCACACTTTGGAGATCTGGTGGACAGCTTCAATGAAGCAAGCCTGCTTGATATGGCCAATGTGGTGGGCATGTGCAATTTCATCATAGGGCGTGGGAATGAGCTGACCCTTTCCATCCCCATGGCAGCTGCCACTGCTCTTAACCACCGTCTGCACAAGCTCATGGGGAAAACCTGTAGGTAGACCCTGCCCCTGGCAGCCTGACCAGCTGACCAGTGTATGAGAAGCCCCAGGCCCCACAGCCAGCTGTGAATGCAAGTAACAGTTTTCTAGGTCAGAAAAATATGTCCTTCTGCAGATACCAGAATGAGGCTGGGCACGTGGGGACATATGCACAGGGCTCTCATCCAAATAGCTGAAAGCCACCTTAGTGTTCCAGTTACATTGTCCCCTCCAATAATAGGAGCTAAAAATAACACTCTCTCTGCCTCTTCCCCCCATGGGCCCAACTGCCACCAGGCATCCTGCAGGATGAGCCATGTGCTTATGGCCGAGCAGCCCAAGGATAAATAGCAAGTGCTTGTTATTCAAGTGTAATTATAATTAATTCAGAACTTGTTCCCAAACTTTCCAAGAAGGCTCATTATAATGTACTCTGTGGCCCTTCTTCCTTCAGCTTGTGGCATCCTGCTAAGGTGACTGTCTAACAGCGCTACTGGGAGAGGTCTCTGCATGCTGGACCCAGCCCACCTCCGAGTCAGCTGGAACCTCCACTCCTGCTCCAGCCCCAGAGTTTCTCCTCTTCCCACATTGCTGGGCATGAAGCCAAGGGTGCTGGTGGCTTTTACAAGAGCTTTCAGACTCTGATGTGCTGGTGTCACTCAGAGGAGTCTCTGGGATTCTTAAATTTAAATACCTGCAAACTCCCAGCCCTCAGGCCAGCTAAAGCACTTCTTGAATAGCACAGAATGTGCAGCTGAATTCCCCCCATCCTTACCCCACAGTCTCCAGCCTTGTGATCCTGCATCAAGAACAAAGGAGGAGCCATGTCCTCCTGAGCCCTAGAAGGATCAGCAGTGTCCCTGGCTACTGGTCCACCAGGCTCACCTGCTGGACTCTCTACCGGGCAAAAAAAGCAAGGGCAGATCCCCAGTTGCTGCCCAGGGTCCTGCAAAGAATGACAGCAGGGAGGGAGATAGTGGTGTCAGAGACACCTGCACCTCAAGTACCCATCCTCATGGATCATAGTGGTCAGCAGAGCCACAGAGAAGACAGCCCAGCTCAGCACAGCCACAGCCTCATGGGTGCTGGGCACTGGTGCAAGTGCAACCCAAACAAAACCCTGGCCTCAACTCTGCAACTATGCCTCAGCCATGCCTGTTTCCACAGGCATATGACATGCAGAACACACAACTCATAGTGTATGTTAAGTATTAGGTGGCTTTGTCTCTCTTGTCCCTCTGGCCTTTAATGATTGAGCATCTCCATTATGTGTGTACCCTCCTCACCTCCTCATTAGTGACATTCCACTGCCAGGTGCCTTGGTCACCCGAGATCAAAGTCACCACACTTGTTGCCCTTCCTTCTCCTGTTTTGGGCCTGTTCCAAGGGCAGGAATGCGAGCTTCCTTAATGGACAATCCTGGGGGCCTGTCTACTCTGCTCTGCTCTGCCATTTATTTTGAGGTGTTGTCAGAGCTCAGAGAATTTAAAAATACAACATAAATGGGAAATGAGAATTGGAAAGGTAGTGATGCAGGTATTTGAACAAAACATAGTGAATTCTTTACAACTTAGGAAAAGGTAAAATACTCTCTATTCAACTCAACATCCACATGCAATAAGTCAAAAATCCTGACAAAACCACCTACATAAAATTTGAGGATAATTAAAATTTCCTCAGAAACTAAGATAATCAGAAATTCAAACTGAGAAAGACACAACTTTCATCAGAGAAGAGGGTTCATCTCAGCATAAAGAATTTCTAAAAGAAGGGAAGAAAGACATCAAGGCCCATGTGGGAAAATGGGCAAGATTTATGCACAAGAACCTTACCAAAAAATAAATGAATACTAGATGTTTCCTCAGAGAAACATGTGAGCTGAAACTACATTCAAGGGGCTTCCCTTGCTGATCAGATTGGTCAGATTTAAAGCCTAGCAGAGTGTTCCAGGGACCAGGCTGTGGGGAGACAGGGTCTCCCTGGTGTCCCTGATGGGAGTGAGTGGCCCAAGAAGGAGGAGCTGGAAAATGGGGGCTCTTGTATTGCATTTGGGGAAACTGCATATTGTGAGTATAGGAACATCTTAGCAGTTAATTAATTTTTGTCAATATTTAGAATATTTCTGAGGCCTACTTAAGTATTTATAAACAAAGCCATACAATGACTGTAATTTACTTGACAGAATCAAGCAGGAGGTGGGCAGAGGGCAGGAAGAATTTAGAGGAAACTGGCTGTGTGACATGGGCTTCACTGGACTCTGCTTCTTTTGAGTTTGAAATAACTCTAAAAGAAATTCAGCTCACAGATATTGTTCACCTCTGTTTTGGACTAACTGCTCCTTTCAATGGTTATAAAACCAATGCTCAGAAAATTCCTTGATCCGCCCAACATCACACAGCAAGCAGCAGCACTCACAAGGGGGGATGGTGTCATTCTGCTTTCTATACCCTGTGGAGATGGAAGATTGTCTTTAGAAAGCACGAAGAAAACACTCAGCACATCTTCACAGTCATGGATGGTCCTGGGATCCTAAATAAAATGCTCGTTATTTTTATTTTGGCTATTTACTGACAGACACTGTAGTCAGAGCAAAATACTGGGTTTGCTACTGTGCTCATCATTAAATGCCCCCTTATGGGACAGTGTTCCGGCATAGTGCAGAGGTGAAGACAGTCTACACAGCATTGGGCCACGTGAACTGAAATCAGGATGGGCAGAACAGGAGTTTGTGCTCCACACGCCAAGCCTGCAGTTTTCAAGAGCAACTGGAGGAAAACAAAATGCCCCCAGGTGCAAACATTCATGAAGACCTTGGCCTCCCAGATATGATGGCTGAGCAATCTTCTGCTGGGCCCAGCTCAGCAGCTGATATGGGATGAGAGACCTGTCACTTAATCAACTGTCCTTGCCATAGCCATGGGCTTCCTGGGCTCCATGCTATGGGTCCCCAGGAGCACTGGGTTTTGAAAGAATTCCCCACACAAAGACACTTCGCCGGGAGAATTCCAATTTTATTGCAAAAAGCAGTGTGCTTATATAGAACTAAGGGGGAGATGGTAGGGCTTAGATAAATCGCAGGCCACCCGTTTATTGGCAAGTTCTTTCAGATATCAGCTCCGGAGCCCAGGAATTAGTTCTCATTGGGGCTAAGGTTCCCTGACAGCGAGATTTGAAATTGGCGCCAGCGGGAGAGTTCACATGGGTGGGAACTTTTCGCACCACTGCAGAAAAGAAGAAGGTAGGAAGAAGAGGTGCTTAGGCACCATGTTGGGGTTTTTTCTCTGGGGTATGGCTGCCATTTATACTTTTCCCAACAGGTTTCTGTCCCCTGATTAAAGCACTGCCCTTTGCTTACCCATCTGCAGTGCCAGCTGCCCCTGGCTGGCAGACTCAGCCTCTTAGCTCACTCAGGGGTGTGGGGAAATGGAGGTAGGAAATGATGTCTTCCTGTGCCAGGGCTCAATTCCCTGTCTGAAGCAATTCCTTCAAAGACATTTAATTCCTTGATGGTGCAGCATGGCTTTAACTGTGACACTTCATCTTGGCAGGGGCATGATGTTGCAACCTTTTACCTCCTTTGGGATCATGGCCATTATTGGCTGTTGGCTGAGGTGGCCTCATGGGTTCTTCCAGAGCATTTCCATATATGTGACCTGGCTGGATTGCCATGCGCGGGCTTTTGACCTTAGCCCTCCCTAATGGTTTAACCTGAAATCTGCCTAGGCCCTTAGTGATAGTGATGTAAGTGCCCCTATTGGTTCTCGCTACTGTCTCTTCTTACCTCCTCCTTCTATCTCTATATAACCTTGTCCCTGACACAATAAAGTTGAGATCTGACATGCTTCATGGCTGACAAAGATCCCAGCTCAGTGTGGTTTCTTCCCAATCTTGGGGTGGGGACTGGGCCTCAACACTTACCCTCTCACTCAGCCCCTTGGAGACGGCAGGCTGGTCCTGCCTGTCTCCCACGTACCTTTGTTGCAAGGAGCAACAGCATGAGGGTTTACAGAGGTGCTGAGTGTGATGTTCATGTCCGTAGCTCAGTGCACAGGACCAGCAGTTCAGGACATAGCATTTGGACAGGTCTGGGTGGTCCACAGGGATGGCTAGGAAAACATCCCTCAGGAGCGTACCTGGCTCCCTTCTCTGTGATCTTATAGTGGAGACGTGATGGGGAGATGAACATAAAGGGAGGACATGTGGACCAGAGGAAGCAGCCTACAGGCATAGACTGAGTTCCAGAAACTTCCCATGAGGGAAATGGAACTCTTGCACACTTCTCTCCAGGTCAGCCTCCACATTAATGGGTGATTTATGCATAAAATTAGTAGAAACCTATCAGGCCTGGTTGCGCACACAGAGCAGCCTTGAACAGCCACAGCTATCCACCATGGTTATGTTAGAACAAGAACAACCAGGAAAGCCCTGGACAACCAGTGCTGGATCACCAGTGCTAACAAGTCCAGTGGCTTCTCAGGAACGCTGCCAGTGACAGGGGCTGGGCCAAGGCTCCTGCCTAGAGTAGCCCCACTGGTCTGCAAGTCCTTTGTCCCTCTAGCTTCTCAGCCTTAGCTTTCTCTGCTGCAAGAGAGGAAGGTCTTAAACTGACACCTAATCCTAACAGATGCAGAGGCCCCAAGGGCACTAACTTGGGGTGGGGACTGGCTAGAGAGGGTCAGTTTCTCTTCTTCAGCCACCAGTTATGTTCACACCCCCAGGCACTTTTGATATGGTCTCCTACCAGACTTCCAGGGCCAAAGACCCTGCCACACTGGACTGCCCTTATCCATGCTCAAGAGCTCAAGAAGATGTTCAAAATGCCTGTCAGTAAAGCTGACCTGGGCTGAGGCTTAACTCTGGTAGGTGTCTTCCAGTAGGCAGAGTCAGTGTGGGGCTGAGTCTGAGCTCCAGCAGGGGTCAAACAGTGGAGGAATGGAATATGCCTATCCTTGCCCTGGCTCTCATGCAGGTGGTTGAGGTGGACCTGGGCTGGGATTGAGCTCTGGAGAGTGTCTTGCCTGTGGGCAGAGTAGGTCCTGGGCCGAGCCTGAGCTCTGGTGGAGGTCTGGTGGTAGCATATGTTCCCAGGGCTACCCTCTTCCTGGGCTTCTGTGCACATCTGCAAGGCTTATATGGTCGGATCCTGAGATCCAGCAGGGGTCGGCTGGTGGCAGGACGGAACAGGACCTATGCTTGTCAAGACACCTGAGCTGATCAGTGAGGCAAATGGGGCCACAGATGAGCTGGGGAAGGGGTTGGCCTTTGTGCAGAGATTGTCTTGTGTTTGGTCTGAGCTCTGCTCAGGGCCTGCTTGTGGCAGTTGGTCCCAGGCCTACCTTGGGCCAGGCTCCTGCACCTGTCAGCAAGGCTGATCTGGGCTGGGACTGAACTTCAGTGACTGTCTGTCAGTGGGCAGAGTCAGTCATGGGCGGAGCTTGAGCTCTCGTCCTAGTCTCATGGTGACTGGATGCACTTGGGCTACCCTGGACTCAGGCTTCGTCTCCTGCCAGGTCATAAAGTTGGATCTGAGCAGAGCTGGAGCTCTGGTGGGGATCTGCAGGTGGCAGGATGGAATAGGGCCTCCCCTTGCCCAGGCTCCTGTGCAGGTCAGGAAGGCCAATCTTGGCCATGTTTGAGCTCCGCCTGTTGGCAGAGGTGGTCCTGTGTCTGGATTGAGCTCTGCTTGGGGCCTGCTTGTGGCAGTTGGTCCCAGGCCTACCAAGCTCCCTCACCTGTCAGCACTGCTGATCTGGGCTGGGACTGAACTTCTGCAGCTCTCTGTCAGTGGGCAGAGTTTTTTGTGGGCGGAGCCTGAGTTGGGATGCCAGTCTCTTAATGACTGGAAGGACATGGGCTACTCTGGGCTTGGGTTTCGTCCTACAAGGTCATGGAGTTGGATCTGGGCAGAGATGGAGCTCTGGTGGGGTTCTGCAGGTGGTGGGATGGAACAGGGCCTCCCCTTGCCTGGGCTCCTGTGTAGGGTAGTGAGGCTGATCTGGGCCTTGTATGAGCTCTGGCAGGTTTCTGACTGTGGGCAGAGTCAGTCCTGGGCTGAGCCTGAGTTCAGGTGGTTGTCTGGTGGTGGCCATATGTTCCCAGGGCTACCCTCTTCCTGGGCTCCTGTGCACATCTGCAAGGCTTATGTGGTGGGAGCCTGAGATATAATGGGGGTCTGCTGTTGGTGGGAAGGACCAGGGTCCTACTCTGGGTTTCAGCTACCACTCAGGTCTTTGAGGCTGAAATGGGCCGGGATTGGCCACGAGCAAGTGTCTGTTCGTGGGCAGTCTATCCTGGTCCAAACCTGAGCTCTGAAGGGAGCTGCTGGAGAGTGGAGGCAGTCCTGGGCAGAACCTGAGCTCTGGCGCAAGTCTCATGATGAGTGGATGGACTCAGGATACCCTGGGCCCTGTCTCCTTCACAGGTCCTTGCGGTGGATCTGGACTGGATCTGAGCTCCTGCAGTGGTCTTCCGGTGGGCAGAAGCAGCTCTGGCCCGAGTCTCAGCTCCAGGGATGGTTGGCCAGTGTAGGAATGGACCCTGACCTACCCTTTCCCGGGCTCCAGGCAGGTTGGCAAGGCTAATCCGGACAGAGCCTAAGCTCCAGTTGGTGTCTGCTGGAGTGTGGAGGTGATCCTGGGCCGAAACTGAGCTCGGTGCAGGTCTCCTGGTTGAGGGATGGATGCTGGCCTACCCTGTGTCTGACCTCCTGCGCAGGTTGGTGGGGGGCAGATCTGGACTGTACATGAGCTTGTCCTGGTGTCTGCCAGTGAGTGGAAGCAATCCTGGGCTGGGCCTGAGCATCCCACTGGAGGAGAGATGAAACTGGGCTATTCTGGGCCCCAGCTCCAGTGCATCTGTGAAGGGCCTGAGCTCTGGCAGTTGTCTCTGGATCTTTATTTTATTCATTTATTAGTAGGTGGAACTGAGAATCAAAGCCAGAGCCTCATACATGCGAGACAAGAGCTCTATCACTTAGTCACAACCCCAGCCCTCTTTGCTTCTTCTTGACCTTTAATCATACTATACTTTGGTTCTATATCATTTCTTCATGCATGCATTGGAATTTTAACAAGTAGCTATTATGTGATATCACCAACAATGCTTCCCAAGCTGGCCCCAAATCAGACCTTGGTCCTAAGGTAGATTACATCCCACATATCCACGTCACTCTGGCATAGTTTCAGAAGAGAGATGACTAAGACATGGTCCATGACTCTCAACTTTTGGGAAAAATTGTTTTGAAGAGGTAAACTTCAGGGGTCATTTGAGAGAGATCCTGCAGAATGCAGAGCAGGTATGTTTTTGAATAAGGATTTATTATTGATAAAGTGTGTTTTTTAATTTTTTTCTTTTTTTTTTTTTTTTTTTTTTTTCTGGCATTCATTTAACTGAAATTTGTTTTTCCTTTTTCTTTTTGTAATGGGGATCGAACCCACGTCTTTTGGAATGCCAGGCAAGTGCTTTTGCAGCTTTGCCATTCATCCACTTCTTAACCTGTTCATTCATTGTCAGCATGGGAATTCGGGGCTACTTTTATGAATGAATCTGGTATGAATATTAAAAAAAAAAAAAAACTGACCAATGGCATTCGTATGTGTCCAACCCAATTAGCATAACTTTGGGCCAATAGCATTGATACTTCTTTCAAGTCCTAATTAGCATAAGTTTGGACAAAGAGCATTGGACCAGGTGCTATGTAAATCCCTTGGAGTCTGTTCTGAGGAAGAGAAGCTGCCTAGGCCATTGAGATTACTGTGCGAGAGTTCCAATTTGCTTTGGTTCCCGGAGATGATTCTTCGACTTTGTAGAGACTGCTGAAAGAAGAAGAAATGGTTGAGGATTTACTGGGGTCTGCTGCAACGCTGAATGGCCCGCCATGAAGAGCTAGGACTCCTCTCTGCTGCAGAGGTCTCCTCGCCCATGCGCTCAGACCCCTACCTGCCAGCAGGAGCCATGGAATTTCATCTTTAAACTCCAGGTTCAAAGGTATTGTTATATGTTGGGAGTTGAGCTGCTGTAACATAATGTCTCTGTGTCAATGTAATATGCTAATTTTAAGTTGTTTGGGTATTAAATGAGGAAAAGGATAGCTGTTTCAGATGTTGGATCCATTCCACATTTTCTGAGGAATCTCCATACTGCTTTCCATAATGGTTGCACAAGTTTGGAGTCCCACAAGCAATGTGTGCATACACACTTTCCTCACATCCTTGCCGACATTTATTGTTACTTGATAATTGTATTCTTGATAATCATGTCTGTGACTGGGGTGAGATGAAATCTTGGAGTAGTTTTGATTTGCTTTCTGCTAGTGGCTAAATGTTGAGCAGTTTTCATGTATTTGTTGCTTCTTATGTGAAGTGTGTGTTCAGTTCCTTAGCCCATTTACTGATTTTGTTATTTGCTTTTTTGGTGTTAAGTTTTTTGAGTTCACATATATTCTGGAGATTAATGCTCTGAGGTGCATGTGGTGTAGATTTTCTCCCATTCTGTAGGCTCTCTTTTCACATTATTGTTTGTTTCCTTTGCTGAGAAGATGCTTTTTAGTTTGAATCTGTCCTGTTTATTGATTCTTGAATTTACTTTGTGGAATGTAGGAGTCTCCTTAAGGAAGTCAGATCTTAAGCTGACATAGTGAAGATTTGGGCCTACTTTTTCTTCTATTAGATGCAGGGTCTCTGTTCCATTGCCTAAGTTTTGATCCATTTTCAATTGAATTTTGTTCAGAGTGAGAGAGAGGGATTTACTTTCTTTCTGTATTATGTGGCTTTACAATTTTCCCTGCACCATTTGTTGAATAAGCTTTTTTTTCCACTTTAATTTATGTTTTTGGCACCTTTTTCTAGTATGAGATAACTGTGTTTTTCTGAGTTTGTCTCTGTCTTCTACTCTGTACCATTCATTGGTCTCTGTGTCATTTTGGTGCCAATACAATACTGTTTTTGATACCATGCCTCTGTAGTACAGTTTAAGCTATACTATTATGATATATCTTACTTCATTTTCTTGCTAAGTATTGCTTTGGCTATTCTGCGTCTCTTATTTTTCCACATGAATTTGGTGGTTGCTTTTTCTAGTTCTGTGAAGAATTTTCTTTGGGGATTTTTATATAAATTGCATTAAAATTTATGACCAAACACAAATTAGTTAAAACTATGAAAAAGAATCCCAGCTCACCATGGACCTGACAGCTATTTGGTCACTGGTACATGTTGACCCAGACACTATCTCTTGCACACTTGGTGGTGCTAAGCTGAGGTTACTCGTTGCATTTTGGTGATAAAAGTGTCTTAGAATTGAGTCTACTCTGCATGTGGGTGCTGAGGTATGGGTTTTTAAACTTTTAATTGGGTCTAAAAATTTCTTTGGGTCGTTTAATCACTTTGCTTGATCAACCTCTGTGTGCCAGGCACTATACTATGTGTGGAGTAAAGAGTGACTAGGCCAAATCCATGCTTCCATGGAACTTAATGATGTTAGTAGGATAATTATAGCATCTACCACAATGTTACTGTGAAACTTAGAATACAGTATGTCTGTTAAAAATTGCAGTGCTGAGGACTGTAATATTGTTGAGGAAATTCACAGATTTCAACTTGTTTTGGTCTGGGAAGTCTGAGTAATGTAAAGTTGTTACATTTACTATAATAAAAACAGACATTTAACACAGTTTATATCTGAACCCTGTGAACTTCAGGGATGCCTGTGGGTTGCCTGTCTCCAGGTCATACACACAGTCCTGTGCTTACTCAGTACAGGTTTGGAGACCCTTGAAGCCTCTTCTATAATCATGAGAGCCAGTGCTTCATAGTCAGCAGGCCAATTCTGAGTCTCCAGGTCACATAGATGACACATCCCTATGGTGCTGAAATCCCCCCAATCAGTTCATCTCCCTTCTCACACTCACTGGCTGCCATTTAGCTGGATGGGCCCTGTTCCATAATGGGAATTTTATAGCCTTTGCCTTAATTGTACAGAGCTTTTGGAGAGGGGCCTGGCCTTTCCTAATCCCCAGAACTATCTCTGTGTCCTCTTCACATGGTCCTATTATTATTGGCTGTGAGCGTGCTTTGTGCAAATGGTGTTGTACTACAAGCTCATACCACATTCATTTTGTGTCCTCTTCCTTATAGGACTTAACAAGGTGCTGGGAGTTGGTCTGAAAAATGACCCTAAAATTCATGAACTACGAAAACCTAGGGGTTGGAGGGAATGATAGTATGGAGAGAAACCAATTCCTCTTAGGGAAACACATGCATAATCAAACATCATTTTAGTAAAATGATATCCTGCACACAAAAATTAGGCAAATCTGGATGGATTTCAGAGAGTAAAAAAATGAGGAGAAAACAGAACTAGAAGATAAAATTGAATAGTTTTTCAATTTCTGCTTGGGAGCCAGTTCTCATTGTCAGATCATACTGTGCTCTTGCTGGGGATCATCAATGTCACATGAAGTGAGAGATGTACAAACATATCTCCAGTTACTTGTCTTGTTGTGACACACACATTTCTTTAGTCTTTTATGAGGTAAAAATCACACATTTCCTTTAAATATTGTTCCGAATGAATGCTGTACTAGGGCTCTTCTGCCTCAGCCATTAGAGACCTGGGCTTTGTTCAGAGGGATCCAGATTTTTAGAAAAAGGCTAAGCAGCAGAGAGTGACACATATCCAATCAGTTGTCAGGACTCCACCATGACTATAAATGTTGAGCAATCACTTCTGGTTCTGTGTTTTTAGTATCTGTGCTGCCTCTCCACCTCGTGGTCTTTAATTGATATGCTGGCTTTTGACATTGGCTTGCATAAGGACACCACAGATGAGGACTTGGGGATGGTGGAGAGCCTGTTTGGGGGTTGGGTTGGACGATTGTGTGAGACACAATGGAAGAGATGCATTAGACCAATGTCCTTGTGGGTAGAGTCAGGAATAAATGCTTTCATCTTGACATTTTGATACAGGGAGCGAGTGTGAACTTTTCCAGTGGCAATCCCCATGTAATTAGTTGGATATTCAAGGTAGGTTTCAAACTCTATTCTTTCATGGGTTTGGGAGGGGGAAACTAGTACTTACTATTCAGGTAACTGGGTGTTAACTATCATACTGTTCACTGGTTAGTTTATGAAATATCACTGCATATCTCACATTTTAATCATATTTTAAGTATACACATGTAAGGTACTCAATGTCAACATTCAAACAAAAAGTATTGAATGAAAACCTCCTTCATTTCTCTGCCCATAGAGCATTGTGCTGAATTGAATATCTGTTAAGGAGATATGCATTTCTATGTTTTTGAAACAAAAAAGGTATATATTAACACTTATACTTTTGGTAAGTCAAAATAAGAGAACTCTTCTGAGTTCTCTAAGGATTTTAGACTTATTTTATAAACCTCTGTACAGTATGGCTCTTTGTTTTTATAAAGAGTATGCATGGCTTTTGTAATTGCAAAGACATGAGTCCAAGTAGAAAAAAGAATGTAAGTAATCCAATTTATTCCTTTCAGGTGAGGTTTCAGCCTATCCTCTCACTACTTCCAGAAATGCTTTTTCTGCTGGCTTGTGTGTGTAGCTCTATGGTGGAGCCCTCGCCCAATGTGAAAGGCCCTGGGTTTCAGTCCCTGGTGCTGCAGAAATAAGCAAAGCAGATCAACAGCAAACAGGGCTGGAGTTGTAGCTCAGTGGCAGAGCACTTGCCTAGCTTGTGTTAGGTACTGGGTTTAAATCTCTGAACCACATCTAAATAAGTAAATAAAATGAAGGCTCATTGACAAACAAATTAATTAATTAAAATCAACACCAAATATTTTCTGGAATGATGTTGCACAGTAGGGTGGTGAGTATTGATAATAGTTAGATATGGTATATTTTAACAGGCTGGAAGAAAAGAGCCCACATGTTTCACCATAAACAAAGGGGAAATGTTTAAGGAGGTAGGTGTCTTTAACCTGATTTAAATATTGTACCTTATTTGGTGTATCAAAACATCACATGATACTCTATAAATACATGCAATTTTTACATTTTATATATCAGTTAGCTACCAATTTAAAATATTTTGGATATTCTCTGAAGTTTTACAAACAAAAAAATGAATAAAAAGTTAGCTATGAATCTAATCAACAACTTCTGAGAATCCTAGGCATTCTCATTTTTATTTAATATTCTGAAAGCTCAGTAATATTTCTGCGTTTTTCTAGGGTTTTGGTATTCTTGTTTAATATATTTTGGCACACTATTAAATGAAAATCAAAGTCAAGGTTGCTCTTCAGCAGACATACAAGACAGGTTTTGGAACCTGTATTCCTATGATAAGATGTTAGGATGACACAGTCAGTCCCTGTCCCTGCATCAGATCCCTTGTGATACTCTGCCCCCCCATAGATCTACTTTTTCTGAATTAATGGATTTTTTATTGTATTTATTATTTGTTGTCTGCTTCTCTTCATCAAAATGACACCCACAAGGCAGGTGATTATGTTTCTTGTTTATTCATGTACCTAAGCTACCATGAAGCAGTGGTTGGCAAATAGTGGGTACAGTATAAATGCTTGTGTGAGTGAATGCAAAACTACCTACCACTCTAAAATATGGATCTGGTGAATAAAGATAAGGAATTCTGCCAGGTGACCTTCAAGTAAGAGTGATTGTGTAAGAAAAGCAGCATGAGGCACAGGCTATATATTGACTATAAGGATGCTTCTGAAGTATTATTGGATTACTCCTTCATTCACTCATGCAAAATTAACATTTATTGAGTGCATACAGTATGTTACTTGGAGCTGGGAAAACCAGGACAGCTGCACCTGAAGGACAAGAGATTTTCTACCTCAGGGGCAAGTCTTCTGGGATAAAGATCAAGGCAAGGTGTGGATCCTCATCTGTGCTACTCTTTTCCTTGGCTCTGAGTTTAGATTTCAATGAGGAAATTAATTGAAAATGAAATCCCTTTTTCTTAACAAATAAGATAACTGGGACTCAGGGTTTCTTAAAGTAGAAACCCTTTCGCTTTCCCTCTTTACCCAAAGCAGCAGATTTCTAGGCTCACCAATCAACTAACAATGTGAGTTGGGGGAGGAGGCAGCTGCCTTTGTCCCTGGGATTAGTTCCCTCACTCCCAGGGCAGGTGGCTACAGACTCCCCAGGCCCCACCCTGTAGAAACAGAAGATGCAGGCAGCCTTTCTGCAAAGAGCACCATCCCAATGTGGATGATCTGTTGACACAGGAGACACCAGGAATCTTCTGGGGTCAGAATGACTGTGCCCCTGGACCAGGTAAATGATGTCTGTGCTTGTATTACCTGCTGGATCCTGACCAGGAACCCTTGGCTAGTGGGAGAACAGAAACAAAGTTACAGTACCCTGCCAGGGACAAGAATGCAAGCCAGGGGAACTGGGACTCTCATTACTGCAAAGTTGATTTCCCTGACATCTACCTGCATATTGCTGTTTCACCCCAGGGGTGACCAATACCATCCTAAGGTTAAAGAGTTTGTTATTGTCTAGTTGTGAAACAAAGAAGGAGAAGCACAGGCATGACTTTGGGTCTCCTATTTCTTTCTTTTTAAAAAATTCTCTTGTTCTGCTGGGGATGGAATCCAGGGCCTCACACATGCCAGGCAAGTGCTGTGCTCCTGAGATCCACCCCGGTGCCATCTTCTCTTTCTTTATGCTCCATTCAGTTTTCAGCAGCTATGCTGGTTCCTACTTCCAGTGCATCCAGAACCTGGCCTCCATTCCATGCCTCCATTGCTCTGGCCTCCCTGGTCAAGCTGTGATCTCTCCTGGTGGCTGGGATGACCCCAGGTGGACTCCTGGCTTCTCCCACCTGTAGATTCCTATCTGTAGTAAAAAACTAGTGGAGGGTATACTTCCAAACCTTTCCTTTTTAAATTAAGCACTGCCGCTACTAAAGTTTGAATCTGGAATGGCTCCTACAGGCTCAGGTGAGAAAATTTTGGTCTCAACCACAGGTGCTATTGGGAGGAGGTGGGACCTTTAAGGGGGTGGGGTGTAGTGGGGGGTTTCCTGTTAGGGGCCTGCTTCCAGGGGACTGAGGAACCCTGGCCTCTTAATTTCCTACTCTCTGCTTCCCAGCCACCATAAATGCACTTCCAGGGTGATATGTGGTTTCACTCCAGGCCAAAGAGCAACAGGGCAACCAACCATGGATTGAAGCTTGCAAACACTAAGCCAGAATATACCTTTGTCTTTCTAAGCTGATTACCACAGATATTTGTCACAGTAATGGAAAGCAATGCAAGTACAAAGCAGGGGAGGAGACCACATTGAAAAAGGTGTAACTTAGTGAAAAATCGGGTGAAACACCATAGAAACAAGTCAGGAACATCACCTTGCCAGCATCCCACATGGCTGCATCCTATCCCTAGTCCCTCCCCCCTCCAGAAGTAACCAGCCCCACTGCCCACATGCTCAAAGTCTAAGACATCCCATGCACCACTTGGTCTGTCTTGGTGCAAGTCTTGGTTTGCAGGTTCCCCACCATGTGTGTCTTTTCCTTGGACTCTCTTTGTTACAGTGGAAGGCCCTGTGACCCATGGACGTTCTCACATCCTGATTCTGCTAATTCATATTTAGAATATAGTCCACACTTTCCTTTCTCTTTTCTCCATATGTCTTGCAAAATGGAAGCTGGATATAGGGACCCATTCAGAGATGCTGAAAAAAGTTCTGAATTTTAAAGTAGATATTGGGACCTGAAGGAAGTAGCATTAGAAACAAGATCACAATGCTGATGTCCACCAATTGAAGATCACCAGGCTGTCACCTGTGGTCAGCATCAGTTTACTTAGATTTCTGGTGGCTCCACAGCCACACAGAAGCATTTCAGGAAAAAGCATGGAGTAGTACCCCTTAGAGAATTCTGGCTTCTATTCAACAACTCCAAGATGTGAGTCAGGACAGGGTCAAGAAGTGAGGCAGCTTGGTGATTGGGCATCTTAACTACTTTTGTCTCAGGGGTGGGAAGATTACTGGATAGTCACAGTCCATGTTGGTAAAGAGGCAGTTGTCTCTCATATTAGAAAAATACTGGCCTCAGTGATTTCTGTGGCCTCAGAGTCAGTCTTCACCTAGTTTTTGATATGACCACCATGTGGTCCTGCCTGAGGTTTTCATTTGATTATCAGTGCTTGTGTTGTTGACTTGAGGAGATCATGGATGAGCCACCTATTATCAGAAAGGTCATTTCCCTTTCTCAGTTCCTCTCAGGGTCTAGATGAAAACAGCACTGATTTTATTTTATCAATGGTCATATTGCCAAAGGCTTTGAGTTTCAGTGAGAGTAGGATTATACCTAGTAAGGTACATGGTATTTTGATAGGAGGTGTCTCCCAAAAGCTCATGTGTGTGACAGTACAGAATTGTTCAGAGGTGAAATGATTATATCATGAGAGCTGTAACCTAATCAGTGGATTAATTAATTTGGTAGGCTACTAATTTGAAGGGGTTAATGGGTGATAATTATAGGTGAGTAGGATGTTAGCAGGTCATTGAGGGTATACATTTTTGTTTATATTTTGTTGCTGGCCAGTGAAACCCCTCTTTCCCGCTCTCTCTCCTGGTAGCCATGAGATGAGAAGCATTCCTCCAACTTCCGCCTTGATGTTCTGCCTCACCTCAGGACCGGAGTGATGGAGTTGGCCAGGTATGGACTTAAGCACTGAAACCATGAGCTGAAACAAGCTTTTTCTCCTCTAGGGAGTTTGTTGGGTATTTTGGTGACATTGATGGAAAGCCAATTAACAGAGTGTACAAGAGAGCCACCAGGACATTTGGGTGCTGGAGTGCTCAGCTGAGCATCATGCTTGAGGGATCAGCATCCATCAGTCTTTGGGGAGACAGATGATCTGGGGCAGGTCTAGGAAGAGGCAGTTCCAGAGGTGCACCTGAGTGAAGGAAAGGACAAGGCTGCAGCCCAGGCAGGACACTGGCAGAGAAGGGAGTGGATGGGGAAGCCAAGGTCTGCCTCTGGACCATGCCCACTTCTCTGCCTCCTGCATGGTTTTTCTAGGCAAAATGGAAAGGAATGGTGAGCTGTCAAAACAAGTCCTGAATCTACCAGTCACTTGATCAGACACCTCAGGGCTCCCTTTTATGAGGGCTTCCCATAATCTCTCTCTGGCCAATGGGGTCCTGGGAAAGGTTCTTGTATCTTGTCAAAGTAGGAGTATAAAGAGTGTGCTCCATAAATGGCTATTTTCCCCTTGTTATGGGCAAACCTGGGGTGGTAATGCCTGATGTCATACTTCCAGGTTTTGTTTTAAATTTCATGGCATTTTCAGAACTTACTTATTTGGGAATATGGTTCCTTGTAGCCCAAAGCATCCCCATCACAGTGCCAGAGACAATTGGACTGCCTGAAGAGGTATGGGAAGCTGGGGGAAGAGCTGTACTGGGGTGGGTAAAGCAAAAGAAAATTTTGTTAGAATCTTCCAGGGGATATTTTGTCAGTGATTGTCAAGATCTAGGTCTTGGGACAGATATTACAGCCTTTGAGGAAGCATCAGAACCCTGGCCCCAGGGTGTGGATTATGTCACAAGAGAGGAATCCAGCAAGTGATCAGGGATCCTAGGTAAATAGGGACTAAGTATTCTGCACATTTTCAGATATTGCTGTGAGAAGTTGGTGAGATCAGGGACTGGCTGGGTTTCTGCACTTCCAAGCCCTGCCAGGAAAATAAACCACAGCCCTTGTAACTATACAGCCCCCATCCACCCCTCACAGGAGATTTTCTTTCTCCTCTTCTGTGCCTTTGTTTTCTTTCTTTTTTTTTCTTTGCATTTTTAGTGTTCCAAATGCAACTATTTCCACACTAAGAACCTGTGCCTCAGCAGAGTGGCCTGCAGGATGGATAGAGCCTGTGCATTCAGGAGGAGGTGTGGGGTGCAGGGATAGTTACTGTGAATCAGGAAGCACAGGCCTCATGGTAAATCATAGTTCAACGGTGGGAGCAGGCCTGGGAAGACTCTTGGTCTGCTAAATCCTCTCTCTTTCAAAATATCCACATCTAGTTACTTTAAAGCAGGAACAGATGTGGATAAATTGATTCACAGAGTTACCCATTTTTCTAGAACCAGGGATGAATTTGGCATTGGAGCCAGATCTACTCCTTAGCATTGCTCTCTTCCTTTCCTGTCACTGAGAATAAGATGAATAATCAACAGAGGGCTTGGAAAAGAGGACTCATAGGGTCTACTCCATGCTGGGAGACATCATTCAGGGTGCTCTATTGAACAGAGGAGGCTGGAGTTTTTACAGGCCTGAAGGGCAAGAGGTAAGAGGCTGGGAGAGATGGAGCTAAGATCCAGTGGGGACAGTGGAGGAAAGCTTGGAGTGGGCTTGTTATGTTCCAGAGATGGAACTAATGGTCCAGATGAACTGCTGAAAGTGAAGTGACAAAAGTAACTCCTAGGTTAGTCCCTGAGAACTGGAACCATGATCTTTCCATTAACTGAGATGCTCCAGGAGCAGCAGGTTTAGAGGGAGGTTGTCTCCATCTGTGCAGGCTGCTAGAACCAAATACCATAGACCAAGTAGCTTGTGCATGTCATAAAATCATTCCTCACCATCCTGGAGGCTGGACAGTCTGAGATCAAGATACCAGAAGTTTCCATGTCTTGTGCTTTCTGGTTCATGGCGAGGCCTTCTGCATGTATCCCTGCAGGTGAATGAGCTCCTGGGCCTCTTTGATAAGGATGCTAATTTTACTCATAAGACATATGGATATGTCATAAGACATATGGACATGACCTAATCCCCTCTCAGAGGCCCCTCTTGATACTTTAGGGGTCAGGATTCAGCCTTTTGTGTGGGGGCAACCAGCATTAAGGCTACAGTGAAAACATAAAGATTTTCATTTGGACAGGTCACATTTTGATTTATCTGGGCATTTGAGGGATGAGTCAGAGTTCAGGAGAGTTTCAGGCCAGAGATCAATCTGGGGGCCCCTAGGAGGTGTTAAAACTTTCTAGCTTTAGAGGGTCTCCCAAGAGAGAATGCTAATCTTCTCAAATGTGGGGGCCTCTATGTCACCCCATGTAAGCCATGCCAATGCATAAACCTTTTTTTGGTGTGTGTGACTGTAAAATTGTGAATTGAAGCAGTTTTTCTCCAACTTCCTGTCCTGTATTGAGATTCTGCAATTGAATGTCGTCAAAACAGATTGGTCCAGACTGACCAAATGGGTGCTGTCAACACATCAGTGCTGATCTCCTCTAGGTGAAGATCTGGATTACCTGGGTTATCATGGGACTGACACTGTGGGTGATTCAGGAGTGATATCTGGGATGTCTCCCAGTTATTCAAGCTGCTCAGCAGGAGGCATTATCTCCAGCAAGTCAGAACCACTCAAAAAAACAGTCTAGGGGGAGCAATCACCTCTGCAGGCATCTCCCCCAAACCTGTTTGCAATCTGTTCTCCCACCAGCTGTTAAGCCAAGCAATACAGAAACAATCAGAGCCTTCCTGTCCAACATTCTCTTTAGCCACACTGAAGGGCACCGACATTCCTATTGCAATCATTGAAGGATGCAGACATTACAAGGATACTGATGTTCTTATTGCAATCATTGAAGGATGCAGACATAACAAGATGACCTTGCTCTGTGGTATCACAGGCTGATGCATTAGAAGTAGGACCCTGGAGAATGGGGAGGTCGGCCTTGGCAGGTCAGGTGGGATGTTCTGAGGAACAGAGAATAACATAGCCACTAGAACAGAGTGAAGAGATTTGTGGGATGGACTGCAAACTCCCAACAGCCACATGGTTATGGTCAGGAGGGTGACAAACAGGTTGTGCTGAGACCGTCAGGAGCACCTGCACATGAAGCCATCCATGCAACAGTTGGTGGGGTGGCTAGGAGCCAGAACTGTGGGAATGTTGCTGCAATTTGAGGCCAGAGATCTGACCCTGGGGTCCCAGGAAATCAGGTGGAGCCACTCATCCCAGAACCAAACTGGAAGGTAATGAAGAAAACAACGAAGGAGATTTCCTCACCATGGCCATGTCAGGAAAGCAAAGTGAGCTGCAGGGTCTCGATCCTGTCAATGGGATGCTCTCATGAGATTTCAGGTTAAATAGAGGAAGGATTGAGACAGAGTGAGAGGGCTGAACAAGGACGCAGCCCTGAGCATACTGATGTGGTCATCATAATCTCCATGGTGCTCCTAGGAGGGCCTTTTTTGTCTATTGGACTGTAGGTCCAGAAGGGGGCAATTTGGTTCCAACTGCACACAAGCACCTGCTTGGTGGTGCCAGCATTGTCACCATGTGATCTCTGCTGCAATGTTCTGCTGTTAGTGGGAGGTGCATGGCAATGATTGTAGACTTCTAGGCCACTCCAGGGATGTGGAACAGGATAATGTGAAAGCTGACACTGAATGTCACTGAAAACCTTGGAAATTCCTTATTTATTCTCATTTCATCATCTTGTCCCTCTTCAAGACTAGATAAATCAGGCTGAATAAACCTTGTGCTGCTAGGTTTTAGAAGAGCACTCCTTAAAGGAGAACACACCTTTATGCAGAGCTGAGGAGGAGTATGAAGACAAATATAAAAGGAAGGCAGGGCTGGCGATGTGGCTCAAGTGGTAGCGTGCTTGCCTGGCTTGAGCGGGGCACTGGGTTCGAGCCTCAGCACCACATAAAAATAAAATAAAGATATTGTGTCCACCAAAAACTAAAAAATAAATATTAAAAATTCTCTCTCTCTCTCTCTCTCTCTCTCTCTCTCTCTCTCTCTCTCTCTCTCTCTCATCTCTTTCTCTCTTTAAAAAAAAAAAAGGAAGGCAGAGATGCCAGGTTTCCTCCTGCTTTGTGCCAATATAATTAGCAGCTTCTAATTCTGTGATAGGGACCTTCACACTCCCTCTGCTGGAATCCAGCTTCTGTGTATTTCTATCTGGGTCATCTTGTTTGAGTGAATTCTCTGTGTTTAGAAGTTTGATATAAAAACATGGATGCAAAACTGTGTCAATCCATCAGATCATGCTGAGGACACAAGGAGCATTATGTCTTGGAGCATCACTCTGAGCACTGTGAGTGTACTTAAGACTTGTTCTTCCACAGGACTGAATGATTCTGTAGCCAAATTCCAGATGCTCCCTACTCTGAAAGATTGCCAGGAGGACATCTAGATTCAGAAGTGTCTCAGTACCCCAGAGGAAGACCTCAGCAGCTGGTTCTTCCCCCTCTCTGAGCTCTCTCATCAAATGACATCAGAGTGATTGACTGTGGTGTGGGCAACTCAGAACCTTTAGATGGAGATGGGAAGCCAAGACAAGCATGTCACTCTTACACACAGGCACCAAGTGACATTCAGAATCATGATGGGGACATGTCAATGGGCAGTACACAACAAATGGTTGGATGCTTGGTGTGACAGAAAGGATAGGGATGTGGACAGAGAATCAGCAGATGATTACTGTACTCAGAAGGCCCCAGAGGATCAGCTACAAGTGTTATACCTTATAATTGTGTGCAGATGTGCACATGTATGTGGGGCTCACTCTGTCAGAAAAACAGTCATATGAATAGGAGGACAGTAAAGGAATCCTAGGAGTTTAAGGAAAGGCAGGACGTTTCAGAAGAGCTTGCTCCACAAGACTTGCTGGTGATTCTGGAATGAAGACAAAGATGACAGGAGTCTTGTATGTTCAGAATAGTGTGCTTGAGCCTGGTGTCCTGTCACATGGAGGCTGAGGCAGAAGTTCAAAGCCAGCTTCACACATGCAGATTTTGAAGATAAAGCGGGGGTCAGGTGGAGTGCTGCTGTCTGATGGAGAAGCAGATCTAAAGAGGCAAACTTGTAGCTGTGGACAAACTGGCCCAGTGTCACTTGGGCATAGATGGGGTCTTAAGGATAGTTGGAAGGAAATTAGGAATCTCACTAGGTGGGCTAGGGCACTGCTACTCGTGTTGGTGGAACACTTACTTTTCTGTATTTTATTAAAATTGTGCAAAAGGACACACATCCAGAAAGAGCACATGTCTTAATGATCATTAACAGGCAGTTGAAGTGAACAATCAGGTGCCACATTAGGTTGCAGGTGCTCCCAGAAGACCTCTGTCCCCTTGTCCAACTACAGCCTCTAAAGTCATCACTTGCTGACTCAGGAAGTGCCTTCCTGGGTTCGTCTGTTTTCACACTACCCAATATTGCTCACTAACGTCACAACTGAGTTTTACCTGACTCGAACTTCATGTACACTTTCCATGTTTGATTTTGCTGGATGTGGCTATAAATCTTTTTTTCATAATTAAAAATTGCCAGAAACTATATACCCTATTAGTAAATTAGTATTTTTTTTTGGATTTAAGTTGATGAAACATAACAGAACCAAATATCTCCTATTAAATGTAACTGTTGATTTTAAGATACATCATATTTAGAATTTTAAATGTGAAAAACTTTCTCTTGCAAAGATGGACATATTTCTTTTAAGTAGCTTGCCTTTTTTTCATATAGTTCTCTTAGGAGGTAAAAAAAAAAAAAAAGCATTGCTCTAAAACACACATAATTGAGCTTTATTGAGATTAGAATAAACTAAATGTATGTTGGAAATATGAGAACTTCTGGAGGAATTTTTTTTGTTTGTTTCATTAGCTAAATAATAGACATTGCATTTGTTAACTTAATGCTGCAGTCTGACAGGGCACAATTCACGAGCCACTTGTCAAGCAGAAACGAACTTTATTTTTAGAACACACATGCAGCACTACAGGAGCTCTTCAGGAATTCCCTCAGAGCCCAACTATCACCACCAGCTCTTCCAGCCACCTCTCAACCCCCACTCCTCCTGCTCTTGAGGCCGATTGGCTGGGTTGTGTGGGTGGAGCCAAAAGAGTCCCCCAATGAGCAGCTCAGTGGTCTGAAAGGGCGGGGAAACAGCCCAATGAGCATCACCGCAGAGGAGCCAATCAGCTGGCAGCTGGAAGTTTGCTGGGGCCCCTTCGGATGTGGCTCTCAACAACTTAAGATCTTTTTTTTTTTTTTTTTACTTCTCATTATGCTGACCCCTTTTGTCATCATGCATTTGAGGTAAAACAATACAAACTAAGTTTATTTTTATCAAAACCAGAATCCATTCATATTAAAATAAAACTACTATGAAAGAATTCAAGATATATATTCCAAAGTCAAAGTACCTTATGAATTGCTACCTTTAGTTAATCCATTTAACAGTGAGTTGAAAAGTACAATATAGGAGCCAGGAATGTGGCCCATGCCTCTTATCCCCGCAGCTAGGGAGGCTGAGACAGGAGGATCCTGAGTTCAAAGCCAGCCTCAGCAGTGATGAGGCACTAAGAAACTCAGTGAAACTGTTTCTCTGAATAAAATACAAAATAGGACTGAGATGTGATTCAGCAGTTGAGTACCCTTGAGTTCAATCCCCAATACAAAAAATAAGTCATTTTTTGCTAACTTGTATTTTTAAGCATTAATACTTCAGTTTAAGAAAAGGAGCTCTGATTTGTTTTTAGGAAGTCTCTGAATGCAGCATGGGTGTATGCATATGAAGTAGCAAAAACTCTTCCTTAAGTTTCTTTTTTTCCATATTAAAAGTAACTTCAGCAAAAGTTCAGTGAAAATCATATATAAAGTGTGTGAATTATAGGATTCTTATTTATAACCTTTTTAAAGAGGAAAATATTTAAATATTTGACCAAAATCACACTTAGAATCCATCTTTTTTGATTTGCAATCCTGTGATTTTCTGGAATATCTGTACATCTTCCAAATGGGATATCCCATTATACAAATACTACTTAAGTATATATGCATGTATTAATGAGACAGGGCATTTGTAGTCTGATATTTTGGCTGTAAGTTCGTGAGGATCCAGGAGCAATCCAACCCTTTGTAACCAACTCTTGATAAGCTGTGTGGTTGAATGTAATGGTAGTGTACAGGTTGTTATGGCATCATAGTGTGGGCCACCCACCCAGCCTGTGTGGAATTCAGGTGGAGAAGAAAGTAGATGCAGATGTGGAGAAGGTTTCCCAGAGAGATATTGCTTCAGTCCAGCACTACTATTTGAGAGTCTTCAACTGGGTGAAGAGCAGATATATGGAGCATGTGGAATGGGGACCATCTCTAGATTTCTGTAGTTCCAAGCTCTCTTAGGGTGTTGTATACACTATCTGTAAGATCATAGTGAGGAATGAGTTTCAGATGTATGTAGAGAGAGGATCATAGTCAAAGGTAAATTGTTTACATTTTATTCTAAATACCTTTAAAAGTTTTTGAAGAATGAAGTAAAAGGATTATGATTTTTTGACCATGGTCTTGAGATGTGTTATTGTGGGAAGGGATGGCAAGTAGCATTGTTGGTGGCAAGAAGGTTATATATATATATTTGTTGTTGTTGTTGTTTGTTTTGTTTTAGTTGTAGTAGGACACAATATCTTTACTTAATTTTTATGTGGTACTGAGAATCGAACCCAGCACCATGCATATGCTAGGTGAGCGCTCTCCCACTGAGGCACAACCCCAGCCCCTGGGGTTATATAATATTATATATAATATTATGTAAAATATTATATAATATTAATGGAATAATCCATGTGAGCAATGACATTTGGCAGAGCAAGAGAAAAAAAAGAAACTGTGTTTACACACTTAGTGTTGCACACATAAAGATGGGTGATCATGATTTGTCTTATTGGCACTTCAGGCTCAGAAAGTTGGAATTATCACCTCATTGTATAACCACTCCATTACCAAGCATTCTTAATTTTTTTTCTCATGAAATCTAATTTTCCTCCTTCTTTCTAATCCAGCCTGAACCATCATTATTTAATATTTGAAGTTACTGTTAGGATTTCCTGATGGTTCCTCCTGTCTCTGACTTTGCTCTGTAACTACAAACTCATTCTCACCATCCCTCCAGCAGGGGTGCTCCTTCTTTTTTTTTAATATTTATTTTTTTAGTTGTAGTTGGACAAAATATCTGTATTTATTTTTATATGGTGCTGAGGATTGAACCCAGGGCCTCATATGTGCTAGGGGAGCATTCTACCACTGAGCCACAACCCAAGCCCTAGTGGTGCTCCTTTTTGCTTACTCCACATATTTTCCATGAGTATATCTTTTCACAGCCCCATGAACATGGTCTTAGCACCTCTGTGCATTTACAGTTTTTAACAAAATTATTTTTAGTATCTCTATTTCATTTATTTATTTTTTGTGGTGTTGATATGCTAGATGAGCACCCCAATGATGAGCCCCAACCCCATCCCTGCATTTGAAACTTTTTACACCATCAATCAAGTGATGAGTACTACCATTTTAATTATTATGAACATTTCATTTGGTCTTAACTGTTGAAAGGAAAGCCTTCAATGTCATTATACATTATCACACTAGGCAGAAAACATCCATGGGGTACCATCATTTGAATGTCAAAATCATTTGGGAACCAGAAGCAAATATTCAAGGGTTCATAAAACTGAGCGTGTGTCCTCCTTGTTCCTGTCCTGCAGAATTTTGTTGGAAGAAGGGGATAATGCATTTGACATACTACCATTACCTTTGGGAGCTTTTTACCCAATTCATATGAGAGCCTGGATTAGAGAGAAGTTTCGAATGCAGAGTGAAAGTGAACGATGGAAGAATAATTCTAGTATTTTTGTCTCTTTACCCATATCTACTGAGAAATGATTTTAAAATTAAATAAGCCTGTTTTAGAGTAGAGTGTCTTAGGGGTCATGAATTTGAACTTTTCTCCTATTTTGAAACCCTTCTGTAGTACTCTACTAAATATCAACTGACTTTTCCTTCTCCATCTCCATTCATGGTTATACACTTGGTTCTTCATCATATTAATTATTATTCCCATCCTAGGATATTAGTATAAAAGTGTTCTCAAGTTTCCACGTTTCATGCTTGTTGCTTCTTGTCTTCATCTTCACCATCTTATTATTATTTCATTTGTTGTTCAGAAAAACCTGTTTCCCTTACCAAGACATCAACTTTCTGTGTTAAAAGTCAGAAGCCAGAACAGCAGATCCTGTTATTTGACACCATCTGTATCCCTGGCTTTTCATTTCCTACATCTTTTTTCCTTTCCCAAAATCAAAATAATCAACTAAAATAAGAAATAAAAAAATAATATTTATGTACCCAACATGATCAGTCCCTATGTAGAACTTTCCAGTACCTGGGAGGCCAGTCTCATAATGTTTATTACATTTTTATTTACCTATCATTAATTGATTGAAGTTTTTGGTTTTCAGGAGATAATTGTTGAGCTTAGTGAAATCTTCCAGTATTAATGTTTTATTTATTTAAGCCACTTTAAGTGTAATTTTAAAATGGCACCTTGTGAGGAATGAGTCATTCTCTGTAGAGGTTTTGCTATTGTTTTTGCTTTTCCAATGAAAATACTAAATTACTAAACAATCTGTTTCTACAGTTATGGTTTTAAAATTTGTAGGTTAATTCTTTATAAATAGAGAGCAAAAAAAGATAGGTTTTCATATTTTCAGCTGTTTGTTTATATGGTAATATACTCAACAAATATTTACTGATGCTTCCTTATGCTTTGCCCTCAGAGGGGAGTACCTGTTGAGTAGTGAGTAAAAGGTAATGTTAGGTTAGCATTTACTAATGATCTTGGCATTAACTTTATAAAGTAATGTTACAGAGTCCTTGAGGATCTGTTGCTATTATAAACCAAAAAGCCCACTCCTTGGTGTCCAGAAATCATAAACGGTCCTATTTAGAACTCTGAGGAAAGAAGTCCTGTGCTAACAATGGTGTGCTTATAGTGAGTGGTACAGTTTACCAAACTAATGAGGAACCAGGTTGTGTCTACACTGCCTTAACCAAGAAGAAAGGAAGCACTTGGGGAAGGAAACGTTCTTGTTTTCTTTCTTTTCATTTTGCCACTATAGTGAAAATACCCTGAGAGATCTGTGCTGGGTAAGGAGGGTTGAAGTCCTCCCCTCATACATGTTGTGTAGCAACCAGAATGTTACTGTGCATACAGAAGCATCTAGCTATCTAGCCAGGAAGCTGCTTCTGTCTTGCTATTGGTGCATCCTATTCATGTAGCAGACATCTATGCATGGGACTCATCCACATCACATATTTCCTTCTAATTCTACTCAGAATTAAACAGTGTTGCCATCCAAGTTGAGGCCAGGACCATTCTTCTGTAGAAAATGTGGAAAAGTAAAGTTCTCAAACATTTTTGCTTACTTATTTTTTGTGGCTGTGATTCACCATATTTCTTATCTTTATTTATTTTATTATCCAGTGGAAGAAGACACAGAATAAAGTTCACAATCAGGGAAAGAATCTATATCCACAGCCAGTGATCAGCCTTTGCACTCTCTGGAGAGACAAATGAATGGAAACCAAGAGAAAGGGGATCAGAATGATAGGAAAAAGAACAAAACTGGAAAAGGGAAGAAAAAAGATAAAATGAAAGCCACGAAGGGAATGCTAAAGGGTTTGGGGGACATGTTCAGGTAAGTCTTTACCACCAGTAACCAGAGCAACCATAAATAAACAGTCATGCACTTAACAACACGGATACCTCTGAGAAAAGCTTCTTAGGTGATTTCATCATTGTGCACACATCTTGGAACTTACATATTATATCCTACTGAATGCTTGGCTGTGTGGTACATGCTATTATATATGTGGTCTGTGGCTTACCAGAATGTTAGGTGGCACATGACTGTATATTATGGTGACATTTAAATAAAAAACACAAGAAGCACAGATTTGAAACCAGTATCTTTGTAGACAATGAAAATTATTTTATCATTTCCAGTCTTAGCTACTGCATTTTTACTTTTTTCAGGATTTTGCTTTAGTTATTTCAGCAGCTTTCAACATGGTATCTTGCCAACGATGTGGATAACCCTGGGGAGGTAGGAGGGAGTCCTCTTTGTCTTCACTCTGTACAACAGGAAGAGGCCTATGGAAACAAAGGGCTCTTAAAGTAGTGTTTGTTCTTTTTCTGTGTTTCAACAGTGGTTCATTATGTAGATTTAACCCAGAGTTCAAGTTGTAGTAGCATTTAAAGGTCCAAAAATAACAAGTCTAATAAAAAATATGTTTCACATAGAGCTTCAATTAAGCTGTGTTGATTAATTTGATATTTATTACTTTAGTCTGCAAAGATTGATTAAACATAATCTCTGCCAATTTCTTGACAGTTGTTTTTGTGTCCCTAAATTATACTCTAGGATTACTTAACATATCATTTTTACAAATCATTGATGTACAATAAAAGTGACAAGTTGTTCAGAAGTTTCACTGAAACTCCTCCATAAATGTTCATCTAAGTTGATTTATAATATTAAGGTATTTAATGTTAAGTATAAAGATTGCCTGATTGTTACATAAATTAAAGCCCTAAACATATGAAGATGATGGTTTAAAATTGAAATCATATATCACAGTCTCTTGACTTTTCAAAACATAGTCACCCTATGTTATGAAATCCTTCCTTTTAACTTGTGTTTAATGCAGAATGTGAATAAAATTTTATTTTCACGTACTTAGGATCCTCATGTTGATCTCAATACCTCAGGCTGTTACAGGTATGTCAGATCTGAAAACTTGAGGAATCAGGACTCAGCCAGAAGGTTACACAACACAGCATATGTGTTCTGTAAGTGTGTTGAAGTCAAGTGCATGGAAGAAGGAAATATAGATTCATATTAACACAAAATCTGGCTTGTTCGCAGTATTATCTTTAGTTTAAAATAGATTCATTTCTCCAATGGTTCAGGGCAGTGAGATCTTCATCATTTTTCATTAGACTTTTTCTTATTTATATACTGTTCCTTCTAAATCCATCTTCACTCAAATCATCATTATTAATTATATTTCATATCCAAAAATATTCATGGAACAAAATAGCTCTTACTGCCCTTTTTTAAAGCTCCTTTTGTTAGCCAGGGGGCTTTTGTTTCCATATATACAATCTGACACCTCAGAAACTGGCAACTACAAAATGTACAAGAAAAAGGCTGCTGTCCATTAATTAAAATTTAAGGAATTTGGGCTAGTGTCATCTTTAAATTAGAGAATAATAGGTGGAAGGGAACTTCCTATGAGAATGCAGCATAGTCGCATTTCTAGGGCTCTCCTGAAGACATATTGAAAACTAATGGCTTGTTAGTTTTCATTCATCAACCAATATTTGTCTGATAGATAAAAGGGTTCTGGACTTGTTATGATGTAATGGGTAAACAAATTTCTAGTCTTTTGAGGTTACCTTAATTATAAATCAGCTTTGTCTTCAATTTTCAACTTCAATGGTTGACTTACAATTTGTTGCCAGAGGAGTAGACTTTGGGCAAAATGTGTATTGTTTTAAAGGCACCATGAACACTTCATGACCCTCTTTTTCTTAAATGGCTTGCAGAACATTACATGAAGTTTTCTCCAAATCTAAATCCATAGACTTTATCTATAAACTGTAAGGAAAGCCAGCTATGTAGTAGAAAAAAATGACCTATTTATAACTCCAAAAACCTGCTTATTCTTGAAAATCAAATTATATATTCTGGGGAAGGGGCTGAAGTTTCTTTCATTTTATTTTTCCTTTCTTTTTTTTAATTAGGCTAATATTCTTCCAGTGTTTAAGAATGGCTGGTAAGAAAATCATAGATACTTAAAATTCTCTGGATACTTGGGTGATATCATTGGTTTGCTAAAGTAAGCCCACATTTATTTATTTATGAGAGTAGTTTTTATAAATTTTGCAAATCATTGTAAAATCCAACCATTATTAAAAATTAAGTAGATCATTTAAAAATCAGGAATAATTAATACTCAAAATTCATCCCTTCCTAATTACTTTTACCATACTATGATCCCAGGTTCTGAGATGATGTATACCTGCTTAAATTTTGGAATTAATATATGTTAATTAATAGATACATTTGGAATTAATATACACATTCCAAAAAATTGACTGCTACAATTTGTAATGAGATGGCATAAAATCTGTAGATAATTTTGGGGAGAACTAAAACCTTCATAATTTTCAATCTTCTAACCTGAAAGCAGTGGATTCTGCCATAAGACTGGGTCCCACACTAGCAGAAGCAGCAGAGAACCTGGTAGGATGAAGGTGAGGACAGTGGCAGCCAGGAGAGGTGGTGCTAGAAATGGAGGATTCATAGTTCCACTGGCACCTGGAGAGGGGACATCCAACAGGAAAGTGAATGAGGGGCCTGTTGTCACAGGGCTGCTTGGGTATGGGGTCACAATGAATGTGACTGTACTCACATGAATCTGAGAAGGGGCACTGAAGGAAAGCCCCGACCATTCTCTGATCCTTGTGGCAGCTGAGGGTTCCAGGAGCTTATGAGGACAGGAGGGCTGATCTCCATGGAGTGGCAGTTCTGGGATGCATGAGAGGACTTGTTTCCCATGGTGAAGGAAGTGAAGGAGTGCTGCTTTTTGGTTTTGTTCTTGGTGTCAGATTGCTTTCGGGCAGTGCTGCTCTGGGCTGCTGCTGAGGTACATGTTTCAGCATCAACTCCTGGCATGGGAGGCTTATCCCATTCTGTCAGCTGCTTAGCAGCCAAGTTAAACTCAATGTAGGAAATCAGAAATATTCCTATTTTGTCTGCCAACATTTCTTCAGTACAGCTTACATCCACTCTTTGGATCACAGTCAGAACATCATCCTTAACAAATGGAAAGCCGTCATTATCTGCTGCTTTTTTGCCTTTCGCTTCAAAGTCATAAAGTGCTCTGCACTGAGGTAGGGGATGAGGTAATGGTTTAATAATCTGCACTAAATTGGTTGGGAAAAAGCCAGGGATACCATTGACTTACCCTGTGTTTTTATCAATGTGTTGTCAAAAAATTATGATGTCACATTTGTGGAGTTTAAAGTCTCTAGGCTTCTTTCCTTCATAGTTATGTAATGCTTTAGGACATGGTAACAGGCATACCCCTCACTGGGGCCTCCAGGCTTGCCCCTGATGCTGCCATCCACACTGGGAGCTCTCTAGATCTTTTGCACTACAATTAGACATAGTGCTGCCCTGAGCCCTTAATGCGTTTGTGCAGTTGGTCCCACTGCCCACATCGGCTAGGTTTCCAAGGCCTCTCTGCCTGATGTCATCCAGAAGCCTGGCCAGCATTATGTTATCTGGGTGTTCATAATGGGAGCCAACAAGAGTCCTCCAGTACATACTACTGAGCAAAACTATGATCCCAGCAAACATCTTTGCAAAACCTGTGCTGGCAAGGAAAGACTTTTTCAGAAGAACCCAGGCATTCTAGACACACAGGACACTCCAAAAGATCCAAGAAGGCAGGTTCAGTCATCTTGATGTACTTTACTGAGAAAAGGCTTCAGAAATGTTAATAGTTGTGTGCAGCTCTTAAAATTATTCATGTAAGATCCATTTCAGACTTTGCTCTTGCACCTTGGCTCTTCCTCCTAGTTCTTGGTCCCCCAGTGGTGGCCATGGCCAATGCAGATACCACCCAGCCTTGCCTGCTGCTTTCTATTTCTCTGAAGTAGGCACAGTGGCCCCTGGAGACTCCTCTCTGCTGCCCTCCTCTCTGCACAGACACATTACACATGTGTCACTGCCTCCCACTTGCCCAGCCTTAAATGTTATTTTTTAAATCAACAGAATGCTTGGTGGGTTAGAAACCAATATGTGAGAGATGGAATAGTCTAAATTTCCATCCTGGCTTGAATATTTTATGACTGTGTGACTTTGGAAAAGTGACCTAACTTCTCTGCATTTTTTCTGGTGATAGTAATAGTCCCTGTCATAGGGAACCACAGGAACTACAGACAAAGCTCCAATGCAGTGTGTATCAGGATACACATTCCAGCAATGGCAGCTATAGTTATTGTGAGTTTAATAATGTATGAAACAAGAACAGTAAGACAGTTACTTGTGGTGATGGGCAGCTGACAGTGCAGAGGTAGCAAACATCTTCAATTTTTCTGTGAAGCTGCTGGAAGACACCAAGGTAGATGGGGCCTGGATGCTTGACAATGGTGATATATTCACACTTCTCCCTCTTTCTTTGCAGAATATCCTGTCCATCTACAACTTTGGGCTGGAGCAATCTCTCTTTTTGCAGACCCTGCAGGAGATGCTGGCTAACACAGTGGAGAAGTTGGAAGAGGCATGTACACTTTGGAATATTTTAGTGTGCTCAGCTACTATGCGATGGTGGCTTTTACACGTATTGGAAATCGTGTTTGTGGAGATAAAACACGATTTTCACTTATGTCTCCCTTGGGTTGACCTTCTGCTTTACCCAGCACTTCATCATATCTTAAACTTGAAAACAGAAATCCAAGTGCAATGTGATCTGTGTGGCTGCCTGTTGTGCTCATGGAAACAGCCTTTCTTGGGCATTCATGTGTCTCCCTGCATCTTCAGAGCTCTGACTGTTCCTGTTTTGACCAGTTGCTTTGTGCATGGCTCTTTGTATTGACCAAACTTTATTGTCAAATGCCTTTGACTGTGTGGCTATGTTCTAAGCTGTTGTTTGGTGAGTAAAATTTCATGGCACTGTTACATATTCTAGGTAATGAAATCACAGTGATATGGCTTTAGTGAATTGTAAATTTGCAAATAGATAATCATTTTCTTTTGAAAATTAAGACTTTAATTTCAGTCTTTAAATGCAGATATTTTCCTTCAACAATGTATATAGAGATTTTAATTATTTTCCATGTATTTACTGACTGGGTGGTACCCATTTGTAACCAATTTATACCATTTAAAGTTAAGCAGAAGGATAAATTGTCACCTTTTTGGGTCTTCTCTATAATTTTTTTATGGGCATTCTAAGTGCTGCACTGTGGTTTATATTAATTAACTCAAGTATTTCTAGGAATAGAAGGAAAAAATTTTGTCATTAATGATCCCTGTGTACCTTTTATGGTTGAATTGTTATTCTAGTTGTGATGAATAAAGAGATTAATAATACATGGTTCCAAATAAATGAGTGATTGTGTCTCAACATATAGTTTTGCACCATATATGAGCAAATCCTGTATCTCCATAGTTTAAAAAAATTTAGTGTCACAGCTTAGGACTTTAATCAGGCTGTGTATGAATTCTAAATTAAATTTTAACATGCATAATTTGATGAAAACCTATTGTAGGAAAGAGATGTATTTCATGGAGCTGGATCTTATTTCAGGTGATAGTATTTTTCAGGTAGAAAATACTGTCAAATAGCTTTAGGGAAAAGTGTAAAATTTGAGAGGGGGAGAAAGCAGTTTTGATGATATCTAGGAGTGATATTCAAAATATTATATAACTGCCTTGGCATAAGTACCAGCGAATCAGAGTGGCTTTCAGCCACAGTGCTGGAGGTTGGGGTGGTCTGAGTGATTTTCAGGGGGTCCTGAAGGACACCCGGGGTGTCTAGTGATGTTTAACAAGAGGATAGTTTTTTACCACTATAACAATCATTTTAATTTTGAGAGTGTGCCGCAGTCTGGCTGGGCACAATTTAGGAGACACTTGTCAAAAGAAACAAACTTTATTTTTAGAACACACACGCCAAACCACACAGCTCTTCAGGAAAACCTTCAGAGCCCAACTGCCACCACCGCCACCACTGGCTTCCCACAAGCCTTTAAACCTCCCCCACTCCTCCTGCTGTTGAGGCCGATTGGCTGGGTCACATGGGCGGAGCCAAAATAGTCCCCCAATGAGCAGCTCCGTGGTCTGAATGGGCAGGGAAACAACCCAATGAGCATCACTGCAGAGGAGCCAATCAATTGGCAGCTGGAAGTTTGCTGGTATCTGGGAGTTTGCTGGCAGCTGGAAGTTTGTTGGGGCCCCTTCGGCTGTGGCTCTCAACATCTCCACCTCTCTGTTTAAACAACAAGCATGTGGCTTAGTTACCGTGCCTGCCTTAGGCTGTCCAATACTACATATGGTCCTTACCCGTCATTGGATGAGCTGACCTCAAGGCGTCAGCCTCCTGTCTTAGGTTGGTACCATTGCAATTGGACCTTACCCGTCAATGACTACCGGTCAAGCATACACCCACACCTGTGGATAGGTCTTTGTACCAACAGGGGGGTGAGGTTCTTTTACCTCTGTTGGCCCCAAAATTTTAGCTGAATGATCATCACAAGCAGAAGGGAGGAGGATACACCAAGCCAAATAACAGCTCCTTTTGGAAAAATTGTACCACTGATGACATCATCAGCAAAAATACCCCAACACTACCACAAGTCGCTGCACCAACAGATAGTTCACAATGCATACAAGTGAGTTCACAATGCATACAAGTGATACATAGTCCAGGGAAGTTCTGCAAGCAGTTCAGTGATGGCTCTTGCAGAAGCTGTAGATTGGTTTTATCTTTGTCTTCACTGGCACGGGAATGAAGATAGGAATTCTGGCAATAATGGATTAAGAAAAAATTATGTAACATTCCAAAAGGCACTAAAAGAAAACAATTTTCTGAACAATTTACATTATCTTGAACAGAATTATTAAATATAATGAAAAGGAAAGGTGAAAGTAAACAAACAGATCTGTTAACCTCCATTTTTGTTCACATATTAAAAAAATACTCAACAGCTGTTTAACCAATTTAAATAAACCATTTAAATCACCTGAATAATAATTAAAAAAAAAAAAATATTTGGATCCATTTTTTCATGAGCGCTCATCATATATGATATAAGGGCATATGTACATACAAACATACAACACAAAACACAAGTGTGCACACATAATATAATACATACAACACATAACATAATAGTAAAGGCCTTATAACTTTATACAGGTGAAATCTCCAGTGCAATGTTTAAAAACTCTATAGACAAAAAATAGAACTGATCAGCAAAACATTAACCTAGGTCTATATGAACTCAAAAAACAAAATAGAGCTTCATGGTGTGGGAAAGGGTAATAATAAAATAGATATTGAAAAAAGCATCCTGGTTCTGTTGCAGATGTAAGAAGAGCCAAACTGGAGTTTTGGATATCAGTTGTTATGGATTTGAGCCAAATCATATTCTTTTCGGTGTGTAGAAATCGCTTTAGTTAATCTTTCTGGAATCCAAATCAGTTGCTGTTCTCCCTGTGGAAACACACAAACACACCCCCGACTCCTAACAATCACTGGGTAAGGTCCTTAGTTAATCTCTCTGGAATCCAAATCGGCTGCTGTTCTCCCTGTGGAAACACACAAACAGACCCCCAACTCCAGATAATTACTGGGCCAGGACCTTTCCATTGTCCTGTTAGAATACCCTTCCAAAGTACCTTGGGCTTATGTACATTTTTTGGACACATATGACTTTCCGCAGCACTAAGCCCTGATGAATCCAAATTTAAAAAGTTTAGAGTAAAGAGTGTTATTTTAAGTTTATCTTTGGAGAATATATATCCCTTCCCAATTTCCTCTTTTTGCTTTAATAAGTACATTTTAATAGTTTGATGAGCTCTTTCAACTATGCCTTGTCCCTGTGGATTGTATGGGATTCCTGTTATATGAGTAATGCCAAATGAGCAAAATTGTTTAAAAGAGGTAGAAGTATAGCCAGGACCATTATCTGTTTTTAACTGTTTAGGAACACCCACAGTGGCAAAATTTTGTAAAAAATGAGCTAAAATATCTTTAATTTTTACTCCGGCATGAAGGAAGCCCATCAAAAATCCGGAAGAAGTATCAATTGTAACATGCAAATATTTTAATTTTCCAAATTCTGGCAAATGTGTGACGTCCATTTACCAAATATGGTTAGGTATCAGTCCTCTAGGATTGACTCCAAGATTAACTTGTGATAAAAAGATCACACAATTTTGACATTGTATCATTATTTGTCTAGCTTGTTCCTTAGTTATTTTAAAATGTTTTTGTAAAGTATTAGCATTGAAATGGAACTTTTTATGAAAATGTGTAGCTTCTTCTAGTATAGAGAAAATATGTATGTCATGTGTAGTTTTATCTGCTAAATCATTTCCCAAACTAAGGACTCCAGGCAATCCTGTATGTTCCCTGATATTTCCTATAAAGAAAGGATCTTTTCTTTCCCAGATTACACTTTGTATAGTGGAAAGCAAAGTGAAAACATTAGAGGAAGGGGAAATCCTACCAGTATCTTCAAGGGATACTATAGCATTAACTATATACTGACTATCAGAAAATAAATTAAATACAGAATCTTTAAACATCACAAAAGCTTGTAATACTGCATTAAGCTCTACCTTTTGAGCTGATTGTTTAGGTACTAAAAATGTAAAAGTTTGATCAGTTGTAACTATTGCTGCTGTACCATTATTTGACCTATCAGTGGATATATTTGGAGCATTCATGATAGGTTTTTTCTTGTCATTTTTGAAAAATTAAAGGATGCAATGACCAAAAAGACAATAAAGGATTAGATAGTAAGTGGTTATCAAATGGAACATTAGATTTGCACATGATAATTGCCCAAGTATTTAACTCATTAGCTAACTCATTAATTTGATCCATAGTATATGGAGTAATAATTTTATTGGAAAAAGTTCCAAACACTCCCTTTGCTGCTTTTTTTTCCTTTGAGTATTAATTGTCCTACAGCCTCAGGATACCTAGTAAGAATAGTACTAGGAGAATAAGATAAATGTATCCATAATAATGGACCTTTTTGCCAAAAATACTCCTGTGGGAATATTTTTTGTAGGTAGTACAATAAATAATAAAGGCAAACTTATATCAATTCTATACAAATGCATATTTTCCATAAATATTTCAATGATTTTTAATGCCTTTCTTGCTTCAGGCATTAACATTTGGGGTGAATTTGGATCTGATGGAAGTTTTAGGATATCAAATAAAGTTCCCAGCTCTCCTGTTGGTATACCTAGATAAGGCCTTATCCAATTTATGTCTCCTAATAACTTTTGAAAGTCTTTAAGTGATTTTAGTTGATATACTCGTATTTGAATTTTTGGTGGACGGACCATGGTTGAGGTTAATAGAACTCCTAAATAATTAATTGGAAAATTTAATTGTACTTTATCTATTGCTATCTCTAGATTATAATTTTTTAATAAGTTTGTAAGTGTGGCATAACATTCTAGCAAAGTTTTTTTTGTGTTTGTGTGCTAATAATACATCATCCATATAGTGAAATATTTGTAGTTCAGGATTTTGATTTCTAAGTGGCTGGATTACTTTGTTAACATAAATTGTACACATAGTTGGGCTGTTATCCATCCCTTGAGGGAGTACTTTCCACTCATATCTCTGACTGGGACCTTCATGATTCAGTGCAGGGATAGTAAATGCAAAACGTGGTCTATCCTCAGGATGAATTGGAATTGAAAAAAAAATCAACCTTTAATATCTATAGCTAAAACATACCAGGTTTTTGGCAAAGTAGACAATTGAGTATTCCCCAATTGAGCAGGTCCCTTAATAACCATCTCATTATTAATGGCTATTAAATCTTGCAATAATCTCCATTTACCAGGTTTCTTTTTGATGACAAAAATGGGAGTATTATGGGGTGATACAGAAGGTTGTATATGTCCTTCTACTAATTGTTGTTTGACAAGGTCATGGGCTGCTTGTATCTTTTCATTAGTCAGGGGCCACTGAGGAACCCACACTGGTCTTTCTGATTTCCAAGTAATTTTTATTGTCTCAGTGGCCCTTTCTGAAAATCCAACCCATGTCTGTCTGCTCCTTGATCTATTTATATTGGTGCTGTTATAACTTGTTCTTGTTTTTCTATTTTTTTTCCATCCCTAAAACATTGACTATCCATAATGGTGTGTGCATCTTGATTGATGTTATTTGTTAATGTCAAACCTAATTGATCTAGGACACCTCATCCCCATAAATTTATGGGAAGATGATCCAATACATATGGTTGTATAGTTCCTTTACATCCTTCAGGATCCTTCCAATCTAATACCATTGCACTTCTATGGGGATTAGTCACCACTCCTAGGCCTCAAAGCATTTGAGTGGCTTGTTGTAATGGACAATGTTTTGGTCATTCTTGACGAGAGATGATGCTAAGGTCTGCACCTGTATCCAGTAGCCCATTAAATTCATGTCCTTGAATATTTAGTTTTAGCATGGGGCAAGAATCTAAATTTAAAGAAAGCATAGCCCAATCTACACCTGTGGAGCCTAATCCCTTGGAACCTCTTTCTACAGTACGACTGGACAATTTATCATGTAGGCTGGGTATTATTAGTAACTGTGCTATTCTGTCTCCTGGTGAAATTATTGATATATCTTTGGAACTGGCTATAATTTTTATTTCACCTTCCTAATTGGGATCAATTACCCCAGGACTTATCATAAGTCCTTTTATAGTAGAAGAACTGCATCCCAATAATAAGCCTACTGTTCCTTGGGTCAGAGGCCTTTTTACCCCTGTGGGAATGATTTGAACTCCCATCTCTGGAGTTAGTACTGTTCTGGCGTAGGCACAGATGTCCAATCCTGCACTTCCTCTGGTTTGTCTAGTGAGGGATTTAATGGACAATGTGTCCTGGGCACTACAGTGATGTGGTTGCTGGGTTCCTCCAGTGCTCCATATATTTGTGGTCTTTGGCCCCGCAGCACTGGCCCCCCCTGTCCATTTTTTGTTTTGTTTTGTTTTGTTGTTTTTTAGTGGTCAATTATTATATTTTTCCTTTTTTTATTGGTTGTACAAAACATTACAAAGCTCTTGACATATCATATTTCGTACATTTGATTCAAGTGCGTTTTGAACTCCCAATTTTACCCCAAATACAGATTGCAGAATCACGTCGGTTACACATCCACATTTTTACATAATGCCCTATTAGTAACTGTTGTATTCTGCTACCTTTCCTGTCCTCTACTATCTCCCCTCTCCTCCCCTCCCATCTTCTCTCTCTACCCCATCTACTGTAATTCATTTCTCTCCTTGTTTATTTTCCCATTCCCCTCACAACCTCTTATATGTAATTTTATATAACCATGCGGGTCTCCCTCCATTATCATGCAATTTCCCTGTCCATTTTTTGGCAATGGAGCCCTATGCCTTTCTCCACGATATCGTGGATAGACACCTGGTCCTTATTCATTTTTTGATAATGGAGTACCCTCTGTGGTGGTTTGAGAATGGCATTCATTAGCCTAATGTCTCCCTCTAAAGCATCGTGGGCAAATACCCAGTATTCTACTCCTTTGATACCTAGTTTTGTTAAACCCTCCTCCTATGGGACAATTTCTTTTAAAATGTCCTGTTTGTTCACAATTGTAACATGTTTTTGGCCTGGCATCTAAAACCTGTTGTACTGCAGCTGCCACGACTTGCCCTTGTTCATTAATGTCTCTACATAATTTAATATATGTGTTTAAATCTTCATGTTTCCATGGTCTAATTACTTCTCTGTACCAATGATTTGCTTGCTCATAAGCCAGTTGTTTTATTAATGGCATTGCTTGTTCTGTATTCCCCAAAACTCTGGTAGCTGTTTGAATAAGCCTATCTACAAATTCAGTGTAAGGTTCATTAGCTCCTTGTATTACCTTAGATAATTGACCTTGTAAACCTCCATGTCCTTGTAAAGTCTTCCATGTCCTAACCACATCTACAACAATTTGTATGTATACGCCAGGATCATATGCAATTTGTTGCTGCTGATCCGCATAAGGTCCCTTTCCTAACAACATATCTAGATTTCTCTGAGGATAACCAGCTGCTGCATTTTGCCTGGCTGTCTCCTTGCAAAATTCCTCATTGGCAACCTTCCATAACAGGTATTGTCCTCCATTTAGCACAGCTTTACACATATTAGCCCAATCTGCTGGTGTCATGTTCAAGTTGGTAATGGATTCGACCATGCTTACAGTGAATGGTGCTTGAGGACCATAGGTTGTTACAGCCTCTTTTAGCTGCTTCACTTTTTTGAAATTTAAAGCATGGTTAATTTGCTGCCCTCCTGCCTGCTCAAATTCAGGGCATGTTAATATTTGAGATCCTGTCTCAGGATCCCAACTATCAACTGCGGGGGTTGGGGGCCTCCCAGCATATGGAGGTGGCGCTGTTGGTTGGACACTTACACCCTCTGGTGATAGAAAGTTGTTAGTAGCAGTCTCCTGTTGTAGCTTTTCCCCTGATGGCTTTTTTCTGCTCTAAACTTTCTTCCTCTGTCTGACTAGCTCGAGAGACCTTCTCTTTCACTTGAATCTTTTCCTCTGTCTGACTAACTTGAGAGACCTTCTCTTTTACTTGAATCAATATGTCTTCTCATTCCTCTACCTTTGTCTGAACTGAAGGCTTTGGACTAAGCAAGCAAGATACGAACATCCACAATGGCAATGTGCCAACTGGCAGAGTCCCTGGGCTTTGCTTTTCTATTCTTTTTAAATCATCACCATGATGTTTCCATTGTGATATATTTAACAACTCCTTCTTCAAAAGCCATGGGCTACATTTTTGTATTGTATCAACATATGCCCTGACTGCTCTTGATTTTACTGGGATGCCTCCTTCCTATAACAATTTACATAACACTCTTTGGGTTTGTTTTTTACTAATTTCTGATGCCATATTTCTACTATAATACAACCCAACAAGATAACGCCAAACAAAACCGAGACAGAATGAAACAAAAATGGAACAACACAAAATCATTATATCAGCCTTTCTATCCTCCTGAATGTCCATCCATCCTTTCTCCCTATCTGTTCCTCAGATGCAAATAGTTTTTCCTCAGATGTGAGCAGTTTTTCTTCCATCTCACTCATCTCCAGGGACAGGCAACTGAAAACAGAAGCAAAACAAAACCAAAGAAGAATCTTAAAATGGCTACCCATCCTCTTGCCCTGCCCTCAGGGGCGAGCAGTTTACCTTATCACTTACCCTCAGTCGTTCCCTGCACAGGCCACCAAATGCTGCAGTCTGGCTTGGCACAATTCAGGAGCCACTTGTCAAAAGAAACATACTTAATTTTTAGAATACACACGCCAAACCACACAGCTCTTCAGGAAAACCTTCAGAGCCCAACTGCCACCACCGCCACCACTGGCTTCCCACAAGCCTTTAAACCTCCCCCACTCCTCCTGCTGTTGAGGCCGATTGGCTGGGTCGCATGGAGGGAGCCAAAAATGTCCCTCAGTGAGCAGCTCCGTGGTCTGAAAGGGCGGGGAAACAACCCAATGAGCATCACCGCACAGGAGCCAATCATTTGGCAGCTAGAAGTTTGCTGGGGCCACTGTAAGCCAATCATCAGCTGGCAGCTGGAAGTTTGCTGGAAGCTGGAAGTTTGCTGGGGCCCCTTTGGCTGTGGCTCTCAACAACAGTGTTTATTGGTTGTATTTGATCCATGGATGCTGCTCAGACCCATAGGAATCATGTTTTGGATTCCCTGGATGCACATAGTATCTCTCATTGAGTTTTGTGATATCTCTTTCAAACCCTTATAGTACTATGATGGTGAATCCTTTTGTCAAGCAAATTGACATGTCTCAGTTAATAAATTATACACAGCAAATTCTCTGGAATGAAGATTCCCATTTCCCAAGGTAACGTGTCAGAAAGGAAACATTAATCTTTTTATTTGGTGGTGGTGGGGGTTACCAGGGATTGAACTCAAGGGCATTTGACCACTGAGCCATATCCTTAGACCTAGTTTGTATTTTATTTGTCTACAGGGTCTCACTATGCACCTCACTTAGCACCTCACTTTTTGTTGAAGCTGTCTTTGAACTCATGATCCTTATGTCTCAGCCTCCTGAGCCACTGGGATTATAGGCATGCACAACCACATCCAGTTCATCATTTTCTAATTATAAAATGTCACTGATTACCTAAAACAAAATGCTTGCATCTTACAAAGAAAATTTTTGTACTAGAATTTTTGTTGGAAATGATATTATAAATTGTGGGAAAGTGTATAAATAGCTGTTCCTAGACTCTGGAAATGTTCACCAAACACATGGGGTGCTGCATCTGTCATCATAATCTCTGGTGGTCTGGGAAATGATGACATGAATGGTGCAAAATTTTCTGACATTTAAGTAAGTGGTAAGACCTGGTGCCTATGTCAGAGTGGAAAGTCAAAGGTAATTGACCAAGACTTAAACTTTTGTAACTGGGTGTGGTTTGGTATCTTACTACTGTTTGATATGCTATTATAGTTTCTATACCATTTGAAAATCCTATAATATTTCAAACAAAAAATGAATTTTAAGAATCCTCACTTTTTTCTTTCTACCATTTTGATGGGAATAACTCTTTTATACTGAATATGATGGTGATGATGATGATGATGATGATGATAGTGTTATTGACCTCCATGCTCAGATTAGGAAAAGGCTCAAGAAGTTCACTTGAAAGTAGGTACCTTGATACAGATGCTGTAGATGCAAACAAGCTACTCTCATTTCGTGACTTTTGCATCCAAACAGAAACAGCTCTGACATGTAAAGAAGAATCTGCAGCCTGGTTTTTGTGTGTTATACTTTATGGCTAACTGCTTCGATTTTGTGTGGAACTGAAGACAATTGGTTTGAGTCCCAGAAGTGTTGCTTTTTAGTTGTGTGCCTTGATTAGTAATCTCTCTGAAACTTAGTATGATTTCTGTTGCTATAATTGAATATCACACTTGGTAAGTTATAGAAAAAAGACATTTTATTTACCTCATGGCTCTGGAAGTTCAAGAGCATTATGCTGGCATCCAGTGAGGCCTACTGGGTCATGAGGTGGCAGAGGGCAGCAGCACATGGTGTTGTAGTTTAATGGATATGGAAGGGCCCATGTTATTTTTATTTTTTTATTTTTTGGAGACAAGTTCTCACTAAATTGCTGAGGCTGGCCTTAAACTAGTGATACTCCTGCCTTAGCCTCCTAAGTGTCTACTAGCAATACAGGGGTGAGACACCATGCCCAGCTGGTAATTTGATTATGATACATGTATGTAAACTGAGAAATATTCACCATGAACTAATTAACATATTTGTAACCTCACATAATTACATTTGTTAAAAAGTTTCTAAACTTCCATGCCTTATGCAACTGGACATTAGTTTACATTGATAAAATTCTGGCCATAGAAATAGAATCGGTCTAATCATACATGGTGGCATATTGCCTTTGAACTTTAGAGACATTTAGGAAACCAAAGACTACTAGTGAATGCTTTCCTTCAAACATTATATTTGGCTTATCAACAATTCAAGCATAACTAGGAATAAAAAATATATTAGATGCCTTTTATTTACATCAAGCAATGAACTCTATCTTAACAACAACCTAATTCACCTTCAGGAGCTAAAGCCATTTCAAAGAGTCACATCTTATCTTTCCTTTTGCTGTATATTTATAATGACCCAGTTACTTAGAAGTTTTTGTATTCTATAAGAATTCAAAAGAATATCTGAAAAAAATGATTTTGAAGACTTAAATAAGTAGTAGTCTAGTAAAACTAACATGTAAACGAATTCACGTTTCAAGTTCATTTTTTTTTAGAAATATTACATGTGCTGGACTTTTTAAAAACAACACAACTCTTCTAAAATTAGTTTTTTGAAATAGTCTAACTCGATAGTTTTTCCACAGAAATAATTCAGATTACTTCTATAGTAAGTGTCAAGAGGCAGCGGATGTAGCTCAGGGGTAGAGAGCTTGCCTAGAATGGAAAAGGCCCTGGAGTTTAACTCCCAACACTGTAAGGAAAAGAAAGGGAGAGAAGGGAGAAAGAAGGAAGGAAAAAGGGAGTGGACTGGAGGGGAGGGAAAGGAATGAGTCATTACAATAAAAGGGCAAGTTGTACAAATATACGATGTACTAGCTCTTTAAATTGTTTTACAAAGCTTTAGAATTTTAGTTACATCAAACTTGTTGACATTATGACTGAATGGAATAGCACATAATAAACTCCACCTTGGCCTGGCTGAAATTATACTAAGGGATGGGTGGCAAGGAGAGGAGTACTCTCTGGCTCAATTGGGACAGACTGGAACCTGCATTGCTTCATGATGCACAGCATAGTGAAGGGGCTAAGATTTCCCTGACAGGCACTTGAGTGTGCTAGGCCACTGGGAGCCTATGACTGTGGCTTCCCATTGCCATGCCCACAGCTCCACCCCACCACCCCTGCAGCTGCTTCAAAATGGTATGCTCCATTTCCTGGTGCAGGTTTGAGTTCCTCACCAAAGACCTGAGTGTCCACAGCCTGTTTGGCCATGGCTTCTCAGACCGTGGCTGCAGCAGCAGTAGGCAAAGCAGCCTTAGAGTGATGGAGTGGCCAAGGGGTGCCCCTCAGCTATATTTGGGGCTGGTCCTGGAAGAAGTATGCAGGGCTTTGGCATCATTGTCTGTGGATATGAAGCCAGGCCCTCATCCTTATGGATATCCTTGGGAGTTGGTGATATATGCAGCTATTGGATTTTTTTACTGTTCTCTTGTTTCTGTGGAGATGTTGCCAATGTGTTAAAAGCAGATGTTCTGTGAGAAGAGGAAAAAAAGCTTGCTCTTAAACTTTCTGGACTAATTGAAGAAAAATGCCAACTACTTGAGAGAGTTAGCTTTTTTCAAAAAGAGTATGAATGCTTAGAGTCTTCTTTAAAGGATGCCATTTTGGAGAAAAAGTCCATAGAAGCAGAAAATTTGGAGGCAATGAATGAAAAGTGGGATATTTCTAAATCTAAACTTGGAGATCAAATACTCTTCTAGAAAAAGAGCTAAAAGAAGAGAAAACTAAACATTCTCAACAGGATGAATTGATGGCAGATATATCAAGAAGGATTAAGTCCATAGGAGATGAATCAATACCCCTCAAGTTACTAATACCCAAAGGTGAAAAAACCTTGAGAATATTTTAAATGAATATAAAAAGTTTTAAGATAGCAACAAAAGAGGTTTTGAAAGAAAATTCCCAACTTCAGGATAGTCAGAAACAACTTTTACAAGAAGCTGAAGTATGGAAAGAAAAAGTGAATGACCTTAATAAACAGAAAATAACATTGGAAGACTCTACTGTTTATGCAGATTAAGTTCTAAGAGACAAAGGGAATCATATTAAGTCTCTGACTAAACACTTGTTGCAGATGAAAGATTGGGCTTCTGTGCTTGGAGATGACCTAAAAGATGATGGTAACTTGGAAATGAAAATGAAGAGTTAATCAGAAGTTGGTGCTCACTTAGATGATCAGCCAGAAGGAGATTTGAAGGAACAGGTTTATAGTTCTAAGTTAAATGCTCCTTTTAAAACATTAGGAGGAGAAAGAAAGAAAATGTTTACTTTATTATCTGAAGTAGATGAAGTAAAGGAAGACCTTATAGAACATATTAAAAATATTAAGACAGAGCAAGCATCTCTACCATCAAAAATACACAATTGAAAAGAATCAGTATCTTCAGCAGAAATTTAATGTCATGATTGAACTCTATCAAAAAGTGTAATGAAACTCCAAAGAAAATTAATAGGAGAGGAAAATTACCAGGTAGAGTGAGAGGAGAAAATTTCAAAATTGGACAAAAGCATGAGCCATTCAACTGAACAGCTGGAGAACTTGAGAAAGCAAGTCAAAGATCTTGAAGAAGGATTGGAGAGAACCATTCATTCCTATCTGGGTCAGATTATGTACTATGAGAAAAAAGCACATGAGCTGGCAGCTCAGAGTGCTAAAAGATACCTCTAGATTTAAGGACACAAAATGCTCACAACCAAAATTAACTGAAAATAAGGATAAATTTAAACTTTTTAGAAAAAGATCCTTATGCACTTGATGATTCAAATACAGCCTTTGCCAGAGAGCATTCCCCAAACGTTCCAACATTATTGGGTCAACCTTTATCTGAAGTGAGAGGACCTATTTTGCAAAAGAAGGGTCCACTCATATTTTCACCTTTGGAGCCAGTGGGAGGACAAAGAGACTGAGAGAATCCTCTGGGACCTCAGATTATCAATGAAAGGAGAAAATTAGGCTATGTTGTGTTAATTTATCCTCAGAGAGTGCCTTATAATCCTGGGCCCCTGTCACCTCCAAGGGAAAAGTCCTGTAGGCTGATGATACCTCCACCAGGCCAACCATATTCTGATCCCCATCTTCCTCTACAAAGGCAGGATGTATATTATTCTAATTATGGCACACTATCTGGACTGGTGGAACACAGAAGTTTTGATATACCTTCTTTAGATAAAGTGGGTGGGCCTATGTATTCAGAAATTGAATCTAGTAAAAATGATACCAAAGTCAATCTTGGAAATTCCAGTGTGCCTGATTCATCTCTCCCTGCTGAAAACAAAGCAACTGGCTCTAGTTTTGTTTTTTTCATTTTCTCTTCCAGTCAGAGGTGCATTGTTTCCAGTGGACCCAAAAAGTCAGTTCATGAGAAGAAGACCTTTATTTCCTCTACCTCCTTCAGGGAACATGTATGGAGCATCTGGAGATTATTTTTCACTGGGCGGGCCCACCACCCCCTCCATTTCCAATGGAAAATGTCTACTCACTGAGGTGTTTTTCTCATTATCTTCCCCCAAGAGCTACATTCTTCTCCCACCTCTACTTTCTGAAAATAGAAGTGAGATTCCTTCAGGGCTGATTCTACCTTCAAATGAGACTGCTAATGAACATCCAGAACCACAACAAGAAACCTGATGTTTCTGATCTCTCTTCAAAAGTAATTTGACTTATCTCTCATTTTTATTTTTAGTATGTGCTTTTACTTAAGGAAGTGATTATACTTTTACTCTAGTTGAAGCTTAATGGGATTATAATTCTTAGGATAGTATTTTGTAAATAAAGATGATTTAAATAGAAATCTTATGAGTAATTTATTTCCACTTTATTTTATTCTAGGTAGTGTAACAATTTGATTAATTTACTATTACATAACCATCAATGTGAGTTTTATATACAAAATCTTATAGTCGTGGATATTTTAAAATCCAAACAAAGCATATGACTTTATAAAAGAAATGTAATTATTATGATTGTAGCATATGTGAAAGTAACTTTATGCTTAATGAAAGATTTTAATATGAAGCCTTGTTTGGCATTGATGATAATAAAAACCAGTTCGTTTTTCCATAAATTAGAATAACCAGAGCATATTAAGTGTAAATAAGAAAACATGACTGTTATGTAAACAGGAGACTTCAAATATAAGAAATTTCCAGTTCCCGGGAAAACTTTTGGGAATTATAAACCACCACTTAAGTTCACTTGATCCCTATTATTCCTTATATTCTTTATTTCATGCTCATTTTCATAAAATTGTATTCTACTGTGGGTTAAGTCCATTTTTTAATTTTTTTATATAAGTGGCATGTCATTAGTCATGTGCTTGTCCAAGCAAGGATTATTTGTGGCATGTCATTAGTGATGTGCTCGTCCAAGAAAGGATTGTTTGGCACAAGTATGAGAAAGTCCATGGTTTAAAATTATATCTCAATGAGTAGCAAATTGTGCAAAAGCACAAAGTATATATGCAGGGGCATTTTTACCTGTTTTAAATAAGTAGGCTTGCCCATAGTGGCAAAGCAGAGTAATAAATAAGATTTGTAAGCAGGTAAATTTTTAGATCAATGTGCAGTAGACAAAATAAACCCAGAATGATATCAGTGGAAATAGGAAGAAAGAAATAAGGATGAAAAGGAGGGAAATGGGTTAACACCCATTTGCCTAAGTGCATTAGAATGTAGTCCTTGTATTCCTTCCCACATAGGGGCCCAGAAGGGTGTACAGTGAGAACAGTTATTGACAGTGGTCTGAGCTTTTGGGGAAGAAATGGAAAACATCTTCATTCATGAGCAGAAAATCTATGAGTTTTTTGATAAGAAAATCCATGAGTTTTAAAGCATCTGACAATAAAAGATTAAGGAACTCACAGCTGTATCTGTGTGGATGTTACTTTCTGTCAGAGGTCCAGGAATCTTGGTGTGGCTATGCATATAGGAAGGAAGATGGGGGACGTTTAATTCTGTGAAAGAGTCTTCAGGGTTTAAAAAAAAGATAGTAAATTGGAATCCAAACGAGGGGGTAACACAGCTACAGAAATACAAGGAACAAGTTTATCTATATATTCAGAATCTGGGGTAATGTTTAAGGTAGTAGAAAATAATCTCAGTGCCATGATAATGGAGGTTAATTCAGCTTGCTGCAGAGAGATTTGAGGCAGGATCCTATTGTTTCTTTAACAACTGAACAAAAAGGGAGAAAGGAGTGGGATGTCAGTTGTAATTTCTAATTTATTCATTTAAGAAACTATACATATGAAGATTAATCCCAATTTAATTTACTCATTTTAATTGTAAAATAAAATATCAGAAAAAATGTGATTAACAGTATTAATAATCTCTTCTCTGTTGAAGACAAATTTTAGAACCAGTGGACATTATGTTAGATTTTAAACATTTTTTTAGAAATAAAAATTTTATTTTTTGTCCATCTAGAAGTTTAAAAAAAAATCATTTAAATGCAGAAGTTTCTTAGTCATTGGTGACATGCAAATTAAAACACAATATGTCACAATTGCCCACCCAGATGAATCAATAAGATAACAAATGACAGAATGTAATAAATGTAAGTGAGGATATGGATAGAATAGAGTGACCCCATGTTACTAGTGGATTGAATTCATACAGTTGTTTTGGAAAGCATTTGGTAATGTATACTAAATTTCAAATATGTTTAACTGATGATCCAGAAATTTACTCTTAGTATATAAATAATAAAAATACTTACATGCAATTTGCCCAAACACATTTACAACAGTAATCATACCAGAATATGTCTTCATAACTCCATAGAAGAAGCAACCCAAATGCCCACAGGTGGTAAAAATCTTCAAGGCACAACATATTCATAGAAAAAGAAAAACACAATTGGAGGCTATCAAAAGGAGACAAAGAGACTTTGGTTTCAGGCAGTGTGACATGTGTTTTCTTACAATAATGTTGAAGTTAAGAAGTTACTTCTTTCACTATATAATTCCATATATATATATATATATATATATATATATATATATATATATATATATATATATATATATAAAGTGGATACAAAGAAATGCATTCCTATATTGCTAAGTGGGTCATTATAAGAGGGTTATGACAGGAAGGGAAAATGGAATTAGAGTCTGCAGGCTATGCTCTAGTTCTTTTTTGTTTGTTTCAGTTATAAATGAAAATAGAATGCATTTATGCAGTTTAATATATTTTACATAGATGGGGTTATAATTTCTCATTTTTTCTGAGTGTACATGTTGCAGAATCATATTGGTCATGAAGTCGCGTATATACATACAGTAAAAATGTCTGTTTCATTCTACTATCTTTTCTATCTCCACATCCCCTGCCCTCCACTCCCATCACTTCCCTCAACCAAATATAAGGTAATGCTTATCCTTCCCTATTGCATCCCCACCTTATTGTGAATTAGTGTCTGCATATTAGCAGAAAAAGTAGGCATTTGGTTTTTGGGATGGGCTTATTTTGCTTCGCATGCTATTCTCCAACTTCAACCATTTAATGGCAAATTCTATAATTTTCCTCTTCTTTCAAGCTGAATATTTATATATTTCACATTTCCTTATCCATTCATCTATTGAGAGACACCTAGGTTGAATCCCTAGTTTATCTATTGTGAATTGAGGTACTACAAACATTGATGTGGCTGCATTACTACAGTATATCACTACTGTTTTAAGTCCTTTGGGTATAAAAGAAGGAGTGAAATAGCTGGGTCAAATGGTGGTTCTATTCCTAATTTTGTAAGTAATATCCATGCTGCTTTCCATAGTGGTTCCACCAATTTGCAGTCCCACAGGGAGTCTATGAGTGTACCTTTTTCACAACATCCTCAAGAATATTTATTCACCTTGAGTGAGATCACTGCCTGTTACCTGGTTACCAGAATGAGAACCATGAAGGGACAGGAATCTGTGTGGCCCTGAAGGAGGGACATTTCACAGTCACCATGACACCACAGGTGTGGAGCCACCAGCCAAGTCACTGGCACATACAAACTTTTGTCACATCCAGTGAGGGACTCCTCTCACCTCTTAATGGCCCATGTGGACAGGACAGTGGAGAAGAGTGGTGATGGATTAATACATAAACTTCATGAGCCTCTGCTGGGGAGCTGGCAGGCACTCAGTGTGTGATTTGTGACACTTTATCAGAGTGTTCTGAAGTACACATGTCTATTGTCTCCATTCTACAGATGAGAAGACTGAAGAAGAGAAAGCATAGCCAAGAGGGCAGCCTCACAAGCATGCATGGAGTGTGCCTGCATACGCTGTTGACCTGGCTTTGTGCAGCTGATAACAGGACCTTCAGTGGCTCCACAAAGACAGTGGAGTAAAGATTGCATCAGTGGACTGACCCTGGAAAGATTGGCTTATGCAAAAGAAGGGCCTGGTAAAGCTGGGATCCAGACCAGACATTCTCAAATTCACTGAGGGGTCCATGCAGCCCAGGGGTCTGTGAGGCCTCTGTGGCCTCCTGTGCTCAATTCACAGGGGAGGCAGGTAGCTTCACAGAGGGGCTGGTGGAGTGAGATCCTTTAATGGAGCTCAAGCAGCCAAGGCGGGCCCAGTCTCAGCCAGGGACTACTAGGCGACCTTTGAACAGATGGTTTCCGTGGCTTCCTTTCCTTATCTCCAAAAGTGGAAGGCTTGAATGGTGATTTCTAGGGTTCCTCTAGGTCTAAAAATCACCTCTCCACCCAAGGGAATGCAGACATTGGAAGTGACATGGTAATCCAGCACCAAGAATGCAGGCCATGGAGTCGGCTTGCCTGGGTTTGAATCCTGGCACTTTGGACTCCTGTGCAAACTTCATTAAGTTAATCTCCATAAGCCTTGGAACTCATGTTTGTTAAAATAGAATGCTGCACATCTGAGGGCCTTCAGGAAGATTAAGGAAACAGAGTGGGCGGGACATGCAGTTCCAGCCACACAGCCTTCTTCATGAGGCCATGAAGGTGGTTCACAGGTGAGATGCTTAGATGAGGAGGGCTGTAACTCAATGGGTGGGCTAGTCTGTTTGATTGATTAATAATTTAAAAGAACTACTGGCTGGTAACTTAGGTGGGTGTGGCTGGAAGAAATAGGTCACTATGCATGTGGCCTTGGATGATATCTGTCCCTGCCCCCTTTCTCTCTCTCTCTCTCTCTCTCTCTCTCTCTCTCTCTCTCTCTCGGTGGTGCTGGGGATTGAACCTAGGGCCTTGTGCACAGGAGGCAGCACTTTACCAACTGAGCTATATTCCCCAGTGCCTCCCCCCATCTCTCTGCTTCCTGGCTGCCACAAGCCCAGCAACTTTCCTCCATGACACCCTTCTGCCATGATGTTCTGCCTCACCTCAGACCTGGAGCAGTGGACTGGGCCAAACATGCACAGAATCTCAGAAACATGAGTTCAAAATAAACTTTCCCTTCTCTAAGTGGATCCTGCCAGGTATTTTGGTCATGCTGATGACATCTGACTAAACACGATGATTCTTATGGGCAAGGTGAGGTAAATGTTTTCTAGAGCTCGCCATGAAGGACATACCTAAGACATCTCTCTGATAAAATACTGACAGATGAATTTTACCATGGGGCAGAGCCAGGCACAGAGGACTGGCCATTTGTGGAGTAAGGATTTCTCTCCAGTGTTTGTAGGCGAGAGGGGAGTGTAGTCTGTGGGCAGAAGGTGGCAGGAGAGCCAGGTGCGTGGGACAGGAGTTGAGTACAGAATGACTGAACTCTGATGAAACACCATGCCAGTCACAGAACCCCACAGGTACGGGGGCACTGAAGGAGGAGAGCCAAGAGTGGACAAACTGAGAAGGCCACCCTTACCCAAAGCTGAAGGACATGCCTCAGGGGAGGCATAGAAGGAATCACTTGGGTGGCCAGGATGGGCCATTTGGAGCTCATGGAAGTATGCAAAGAGGATTGGGACACCTGTGTGAGCAGGGGTCCAGGTGCCTAAGGTCCTGTACATACTGCTGCACTGATGTGGGGGTGCAGTGTCCTATAAAGTCCTGGTTTCCCTTTCTGTGGATACAAGCCTGGAAGTTGGATTTCTGGGTCATCTGGTAGTTCTGTTTGATATTTTGAGACTCTTATGCCATTTTCCCTGATCCTCACATGCTATAAAGACAGGGTTTTCTTCTCTATGCCCTCCTAACAGGCAGGAGGTATTCTCTCTTGTGGGGTGATTTGTGTGTCTTTGATGGTTAATGACACAGGACAACACTTCTAATGCCATTTTTATGTTGGGGAAATGTTATCTCCAGTTTCACCATCTTCTTTCTAGATCTTCCCACCCTCCAGATCAACTTCCACCTTCTTTACCTGAGTGGGCTTCATTCCATTTTGCACCATAATGAACCTGATCCTTTTTCCCTCCATTTCTTTGTGTTCCGTTACTTCTTTCTTTTGTTTTGAGAAATACAATATTCCAAGTGGTAATGAACACACTAAGGAGTTCTCATTTGCTTTATGTGAAGTTTAATTTAAAAACCAAAGCCTTCTAAATAGACACATGCTTCCATAAATAGCACACAAATTACACACAGTATTTGCATTTTGATGGCTAATGCTGTAAACAGAATTCCATGGTTTACGTTTTTCCTCAGTGTCTGGTTTTGCAACCCCTCCATGTTGTGCTGTGCTTTGCTGTATGTGTGATATGTAGTTCTGGCTCCAGCTGCCCCAGTGGCATGTTCCCGAGTCCACACTGCAGTCATCCTTCTCTGACTTGTGTAGCTGCCTCTGCCCTGTCTGTTTGCTTCGTCTTACATGTTACAACACAACATTGTGTAATTACATTAATATCTTTCTTCTTTCTCATAGACTGTAAACTCCTTTGGGGCAGAAACCTTATTTTAGTTTTCAAACACTTGATCAGCTTGCACCCCACGCAGCACACAATCAGCTGAATGCTGGAGGTGCGGCCGGGTAGTGTGGCAGCCTCTCCAAGGACAGGCTGCTCCTGACTAGGGAAGTGATTTTACACTTAGGAGTAAATTTCTCCAAGAAGCACACACTTGGTTACACAGGACTGTGTAGTGATGGAGGGGTCCTTGGCTGGCACTGTCCAGCTGGGGGATGTGACTGCAGATTGTGTAAATGTGGGTGATTTTATGGAGAAAATGAATTTTAAATTTTATTTAATTTTAATTAATTTAAATTTAAATAGTCATATGTGGCTTCTGTCATGATGTAAAGAGCAGATAATGTCTGCTGATAGCAAAAAAAAATCGTTTTTGTTGTTGTTGTTGTTGTTGTTGTTGTTGTTTCCTTAAATGATCTTCCTGATACTTAGGAATGATGAGTAATTTAGCAAATATTTAGCAAGGAGCCAAAGTAGCCTACCGTGTGCTGGATTTCTTCACCTCCATGGAGAAGCTGGTGGCATCTCCTGTTAGGACTGTGAATTACACAAGACCTCTCTGCAAGGACCTTCAGCAAGTGCTCATTAAAGATGGCAGCTTTCAGTCTTCTCAGCCCTTGGTCCTTCATGTGTATTAGGCAGGGGAGATGTACATCTCACCTACAGTTCCTGCTCTTGACTCTGGAGAGGTCAGGTGGACTGTTGCCACCATGGCACCCGCATCCTAGTTGTGTTCCTGAAACACAATGTTGGGGTCATTGCTGGTTTTCCAGCTTGAATACTTCTGCCTTTTAGCTGAGAGTGCCAGATGTTTTAGCACCCTGAATGATGGTCTGAGCACCTTGCTCATTTTTGGCCTTTTTGAAAGATTTCAAGATTTGTGCTCTGTGTCTGGCTCAGTGGCTCCCTCTTTGATTCAACAGATCACAGGAGCCACTGTCCAAAGCCCAGCTATGGCCTTGCTGTGATGCTGCCCAGCTCCTTTAGGGTTCCATCATTTATGGAGGTCAAAACCCACTTACTTGGACCTAGGTGCATGTGGTCAGTCAGTGTCTTCCTCTGCCTTACAGGGTCCTGCTCCCCTATGCCCTTGCCATTGGGGCCTAGCATGTGCTCAGCTCCCACGTACAGTGCTCTTGCTGATTGCCCATCCCATCCACAATGCCTCCATCCTCCCTTCCTGTAGTACCCAGATGGCCATGTCTCCTGGCTCTCCTTCCTTCCAGAGCTGTGACCCCAGTGTTCAGGCAAGCACTGCCTTCATGTGGAGAAGGTCCAGCCTCCTCACTACCCCTATGTCTGTTTATGCCTGAGTTTGTGTCTGGCTCCCTTGCAGAGTGCTTATGTCCAGGAGTTTGCTTTCTAGACTTTAAAACCCATGAAGAAAGGAGTGGTGTCTTGATTATCTGTGTCCCCACAGCACCACCAAATCAAGCACAGCAGAAGTTGAAGATTTGTTAAAGCAAGTGAGGAAGTTAACAGGTTAACAGCAGTTTCTCAATGTCAGAATCTGGGACCTTCTAAAGCAGGGTCCTTTCTTAATGAGAAGGACCCCTAGAAACTCACACTGTGGCAGTTTCCCCAGTGAAGTCCTTTGTGTATGAAACCACAGAATGTATCTCTTCTTCATAAAATCGCAGGTCTCTGTGTAACAAGGATGTTTAAATATATGCCACCACCATGGAGAGCACAGACCCCACTCATGATTCCTGCAAGCTAACACATGGAAACATGGGCTGTTTCTCATGTTGTTGGTGAAAGACAGCATCAGCTCCTGCTTCACTGAGTGTGTATGCACTTTGTTAAGCTTGCAGCCCAAGGCAGAATTTAAAGTGACATTTACCTTGTTGACTTCACTTTGACTTTGCTTCAGATTTAGGTGCAGTGTTGATATTTCTAAGAAAACAACCTTTTGTTCACAATTTGGGGCAGTGAGGCAGGGACAGATTGCTGGTTAGCAGAGCTGTCAGAAATGTCTTTACCAGAAATCCTAATGGCAGGACCCTACAGGAGGTGCCACAGGCTTATTTAAAAAGATGTGCTGACATCCAACACAACACAAGAGAGGGTTTGATAAGTCATCTCTGTGTAAAGGGAGTGCTGTTGATTTCTGGATTAAACTACAAAAGGAACTGTTGATTGCTGCTCTGGGACCAAAAATCGTAATGGAACAGAAAGTAAGATGGGTCTGAATTCACTACAAATGGAAATCTTAAAATCCAGCTGTTTCTGGTTTCTATAGTGGAAAATTAAATTAGCACATTATCAAGTTTGTGGGTGAGAGTGTGCAGTGGGGCCTTTGTCAGAGCTGCAGGGAATGGGCCAGGAGGGGTGTGGAGCTCTTGTGGCAGCTAGTGTTTTATTTATGGTGAGATCTTCTTCTGGGTGTCATTGCTGTTTTTGCATCAAGGGAGGATGGGTCTGCTGCTTCACAGTGACAATGACATTTCCCTGGAGGTTTGTACTTTAATACATGATGAGACAAAGGGACTTCAGCAGGAGAATAAAGAAAATAACATCCTTGCAGAAATCAGCAAATGGAAAGGAGCCAAGATCAGAGAGGGTTGGCCCCATGCACTCTGTGACCACACAGCAAACCCTGGTGAAAGCTGTTTCTTCTGAGGCATGCTACCTGTAATCCACCAAGAGGAGCAGCAGGGAGACTACCAGCAAACCTCATAGTACTTGCACAATTGGTGATGTTATCATGCTTTGTGATGTATCAAGGCCTTAAATTAGTATGTGAACATTTCTCCTTAACTGGGAAAGCCAGTAGTACAACGTGGTTTCTGTCCCTTTAAATAGCCCTTGATAAACAAACAACACTCAGTGAATATGTTCTGGAAAATGTGAATGAGGCGATGGTACTTGCTGTTCATTTGGTCCTTAGATAAGTATTAGATATTGAATTTCCAATGTTGAGCGCATGGCTGCATAGTCATAGTTACCATCCATGCTGATGGAAATTTTCATTTGTATTGTAATTTTTGTAAGACTCCAAGCACTTTGTGTAGATATTTTATCTGGACCTCATAACACTGGTGGGATTTGGGGATGTTACTCTCATTTTAAACTTGAGAAGACTAGGGTAGCAGAAGTTCTTAGGTTGTTACTGATACCATGGTGGGAGTCTTACAGTTGGGAGCCAACTGTTTCAAGGCACTAAAGCTAAAGAATCTTTCTTCAGTCAGTGCATAAGAAGAGTCTATCAAGGAAGATGGCAGGACACAGATGGATGGCATAACCTACACAGTTCTGTGCACATTTCAGTCTTTTTTGTGACTCTCCTGTTCCTCATCTTGGGGAAGTGAGCACAGATTGTGTCCTCTTTTGGTTTTGGTGTACCAGCATCATCTTGGCTGGCTGTCCTCATCAAGCTCTCCTGGTGCTTCAGGCTTGCACATATCAGGGAGAGACTCCCCTATTCCAAGCTGTTGGGAGCCCTCACCTCTGGTCTGCAGGGAGCCAGCCTATGCCCAGGGCCAGCTGTTCTCCTCACATGCAGCTTTCAGAGTGGCTCTCGAATTGTTAATGGCATGAAGATACAGTCCTGCACCTTTTTGTTTTTCTTAAGTAAGCTTTTTTATTTGATAATTTTTTCTTGATCTGCACACAGTACAGAGATTTCCAATATCCCCAACATCAGGTTCCCATCATACATGAGTGGGTACATTTTTCACAATGCTGAACCCATGTGGAAGCATTAGTATCCAGTTAGGTGCCTGATTAATCCAGGCATTCTTGCTTACCTTAGGTCCTTCTGTGTCCCAGGACCCCCTACAGGATCCACCATGCCTCCTTATGCTCTTTGGGACTGTGGAAGTCTCTCAGTTTTGTGTTTTTTAGTTGTTGTTTTTTTTTTTGTTGTTGTTGTTGTTTGGTTTGGTCCTGGGGATTGAACCCATGGGTGCTCTAGCTTCAAGCTACATCCAAAGACCTTAATGGTTTTTATTTTGAGACAGGATCTTGCCAAGTTGCTGAGGCTGGCCATGAATATGTGATTCTCCTGCCTATTCTCCAGCTGGGATTATAGGCTGGCTCCACTGTGTCCCAGACTTTCATTGTTTTTGATGATCTGGATGGTTTGAGGAATGCAGATGAGGTGTTTTAGACTGTCCCTTGGCTGGGATTTTCCTGATGGTTTTTTTCTTGAACACATTCCTTTTAGTGTTTGTGGCAAAACATTGCAGAGCCTCTACCCATGCTCTGGTTTTGAGCTGCCTACCATCACCTTGACTACACTGCTCTGTAAGTCTCTGTCACCCGGCTAAGGCAGCATGAGTCAGGTTTCCTCAGGACGTGGGTGACCCTTGTTAAAAGGGAAAACACCTGAACAAGCTTAAACTGAGTTTATTTGAGCAAAACAAAAATGATTATAAATAAGGCATCCCCAGGAACCAGAAGAGGTCCAGCCAGCAGTGTGATCAGGCAAGTTGTGTGGAAACTGGAGCAGGGAGTGGGAACCATGTGCCTGCTCTGTTAGTGCCTCCTCTGACTGACATAAGCCACAAAGATGGGACATCTTAACCATGTGTTCCACCAGGCCTGTAGCTCAATCCAGTCAGTGCCTTCTGCAGGTCCTTCTTCACCCTTTTCCCTTCTGTATTGTGCACATTGGAGTAGGTGCCATGAGGGGGCACACTGGAAGAGCAAGGAGTAGGGATGGAGCTTCCTCCTTAAAGGTGGACTGTCTGCTGGTCACTCAGATTGTTTCCAGGAGAGTGGACTCTCTACAAGCCCCACCTACCTGCTTATGTCATATGACTCCTGATACTTGTCTTGGATATTGACCTGGATATTACTGATCCACACCTTGTGTCACCTTGCCCCTTTGCTCCAGTTTTGTCCCCAGGCTTTTCTTGAGGTGCTGCTGTGTCCCTTGACACATTTCATCACTTTGGAGGACTCTGTGTTCTTGGTTTTCTTTTAGCACTTCCTGACTTTGAGCTCCACCAGAGGCTCTGGGGGCACCTTGTTTCTTTTCTGCCCTTGCCCCACAGTCAGCTGTCACACCAGAGAGTCCTGATTCCTCTTATTGAAGAATGATATTGGAGAATGAGTTATGGTGAATCTTTATTTTAAAAAAGGAGATATTTGTAGGAAATGGATAAAAGACAGGTGACATATGTTATTGTGTGCCTTTTATTTAATCTACTTGGGCTTCTAGTGATCATGGAGAGTAGCATCTCAGTCCAGCTGGGTCTCAGTCCAGAGGCAGCCTGGGGGTTTATGCTACTTTTACAAAGTCACTGAAGAACAGAGCTTATGATTTTATGCCATCAGATACAATAGTACACAATGGGATTGCCAGCTTTTCACATAGTTGAGAAAGATCAGATGCTTCCATAAATGGGCTTTCCTGAGAGGCGAGCCTGCACTTGTTCCAGAACCCACAGTCCAGTGAACTAGTGGCCCAAACTAAAGAGGGAAATGTTACATTTATTGAAAAAGCATGTGATGTGTATCTGATAAGTATGGAGGAGGGCCACCTTTTAAAACAGACTCATAAAAAAGCAAAATGCATAAAAGGGAATTAATAGTTAACTATAACCATACCAGCAAGTTTGAACTTACATGACAAAGGAAAGGAATCCAGCTCTAAGCTGGGAGGATGGTACACAAAGAATTCCTACAACAACAGTAAAAAGACCAAGAAATGGAAAATGAGAAGTGTGAGACTTCAGTAGGTAAAAAGGAAAATCAGAACAGTCAATCAACTGAGTGAAGTCCATCTCAGAAGGCCTAGGGTGCCCCCTTACCCCAGCACCAGCAAGGAAGGATTGCATAGGCCTCACACTGTGAAGGCAGGTGTTGTAGGTGATTCCAAGGTGCCACCAAGGGTCAGCACTTGTGAACACTGCTGTTTGGGTGATTGACCAGGTTCCAGGGGAAGGCAGTTCATAGAGCCAAACCCCACCATGACCGTGCTTCCCCAGGCCCTAGCAGCTCAAATTCTAAAGGTCTGTTCTGGTGGAATGCACATGGGACTCACATGCATATGACAAGTAAGAATTCTCTACATTATAACAGCAAGAAGCCCTAAGATCCAGGGACCTTCAGGGGAAGGATGAATGGACAATAAGTACCAGATACTTAGGAGGGGAACTAAAGACCATTCAAAAAGAATGAATAAAGTCTATCTTTTAATCTCTTTTCTATCTGCTTCACAAAATGAATCTCTCTCAAAAATCCTTCTGCTGAAAAACAAGGTGTGGAATGAAACAAGCACAGTATTATAAATTATTATTGCTCTCTGTGATAAAACATGGAATAATGCAAAGTAAGTTTTATATGTATATCCATGCAGATATAAGAAAAGTATTTTAAGGTGGGTAAAAACAGTCAAGATACCATAGTAATGGTAATAATTGGGGATGTTTGAAGGAGGAAGTTTGGGAATGCAGAATAACCTATATTTGATAATCTAATCTGCAGTAAGAAGAATGGATTCCTGTATCAATGGTAAAATTAAAAATTAATTTTATTTATTTTTATGTGGTGCTGAAGCTTAAACCCAGGGTCTCACATATGCAAGGCAAGAAAGCACTCTGCCAGTGATCTACAAACGCTATCCCTAAAAATTAATTTTTTAAAAAGAAAGGAAAATTTCACAAATATCTCAGAAAAAGAAAAAAAAACCCACAAAGTTTAGCTCTTAACAAAGGCAAATTGTTTTTCTTTTTATTATTATTATTAGTTGTTCAAAACATTACAAAGCTCTTGACATATCATATTCCATACATTTGATTCAAGCAGATTATGAACTCCCATTTTTACCCCGTATACATATTGCAGATTCACATCGGTTCCACATCCACTTTTTTACATACTGCCATACTAGTGTCTGTTGTATTCTACTGCCCTTCCTATTTGCCAAAGTTCCAAAGAGCTGCCATTGATTGCTGAGGAGAAAATAGCCTTCAGGTTAGAAGTTGGTCATTTTCTACTAAACACATCTTCCATGCCCCTAGAACATGGATCACTATGGTTTTCATTTCTTGCTCCTTTTCAAATTACTTTTCTTGGTTCTGCTTCCTGATTCATCCTCTTGCCTACAGATTCAAAACTTTTTCAGTATGCATTAAGATGAAAATTCATTGATTATAAAAGATAATCTTCAGATAAAAGGGACTTATTTAAGAGGACTGTAAGGAAGAAATTGTATGCAAGAGGTATCATCAGTCCTCTGGCAGAAATGGTATCAGGACATTCCCTTGCTTGGATTCTGAGTAACCAAAACTTGAGCCTATTGCCAACAGCTCCTTCCCTCCTCCTGTGGAGGCTGGCGACAGTGACCTGGCTGTTCTGGAGCCTTTTTCCTCTGGAAAACATGACCTGTGAACCAAGTTACAGAAGTCTGTAAGTGCACCTCTACCCCTGGGAGAGAACTGGAACTGAGACTCTTGAGGAATCCAGGATAAGTCGGGACTTGGATGGTTTCTCCAGCTTCCCAGTTCTCAAGAGCATTAACCTGCACTACTGACCCCTTATTCTTGTGGTTCTTGAACTTGAAGAATGGGAAAAGCTCTCATGAACATTCCATGTTTTCTTAATCAGCAGAGACATAAAGGTTTCACTGCTGGTGTACAGAACATTCTGTGTTCCAGGTGCAATACTAGTATTGATGTTGTGACTCAGGTTCCCCTGCCTCTCTCTCTTTTAAAGCTACAACACAGAACACCTTCTGCCTGAAGGCACCATTCATTCATTCCTGCCTCAACTATTTGTTCAGCACTTGGGACACATGATTGAGCAAACCCATTTTCTGTACTTAGGGAGCTTGTCCAGAGGTAGGGAGACCTTCTGCAAAGGTCAGAAAGGGCAAATCCTTGGCTTTGTGACCCCAGCATCTCTACCACAACTACTCAGCCCTTCTGCTGCTGCTTCAAAATAGCCACAGCCCCTTCGGCCACAAACAAAGGGGCCTGGGTATGCTCTAGTAAAATGTAATGTGAATATTAATGTTAATAGATTTGGCTGGAGGACTGTACTTTGCTGATCTCTGATCTAGACAATAAACTTAATAAAAAGGAAGCTTACAATATTATTAGAGGATAATAAAGGAAAGGAAAGGTGATTTGGGGTGTGGAGCGAATGAGCCATGCAACTTTAAGGGGCTAAGAAGGTGACACCCAGAAAAGACTTGGAGAGCAACAACCAGCCCTGGGTTCTGAGAGTGGTAGCTGCAGGCAGAGGAGAAGTGTTGTCTTGGCTCTTTCCTGCTTATGTTCCTTAGAAGAGCTGTTGCTTCTTCAGCCATTGTAGGCCATCATTCTGCCCCTCAGGACCCTCTGTCTCATCTTTTCTTGGTCAGTGCTAAATTGACTTTGGATTTCTGGATGCTGCCTATTTGATATCTGTTCTCAGTTTGTGATAGACATGGAGGGGGAAGAGAGAATCAAAAATCATTCTTCAGTTTGAAGACTGATCTCCTGGTTTCTTACCCCATTTATTAAGAAGTGGGGTGCATGTGGGTGAAGGATAAAACCATGTTTTGAGTTTTGTTTTTGTTTTGGATATTATATCACTCACATGGATTAAATAAAGTAAATATTCTAATATTCTAAAAAGGTATTTTTCTTCATTTTTTATGTTATCATGCTTTTGTACTGTGATTAAAAGTTAACCATAATCACAGTGGATTTCTTTTTATGTGTTTCCTAAAATTCCTGTCTACTAACAAAAGCAGACCAGATCATTTGATGCAGTTTCTTAAGTAAAACAAGGCCTTGGAGCAGGAAACAGAGGCAGATTTCTTTTCTCATTTTTTTGGACTTTCAGATGTCTTAGGAAGCATCGCAGAGGTCCATGATGGCTGCCACTGGCAACTCTGTGTGAAGATTCTTGTGGGCTTCAATTTTCTTGGATACCTGCTACAAATTTATTTCAACTTTAAGTTGATTCAAGTGCAATGTTCCTAATCCATTAAATTTGTGGCTGTCTCACACTGGCTAGAGAAATGACATCACATAGAGTTCTTTCCAACTACTTTTTTTTTTTATTTTGCTTATCGCAAACTAAGATTGTTTTCTGTCTCTTTGATCAGAGCAACAACAAAAATTAAAAATTTTTAAAAAAGGAGAGAGAGAGAGAGAGAGAGAGAGAGAGAGAGAGAGAGAGAGAGAACACGCATTTCCTGCCTCCATGCTGCAGGTATAAGGAGTAGCCCAAATCACCTCACTCAGCTCTGGTGAACGATAATGTCTTCCCTGCTCCACACAAGACTCCTGCAGCTCCTGGCACAGTCCTCCCTGTCACTCTTTGAGACTATGCTTGTCTGCAGTGCACAGAAACTGTGGTGCTTTAAAAATGTAGCTCTTTATCCCAGACAAAGAAGCCCCAAGGTGGTAATCAAGGACTTGTTCTACAGAAGACCTGTAGGCTATGTGAGAGTAGAAGGATAAATTCAATGTGCTAAAGGGAAAAAAGGAAAAAAACTCACCAACCAAGTATCCTTTGTCCAGCAAAACTGTCCTTCAGAAATGAGGAGGAAGGAGGTAATGACTCTCCCAAAGAAAAACCACGTTCCCCACCAGGAGGTCCCTGGAACTGCTGAAGAGAGTGAAGTTCAAACAGACAAACAAAATTACTAATTAGCAACATAAAACACTTAAAAGCACAGACATCAATACTATAAGTAATACTGAAGACAATATTTCTCTCCAGGATGTAGAGAGAGAAAAAATATTTAAAATAACTATAGGCCAAACAAATTATCAAGATACATAGTACAAAGTGATGGAAATGCTGACATCAAAAGCATAAAATGTGTGTTTTAAGTAGATTGTCAATGCACAGCCTTATATATGATTGAGATTAAGTTGTTATCTGCATAAAATGGCCTAAGATTTTTATATAAGTTGTGGTAACTACAAAGTAGAAATCTACCTCAGAAGCACAAAACACAAAGAGAGCCTAAGCACACCAGGTGCTGTGGATAGAGAATGTACCTAAGGGTTCACATATCATTTGCATGAGAACATCAGTCTAGAGTCTGCATACCCACTGTCTTAGTCTCCCAACACCCATGACTGTGCCCCAGCAGGAAGGGAAGGTAAGTGGGCAGTATCACTCAAGGTGGACTCAGGGCTCCATGGTCTGACTGCCATGGCTGGACTTCTGGACCCAGCAGTCACTGGTTCTGTGATTACCTTGGGCAGGTTTCTTAAGCCCATGAAACCCCACTCAAGTCCTGAGCAACAACAGAGGGTACTTTTCAGGGTTACCTCTGAGGGTTATACAGAACAACGTGGGAAGCACTTGACCCTTACTCAAGATGGCTCTGCTCCATCACATCCCTATGAGCACTGAGCCACTGCCCATGGGATCCAGCACCCGGCCAGAATCAGGATGCCCAAAAGTCAATAGCCAACTGCATAATAGTTCTTGTTACCCATGGCAGTTCTTCTCTGTAAAGTCACCTCGAACCCTGAGCCAGGAAATGTTGGGGTGCTGATCCTAGGTGCAGCAGGGCCAGGTGCCTGCCAGCCTCTGGTCGCATTTGCTTGCAGCAACCCACAACATGTCACCTTGTGGTTTCTGTTTGAGACACATTAATTGATACAAACTGCCAATTGGTTAGCATGAAACAGAACCAGCAGTGCCACAGCTTGTGTTGGAAGGGAGATTCTGTGAGTGGGTGTTCTCCGTGAGGCTGTCTGAGCCTTCCTTTTCTCAGGAGTAGAAGAGCAATTCAGCATGATGTGTGGAGGGTGTTTTAAACAGAGCCCTGGACAGGTAGAGAAAAAGACACTTGTTAACAGTGTAAGAACAAAAAGGAAGGCAGAAGCCTCATGCAGTCTCAGCAGGGAGCATAGCTATCAGGTGGCTCTGTGCACATGGGCACTGATTTAGGGGTTACAAGTAAGTTTTACCAAGTAAAAACAAAATATGAATAATGAAGATTGGCTATACCTAAGGTGGTAACTTCTGAAAAATGTTCACTGTTACCATTGCTCTCATTAAAAAGGCACTGAAGGACAGGGGCAGAGCAAGACCTCCCTTCCATCTGGCAGTTCTCCAGGGTGCCCCGAGGTAACACAGGAAACAGGAATCCATCTCCAGGATTCTCTGTGCCAACCATTACCCACTTTAATCCTATATTTTCTCTTTTCCTTTCTTTTCTTTCATACTTCTTGCCATTTGCAAGGGTCTGGATTGAAGTATAATAGTGGCTACAAAGACCACATGCCATCTCCCATCTCCCAGGAGCTGTAGCACTGGGTGCTGAGAGAATAAGACAGACATGCAGCCACCAAGCTGCAGAAGACAGGTGACCTCATGGACACATTGCTGATCCCAGATGGAGATCCCCCCATCATCCTGCTGACCTCCTTGTCCTGCTTGGCCAGGAGACTCTGTCATATGAAAAGAAACTTGAGCACTGGCCAGAGTTCAATTCTGTGAACACTCCTTAACACAGATCCCACATTGACAGATGTCTGGCATCATATGGAAATTTCTTTGATTTTCCCATGAATTTCCTTAAGCATTTACATTTTCTTTGAGAGTAATTTCTTTGTTGGTTGTGTTCCTGGATGACAGACTGCTTTTTTGGAAAGGATGAATTGCAAGCATCACTCACATTGATAGTTTAAGAAATAGTATCCCAAGGTTTGAAGATGATAGAAGAGCAAATCTTTATTCCTGCACCTGTACCAACCTGGCCAGGTAGAAGCATGTGCAATGTGGCCAGAGTGTGCCCCCAGTGTTGGCCTTCCAGAACCAGAGTCCAAGGCAGGGTGACTTCCAGCCAGGCCTGAGAGGAGACCTCTGATGGCTTCATTGCCTTTGCAGCATAGTGATCTCTGTCATCCAACAGACCTGAAGGATCACAATGGTCACATTTCAGGAAGGATGGATCTCCAGAACTGCTGAGTTGAAGTACTGAAAGGCAAAGGGAGAGAGAGAGCCTTATTTTATGGAACTGGTTCATCAACTGTAGAGAGTAGTAAGTTTAACGTGATGCAGGGCACATTGCAGGATGGAGGCCCAGGGAAGTGTTGAGGTTTCAGCTTAGTCTGGACGCAGTCTGTGGGCAGAGGTTCCTTTCCCATGAGGAAGCCCAGTCTTCTTTCTTAAGACCTTTTATTTGCTGAGGCCCACTCACATTATGGAAGGCAATCTGCTTGACTCTCCATCTACAGAATTCATTATCAATCTCATCTTTAAAATATCTTTGCACCAACATCCAGTCTGACTGAACACCTGGGCACTGTAGTCTGGCCAAGTGGACATACAGGATTGACCATCACACTCCCTTCCTCTCTCCAGGTATCATTAAATCCAACACCCATGGATCAGCCTGTGATTAAAACTCAGGCCTCAGGAAAACACACACACACACACACACACACACACACTTCCACTGTGATTGGCATCCAAGTCACCTGCTGGGCAGATGGTTGACCTGAAGAATGTGAATTCTGTAGTTCCAAGAGGAGGAGAGTGGGTCAGTGACAGACTCCGTGGTCCACTCAAGGGCAGGTTCACTTGCAAGGTAGCCTGGTTTCTGCTGTTTTAGGAAACTGTCAAGCAGGAACAAAAGTTAACATAATGTCATTGAGTCAGACAACAGGGATGATCTGTGCCTCTGGGGCCCTCCTGAAGCCACCTGGGTAAGTTCTTGCACAGCAATTCCAACCCCCATCCCTCCTGCAAGACTAAACCCCCAGCCACAAGGGTCTCTTCCTCACTGTTATACACAGGATGTCACAGTGGTGCCGTTTCAGTCTTTCTGACTAATTTTTAATGTGTTTTGTTCCTACTCATCTTTATGGACTTTCAAAGGATCCATGTTCCTTGTGGTTCCTATTTGCTTATCCTTAAATGAAGGCCTTTATGGATGGATTCCCACTTCTGTCATAACAAACTTCTCTCATTGTACTTAGAAGTCTCCATAATATCATGGGCACAGGTGGATTATTATTACCAAATCCTTGTTCTTCCCAAATTGAAAACTCTTAATGTTCAGTCGAGGCAATACACCCCCTTTCTTGCTCTCTCTTCTTCCTCCTCCTTCCCTCTCACAGCCTCCTTTCTTTCCTCCCTTCCTATTTTTTTTCTTTTTTGTTTTAGAAATTTTACTTTTCCTGGATTCTAAACTGGCAGTTGGAGAATTAGCTGTTACCTTGAATTCTAACTGCTCTTGAAGTTCATTCTTTCTCTTTAAATAACTCCCAGGATCATTAGCTTTAGAAGATTATCATCACAGCAATTCTTTCAATGCTACAGAAATTATTTTCATTGTGAATTAATTTCTTTCTTATGAACATAGTAAAAGCCCAAGATCATAGGCTGGGAAATGGCATCAAAGCAGACCAGTTGAGGATATCCTATAACCCCATGACCAGTGCCTCTCAATGCTTCTGTGAAGGTCTTTGAAACCCAGGGAATTCTGGTATACTATGATGTCCCAGAGGAGCCAACACAACATGATCACTCCCCATAATATAGCATCCTGGGTGGATCTGCAGACAGAAGTAAGACAAGAAATACAGAGTGAGTAATGAGGGGACATTAGTCAACATATCAGTGTAGATTCATTGATTTTTTACAGTCGTTCAAAGCCATGTCTATGCTAACCATTGGTGAAATTAGCTGAGAGAGGTATCATTAACCTTCTTCACTGTCTTTCAGTTTTTCTATAAACTAAAATTGAGCTAAAACTAAAAGTTTATCTTCAGAAAAGAAGCCTGGGCATGGGGCACAAGAGATACTTTTATTTGGCTGGTGCAGGGAGAGTGAGTGGGAGGTGATGTGGGAGATGCTGATAAAAGGAGTGGATCCTTTCATGCAGGGCCTCATGGCCTGTCTCGGCCTCATGCTCCACCCAGTGTGGAGGTGGGCAGCTGTGCAGAGGCTCTGAGGGGCCCAGCAGTGTGATAGGTTGCATATCCCAGGCCATCTGGAGTGGTGTTGAGAAGGAAGGAGAGTTGTTGAGTGACAGGTGTAGCAGGAGATGTGCTCCAAGCTCAACAGGAAGAAATTAGGCCTGGGATAACTCACTCTGGGCAGGCAGGTAAAGGAGCTGATGGACATGAGAGTTGCTGAAAAAACAGAATGAATCAAACTTAGTGACAATTGTGGGGATAAAAAGGGGCAATTTTGTTTGTTCCTTCCACTCATTCACTTACTTAACGAAAATTCACTGGGAATTTACCACATTGTAACACCCAGTTCAGGGGTCTCACATTCCAAGGAGGGAGGCCAACCACAGAAGGACATGATAGGCTCTTGGCAAGACCCTTTGCATGGCAAGAGCATGTTGTGGTGCCATGTTTATCAAAGCCAGGGTTCAAGAGGGGAATCGATCACACAGGAGTAAAACACAAAATGTGGCTGGCAGGAAGGAGGAATTGAGCTACTGAATCCAGGTAAACTGCACAGGTGGATTGAAAGCTTGGCCAGCAGACAGGAACAGAGCTGTGTGCACTCTGACCATAGGATTGAGGGCCACAAGGAGCAGGGTGAGACCTTGTGACCTCTAGGAAGAGGGCCTGGCTGGAGGCTGTCTGGCTCACCCTCCACTCTCCTTGTAGTGGCAGGGCCTCCCTTCCCCAGTGGTGATCCTCAGGTGGACTCCAAAGGCAAAGAGAGCAGCAGTCAGAGGCAGAACCACTGTGGTCTGCAGCTCCACCATTAGTTAATGGGCTGTGCAGAAGTAGGAAGGTTTTATTGAAGAGAAGGATTAACCTGAGCCTGTGAGCCTAGGAAAGTTTCTGGGTGCTGTCAGTCTCCCTGACTGTGGTCAAGCCAGTGATGGTAGAAACCTGTTCTAGAATGTTCACTGGCCTCCTCTGTCTGCTAAACAGCATCCTTTTGGAAAACAGGACCCAGCCAAAAGGGAATGCTGCCTGTTCTGGTACCCATGAGTTTGTCTGAGGGCTGGGGCAAGCGTAGCTCCCTGTTCCTTCCTGTCACCAGGAGGATACAGGGAGTTTCGCTTTAAGAAATTGAAATGTCTTTTTTTTAAATTTAATTGATTTTATTTTTTTTAAATACACAACAGCAGAATGCATTTACAATTCTTTTTAGACATAGAGAGCACAAGTTTTCATATCTTTGTATATACAGTATGTCCATGCCATTTCATGTCTTTATATATATATATATATACTTTTTTGCATTACAATTTTATATATATCAGTTTTTCATATCTCTGGTTGTATATAAAGTAGGATGACACCCAATTTGTGTCTTCATACTTGTGCTTTGGATAATGATGTCCATCACATTCCACCATCCTTGCTAATCCACTGCTTCTTCCCTTTCTTTTTTACCCCTTTTACATATCTAGAATTCATCTATTATTCATGTGCTCCCTCTCCCTACCCCCCTATGAGTCAGCCTCCTTATATCAGAGAAAACATTCTGCATTTTTTTTTGTGGGGGGATTGGCTAACTTCACTTAGCATTGTCTTGTTTAATGCCATCCATTTACCTGCAAATGCCATGATTTTATCCTCATTTATTGCTGAGTAAAAATCCATTGTGTATATATGCCACATTTTTTTATCCATTTATCCACTGAAGGGCATCTAGGTTGTCTCCACAGTTTAGCTATTGTGAATTGTGCTGCTATAAAAATTGATGTGACTGTGTCCCTGTAGCATGCTGTTTTTAAGTCCTTTGTGCATAGTCCAAGGAGAGGGAAAGCTGGGTCAAATGGTGGATCCATTCCCAGATTTCCAAGGAATCTCCATACTGCTTTCCATATTGACTGCATTAATTTTCAGTCCCACCAGTGTTTTATGTTTGTGCCTTTTCCCCCACATCCTCGCCAACATTTAATGTTTGTCTTCATAATAGCTGCCATTCTGACTGGAGTGAGATGATATCTTAGAGTAGTTTTGATTAGCATTTCTCTGATAGCTAGAGATGATAAGCATTTTTTCATATATTTGTTGATTGTATATCCTCTATTGAGAAGTGTCTGATCAGGTCCTTGTCCATTTGGTTAATTGGGTTATTTTTGTTCTTGTTGTTGTTGTTTATTTATTTATTTATTGGTGCTTAGCTTTTTGAGTTCTTTATATACCTTAGGGAATTGTGCTCTATCTGATGTGTGAGGGGTAAAAATTTGCTCCCAGGATGTAGGCTTCTCTGTTCTGTTTCTTTTGCTGAGAAGAAACTTTTTAGTTTGATTCCACATCATTTATTGATTCTTGGTTTTAATTCTTGCATTATCGAAGTCTAATCAAGGAAGTTGATGAAGATTAGGACCTACTTTTTCTTCTATTAGATGCAGAGTCTCTGATCTAATTCCTAGGTGCTTGATCCATTAAGAGATGCAGAATACCCAGAGCAATTCTTAGCAGAAAGAGCAAAGTAGGTGGCATCGCTGTACCAGACCTAAACTTTACTACAGAGCAATAGTAACAAAAACAGGAGGGTATTGGCACCATAACAGACTGGTAGACCAATGATACAGAACGGGGGACACAGAGACTAACCCACAAAATTATAATTATCTTATTTTAGACAAAGGTGCCAAAAACATGCACTGTAGATAAAATAGCATCTTCAACAAGTGCTGCTGGGAAAACTATGAATCCATATGCAACAAAATAAAATTATACCCCTATCTATCACAAGAAATGGAAATCTTGAGAATGTTTACACACTGCAGGAAGGAACACGACCAAGCAAGAGACTCTCCTGAGCAGAGGCCACTGGTAAGACAGGAGGTGGAATACTTCTTGAAGCTGCAGGAAGTGACTTGAACAGGAGCAGGAATTCCTGCAACTATGTGTGCCAAGATGGGAAAGGGCCATTCCCACCAGGTCACCTTCATTCCTGGGAAGTGGGAAGATGTCTGCCCGGAGAGGTGGGCAGCGTGGGGTTTGGATGGGGAAGCACAAAGAGGAGGTGTCTGGAAACCAGTACAGACAGTGCAATATCAGGGGCTAAAGACCCATTGGACCTGTGGTGATTCAGGCATGAGACTTCAGTGGTAAAAATGAAAGTGTCTACTTTATAATAAATTCTTCTTGAAAATTGGCCTATACTTGACATTTTGACAAATTCTTCCTCTTTCATCCAGAAAGACAAATCAGAAAGTTGTGTGCTCATTATGCATGGGCCTGGGCAATAAAAACAATTAAGGCAGAGGATCCAGCCTCATGAAAGAGCTCTATCTACAGGGGAAACAGGCCATGCACAAACCCAGGCCTGCTGCAAGGAGGCACTGTGGAGGCTGGGCTATAAGAGCAAAGAGGAGGGCATGTGTTGAATGCTTCAGAGTCTTTAGAAAGTTGATTATTGTGTTAGTCCACTTTCCTTCACTGTAACAAATATGTGAGCTAATCAGCTTATGAAGAGAGGGTTATTTTGGGCCCACAGTTCTAGAGATGCCAGTTCATGATGGGTTGGTGCTTTCACTTTCGGACTCTGGTGAGGCAGCCCATCATGGTGGGAGGATGTGGCAGAGAAGCACTGCTCCTGTTATCTGCCAGGAAGTAAAAGGTGAAGAGGGAACAGCTAGGGTCTCACACTCCTCTTAAAGGGCACACCCCAGGTGCCTCAGGACCTCCCACTAGGTTCTCAAATGTTCCACCTCCTCGCAGTGGCACTACCCAGTGGACAAGGCCTCAGTAAATGGGCCCTGGAGTATCTGTCAATACCCAAACTACAGCAAAGCAAGATACTTAAAGGATCCATGAAATGGACAAGCTTGGCTGTTTCTCAATCCCATCCCAATTGTGAGTTCAGTGGCTCTGTGGTCTCTCCGCCCATGCTGATGCAGGGATCCATACTAGTTCTGAATGACACTGCAGCCACTTTTGGTGCACGGCTCTCTCTTCTACACAAAAGAGAGAAACTGGAGGAGTTTGCTCCAGGCCTGAAAGTGAAGGAGATGATCCATCCAATCTACTGTGAGGGCTCAGTCACATGCACCCAACCCAACTTCAAAGGGAGCTGTGCCAGAAAGAGTTGGCAGGACTTGAGAGCCCCCACCCAGCATTCCACCTTGATCCTGTCCAGCATCCCTCAAGATCCGTCTATCCACCCACCCACCCCTACATGCACACACTCATAGACATACACATGACTTCTAAGGGAATAGTACACATACAGCATATTTTATAATTATACCTACAAATACTATGCTAGTGCCTTGTCCATTATATAACAAAGTTTCTCTTTCATAATTGGAGGGTAAATGAGATTATTTTCTGTTGAACTTGAATCTTGTGAATGGTCAGTTTCTGTTACAAGTGAATATACCTGGAACAGTGTAAAAGCAGGAAGGTATTCAGTACTCATATTGATGAGTACATCTTTAGATTTATGGGTGGTTGATACACAGATCACAGCAGAATTGATTTGGTTGTTTTTGAAAAGTTAAACAGATTTTGTGTGTGTGTGTGTGTGTCTGTGTGTCTGTGTGTGAGGGGGGACCAGTGCTGCTTTAGAGTTCTCTCAAGTTGGCCTGTGTTTAACCCATGTCCTTCTTAATTTGAAGCAAGAATTAGATTTGGAGCACATGCCTTTTGTAATTTATTGTGCTTGATTTTTATAGTGTGTTGGATGATGTACTCCCTAATTCATGTTCACCTTGAACTTTAGAATGTGAGGTTCATGGTCTTTGCAGATGTAGTTCATTTAGGATTATAAAGTGAATCATCACAATTAAGGATATACCCCAAATCAAAGTTTAGTAATCTTCTAAATAAAGAAGAGGACACAGAGAGACAAAGAAGAATACCAGGTCAAGACAGAGCAGGACTTGGAGTGAGCAGCACCAGCTGAGGACCACCAGCCAAAGCAGAGACCAGGAGAGATATAGAATCCACCTATGATCATAGTCTCTCAGGAGCAGAAGGTTGGCAGCCACCAGGCACCCACATGAGAATAACCAGGAGAGATAGTACCCTGTGGCAGCCAGGCTTTCCCAGGAGAAAAAAAAAAAATCTGTCTTTTTGGATATATTGGTAATTTAAAAAATAATTTTATGCTATACATGAAATTACACAGCTACATAACAGAATAGATGAGAAATGAAGGGGAAGAAAAAGCCTCTGTAGTCCCATATCCTAACACATGGTGCAGTTCCTACTCCTTCCCGACCTTCTCCTCATCTCTAAGTTCTTCATGGTGCTTGCCATTTCCCCCCTTTCTCTTCACTTGATTTTTTGAAGATTCTAATTTGTGGAAGTGTGGAGGAAGTGTATCTAGTATCAAGTGGAATGAAACCTGCCCACCTGCCATGGGGGCCTCCCCTTCCAGCCCTGCTCACCCTCGTTGGTCTCACACTGCACCAGAAGCTCAATCATGTTCATTGGTATTGTTTCTGGTAATTGCTTCCATAACTCTAAATGGCATGATCATGACAATTTATTTTTATTACGAATTATTTAAAACCTATTGGAAGATACAATATTATGGTATAACAACCACCCAGCTCCACAGAATGCTAAAATTCTGTACTTGGATTTAGTTTTTAAGAAGAAAGTTGGCAGATCCATCCCCTTGCCCACCACCTCACAGACTCCGACCCCAGTGACCTTATTGTGTTCATCTTTCCCAGGAATTCTCCTGTTTCAGCTGCTCCCAGCCTTGCAGAATCCCTCCACGTTCTTAAAGATTATTAGGACCCCCAAACTATTTCCTGTGAGTGGATAATACCTATCAATATTTACAATGAAACAAAGATTGGGAAATTTTAGAAGTATTTATTAATTTGATTTATTTTATTTTAAACTCATCACACATTGGAATAGATATTTTACAAAAAAAAATGTATTTTCCAGAGTAAATAAAGAAGTAGGCAGTGTTGCATTTTTTAATTTCTTTAATATGTGGCTTGCTGGAAGAGAGCTGGCCTCATAAGTCAGCAATGCTACTCAAGTGCTGTGACATTCAGCTTAATGAACTTCACAAAACAGTCCCATGCTCATAGGAGAAGGAGAGTGGAAGAAAGGTACATTAGTTTTCTCATGTTTTTATGATTGTTTTCTTTAGAGTAAAATTCCAGTATTATAATGCCTTAGTGAAGCTAACCCTTGTCCCAGGTCTGTGGAAATGGCTGCCCACAGGGCCTGGAATATGGGTGGCAAGCTGCAGCCAGATGGGGCCCACACTGTTGGCGTGGGCCTGAGGCACAAAGACCAGGCTTAGCCCAGGGTGGATGCTGACTACACACAACAGTGCCTCAAGAACTGCAGCCTCTACAATCCCATGACCTCAGTATCCTGCTTTCCAACCAATAGTGAGAAAAAAGGATTGGGGTGAACCTGAATGGAAATTCAGGCTTCATTGTGGTGACAATCACATTAGTACTTTGCCAAACCCTGATTATCAAGAGTGTAGACCAATATCATTGAACCAAGTGCTAGATAATTCCCTAGATGAGCTCACTTGGACTGAAAAAATGCTGTTGGCCACTCTCTTGCCAATTCAAGAGTTCTGTTTATATTTGTCATACACACCTATCTTCTGGTACATCCTTTGGATTTATGTGAGAACAACCTGGAAATAAGTTGGTAGTGAATTGCTAGAGTCTGTTGAAATACTGGAGGCCCTCCCCAGGCAGGAAGCTCCAGCACAAAGCTGGGACACACCACTCATTGGCAGTGGAGGATTGAGCCTGGCCTGTTCTGACCCTCAGAGGTGACAAAGGCAGGCATCCCCTGCTGTGATTCATAGCAAACACTGAAACAAGCTCTCTTGGCTGCAGAGGCCTCAGTGTGCACAGACTTATCCCATCAAAAGAAGTGATGGAGTTTCATCTCAAAGTGGTCTTATAACTGTGCCCTGGGTGCTAGAAAGGAGGCCATGCCCCGCTGTGGTGTGCATGCAGTTACTACAGTCCTCTTCTGGAGGTGATTCTGACTTCTAGTTTGAGTCTTCTCAACACAGTCTTCCTAGAGCAAGACACTTTTTTATATGATAAACTCATTTGTATAGATTGATGGACTTTAGCATAAGGAAATACAGTGAAATAACAATAAAATGATGAAGTAAATGACCACACATGCTGTCCAGAAATTGCAGTTACAGCACACAATGTGGTGTTCAGCTTTCAGGCACCAGGCACTATTCTGCTCTGAGTTGGGTTTCAGTGGGGAGGATCTGGGGTTTCACAAAGTATTTTTAGTAGTAATCTCAAGGGGCCAGAGGTACCATGGTCATTTTTGGAAGCATTTTAAAAACCCACTCTGGAAAAGTCAGCACAGCAAAAGCTAGCTGTCCCTGTCTTGAGGTCCCTGCATGCTGGTCCAGGGCTCCCTCTTAAAACTTGTCTTAAATCTCAACACAACACACAGATAAGGTAGCCACTCATTAGAGTTGTTGTCTGTACCCAAGCAGCAATGATAGAAGCAACATATAGCTAGAGTTTAAGAAGCTGAATTCACCAGTTTTGAGCAGTCTGTGAAGATGCAGATCACTGCAGTCAAGCTGGTTCATTTTAAGTGTTACCAGATAATCAAAGAGGGGATGCCTATAAAACCAGATTTTTGAGGTGAAACTTCTTTGACAGCTGCTGCTGCCAGCTGGGGTCTGTAAAAGCTGCAGGCCTCTGCATCCAGGAAGTGTTGCTGCTACTAATGGCAGGCCATGCCCTCCAGTTTTGCAATAGAACCCAGCAGCTTGCATTCAATTTCTTCTTTCTTATATTATTTATTCAAAGAATGAAATTCTCAGACCAGGATAAGTGACTGTAATAATAGTTCATTGAGTAACAGGAACACACAACTCATGACACAAAAGACAGGAACACACAGCAGGCTTCCTCTGCCTAGTGTGCCAGTCTAGGGGTTTATAGAGCCCTTGGGTCACTGCTATTGGTCCAAATTATGCTAACTAGGGCTTAGAAAATCAATAATTGGTTATTCCTGAATACCATTCACACTTAGCTTTACTCTACTTTGCTCCCTGCTTTGGGTCATTGACTGCACATGCTCAGTGGTGTCTGAAGCCATGGCACTGCTAAAGAGTATTCTTCTGTGATAGGTGTCCCCCGATGTATAATCCAGCCTTCAGCAGAGTGACAGACAAGTTTGCCCTGATCTACCTCAGCACTGGCCTGTCCTGCCTAAGGCCCCCTTGGCTACGTGGCAGTCTCCTCAGGGCCACAGGCCACATGAGCTCCAAAGGTGCATCTTGACAAGAACTAGTAGAATGACTTATTTGGCTCAGCAGCCAGGAATCCACATCATCTACAAGTGTCATCTTTGAAGGGTGCAGCCAGCAAACTATGAATCTTCTCAACTACCATTCAGTGTCATATCGTAGCCCTCAGTGCTGTACCTCTGAACCTCTGCTATGCTCTCCAGTGCTGCAATAAGCTCTAGCAGTTTACTACTAATGTCTTTCCAGGCTTGCCTCACACTTCCAAATAATTAAATTAATGAGATAAGGAAGGCAAGAGTAAATGGAATAGAATGTAACTGAAGTAAAGATAATAGCAGACCTCCTATAGAGGCAAAAACTGACCCAATAACAGGTTATCATCTAAGTGTGCTAGGCAAGGGGTTTATATAGCACTTGTGTCAATGCTGTTCATTCAAACTTATGCTAATCAGGGTTTGGAAAAGTACTGATGCTATTGTAACATTGCTTGATCTTCAATTTACATTCAGGTTCACCCCACTCCAATTTTCTCACTGTTGGTTGGCAAGCAGTGGTTGAGATCCTGGGATAATGAAGCCTAGGAGTTCTGGCTGCAGTGCTCTGTAGAGAAGGTATGCACACTGGGCCCAGCAGGACTGCGTTAGCTCAGTGGATCTAAATGCCCTAGTTTGCCTTGGTGCTGGCTCAGCCCACCTCAGGCCCACACAAGTGTGGTGGACTCTGGGTGGCAGCTCATGCTCATTGCCAATGCTCACTCCCCTGGAGGCAACTGTTCTGCAGATATAGGATAAGGTTTGACTTGACCAGTGGCTCTCTCCTGAGAGGCAGGCACAGGGAGGAGCTCATATGGGAGCAGGAGCAAAGCACTGTGAAAGCACAGAAATCCCAGTAAGCTGCTTCCCCATGAGGGTTCACGAAGACCCCCAGTGTCCCTGGATCCCCAGGATGGGCCCTGAAGCTGCTGAGATGTCACACTTCACTCCCCCTGGCACTCAGACAACCTTGCCTATCCCAGGCATTGATGTCTGTGGTCTTTCATAGCTGTGATTTTCCTGGTCCCTGACAGGACCATGCTATTTGTGGACAAGCCTCAGACAGCCAGGTGGGGCCATGTCTGGATACTGTGTTCTGTGCTGTTGTGGGATGGATTCCTTCTCCCTGGGTTTGGCCTTGGTCACACAGGACTCAAGGTATCTCTACCTTGGGCTCCTTCCTCCACTGCCTCCCACAGATGTTGGCCCAAGTGGCCAAGGCAAGATGAGGAGCCAGAGCAGGGCCTGCATTGCACATTGCCCTGCAGGACTCAAGCCAAGCCCTTTGCCCTGCTGACATTAACTTTACCTGCTTGAGACTGTGCATGGAGGTCAGCATCCTCTTGTATGGGATGAATTCTGCTGTGCCTCTAGAAGGCTTTTCATCATGGGGGCCTCTGGAAGGTTCACCTTCACCTGCCACCCAGTCAGCCGTCCACTACTCTGCCAAACGGAAAGCATAGCACACCAGGGAGCCCACAAGGCCTTTGTGTTCCAGTGGCCTTTGAGTGATGCCTGTTTTCTAAGCACTGAGGAGAGAACTCAGGTGTACACCCACCATGCAGGCCAGATTGTAAAATGTCAAGTCTTATTTCCAATGCTTTGTCTTGCTTTCAGGTCTCGTTGGCTGGTTCTCGAACATACAGTATAAGGTCAAACCCATGTGGTCTGGACCCATTTTAGTCCTCTCTGCCATGTACAAATATAACAGAATGTTGGGTGTGTCCAGAATTTTTTAAAATTAATTTTTAGATTGTTTCCGTGTGTGTTTTTATACCTGGCCTACAACTTGTAAGGATCCTAGAACCTGAGGAACCGTCCATATAATTGTGAAGATCCTCACTAGTTAGCAACTTTTTCCATTGTCTATATGGAAAGAAAGTGTTTATTTTCTGAGTTTTTCTCAGAATGTGTAGCTGATATTTTCCTTATGTTGCTTCTTGACCAGTCAGTCCATCTTTGTAATTTCATGGCTAATAGGAACCACTAATGCTCCTCTTCACCATCGGGATTTGCATGGTTCCTATTGGAGATGACTAGAGTCAGAAGGACCTGAGGCTTTCCACTCCACCTCCTGCTTGGGATCTGAGGAAATAGGTTCAGAGTGGCTACCTGTCTTCAGTGACTGCTGGAGAGTGTCTCTTGCTGAGTACACAGGGCTTAGACTGGACATCTGCAGCATCCTTTAAAAGGTGTTGTCACTCCCTTCCCTGTGTGTGAAGGGACCAGAGAGCAGGCATGTCAGGCTCCAGGCACCTGAAAAACCACTGTCCATTAATGTATCAGCAGCAGATGAGCACCTGCCAGGTGCTGGCATTCAAGGAATACTTCCTGAGGATCTGTGAGCCAGGCACAAGGTGCTTGGGACTCTGGAGAATGGAACAGTCAAAAGTATCCACCACACAGTGCACACTGATCATAGAATGTTTTCAGAAGGCACATTTCTCCCATGGCTCCAGGAAGGTGATGGCTTCTTCTTCTTACCTTGCTGTGTCCTGAAAACCTGGCATAGAACCTGTGAGGATTCTAGAACCTGAGGAACTGTATTCAGACTGCCAAATTCACATGCTTTCCATCTTTGCCATTCTGCCTACCTCAAGTGGGGCCTTCATGGGACAGATGGAAATGTCCAGTTTAACAAACTCTTCCTGTTAGTGTCACAATAAATAACATGTTTAGTGATATTTGATAACATTCCTAGTTACACAGTTTTGTGAGTGTGCAGAGTTTCATTGAGTAGGTGAGGCCTTGAGAGGGGAAAAGAAGATGCTTTAAACCATTAGCAACTACAACAGTTCCTCCCATCTGTGTACCTCCTCACTGGCATGTAATTAATGGCTTTGCACCATGTCCAGAATCATTGGCTATGGTCTAAATTATGGGAATTAAAGACTCTATCTCCAGTTAACACAATTATATTACATTCCATAGGGCATTATTTATGGCCCACACAGAAAAGGGAATCAGGGCCTGGTGAGAGCGCAGCTGCTTGACGTGTGCATGGAGCTGCTTATGACAGTAGGTCTGAGTGGAAGAAGCTGTCCTTAGAGTCAGGTTCAGGCCTGTAGGGGCTTAAACTAACTCAGCCACAGAAGACATATGGCAGCCTGACCACAAGCTCTCACTACTCCAGGATGTCTAGACTACCAAGCAGTCTTAATAGTGACTATTTATTTTGTATTTTCTCCTGTCTTGTCAAACTATCTGTGTTCCCAGTTTGCATTTATTTATCTCTGAAGGTCACACTTAATAATAAGGAACTTGCTGAGGCCATTACACTCCTGTGTTTTCTTTCTTTCTTTCTTTCTTTCTTTCTTTCTTTCTTTCTTTCTTTTTCTTTTTCTTTTATACATACAGAGTGACAATGCCTATATCAGTTGTAGAGGGACTTAAATAATAAACAAATATTTTCTGAACATCCACCAGACACTGATGGACATATGCAGTAACAAAACAAAGCCCTTGCTCTCATTTCTTGGAAGAGAGGTCTAAGCAAGCATGCAGGTAACAGGGTAGTGTCTTTTGCAGTGCTTAGTACTGTGAAGCCAGGTTAAGTGTATATTAGTCTATTTTTTATGCTGTAACAACATGTAAACAAACTGGATAATTTATAAAGAAAATAAATTTAGTTGGCTCACAGCTGGGGGCTGGGAAGGCCAAGGCTAAGAGAGAGAAAGAAGGGTGGAGCCTGCACAGACCAGTCAGCTCTTAAGGATCCCTCCTCCTAGAACTGTTGCCTAGAATGAGGTTTCTAGCACATGAACTTGGAAGGACATTGTGAGACCTAGTAAGGGGTCAGAGAGTACATGGAGAGAGAAATTGACACTTTCTATGGGTCACTGATATGATGATAGATGACAACAGCAGAAACCTGAAGAAAGAGGCAAGAGGACTGTGGGTCCTGTGGAGGCACTGATGGAGGCAGGGGGTCCTGGGGGGTGCAGTTTAAAAACAGGAGTTCTTGGGATCACAGGGATAGTCAGGGGACCTTGGGACCCTGTGCAGCTCCTGAGTGAGGTTATGCATGAACTGCTGGAGGAGCAAGGGGAGCCAGGGCTATAGGCGAGTGAGTCAGAGAAAGCCCAGCTGGGTGCATGGCAGCAAGGGCCAGATTGTGCTGTACTCCAGAGGTCTTGAGAGGACTCTGATGTGGTGGGGAGACATAGTTACTGGGAGGCTCTGACTGGAGAATGGCATGAAGTAACAGGTTTTGAAGGAATCACTTTGGTTGTTGAATGGAGCGGATGGTGGAAGGACCAGAGTGGGTGCTAGGGCAGTGGGGGCCCTTGAACCAGTCCTGGGAGAGGCACTGTGGTGGCAGCAGCAGAGACAGAGTGATTGTAGTAACAGTGGTTTCAGGTGTTCTTTGGCCTTTCCTACCTTGGGGCATGCTTTCCCTTTACAAGGGAATGTCAAGGCACTGTGCTTGTCTGGCTGCTTACTCATTTCACCCTGTCGGATTTACCTGAGTGTGGGATCATGAGGGGCATTTGGAAGACCAGGATGTGTGTCAGAGTGGCTAGCACGTAATCAGAGGGTGGAAATTTGAGCCCACTCCTGGATCTCCAGGAAGAGAGGGAGCCAGGAAGTGACATTCACTTCTGCCAGTGAGTCACCATCCACACCCACACAAAGGAACCTCCAGTTAACCCTAAAAGCAACAGTTCTGAGAGCCTCCATACTGGTATACACATGGGGCTATGGGGCACCAAGGAGATCAGAGATGCACCACCTCCATTAGTCCTGTTATTCATTATATCACATAAGGGGAGACTCTTCAAGGAGTGGAACATGGAAGTTACTATGTAACACAATAAGTCCCCTATGAATACACTCTGGAGAACTAAAGCCACACAATGAGATAAAAATGTGTGTGTGACGTCCATGGCTTTGGGACAAAACCAAACTCACTATGGTTGCTGGCAGGGGGAGCCAAGAAGAGCAGCACCAGACCCCAGTGTCTCACCACCAACTTTTTCTATTTGGGCTTTTTATCTTGTGAAATTGAAGAATAGAATCCACAAACAAGGATGAATCAATGTAACCATAGCATTTATTGAAGAAAGGAAACAAAACTCTTGTCTTAATAAAGAAGATGCTGGTGACAGGAACAGCAGATTTGACCTGTCAGGAAAGGCATGTTTCAGGGTACATATAGCTATTGGTCCAAACTTATGCCAATGAGAGCTTGGGAAGACACTAATGCTATTGGTTAGCTCTGGAGTCCTGACTTCCATGTAGCTCTGCCAACTTCCATTTCCTCAGGGCACATCAGAAGGGGAAGGTTTAGGTGCTGGAATGGGACTGCAGTGCTGCAGGGAGCAGGCTTCTGTCTCAGGCCTCAGTACTGGACCCAGGCCTGGCCACCCACGGGTGACAGGTGGGCATGGCTTGACTGGCCTGGGTGCTCATTAACAGTGCCTGCAAGGCGGGTTCACATGGCTGTAGGTCCTGCTTGCCGCCTGGACCCCACTGGGGCCACCACTCCTTGCTCTACTGCTCTGCTGCACTTTGCTTCAACACAGGCACCAGTGGGCCAGCTATGCAGCTACAGGGAGCCATGTCACTTGTTCACAAAGCCTAAAAAGCAGAAACAACCCAAATAAATAGTGGAGAGAACAATGGAGAGGATCAGGGATGTAGAATATGGAATATTCCAGTTTATGAGGAAGATAGTTGTGATACATGCCCTTGAAGGGCTCCTCCACACCTGGAGCTAAAGAAAGACACCTCTGTCAAAGGATAAGTGTGATCCCTGTAAAGAAAGATACCTCCATCAAAGTAAAGGATAGCTGTGACCCTATATTGGAAATGTCAAAAACTGGTAAATTCATGCAGAGAGAAAGTAGGGGAGCTATTGGGAGATGAGAGTGGGGGTGCTGGGAATGACTGTGGAAGGTACAGGTCTTCTTTATGAGGTGATGGAAGTATTTTAAATATGACATGGGGATGGTTGCCCAGAGGCCAGGAGTATACTACAAATTGCTTACTCGTGTACTTTAAGATGATGAACTTTATCCCAGTAAAAAAATTCAAAAGGGGAAAACACCTTCAGAGTCATACCTCCCTGGTATCTTCCTCCCCTACAATTATTCAATCTTGCAGTTCCTATCTTACTTGGCAACCTCCTGAGAAATCCATTTCCTTCCAATTTCTGTGCCACACATTCAGTAATTGCCTTCTAGCTGCACACTCTCCCTCAGTCTCTTGTTTCCCACCAAATAATCCAGCACCTTGCCACCAAACTTTCTCCCTAAAGCTCTTAAACCCAGCAGGAACTCATGCCTCCACCAAATAACACAGTGTGTAAGCAGTTTGCAAATGGCATGACATGGGCTAGATATCCATTTACACAACATGGCTGGTTGGAATACCAAGCCTCCATTGCCATAAATGTGATAACCTGTTACAGGAAGAAGGTAGGTTCCTGGGCAATTCACCACAGTAGGTTAATAATCTTCAGGCAACTGGAAGTTTGTGGTTATTCCAGAGAAACTGATCATTGAAAAATTGTTTGTTTGTGGAGGTGAGAAAAAGGTCTGGGCTGCTGGTGTGCTTTGTTCAGAGCCAGGTCCTGAGAAACAGGGTTGGGGCTGGCCCCAGGCTCACAGTCAGTGGCTGACATCTTCCAGCATAACCACGGAGGCTCCTTTGATGTCTATAGTAGCACAATGCACAATAGCTAAACAGTGGAATGAACCTAGATGCTCTTCAGTAGATGAATGGATTTAAAAAAAATGTGGTATATATACACAATGAAATTTTACTCAGCAATAAAAGAGAATAGAATCATAGCATTTACAGGTTAATTGGATGGCATTGGAGAAGATATTGCTAAGTAAAGTTAGCCAATCCCCCCAAAACAAATACTGAATGTTTTTTTCTGATATAAGGAGGCTAATTCATAGTGGGGTAGGGAGGGAAAGCATGGGAAGAATAGAGGAACTCTAGATAGGGTAGAGGGGTAGGAGAGAAAGGGAGCGGGCAGGGGTTTAGTAAGGATGGTGGAATATGACGGACATCATTTTCCAAAGTACATGTATGAAGACCCAGAATGGTGTGAACATACTTTATATATACCCAGAGATATGAGAAATTATGGTATATATATATATATATATATATATATATATATATATATATATGCCATAATTTTATTATAATTTTTATAATAAGAATGCATTTAAATTCTTATTTTATATATAATAAGAATTGAAATGCATTCTCCTGTCATATAATTTTAAAAAAAATCAATTAAAAAACCCTATTGTAATATATTACTTAATAGAGCTTGATAGAGCCCCAAATTAAAAGATTTTCCAGTTCTGTTTCTCCAATATGTTTTGCACTGCTGTGCACTGTATGCTGTGGATTAATGCAGCAGTATCCCGGCCTGTGCTCATTAGGGACCCACACATCCCACAAGGAAACTCCAGAGGGCTAAAAGTGACCGGTAAGGGATACCTGGTGGCTGGCACAGAGGGGATGTATGTGGGCCCAGGTGAAGGTGAGAAGGTGAGCAACTGTGGATAAGGGATTAGGGGAGACCTCCCGGGAGGTGGGAGCAGTGTGGGCAGGGAGCAGTCCCCTGACTTAGCCAGCCCAGCAGGCAGAGAGTGGAGAGGGTGGCCATGGAGAGCAGAGGAGAGAGGCAGAGGCAAGTAGAGGGAGTCAGGTATGATCTGGGGTAGTTGGGCTTGTCTTGAAGACACAGGAAGTGAGCATTTGTGGGCTCTAGGTAGTGTGGGAGGTGATTTGTCCCTGGAAAGGGTGTTCCAGGGCTCTAAACACCCAGGGATCAATCTCTGAGCCCCTGTGTCACCCACAAGGTAGAAAGCAGGAGGGAAGTTTTAGAGTGAAGAACATGACAGGAAGGGAGACAAGCCTACCAGAAGGGATCTGACAGCTAGAGATGAAAAGCTGTGCTCAAGATACCCAGCCTTGGCACACAGGCCTGTGGATGCAAACTCCTTTTGAAGGGAGGCCTCTATTTGTAGATCCTATGTATTTATATGTGGAAAGGTGAAGTGCTATAAAGTCTTGTTTGAAGAGCCCAGACAGAAGCAGTTGATGCATTATGAAAGACTCTTGGGTCCACAGGTTTGGCAATACACTGTCAATCATGAGTGGCCTGCTGTGGTTGCACCTCTAAAACTCAGTATGGGTGAAGGCCAGCGCTGCCTCCCTTCATGCTCTCCTTCAGCAGGGTCACTAGGCTGGAGCTGTACCCTGCCCACCTTTTCCTTGGAGAGGGCCACAGCTACGAGAGACGCTCTGGGTAGTGGCCCAGAGGAAGTACATATGAGCCATCTGGCACACGGTGGAGAAGAGGATTTCTTCTAAGTGTTCCTGACCCACCAATGAGTTGCTCAGCACCAGAAAGTTCCACACGCAGCAGTGACTCCACTAAGCTTTAATTTTTTTCACTTGGCTTTATCATCACATAAATGGCATGTGAACATGTCACATCCTGCAAGTTCACACAAAACAAAAGCACACAGAGTGCAAACCAAAGTCCCCGCTGCTCTCCTTCTTTTCAGAAACACCACACTAGGCTGTGTCTTCTGACCATTCAGCCTATGTTCTGCACAGGTGCTTCACTCTGTGCTCTACTCAGTGCTTTCACCACTTTCCCTGTCCAAATCCCATAGCTGTGTTTCTCTGAAGTTGGTGCCTTCATGTTCCTGGGATGAGAGGGACCCAGTTGGGCCTGAGGACTTGGTATTGACTGATGGTTTTTCCTGAGCAACATTGGTGCCCATCTCCTCCCTGCTGCCTGCTCAGAGCTGGCCCTGGGCCAAGCTTTACTATGCTTTCTTTGACTATGAGAAGGGATGCTTCTGTCCTTTAGTGACAAGAATGAGCTACGATTGTCTCATGTCCTGGTGCCACCACTGTAGGGCTCATCTATGCAAAATACTACCTGTGAGAACATGAAGGGGCCATGGCTGGCTAAGAGAGCCTAGCATCCTCTGTGAGCTGAGACACCCAGAGGGAGGCTCCTCCTGCTCTCTACCCTCCTTTGTCCTCTTTCACTGCCAACTTCCCATGCAAATGCAGCCGTGGACTTTACACAATGGTGCAGGGAGTTGCTGAGAGGAAGCTGAAGGTGCTTGCACTCTGGAAGTCTCCCTCCTCTCCCAATGTCCTCAGGAGCTCTGAGCCCAGAGTGTCCTGCAGCTAAGGTTTTCTGCCAGCTCTCAACTCCCAAGAAGACTGGTGGCAGGGGTTTATTGGACAGTAGGTGCTCTGCTACCATGGGAGTGCAAAGTACTGCCACTAGAAGAGACCTCTAGTCCCCAAGAAGAACCTGTGCTGGCCAGCTGGCTTCATGTCCTCTGCTCTCTGTCTTCAGTGGGATTGGCTTCACCCATTTATGCTTCTAGACTCACCCCTTTGACCCTCAAGTTCTCTTCCCTGGGAACAAAATCAGATGTCTTGGCAGGCCTCAGCCCTCAGAGATTTTGGATTGTGAGAAACTGTTTAACATCTTTGGGCCTCAGTCTTCTGAGTTGTGAGAAGTTTCTCTGGCTTTTGTGTGATGTTATCATGAGATTATGCACACATCAGTCCTTGTAAGCTGTAAAGTGGGCACTCATGAGTGTCTGGGATGACTATGACAGCTCTGGATTATGACACTCCATGACCACATCCCACCACTGACTCATCTGCACAGCATGCACTTGAGAGCATGAGGCTTCATCTGACCCAATTTGGGCTTATCTACTTCCACACCATATTCTTGACTTTTTCCACCCAATTCAGATGAGATACAATGTCAAGAAAACCACTCAGCAAATGGAAAAGTACTACAAAGCACCCACATGATGCTAATTTGACCTGACCTTCCCCCACCCCACCTTGGGTTGTCATTTCCCCGTGTCCCTTTATGCCTACTCTAAGCCATTTCCTGGGCAAAGGTGAAAACTTTTTGTCCCATACTTTATCCCCTAAAATTGTTTAAAGTCCTGCTGGTCATGCTTGGGGCTCCAGTCCTGGGTCATGATGTCCCTCATGGGACTATGTCCAGTAAAGGGGACTCCTGCAGTGGGTTGCAAGATGCTCACTTCTCTGAAGCCAGGATGAGATCCTCCCCTGTCCAGCCCCTGACCCACCCAGCACACCCTTTCCCCAGCTGACAAGAGAGATGCTGTCTAGCTTAGGCAGAAGGAAATAATCAGCCCCTTAAATATGCTCTGGGCATAAACAAAGACCAGATACCCCGTGTCTTGTCATGTCCCCCATATGCATGGTGACAAATTGATCAAAATATGCTGGGATGTACAAGAAAAACTGGAACAGATTTGTGGGGAGTCTGCAGCTGTGGAATATTTTTGCCAGATGGGGACTTGCTGGCCAGGTACAGTTCTGCTCTTTAGCTAGCACTGCTGAAGTGGCAGACCACCCATGTGTTGGCTGGAAAGTGGAGCTCCTGGAACACGCTCTCCATTTGCTGTGCTCTAAGGTGCCAGGTCTGAATTGCAGAGGATTGACACAAATTATAATCCCTGAGTCTGGTTCCTTCCCAGGGTGAATTGCCCTTACTTCTGGGCAACAAGCCATCAGTCAGGATTTTACTGTCTATTTCCAACAGTGACTTCAATTTAGAAAGGAACTTAGAAGCCTATCTTGAAGATGGATGAGGACTCTATGCTGTTTCCTTTGCCTCCATTTTTGAAGGGTTACTAAATAAATGATATTCAGCTTCCCAATCCAACTAGAACTGGCAGGAAATTGATTCCCTTTTATATAATCAAACTTCAAGCTCCATGCAATGAATTATTTGGAGCTGGGCTCCAGATAGCAAGAGCATTCTGTGCTTCTGGCTGTTTCTCAGGCAGTGTCTGCATCTGTGGGAGACATGGTTATCACAGAGGCCATCTTGGGTGCTATGGGGAATTCCCAATTGATGCCTGATTGTTTCTGAGTCTTTTAGTAATCACTTGCCATAAAACAGCCTATGATTATGGTTCATTTTCCAGTTGGGTGCAACATAACCATCAGTGGAATTGTGAGCTGACTCTAAGCCCCAGGTTTGAGGGCCTCTGATTTCCAGGCCCCTCTCTTTGTCATCTGAACTTCATGGCAGTGTGGGAGCAAGGAGGGTGAAGCATTATTATGTCTTATTGGGGGCTCTTTTGGCCCCCATGACAATTGTGGAAGTACCTTTGGTTAAGGAAGCCAGGAAGTTAATGGCTGAAGTGACAGGCATCTCTATGGCTCTGTCACTCACTCTGCTTATCTGATGTCCTCCCCACTGCAGTCGCCATGTGACTGGCCTCCGGACTGTGGCCTTTGCCTACACTCTTCATTCTTGCCACACATCACACCTCATAGCTACACTCAGTCGTGGGGTGCCACACCACAGAAGATGCAAACCTTCATTCCTGAGAGGTCTGGGTGCCCCATGATCCTGCCTCTTTTGAGGTGCTGTCACTCTTCTATTAAATTTTACTATTGGACATAAAATTACCCCAGAGAAAGAAGAGAGCCTTGGTGTTTGAACTGTGGTGAGATTGCCGAAGCACAGGTGGGCCTCATGGTGGAATCTTAGTGGGTGCCAGGAGGTGTGTGTGTGTGTGTGTGCTGAGGGGGACTCAGCTGGACTGGGGTTTTGCCAATGAGGGAGGAAGAGGGGTCTGGAAGCTGGGGGGTTGCTAAGAACATGCTTACATGAGGTCCATGCCAGATGACAAGGAAGGATCTGTGTGGAATTATAAGGGAAGATAGGCCAGCAGGAGGAATGGTGGCTGCCAAGGCAAGAAATTTGTTGCAATAGGTTTTTAAGTGAATTAGGCAGACACATCTGTGGAAGCCAAATGTTTGATGGATACATTGGTAGGAAGCCTAATTGATTTTACATGGCCTCTCCAGTGCCAGCAGGCCAGATACTGCTTTGAGGTTACCTTAGAGACTTTTCTCTTCCTAAAGTTGCATGATGTTTGTCAGGATTAGGAGGAGGGTAACCAGTTTGTGTTTTGAAAAGAGGAGGCACACGGCCATGCTGCTACCTGAAAGTTTTTGCTTTTGCAAAGTCCACATGTCTGGATGAAACTGGTGTCTCCATAAAGCAAGCATGAACCACCTGTCTACTTGCTTGGGGCACTCTTCTGGGAAGCTGGGCCAGAAATGTACACAGCCAGAATCACTATGACTGAGAATTAATGCCTTGTGCACCATAAGAGGCAGGTGGCTATCCATACTCAGCCATGGTGACAAACTGGATATTCTGCTGTAATCTGAGCATTCTGAAGAGCCCATTGTGAGGATTAAGATTTCTGTCATGACTTGGGAGCATGATCATAGTGAGGGAAAGCAAAGTTCTTCCAAAGTGAAGTTCTAAATATGAACATTCTCAGTAATGAGACTGGAGGAAAAATTGAAAACTAAAGTTGATATTGTGCATGTGCTTGTGGGTTGGAACTTCCATCATGGATGTTCACAAATGTTAGGCCTTCTCTGCTGTGCAGGTGCTGGGAGTAATTTGGGTTTGAGCCATTCAGTTGGTTTTGGTTAAAGAACAGGATGCTTTATATTCCAGAGGTAATCCTGATTTTTAGGAAGCAGAAAAATGCACAACATCAGTGTGGTAGTGAATGTAACTGTAAACATATCAAGGTTATCTGGAGGAGTATAGATTTGATCTGAGGAATACATTCCATAGTTGACTTTAAATGGTATGAAGTTGTGGAAATAATTCTGATGCTCTTGAGAGAAAGTGGACAGTGTCACAAAGCTCTGACTTATATGGCTTCAAGTTTTCCTGGACAGAGTATAAGTCTTTTACTGACATATCTTATATTACATTTGTATGGGAAGAAGGGTGTGGCCCAGAGCAAGGAGTCAGAAGCCAAGTCTCAGAGCATTGATTTTGAGGGTTACTGGCAGGTTTTTTCCCATGGACTCACATGTTCCAAGAGTCCCTGCAACAGGCCTGTCACCATGGAAACATGAAGTGGGCTTAGCAGGATGAAGTTGTTTCAAAACTGCATGGGTTTTGCAGATCTTTAAGAGATCATAAGCTGTTCAGGCAGTCCATACTTGAACAGTTTGATTGGATTTAAGGCCTGAAAGAGTTTACAAATCCCCAGTGTGTGAACATTTATCTAGAAATTGCCATGAAAATGCTAGAACATTCAGGATGATATGCTCAGGTGTATAATCACAGATTTGTGTTCCTTTATGGTTTGTCAAAATAGAATACAGGTAAGAACCACTGCTAAGAAATGAGTGTGCTTCACATGCCTCAACTGAAGAGAATTAATCTTATGTGAGAACAGTGATTTTCCCTGGCTTATTTTAAATTCTAGCTGTGTTCTTGAAACCATGATAAGCTCTTCATGTACACTGTCTCCTTATTTTTAACAACAGTCTTATGAAGGTGGCATAATTATTATAGAGTCTTTTTAAAGGAAGGAAATTTTTTAAAAAATAGAAAAGTAAGAACTGGTAAGTGGTTAGGCCAGGATTCTTGCTCTGAGAGTCTGTTTATATAGAAAACATACACTTAGATATATTAATATGCTGACTTCAAAGAAATTAATGAATGTCAGTCTGAAATCATTCCAAGGACATATTACCAACTGCTTAACCAGAGTCTGAGAATTGGTTGTCCAGTATCTAAATCAGTTTATCAGACTTATCCTTAGAATATTTCTTTTATGAAGAAGACAGTCTTGGTTTTATTTTGTGTTTAATGTATTTATAATGTACTTTTGTTGTGAAAATATCTTTTGAGCACCAGCCCATATCCAGTTGGACTATGTTCATCCTGGATCCTGGTTATCTCAAGCAGAAGCTTGCATGATTAATAAGGCTCAGTTCTCTAACTCACCCATCAGTTCTTACCCTGGTTCCTTCTTCTTTTTGGAAGTCACCTTTTGAGATTTCCAGAATGTATGATACTGATTAGATTGGAAGGCTAACAGAAAGAAAAAGGGAAAATGATTGATGAGAAAATAAAGCAGCACACAGTGCAGAATGGGGAGCCCAATGACTATACCCCAGATTATAGGCAAAATCTGACACCTAGTGAAAGTGTTTATCTTTATGCCTAAGCAGAAGCTATGTAAATGAATATTGCGTACCAGTGCAATTTTATATTTGGTTATCTGCATTATCAGTTTGAGGCAAGTATTTTTTCTCTGTCCTTTAAATGTTATTTATATTTTTAAAGTTGAACATCAAATTTTAATCTTGGAACATTGTTGAGAGCCACAGCCGAAGGGGCCCCAGCAAACTTCCAGCTGCCAGCAAACTTCCAGCTGCTGGCTGATGATTGGCTCACAGCGGCCCCAGCAACATCTAGCTGATTGGCTCCTCGGCCCCAGCAACATCTAGCTGATTGGCTCCTCTGCGGTGATGCTCATTGGGCTGTTTCCCTGCCCTTTCAGACCACGGAGCTGCTCATTGGGGGACTTTTTTGGCTCCGCCCACGTGACCCAGCCAATCGGCCTCAAGAGCAGGAGGATTGTGGGAGGTGGAGAGAAGCTGGTGGGAGAGAGAGGCTTGTGGAAAGCCGGTGGTGGCAGTTGAGGCTCTGAGGGTTTTTCCTGAGAGGCTGTTTTGTTTGGCGTGTGTGGTTCTAAAAATAAAGTTAGTTTCTTTTGACAAGTGGCTCCTGGTTGTGCCTAGCCAGACTGCGGCAGAACATTTTATCTAGTCCTCAAATTATTAAAATAAAAGGAATGATAAATTATGATTTTATTATTCCCATATGACTATATAACAAACCCTTCTTTTTTTTATTGGTTGTTCAAAACATTACAAAGCTCTTGACATGTCATATTTCATACATTAGATTCAAGTTGGTTATGAACTCCAAATTTTACCCCAAATACAGATTGCAGAATCACATCGGTTACACATACACATTTTTACATAATGCCCTATTAGTAACTGTTGTATTCTGCTACCTTTCCTATCCTCTACTATCCCCCCTCCCCTCCCCTCCCATCTTCTCTTTCTACCCCATCTACTATAATTCATTTATCTCCTTGTTTATTTTCCCATTCCCCTCACAACCTCTTATATGTAATTTTGTATAACAATGAGGGTCTCCCTCCATTACCATGCAATTTCCCTTTTCTCTCCCTTTCCCTCCCGCCTCATGTATCTGTTTAATGTTAATCAATTCTCACCATCTCTAGCAGTCAGAGAAATGCAAATCAAAACCACCCTAAGATACCATCTCACTCCAGTAAGATTGGCAGCCATTATGAAGTCAAACAACAACAAGTGCTGGCGAGGATGTGGGGAAAAGGGTACTCTTGTACATTGCTGGTGGGACTGCAAACTGGTGCGGCCAATTTGGAAAGCAGTATGGAGATTCCTGGGAAAGCTGGGAATGGAACCACCATTTGACCCAGCTATTGCCCTTCTCAGACTATTCCCTGAAAACCTTAAAAGAGCGTACTACAGGGATACTGCTACATCGATGTTCATAGCAGCACAATTCACAATTGCTAGACTGTGGAACCAACCCAGATGCCCTTCAATAGATGAATGGATAAAAAAAAAATGTGGCATTTATACACCATGGAGTATTACGCAGCACTAAAAAATGACAAAATCATGGAATTTGCAGGGAATTGGATGGCACTACAGCTGATTATGCTTAGTGAAGCTAGCCAATCCCTAAAAAACAAATGCCAAATGTCTTATTTGATATAATGAGAGCAACTAACAAACCCTTCTTAAAAATTCATCTACTGCCTCCAAAAAGCCAATAGAAAACCCATGCATAATATTAGCTAATGATTTATTTATAGATAAAGTTTTAGACAAATTTATAGTAGGAAACTATTAAAAGAAATTCTTCAATCACATAACTTAAAATATAATGAAAGACAGGTGAAAATTAACTCAACCTGTAAGTAGTCTTTATACCTTTTAAAAATTTTATAAAATACACAAATTTCCTAAAATAAAGAATATTATGATACATTGGTGTCAACTTACCCAGATGAAAGGTGGCATAAGCTTTTTTATCTAATTTGTTTATTTCATCAAACTTCATATATTTCATGCATAATGCAGTATTTTTTTTAACTTCAAAACAAAAGACATAATGTACAGTGTTCCATAAAATTGGTGGTTAACTTAGGAATTATTTCATTTTCAACCACATCCTACATTTTTTTAAGTTGTTGATAGATCTTGATTTTTTTATATGAGTTGCTAAGAGTCAAACCCAGGGCTTCATACATGCCAGTCAAGTTTGCTACCACTGAGCTGCAGCCCCAGGCCCACATTCTACAACTTTTTAACATGATGAACCCTCTTGCTATTGGATGAATAAAATTTGTTATTTCAGTACTTAGTTCCCATGGGAAAACTCTGGTACCTACCTCACTACCAGGCTGCTTTTCCTCCTTTTGTTCTCAAGACTCCACAAACCCATAATTTTATAACACCATAATGAAATGGGTGGAAGAGTCCAATGACAAAGAATGCATATAAATATAAAAATGGTAGGCTCAGCTTGATCCTGCCACAATTATAAGGTGTAGGCCCACTGGCTCCCTCCAATCCTTCCAGAGCTTCCATGAAACAGCTCCTGGATAAACTCTTCCTTTCCTTCTGTCTGCTGAGAACACAAAGAGCATTTTTATTCATGAGTCCTGTGATAGCTGATGGACACCTTAGCCAGGGAGGGAGCCAGTGTGCTCAGCACAACTTGGTCAGAAGTGGCTTTGGGGTATAGAATGTTGGTTATTTTTCATCTCCTGTATTGCTCAGTTCTGAATGCAAACTAACCTCAGCAGAAAACTGCAATGAAATGTATACATCATGCACATCCATGTTACTGTGGTACATGCAAGTTGGTTGAGAAAGAGCCACAATGGATGAATGTAAATTTTTCACATCGTTTCTTCAGCATTTAACTTGGACACAGCACATTATTTACCACCACATATCACAAATGTTCTGGACATGCAGTTTGTGGGGTAAGGTAGAAATTACATTTCATAGGCATTCGCTGACAGCAATTATAAGATTACTGTTGCCTACTTTCCAATCAATGAATTGAGCTGCTTCTGTTATAAAATGAAATATTATTTCTGAATACATTTCTAGTCAATGCTTGCGTTTTGTTTTTCCCAACACTTCATTGGATTAATTCTAGGAAAATTAAAAACCTATAAAATTAAATTGAGGATTAAGTCTTCAGGTTGACTCATGATAAAACTAGAAAGAAAGAATCACTAACTTTTCTTTTCTTGAGTTTTTTCTCCCTACCACAGGCCCTTACTGATACTGACTGAGTTGTATGTTTAGATTCCCAAAGAGGAAAACCCAAATTAGAGAACCAACAGTTCTGCCTTACAGAAACAAAATGTAATGATGGGGAACAGGGATGAGGGAGAGAAGATGCATTCTATAGCACAATGAATCTCATGCTTTAAACAGGAGATAACCCAGCTTCTCCTTGGCTCTCATTTCATAAATTAACATCTTAAAATCATAATCCAAAGAGATTACCTATTACAAGAAAATTTCAGTTTTAATAGAAGCAAATACATTAGCTAAGTCTTGTAAATAATTGTTCATTTTGGTTATAGATTATAAAGACAAAACAAAACAAACAAACACAAAAAATGGTTGCTCAGCACAAGGCACACCTTACAATCCCAACTGAGTGGTGAAACTCAGCCATTTGCTTTGCTTTGCTGGTTTGTGTGGCTGTGCTGATATTCAGGAGCCACACTCCAACCCTCTGCTCAGCCCTGGACCTTCTGGAAGTTCACACATGTGCTCTTTCCATCAGACTGCTTTGTGCTCTTCATTTTTGTGATATGATTTTATGTCTACCCAGTGTTTATCTCCTCCTATGTTTTCCACAAAGCCTCCTGGGAAAAGCCCAGTTTTCCCATTGCATTTTTATGTGCCTTTGAACCAGCCATCTTCTCACTGTTTATGAGCAAACATAATATCTGCTTTAAATTCCCAAGTTCTGCCTCACTCTGGGGAGGATAGGAAACCACCACCTAGTGCCTTGCACAAACAACAGGCTAGACTGATTCATGACAGGATCCAGTGAAGAACATGCCTGACAGGTAGGGGAGCAATGGAAATCCAAAGTCCAGGGAGCTAGTCTTCAGATGGAAAGCTTCTTTGGTCCAAGGCTTGCCTGCTGGTGCTGCAGTGACTGGGCCATTTCTGTCCATGGGGCAGTAGCCGGTCCTTCCATGGCCTCCCCCCAAGTGGTAGCTCAGGACCCATGGCTCCCTGTAGGGGCAACTCACCACCATTTAGCCTCACTTCAAGTTCCACTTCAACTTCAGCAACACTGGAGGAGATACTCAGGGCTTCCATTTGGTGGTAGCACCAGAAGGCAACTTCAGTAACCCTGTTTTTCTATTTTACTCTACTTGTCCAGTTTGCTTTCTGACCTGCTCCCATGAGATCATGAAGAACCATGTGGAGTTTTGGGAAGTCCAGGGAGAATGGTCACTGTCTGGCCACTGGCTTGGTTTCAGGAGAGGCAGTGGTAATATTTGGGCAAGTCAATGAAGTGGCTGAAGCACAGGCCAGGGAGGCACCGCCTTGACTGAAACTGACAGCAGCAGCATGGGCAGCAGAGCTTGCTATTGATGGCAGAAGCTGGCGGGAGGCCAGAAAATGGTGGGGAGGCCCACACATGCAGGTAGCTTTCTCCACCTGGATGGGCGTCAGTGGTGCTGTGGGGCATTCTCAATTATGTGCCGCAATTGCCCTCACTACATTGCGGGCCTGGTTGAGTATAATCTGCCCAGGCATGTGCAACAGGACCTTAGTTTGACCACTTATTTGGTTGTGAGCTGCTGACACTACAGATGGAGGGACAACCCTGGGTGTCCCAACCACACCATTCCTCTGGAGCTTCTGGGAAGGCCCTCCTGCAGTGGAGAGACTGACCTTTGTCATCCCCTAACTTGTCTAACCCACAGTATCATAGGAACTTTAGCTTAGGTAGAATTTATCACTGCCCTTGTGACAGATGCCACGTAATTGCCAAGTACAACCTCAATCTCAGTGGTATTCATTGACATCCCTTTGTACCAGCCATCCTGGCAATGCTTAAACACTAAAAACCTCTCACCTATTCCCAGCTCTAGCTCTTCTTCTTTCTGAGAGTGTATGGGTGGATAGACACATAAACACTGGGGTGAGTCTGAGTTTGAAAATGTGCAGTCTGTACAGTGGATCCATGTACATGGGTCTGGGTCCCATTTCAGCAGCAGAAACACCAGCAGTAGTACCTGGTGATGTGGAGGTGAGGACAATTACATCCAGGAGATGGGGTGGTAGAGGGGAGGATTCATAGTTCCAAGGGCAGCTGGTTAGGGGACATCCAATGGGAAAGTGAATGAGGAGCCAGTTGTCACTGAGCTGTTTGGGAATGAGGTAACAGTTATCTCAGTGGTACTCATATGAACTTGAGAAGTGACACTGTAGCAATCCCAGACAGTTCCCTGATCCTCCCAGCAGCTGTGGTATTGCTGGAGCTAATGAGGACAGGAGGGCTGATCTTCATGTAGTGGCAGTTCTGGGATGCCTGGGAAGACTTGTTTGCCACAGTGAGGGAAGTGAAGGAGAATCACTTTTTGATGTTCTTCTTGGTGTTGGAGAGTTTTGGGGCAGTGCTTCTCTGGGCTGTTGCTGAGGGACCTTCTCCAGCATCAACTCCTGGCATGGGAGGCTTATCCCATTCCATCCCCTGTTTAGCAGCTTAGTTAAACTCAATGTGGGAAATTGGAAATATGCCTACTTTGGCAACATTCCTTCAGTCCAGTTTTCATTCACTCTGTGTATCATAGTCAGAAAAACATCCTTTGGAAACAGAAGGCAATCTTTGTCCACTTCCTTGTCTTTTACTTCAAAGTCATAAAGTTTTTGCACTGAGTTGGGGGTTGATTTAATGGTTGAAAAATCTGCTAAAATTGTTGGGGAAAGAGCCATGGATCCTGCTGACTTCCCCATGTTACCAGGTTTCATCAACATGTCGCAAAATGATTATGTCATGTTGGTGAATTTCAAGTCACCAGGTTCCTTACTCTCAGAGTTATATAATGCTTTGGCACATGGTAACTGAGGTGTACCCCTCACTGGGGGACTCCAGGCTTGCAGCTGGGGCTGCTGTCCATACTGGGAACCTTGTAGATAATTTGCACTACAATTAGCCATACTGCTGCCCTGAGCTGTGAATGCGTTTGTGCAGTTGGCCCCACTGCCCCCACCAGGGCTATGTTTCCAAGGGCTCTGCTTGATGCTCTCCAGAAGCCTGCACAGCAGGATGTCACTGGGAAGCTCCTCAACACCCAAGCCAACTAGGGTCCTCCACTCAGAAAAACTGAGGGAACCTAGGATCACCAGCAAACATCATTTGCAAAACTTGAGCTGAAAAGACAAGACAAGACTTTTGCAGAAGCATCCAGGTGTTCTAGACACCCAGGACACTCCAAAAGATTCAAGAAGGCAGATTCATCCATCTTGATCTACTGTGCTGAGAAAGAGTTTTCAGAAATGTTAATAGGTGTGTGCAGCTCTTAAAATGATTTGTGTAACATGCATTTCAGATTTACTCTTGTGCCTCGACTGCTCCAAATTGTTTGTGGCCCCTTGTGCAGCCCAGTCTTGCCCACTGTTAACTGTGTCTCAGATGCCACGGTGCCCCCAAGACTCTTCTATGCTGCCCACACACACACATGCACACACACAAAGTATGCCACTGCCTCCCACTTGCCCAGCCTTCAATGTTATTTTTTTTTAATTAAAAGAATGCTTGTTATGTTTGAAACCAATATGTGAGGGTTGGGAAAATCCAATTTTCAAGCCTGGCTTGATTATTTTGTGACTGAGTGACTTTAGAAAAGTGACCTAACTTCTCTGTTTTTTTTTTTTTTATTCTCTGGTGGTAGTAATAGTCCCTGTTGTAGAGAACAACAGGAACTACAGACAAAGCTCCAGTGCAGTGTGTGTCAGGATATACAGTCCAGACATGGCATTCTCTCAAACAAGATCAATAATGACAGTGTCTTGTGGTGATGGGCAGCTGACAGTGCATAAATAGCAAGCACCATCACTCTTTCTGTGACAGCAGCTGGAAGACACAAAGGTAGATGGGGCCAGGATGCTTGACACTAGTGACATACTTATGGCTCCCCAACTTTTCTTGCAGAATGTCCCCCAGGACCTATCCATCTGTACTTTTGTGCGAGAGCAGTTCCTCATGGTGCAGACCCTGCAGGAGATGCTGGCTAATACAGTGGAGAAGCTGGAAGGGGAAAGTACACTGGACTGGAATTTCTTAGTGTGCTCAGCTGCTGTGGGATGGTGGCTCTTACAGGATTTGGAAATCATGTTTGTGGAGATAAGTCAATGATTTTCACTTGTGACTCTCCTGGGGTTGGCCTTTTGCTTTATCTAGCACCTCATCGTATCTTGAACTTGAAAACAGAAATCCAAGTGCAATATGATCTGTGTGGCTGCCTGTTGTGCTCATGGAAACAGCCTTTCTTGGGCATCTGTGTGTCTCCCTGTGTCTTCAGAGCTCTGACTGTTCCTGTTTGGACAAGTTATTTGGTTCATGGCTCTGTGTTATGTATCATTATTATTGTCAAATACTGTTGACTATGTGGCTATGTTCTAAGCTGTTTTTTGGCGAGTAAAATTTCATGGCACTGTTACATACTTTAGGTATGTCATCATGGTGATATTGCTTTAGTGAATTGTAAATTTGCAAATAGCTAATAATTTTCTTTTGAAAATTAAGACTTTTATTTCTGTCTTCAAATGTAACTATGTTTCCTTCAAAAATCTATTCTGGTTATTTTAATTATTTTCCAAGTGGCAAACTTTTACTGACTTGGTAGTACCCATTTGCAACCAATTCATATAGTTTAGAGTTAAGCAGAGGGATAAATAGTCACATTTTGGGGGGTCTTCTCTATAATTTTTAGGGGCATTCTAAGTGCTGCACTGTTGTGTAGTTTAATAAACTGGAGTATTTCCAGGAATAGAACCAAAATTCTTCTTTTGTCATTAACGATTTGTATATTGCTATCATTGTTGAATTATTATTCTAGTTGAGATCAGAAAAAAAAAATTAATAATACATGGTTCCAAAAAGTGAATGCTTAAATGTGTTGTAACATATAGTTTTGCACCATCCATGTACAAATCTTATAGCTCTGTAATTTAAAATATTTTAGCATCAAAGTTTAGTACTTTAATCAGGCTGTGTATGAATTCTAAATTAAGTTTTAACATGCATAATTTAATGAAAACCTACTATAGGAAAAAGATTCATTTTATGGTGCTGGATCTTACTTTCAGATGCTAGTATTTCTTAGGAAGAAAACACTGTCAAATAGCTCAAGGGAAAAGTATATGAGTTTTTAGGGGTGAGAAAGATTTTTATTTAAGCAGTTTTGATGATACCCAGGAGTGATATTAAAAATATTTTACAACCTGCTTTGGCATAAGTACCAGTGAATCAGAGTGGCTGGCAGCCACAGTGCTGGAGGATGGGTAGTCAAGTGATTTGTGTGGGATTCTTGGATGACCCATTGGGAGATCCAGTGATGTTTACCAAGAGGGATAGTTATTTTCCACTGTAACAACTATTTTAATCATGAGAGCATTTACTGGTTATATTTGATTCATGAATGCTGCTGGGATTCATAAGAATCATCTTTTGGACTCCATGGATGACCATATCATCTCTCTTCTTATGTCTCCTTCAAACTCCTTATGGTACTGTGATGGTGAATCCTTTTGTCAAGCAAACTGACATCTCTCAGTTAAAAAATTATGCACAGTAGCTTCTCTGGAATGAAGATTCCCCATTTCATAGGGTAAAATGTGTCAGAAAGGAAATACTATTTTTTTTGGAGAGGGGTACCAGGGATTGAACTGAAGGACACTCAACCACTGAGCCACAACCCCAGCCTTAGTTTGTATTTTATTTAGAGACACAGTCTCACTGAGTTGCTTAGCACCTCACTTTTTGCTGATGCTGGCTTTGAACTCACAATACTTCTGCCTTAGCCTCCTGATCTGCTGGGATTAGAGGCATGCACCACCATACCCAGCTTACCATTTTCTAAATATAGGTTGCTACTGATGCTACTGATTTCCTACAACACAATGCTTTCATTTTACAAAGAAAAATTGTTCAGTACTAGAATTTTGGTAGGAAATGAAATTTCAAGTTGTAGGAAAGTGCACAAATAGCGTTTATGAACTCTGGAAGTGTTCAAGAATTGCATGGGGTACTGCACTGTTATCATCATCTCTAGTGATCTGGAGAATGATGATATGAATGGTGCAAAATTTCTCACATTTAAATAAGTGGTAAGACCGGGTTCCCGTGTTGCAGAGTGGAAAGTCTCAAAGGTAATTTCCCCAGACTTCACTTTTTAGCTGGGTGTAGTTCAGTATCTTATTACTATTGGATATGCTATCAAAGTTTGTTTGCCATTTCAAAATCTTATAATACTTCAAGGAAAAATGATTTTTAAGAATTCTCACTTTTTCCCCCTAGTTAAAAATGGGTAAAAGATAGTGGAAATGAATTGAACAGCATGTGATGTCTGTTCTGTCTGTCCATTTCATGATGAGAATAATTCTATTAGTGAATATTATTATTAGTATTACTAAAGTATGATTGAGCTGAATGTTCAGATGAGGAAAAGGCTTAGGATGTTAATTTGAAAGTAGTAGGTTGATACAGGTGCATTAGATGCAAATAAGCTACGCTCTTTTCATTTAGTAACTTTTACATCCAAAGAGAAACAGCTCTGGAAAGTAAAGAGGAATCTGCAGCCTGGTTTTTGTGTGTTTTACTTGATGGCTAACTGCTTCTATTGGGGTATGGAAATGAAGACTTTTGGTTTGAGTCCCAGAACTATTTCTTTTTAGTGGTATGCCTTGACTAGTAATCTCTTTGAAACTTAGTATGATTTATGTTGCTATAATTCAATATCACCCTTGGTAAGTTATAGAGAAAAGACACTTATTTAGCTCTTGGCTCTGGAAGTTCAAGAGCATGCTGCTGGCATCTGCTGAGTCCTACTGGGTCATAAGGTGGTATAAGATAGCACCTGGTGTTATGGTTTCAATATGAAATGTCCCCTGAAGGACTTGTATTTTTGTTTTGTTTTGTTTTAAGGCAGGGTCTCACTAAATTGTCTAGGGCCTGGCTAAATTCCTGTGGCTGGCCTTGAACTTGTGATACTCCTGAATTTACCTCCTAAATGGCTAGGATTACATGTACACAGGTATATACATTGTGAAATATTCACTACAAACTAATTAACATTCATAACCTCACATAATTATATTTGTCAAAAGGTTTCTAAATTTTCATACCCTATTAAATGGGATAAGTCTTTTATTTTACATTGTTATAGCTCTGGCCATAGAATTATAATCATTCTAATCATACATGTTGGCATAATGCCTTTGAACTTTTCATGTATTTAGAGACATTTAGAAAAGCAATAAATTCTATGAGTTCTTTTCTTCAAACATTAGCTCTGGCTTATTAACAATTAAGCATATCTAGGAAGAAAAAAATATATTTGGATGTCTTTTATTTATATCAAGCAATGAACTCTATCTAAACAAAAACATAATTCACCTTCAGAAGCTAAGTCCATTTCAAAGAGTCATATCATATCCTTCTCTTTCTATATATTTATAACAACTAGCCTACTTAGAAGTTTTTACATTCTATGAGAAGTGAGAAGAAAATAACATCTGAAAAAAAAAGATTTTGAAGACTCTTCAATAGTAGTCTAGAAAAACTTATATGAAAACCATCTCAAGTTTTAAGCTTCTTCTTTTTATAAACATTGCATAGGCTGTATTTTTTCAAAATAACTTGCCACAACTGATTTGTGCCCATGTTAACAACTCTTCTATAATTCCTGTTAAAATAGTTTAACACAAGGGGTTTTCCTATAGAAATAATTTATATTACTTCTACAGAAAGTGTCAATAGGGCTGGGAATGAAACTCTGTTGTAGAGAGCTTGCCTAGCATGTGCAAGGCCTTAGAATTTAACCCCAAACACTTTAAAAAAAGGAAAGAGTGAAAGAATGAAGGGAGGAAAGAAAAAGTGAGGGTACAGGAGGGGAGAGAAAGGGATGAGTAATTAAAACAAAGGACAAGTGGTACAAATATAAATATATGATGTATCAGCTCTTTAAAAATTTTACAGAGCTTTAGAATTTTAGTGACATCAAACTGGGTGATATTATGACTGTAAAGAATGGCACATAAAAAGTTATGCCTTGGCCTGGCCTAAACCAAATGAACGGGTGGGTGACCTAAAGAGGACTCCTCTCTGCCTTGATTGGGACAGGCTTGAACCTGTGCTGCTTCAGGATGCATAGCATAGTGAAGAGGCCAACAATATTTCCCTGACAGGCAGCATGAGTGTGTTAGGCTCCTGGGAGCCCATGACCAGAGCTCCTCATGCCCATGTCCACTGCCCCCTCCCCATCTGCTGGTTCACAATGGTCTGTTCATTTACCTGGTGCAGGGTTGTTCCTGACCAAAGGCCTGTGTGTCCACAGCCTGTTTTGGCATGGATGGGCATGGTGTCATTGTGGAGGGAATAGGCAAAGTAGCCTTAGCCTGATGGGGGGCAATGGCTGCCCCTCAGCCAAATTTGGGTGTGGTCCTGGAAGAAGAAATTAGGGTTGTGGTCTCCCTTTTCTGAAGTCATGGAAACACACCCTAGTTCTTATGGCTGTCCGTGGGAGTTGGTGATATGTACAGCTATTGGATTTTTTGTTTTTCTCTTGTTTTTTGGAGAAGTTATCAGTCTGTGAGAAGCAGGTGTTACATGAGAAGACAAAAAAGCTTGCTCTAAAACGTTCTGAACTAATTTTAAAAAATTGAACTACTTGAAATAGTTACTCTTGTTCAAAGGAGACTTGAAGAGATGGTTTTATGCTGCTAAGATAAAGACCTCATTTAAAACCTTAGAATGAGAAAAAATCAAATTTTTACTTTATTTTATGAATTATTTGAGACAAATTAAGACCTTATAGAGAATATTCAGGAGTCAATAGAAGCAGAAAACTTGAGGGGAATTTTCGAAAACCTGTATCGTGTGGTATCTAAACATGAGGATGAAATACTTTTTTTGAGAAACAGCTAAAAGAAGAAAAAACTAAACATTCTCAACTGGATGAATTGATGATGGATATATCAAAAAGTATTAAGTCCCTAGAAGATGAATCAAAATCCCTCAGATCACAAATACCTGAAGCTAAAACAACCTTGAGACTATTTCAAATGAATGAAGTAGGATTTAAGGTAGCAATAAAATAGGATTTGAATGAAAATTCCAAACTTCAGGAAAGTCAGAAACAGCTTTTACAAGAAGTTGAAGTATGGAAAGAAAAGGTGAATGGCCTTAAACAGCAAATGACATTTGAACACACTAAAGTACATGCAGATCAAGTTCTAAGAGATAAAGAAAATCACATTAAGTTTCTGACTGAACATTTGCTGAAGATAAAATTTGGGTTTCTTTGCTTGGAGAAGACCTAACAGATGATGGTAACTTGGAATTGGAAATGAAATGTGTTGGTGCTCACTTAGAGGATCAGCCAAAAGGAGACTTGAAGGTATGGTTTTATGATGCTAAGTTAAAGACCTCTTTAAAACCTAGAAGGAGAAAGAAATCAATTTTTTACTTTATTTTCTGAATTAATTAAAAAAAATGAAGACCTGTAGAGAATATTAAAAATCATAATTCATAACAAGCATATTTGCAGTCAAAAAATACACAATTTAAAAGTGAGAATCAGAATCTGCAGCAGAAACTTAAAGTCATGATTGAACTATATCAAGAAAATGTAATGAAACTCCAAAGGAAATTAATAGGAGATGAAAATTACCGGGTAGAGCAAGAGGAGAAACTTTCTAAAATGGAGGAAAACATCAGCCATGCAACTGAACAGCTGGAGAACTATAGAAAGCAAGTCAAAGATCTTGAAGAAAAATTAGAGAGAACGATTTATTCTTATCAGGGGCCAATAATGTACTATGAGAAAAATGCATATGACAATGAGTTGACAGCTCAGAGTGCTGAAAGATACCTCAATGATTTAAGGAAACAAAATGCCCACAACATACAAAACTTAACTGAAAATTAATTTAACTTAAACTTGTAGAAAAAGATCCTTCTGCACTTGATGATTCAAATACAGCCTTTGGCAGAGAGAATTCCCCAAATGGTCCCTCCCCATTGGTCAACCTTCATCTGAAGTGAGAGATCCTCTTTTGGAAAAGAAGGGTCCACTCACACTCTTACCTTTGCTTCCAAGGGTAGGAGGAAGAGGCTCAAGAGACCCAGAGAATCCTCTGGGCCCTCAGGTTATCAATGAAAGAAGAAAATCAGGCTATGTTGCGATAAGAGATCCTCAAGAGCATTTTATATTATTGGGACCCTGTCAACTCAATGGGAACAGAACCCTAAGATGATGATGGCTCCACCAGGCCAATCATATTCTGATCCACGTCTTCCTCTACTAAGACAAGATGGATGTTATTCTAATTACAGTAGACCATCTGGACCAGCAAAACTCAGAAGTTCTACTGTGTCACCTTTGGATAAAATGGATGGGCCTATGTCTTCAGAAATAAAATACAGTAGAAATAATACCAAAGCTTATCTTGGTGATTCCAATGTGCCTGATTCATCTCTCCCTGCTGAAAGTGAAGCAATTGGCTCTGGCTTTGCTTTCTCACCTTTCCTTCCAATCAGAAGTCCATTGCTTCTAGTTGATCCAAGAGTCAGTTCATTGTTTCTAGTTGATCCAAGAAGAGGACCTTTTTTTCCTCCACATCCTATAGGAAATATGTATGGAGCATCTCGAGAATATTTTCCACTGGGCCCACCACCCCCTCCATTCCCAATGGGACCCCAAGAGCTGAATTTTCTCCCTCCATTCCCCACATTCTGAAAGTAGAAGTGAGTTCCCTTCAGGGTTGATTCCACCTTCCAGTGAGCCTTTTAATGAACATCCAGAAGCACAACAATAATTCTGACAATATTTTGTATCTGTCTTCAAAAATAATCTGTCATTTTTGCTTTAACTAAATACTTTTACTCAAGTTATTATACTTTTGCTACAATTGAAGCTTAACTGCATTACAATTCTTAGAATAACATTTTGTAAATAAAGATAGTTTAAATATGAATCTTATGAGTAAATTATTTCTATTTAATTTTATTCTAGAGAGTATAACTTAATTTGATTAATTTACCATTACATAAGCAACAATGGGAATATTATATGCATATTCTTGCAGTCAGGGATATTTTAAAATCTAAATGAAGCTTGTGCTTTGATACAATGAAATGTACTTATTATGATTGTAGCAAATATGAACACAACTTTATGCTTAGTGAAAGATTTTTAATTGATTTAAAGTCTTATTTGCCATTGATGATAATAATTAAAATAGGTAGTTTTCCCTAAAAGAAAAATAACTAGAACATATTAAGAGTAAACAACAAAAGATGACTACATCATGTAAATAGGAGATTTCAAATATAAAAAATTTCAGTTCTCAGAAAACTTTTCAAAATTCGAAACAACAATTTAAGTTCACTCAGCTCCCATTGTTCCTATATCCTTTATTTTATGCCCATTTTCATAAAATTAAGAATTGTCTTCTGCTCTGAGCTAGGTCCCCTTTTTTATTTTTGTATTGAGAGGCATGTCTTGAGGGTATTATGTGCTTGCTCATTCAATGAAGACTTGTGTAGTAGAATGGGGAATTCCATGGGTTAAAGTTATATTCCAATGAGTACAGAATTGTGCAAAAGCATAGGTTGTATATGCAGGAAGTTATGTGTAATTACATAAGTGGGATTACACATAGTGGCAAAGCAGAGTAATAAATGAAAAATCTAAGCAGATACATTTTTAGATCAGTAGGCAATAGATAAACCCAGAATGAGTATCAGTGGAAATATGAAGGAAGAAACAAGGATGAAAACGAGAGAATGTGTAATATACATTTGCCAAAGTGCATTAAAATGCAGGCCTCATGGATTTCCAGAGTCCCACATAGGGGCCTGGAAGGGTGTACAGTAAGTACAGTTATAGACCATGGCATGAGCTTGTTGGCAAGAAATGCAAAACATCATCATTAGTGATTGTGCATTTTGATGAAAAAATCCATGAGATTTTACAGCATCTTAAAATAAAAGATAAAGTGATCTCACAGCTGTATGTGTGTGGGCATTATTCACTATCAAAGGTCCAGGAAACTTAGTGTGGCTGTGTATATGAGCAAGGAAGATGGGGGACATATGATACTGTGAAAGAGTTTGAAGGGTTAAAAAAAGAGACAGTAAATTGGAATCCAAATGAGGGGATAATACAGCTACAGCAATATGAGGAACAGGTTTAGCTGTATATTAAGAATTTGTAACAATGTTTAAAGTAGTAGAAAATAATCTCAATACCAGGATTGTTGAGAGCCACACCTGAAATGGCCCCAGCAAACTTCCAGCTGATTGGCTCACCACAGCCCCAGCAAACTTCCAGCTGATTGGCTCACTGTGGCCCCAGCAAACTTCCTGACGATTGGCTCCTATGAGGTGATGCTCATTGGGCTGTTTCCTCACCTTTCAGACCACAGAGCTGCTCATTGGGGGACTCTTTTGGCTCTGCCCATGCAACCCAACAAATCGGGCTCAAGAGCAGTTGAGAGGCTGGCAGAGAGAGCCGGTGGTGGCAGTTGGACTCAGGGAATTCCTGAAGAGCTTGTGTGGTGTGGCCTGTGTGTTCTAAAATGAAGTTCATTTCTGTTTGACAAGTGGCTCGTGAATTGTGCCCAGCCAGACTATGGCATTTGGTGGCCCGCACAGGGAGCGACTGAGGGTAAGTGATAAGGTAAACTACTCGCCCCTGAGGGCAGGGCAAGAGGATGGGTAGCCATTTTAAGATTATTCTTTCCTTTTGATTCAATTTTGTTTTAAGTTGCCTGTCCCTGGAGATGGGTGAGATGGAAGAAAAACTTTCACATCTGAGAAAAAATAGGGAGAAAGGACTGATGGACATTTCAGGAGGATAGAAATGCTGATATAATGGATTTTTGTTCCATTTTTGTTTCATTCTGTTTTGGTTTTGTTTTGTGTTATCTTGTTGGGTTGTGTTATCTTTATAGTTGAAATATGGGATCAGAAATTAGTAAAAAACAAACCAAAAGAGTGTTAAGTAAATTGTAAGAAGAAGGAGGCACCCCAGTAAAACCAAGAACAATTAGGGCATACGTAGATACAATACAAAAATGTAGCACATGGCTTTTTAAAGAGGAATTGTTGAATATTTCACAATGGGACTATCATGGTGAAGATTTAAGGGAGAGGGAAAAGAAAAACCCAGGAACTCTGCCAGTTGACAATTTGCCATTGTGGATGATGATGTGATTTTTTTTGCCTAGTCCAAAGCCTTCAGTTCAGACTATGGTAGAAGATATGTTAGATCAAGTAAAAGAGAAGGTCTCTCAAGCTAGTCAGACAGAGGAAGAAAATTTAAAGGAGGAAAAGCCATCAGGGGAGAAGTTACAACAGGAGGCTGTTACTAACACCTTTCTATCACCAGAGAGCATAAGTGTCCAACCAACAGCTCCACCTCCATATGCTGGGAGGGCTCCATCCCTGTTAGTTAATACATGGGATCCTGAGACAGGACCTCAAAGATTAGCATGCCCTGTATTTGAGCAGGCAGGAGGGTAGCAAATTCATCATGTTTTAGATTTCAAAACAGTGAAGCAGCTAAAAGAGGCTGTAACAACCTATGGTCCTCAAGCACCCTTCACTGTAAACATGGACGAATCCATTATCAATTTGAGCATGACGCCAGCAGATTGGACTAGTATGTGTAAAGCTGTGCTAAATGGAGGACAATATGTGTCATGGAAGGTTGCCAATGAGGAATTTTCATGGAGATGGCTAGGCAATATGCAGCAGCTGGTTATCCTCAGAGAAATATAGATATGTTGTTAGGAAAGGGACCTTATGAGTGTCAACAGGAACAAATTGCATATGATCCTGCCATATACTCACAAATTGCTGTAGATGCAGTTAGAGCATGGAAAACTTAACAAGGACATGGAGATTTAGAAGGTCAGTTTTCTAAAGTAATACAAGGAGGTAATGAACCTTATGCTGAATTTGTAGATAGGCTTATTCAAACAGCTACCAGAGTTTTTAGGAATACAGAATAAGCAATGCCATTAATAAAACAAATAGCTTATGAGCAAGCAAATCGTTGGTCCAGAGAGGTCATTAGACCATGGAAACATGAAGATTTAAACACATATATTAAATTATGTAGAGAAATTAATGAACAAGGGCAAGTCTTGGCAGCTGCAGTACAACAGGCTTTAGATGCCAGGACAAAAACATGTTACAATTGTGAACAAACAGGACATTTTAAAAGAAATTGTCCCATAGGAGGAGGGTTTAACAAAACTAGGTATCAAAGGGGTAGAATACTGGATATTTGGCCATGATGCTTTAGAGGGAGACATTGGGCTAATGAATGCCATTCACAAACCACCATAGAGGGTACTCCATTATCAAAAAAAGGACAAGGACCAGGTGTTTACCCACGATATCATGGAGAAATGCATCGGGATCCATTGCCATAAAACAGACAGGGGGGCCCAATGCTCCGGGGACCATTACCACAAATACACGGGGCACTGGAGGAACCCAGCAACACCATCAGGGTAGTGCCCAGGACACGTTATACATTAGATCCCTCACTAGACAAACCAGAGGAAGTGCATGATTCGATATCTGTACATCCACCAGGACAGTACTAACTCCAGAGATGGGAGTTCAAATCATTCCCATAGGGGTAAAAGGGACTCTTCCCCAAAGAACAGTAGGCTTACTATTGGGACGCAGTTCTTCTACTCTAAAAGGACTTATGATAAGTCCTGGGGTAATTGATCCCGATTACGAAGGTGAAATAAAAATTATAGCCAGTTCTCCAAAGGGTATATCAGTAATTTCACCAGGAGATAGAATAACACAGTTATTAATAATACACAGCCTACATGATAAATTTTCCAGTCATCCTGTACAAAGAGGTTCCAGGGGATTAGGCTCCAAAGGTGTAGATTGGGCTATGCTTTCTTTCAATTTAGATTCTCGCCCCATGTTAAAACTAAATATACAAGAACATGAATTTAATGGTCTACTGGATACAGGTGCAGACCTTAGCATCATTTCTCGTCAAGAATGGCCAAAACATTGGCCATTACAACAAGCCACTCAAAGGGTTTGAGGCCTAGGAGTGGTGACTAATCCCCATAGAAGTGCAATGGTATTAGATTGGAAGGATCCTGAGGGATGTGAAGGAACTATACAGCCATATGTATTGGATCATCTTCCCATAAATTTATGGGGACGAGATGTCCTAGATCAATTAGGACTAACATTAACAAATAACATCAATTCAAATGTGTCCACTATTATGGCTAGACAAGGTTTTAGGAAAGGAAAAAGATTAGGAGAACCAGAACAAGGTATAGTGGCACCAATACAAATAGATCAAGGAACAGACAGACATGGATTTGATTTTCAGGAGGGGTCACTGAGAAAATAAAAATTACTTGGAAATCAGAAAGACCATTATGGGTTCCTCAATGGCCCCTGACTAAAGAAAAGATACAAGCAGCCCATGACCTGGTCAAACAACAACAGTGGAAGGACATATACATCCTTCTGTATCTCCCCATAATATTCCCATTTTTGTCATCAAAAAGAAATCTGGTAAATGGAGAATATTGCAAGATTTAATAGCCATTAATAATGAGATGATTATTATGGGACCTGCTTAATCAGGGATTCCCCAATTGTCTGCTTTACCAAAAACCTGGTGTGTTTTAGTTATAGATATTAAAGATTGTTTTTTTTTTCCAATTCCAATTCATCCTGAGGATAGTTCAAGTTTTGCATTTACTATACCTGCACTGAATTATGAAGGTCCTGATCAGAGGTATGAATGGAAAGTATTCCCTCAAGGAATGGCTAACAGCCCAACTATGTGTCAAATTTTCCTTAACAAAGTAATCCAGCCATTTAGAAATCAAAATCCTGAACTACAAATATTTCACTAAATGGATGATGTATTATTAGCACACAAAGATAAAAACACTTTGCTAGAATGTTATGCCACACTTACAAACTTATTAAAAATTATAATCTAGAGATAGCAATAGATAGAGTACAATTAAATTTTCCAACTAATTATTTAGGAGTTCTATTATCCTCAACAATGGTCTATCCACCAAAAATTCGAATATGAGTAGATCAACTAAAATCACTTAAGGACTTTCAAAAGTTATTAGGAGACATAAATTGGATAAGGCCTGTTCTAGGCATACCAACAGGAGAGTTGGGGCCTTTATTTGATATCCTAAAAGGTCCATCAGATCCAAATCCACCCCGCATATTAACACCTGAAGCAAGAAAGACATTAAAAATCATTGAAACATATACGTAAAATATGCATTTGGATAGAGCTGATATAAGTTTGCCTTTATTATTTATTTTACTAACAACAAAAATATTCCTACAGGAGTATTTTGGCAAGAAGATCCATTAAAATGGATACATTTATCTTATTCTCCTAACACTATTCTTACTAGGTATCCTGAGGCTGTAGGACAATTAATACTCAAAGGAATAAAAGAAGCAAAAGGAGTGTTTGGAATTTCTTTCAATAAAATTATTACTCCATATACAATGGATCAAATTGATGAGTTAGCTAATGAGTTAAATACTTGGGCAATAATCATGTGCAAATCTAATGTTTCATTTGATAACCACTTACCATCTAATCCTTTGTTGTCTTTTTGGTCATAGCATCCTGTAATTTTTCCAAAAATGACAAGAAAAACACCTATCATTAATGCTCCAAATATATTCACTGATGGGTAAAATAATGGTACCGCGGCAATAGTTACACCTGATCAAACTTTTACATTTTTAGTACCCAAACAATCAGCTCAAAATGTAGAGCATAATGCAGTATTACAAGCTTTTGTGATGTTTAAAGATTCTGTATTTAATTTATTTTCTGATAGTCAGTATATAGTTAATGCTATAAATTCCCTTGAAGATTCTGGTAGGATTTCCCCTTCCTCTACTGTTCTCTCTTTATTTTCTGCTATACAAAGTTTAATCTGGGACAGAAAAGACCCATTCATTATAGGACATATCAGGGCACATACAGGATTGCCTGGAGCCCTTAGTTTGGGCAATGAATTAGCAGATAAAACTACACATGACATACATATTTTCTCTACACTAGAAGAAGCTACAAATTTTCATAAAAGGTTCAATGTCAATGCTAATACTTTACAAAAGCATTTTAAAATAACTGAGGAACAAGCTATACAAATAATAAAACCATGTCAAAATTGTGTAACCTTTTTACCACATGTTAATCTTGGAGTCAATCCTAGAGGACTGATACCTAACCATATTTGGCAGATGGACGTCACACACTTGCCAGAATTTGGAAAATTAAAATATTTGCATGTTACAGTTGATACTTCTTCCAGATTTTTGATGGGCTCCCTTCATGCCAGTGAAAAAACTAAAGATATTATAGCTCATTGCTTACAAAATTTTGCCACTGTGGGCGTTCCAAAACAGGTAAAAACAGATAATGGTCCTGGATGTACTTCTACCTCTTTTAAACAATTTTGCTCATCATTTGGCATTACTCATATAACAGGAATCCCATACAATCCACAGGGACAAGGCATAGTTAAAAGAGCTCATCAAACTATTAAATGTACTTATTAAAGCAAAAACAGGGAATTGGGAAGGGGTATAAATCCCCCAAAGATACACTTAAAATAATCATTTTTACTCTAAACTTTTTCTGTTTTTCTTTTTACTTTTTTTATTTTTTTATTGTTGGTTGTTCAAAACATAACATAGTTCTTGATATATCATATTTCACACTTTGATTCAAGTGGGTTATGAACTCCCATTTTTACCCCATATACAAATTGCAGAATCATATCAGTTACACATCCATTGATTTACATATTGCCATACTAGTGTCTGTTGTATTCTGCTGCCTTTCCTATCCTCTACTATCCCCCCTCCCCTCCCCTCCCCTCCCCTCCCCTCTTCTCTCTCTACCCCCTCTACTGTCATTCACTTCTCCCCCTTGTATTATTTTCCCCTTTCCCCTCACTTCCTCTTGTATGAAATTTTGTATAACCCTGAGGGTCTCCTTCCATTTCCATGCAATTTCCCTTCTCTCTCCCTTTCCCTCCCACCTCTCATCCCTGTTTAATGTTCATCTTCTTCTCATGCTCTTCGTCCCTACTCTGTTCTTAGTTACTCTCCTTATATCAAAGAAGACATTTGGCATTTGTTTTTTAGGGATTGGCTAGCTTCACTTAGCATAATCTGCTCTAATGCCATCCATTTCCCTGCAAATTCTATGATTTTGTCATTTTTTTAATGCAGAGTAATACTCCATTGTGTATAAATCCCACATTTTTTTATCCATTCGTCTATTGAAGGGCATCTAGGTTGGTTCCACAGTCTTGTTATTGTGAATTGTGCTGCTATGAACATCGATGTAGCCATGTCCCTGTAGCATGCTCTTTTTAGGTCTTTAGGGAATAGACCGAGAAGGGGAATAGCTGAGTCAAATGGTGGTTCCATTCCCAGCTTTCCAAGAAATCTCCATACTGCTTTCCAAATTGGCTGCACCAATTTGCAGTCCCACCAGAAATGTACAAGTGTACCCTTTTCCCCACATCCTAGCCAGCACTTGTTGTTGTTTGACTTCATAATGGCTGCCAATCTTACTGGAGTGAGATGGTATCTTAGGGTGGTTTTGATTTGCATTTCTCTGACTGCTAGAGATGGTGAGCAGTTTTTCATGTACTTGTTGATTGATTGTATGTCCTCCTCTGAGAAGTGTCTGTTCAGGTCCTTGGCCCATTTGTTGACTGGGTTATTTGTTATCTTATTGTCTAATTTTTTGAGTTCTTTGTATACTCTGGATATTAGGGCTCTATCTGAAGTGTGAGGAGTAAAGATTTGGTCCCAGGAAGTAGGCTCCTTATTTACCTCTCTTGTTGGGGTGTTGTGACTATCACGCCGGCAGGTTGCTGGGCCTGATCCAGGCACGGTAGAAGTCTCTGTTCTGCCCCTACTCCAATTGAGGTGACATGTGTACCACACTGGCAGGCCTCTAGGCCTGATCCACCGGTCTGTTGCAGGTCTGCCTACCTTTCAGGCGTGGGCGGCGGCTCTGCCCTGCCCTTCCTACCATGCCCGAGGACCCTTGGGCCTGTTCTGCTGGTCGGTCGCAGGTCTGCCTACCTTGCAGGCGTGGGTGGCAGCTCTGCTCTGCCCCTACTCCAATTGGGGTGTCGTGTGTACCACACCAGCAGGCCGCTGGGCCTGTTCCGGGCATGGGCAGTGGCTCTGCTCTGCCCCTCTGGCTTGATGACAAAGTGAGAGAGACTCGGGTGTTTGTGACTCACTTTCTTTACCAGGAGACCAACTGTTTCTGTCGCCACTGGTATTGATGAAGTTCTCTCCTCCGCCGCTTTCTGATGACATCAGATCTCTGCCATGTTGGTATCCCATGCGAATGGCAGCATTTCATTCCCTTTGCCGGGTGACCAAAGCAATGGGTGAGTCCTGACTGGCCCTCACAAGCCCTGTCTCAGTCCTGTTGCCACTGCCTATGAAGGCTCGGTTGGTATTTACCTCCACAGTGTTCAGCAGGACCCGGACCGAGAAGCAGTTTCCACGGGTTCTTTATCCCTGGGCCAGAGCAGTTCCGGGAGCCGGAATTCAGCCGCTCCGTGCTCAGTGTATGTTCTGATAGGATCAGGCTCCAAGAAGCAGTTTCCGCGGGTTATTTAGCACTGAGTCTGAGTAATTTGTCTGCGAGCTACAGGCAAATGACTCTAAACTTTTTAAATTTGGATCATCAGGGCTTAGAGCTGTGGAAAGGCACATGTGTCAAAACAGTATACATAATCCCAAGATACTTTGGAAGGATATTCTAACAGGACAATGGAAAAGTCCTGACCCAGTGATTGTTTGGAGTCGGGGGTCTGTTTGTGTGTTTCCACAGGGAGAACAGCAGCCGATTTGGATTCCAGAGAGATTATCTAAGGTCCTGACACAGTGATTGTCTGTAGTTGGGGGTTTGTTTTTGTGTTTCCACAGGAAGAACAACAGTCAATTTGGGTTCCAGAGAGATTAACTAAAGCGATTTCTACAGACCAAAAAGAAGATGATTTGGCTCAAATCCATAACAGCCGATATACAGAACTCCAGTTTTGCTATCCTCACATCTGTGGAAGTGGTTCTCCCACACCTGGAGGCTAATGAAACCAGGATTTTTTTTTTTTAATATCTATTTTATTATTGCCTTTTCCCACATCATGAAATTCTATTTTGTTTTTTGAGCTCATACAGACCTAGGTTAATGTTTTGCTGATCAGTTCTATTTTTTGACTATGGAGTTTTTAAACATTGCAATGGAGATTTCACCTGTAAAAAGTTACAAGGCCTTTACTATTATGTTATGTGTTGTATGTATTATCTCATGTGTGCACACTTGTGTTTTGTGTTGTATGTTTGTATGTGCATATGTCCATATATCATATATGATGAGCGCTCATTAAAAATGGATCCAATTTTTTTTATTCACATGATTTAAATGGTTTAATTTAAATTGGGTAAAGAGGTGTTGAGAATTGTTTTAATATGTAAACAAAAAAGGAGGTTAACAGATCTGTTTGTTTACTTTCACCTTTCCTTTTCATTGTATATAATAATTCTGTTCAGGATAATGTAAATTATTTAGAAACTTGTTTTCTTTTAGTGCCTGCTGGAATGTTACATATTTTTTTCTTTAGCCATTATTGCCAGAATTCCTATCTTCATCCCAGTGCCGGTGAAGACAAAGAAAAAACCAAACTACAGCTTCTACAAAAACAATCAATGAACTGCTTGCAGAACTTGCATCAACTATGTATCACTTGTATGCATTATGAACTATCTGTTGGTGCAGTGACTTGTGGTAGTGCCAGGGTATTTTTGCTGATGGTGTCATCGGTGGTACAATTTTTCCAAAAGGAGCTGTCAATTGGCTTGGTGTATCCTCCTCCCTTCTGCTTGTGATGGTCGTTCAGCTAAAATTTGGGGGCCAACTGATGTGAGGCAAAGAACCTCACCCCCCACTGATACAAAAGCCTGTCTACAGGTGTGGCTGTATGCTGGACCAGTAGTCAATGACAGGTAAGATCCAATTGCAATGGTACCAACATAAGACAGGAGGCTGATGCCTAGAAGTCAGCTAATCCGATGACAGGTAAAGACCATATGTAGTATTGGACAACCTAAGACAGGCACGGTCCCTAAGCCACATGCTTGTTGCTTAATTAAACAGAGAGGGGGAGATGTTGAGAGCCACAGCCGAAGCGGCCCCAGCAGACTTCCAGCTGATGGACTTCTCTGCAGTGATGCTATTGGGCTGTTGTCCCACCCTTTCAGACCACAGAGCTGCTTATTGGGGGACTCTTTTGGCTCTGCCCAAGCAACCCAACCAATCAGGCTCAAGATCAGTTGAGAGGCTGGCCAAGAGATCCGTTGGTGGCAGTTGGGCTCTGAGGGAATTCCTGAAGAGCTCATGTGGTGCGGTGTGTATGTTGTAAAAATAAAGTTTGTTTCTGCTTGACAAGTGGCTCCTGAATTGTGCCCAGCCAGACTGCAGCACAGGATAACAGCAATTAATTCAGCTTGCTGTGGAGAGATTTGAGGCAGGATCCTGTTGTTTCTTTAACAATTGGAAAGAAAAAAGGAGAAAGTAGTTGGGCTTCAGTTGAAATTTCTAATTTATTTAAGAAACCATATTGATGAAGATTAATCCCAATTATTTTAAATTTAATTTACTTATTTTAATCATAAAATAAGAATATCAGAACAATATTATTAGAAGTATTATTTTTCTCTGTTGAAAAATTTTAGAAGCAATAGATGTTATATTACATTTCAGACATTTATAGAAATAAATATTTTATTGTCTGGCCATCTTGAAAAATTTGTGAGTTAGAATTATAGAGACATATATTTTATATAATTAATTGATTTGAATTGAATTATTTGTCTCCATTTACTTATTTAAATTTTAATTCATGAGTGTCAATTTCTTCAAATGCCAGTTTGAAACCATGTACATAATATATATATAATAATATAATATATATAATATATATATATATATATATATATATATATATATATATATATATATATATAATATATAGACAGGACAGGCCTGTATAATTGGAAATACAAGGTATAAAATCTAGTAGCCATGATGGACACTGAAATCAAAGGTGATCATAGAGGTGGTGCCAGATGAATTGCTATGAAATCTGGAACACCAACCTGTGGTCTAGTAATCATGAAGCTGATTTTTGCAAAACCAATTAATAGGAAAGCAGATACAGAACAGACAACATCAGTCATTGCAGGTAGGGTTCTTTCACAGTCTACTCCTGGAACTCCATCAAATACCATAACAATATCTGAAAGTGGTGTTATTGCATCAATAATTTTACAATGCAGATGCCAAATAAAATAGCCATCTCACCCTTGAAATCACCAAATAAGGAAATGAAATCAGCTGTGCAGACCATCACTTTTTGAGGAGTGAACATATCACAATTTAAGACAAGTATTCCTCTGAAAACTGCTCCCAATTCCTCTGGAAACGCTGGCAAATGCCCAGCAGATTCAAGTGCCTGGAAGAAAGTTTCATTATGTCTGATTTGTTACTGCCACAACAGCTAGTATCTTAACCCAACTAATTAGTCATAATCCCAGTACAAGCCTTAAGGCTCTTTAGGAAGCAAAGCCAGTGGTTCTTAATACAACCCCAGTGCAGATGTCAGTTCCATTTTCCAAGCTCATGCTATTCAACAAGTTGTCCCATAATCCATCAATCAGGCTTCATAAATAGTAACTAACAGCCAACCACAACAATGGCTTATTATGCCTTCCACTCCACTGTCAGAGATGCAGCCCAACCTCACTAACCTTCCACCAGGTACTGTCCTGGCACCAGCTCCAGGAACAGGGATTGTGGGTTATGCAGTGCTTCCAGCTCAATACATTACTCAGCTTTAGCAGTCTTCATATGTGCGTATAGCAGATTTTATTGAAACATCTGGTCTCCAGACCCAGGCAAGTTTTCCATTCAATTTCATAATCCCATCAGTATCTGCCAGTCAGCCCAGAAAGCCCTGTAATTGTACAAAATCTCTGTTTGAAATTATACTGTGGTTCTATTGTAAATGGCAATTTTTATAATCATTGCAGTTGTACTAATTGTTATAACAATTTGGAACATAAAAATAAAAGTCAAAAAGCAATAAAGGCATGCACTGTCATAAATACAGATTTTAAGGCTAAAATAGGGAAAGGAAATGGAGAGAAGCATATCAATGTCATATCAAGGGATGTAATTGCCAATGTCAGGATGTCTTAACTACTGAGTGCTATGAGGCAAAATAATGTGTTCCTCAATATGTAATTGTGTTGGCTGTAAAAATTTTGAATGAAGCCCAGAAATAAAGACATGGATGCATTTGGCAGAAAAATCTGAAGAAGGAGTGCAGCAACAAACAGCAGGAAGACTAAATTATCTTCTCAAATTATTTCAGACTTGCTTACTAGAACAACAATGCCTTTGAATAGTGGATGAGGAAACTTGATATTTATGTTTAAAACTATGGAAGTAGTAATTGGCTTCACACCCAGGCAGAGCAGGCAGACAAGAAGAGAGAATCAAAGGCAGCAGCAGAATGGATTATTTTTGAGGAATAATGTTTGATGTGCATCATCAACTTTGCAGGAAAAGCAAAAAGTGACCCTGGTGCTCTGTATTGCTAACTCTTGCAGAAGACTGATAAACGCACATATACAGAAATGTTAAGTATGCTTGACTTTCTGGAACATAGTTTAACAATTACTATATTTTAATTCAATTCTGTTATAAAAGAAATATGAAATTATAATATTGAAAAAAGAAATTAGAACATTTTAAATCTTAGTTAATTCTATGCCCCTTCTAAATTGGGTTTTTCTTTTTAATTTTTTTTCTTAATGTATTATATAGATTCTTAATTTCCTCAAGTGTCTTAAGAATCAGTTTTCCTATTCTTCTGATTCTATTGGCAAAAACATTTATAAATGAATATAATATAAATTATAAACTCTGGTGTTGTGTAACTTTGTTCAGTAGAAACAGCCAAAGCAACATTGGTATTGCCCAGTCATTCTTTGGTCCTAGCTTTAGAATAAACACAGATAGAATGTCTACATAAACAAACTATGGAACATATTTGAGTGACATCTTTTGTTTAGAGAAGCAATATTTTTATATCTTTTTAACAAAAATAAGCCTTTTAGGGTGAATTCTTGAATATGCTATTTTTACTTGGGAAAATTAGAAGGGAAAGAAATCCCCAGGCACATTTTTTAAATTAAGAAATTATACTTTCTAAAACACACAATATATCAAGGTACAGTAAGTAATTCTCAGAGGAGGGTAAGTTTTTCTCTAATGAGGAATGGCTAACATGCTTAGGGATCTCTTCATTGTCTTTCATAGGTGTTATGTGTTTGAAACCATAAATTGTTGAAGTGATTAATGGGTATTGTTAAAATGAGGTGTGTGGGAATAGAATTAAACATTATGTAGTGGTAACATAGATCTTCACATAACTATCAAGTATAAAATTTGGCTTTGATGGAGAAATAGGGAATATAGAAGCTGTAACAGATAAGTTTAGAGAAAGATTTTTCATCAATACACTTCTCTTTGTAGACTTTTGGACTAAAAAGTTTCAAACCAATACTTGGTTATTACATTTTTACTCAAATGAACTGCCTAACAATTGTGGTGGGATTTGTTTTTATAAGGGATGTTTAATATGTCAATATTTTTTTTTAATTTTCAGGCTTTTTTCTATTAAATGCTTAGGGAATTATACTCCATTAAAAATAAAGCACTCTACAGCTTATTCTAAAAAATGTTCTGATTTAAAGTTTCCAACACAGCATGATAGGATTGATTGTGGCAATGGATCTCCCACCCCCAACACTCCCCTTAAGTTAAGAAAATCTAAACAAGAATAATTAACTAATTAAAATCTGTAATATGTCATTATTTTTAGCCAGTGATTTGGTAAGATGATAGTATCTGTGTTTTTATGTAATTGCTAAAATAACCTAAATCAATTTCAAAACAAAACCCCATAAATCTATGAAAACAATGAGTTAATTACAATGGAAATTTATAGAATATTTTAAACTGAATAATAATGGAAACATGAGACATATCTAAAATTAGAGATGCATTAAATATTGTTTATGGTGTTTTGGGCCAAAATACAGAAGAATGACTGAAAAATTGACTCTTTCACAAAGATAACAGAAAGTAAATATTAATCACCCAAAAGTGCTGAAAGAAGAAATAATAAAGAAAAAATTAATGAACTGAAAAGAGACAAAATGTATCAAAGTCATTCCACTCATACTGAAATTTCCTGGAAAAATAGTTATCATCTCTCACATAAGAAGTGGGAAATATGAACTCTCTATTTATTAAATGATAATTAAAAGCATTACTGTCACAAAGAAGTCCAGGCCCAGGTAACCCTTCTGGACAGTTCTACTAAAGAGTTAAGGAAACACTAATACCAATCTTAAACTCCGAGTACAGAGTTTCAGCTGATTTTATGTGGTCCACTTAGAACCCTGATACTAAAATATTCAAAGACTTCACAAGAAAAGAAAAGGTTATAACATCCATTATGAACATAGATGCACAAACACTCCAGAAAATAAGAGCAAATCATATCCATCAATATATACCAGGTATTATAACAAGGTTGGAAATTAAATATCAATGATGTATTCACAAAACCAATTGTTATGTGTTACCATGTTCAGAGAGGAATAAAAAATGGTACCATAAAAATATTTTTAATAATTTAACACCCATTTTTTTGTAATACTAGTATGTCAGTTAATTAAGAAAACTTCATTAAACTGGAAGAAATATCAGCAAAGTGAAAAACCAATGAAATCTCTCTTTGGGCTGAAATTTATATTTTAAAATTGGGATTAACAGAGAATGAGCTAAGATTTCTGAGATACTTAAATAACACATGAAGCCTGAATTTAAAGAAGTAAGTCAATTTTCCTTCCTGTATCTTATCTTCCTCTCCTCTTAGTTTCAGCTGTACATATAGTCCAAGATCTCTGACTAAATACATCCAAATGCTGATTTTCTAGAGATATTAGTTTAGAATTTTTCAGTAAACTGAAAGACCTGGTTTTAGTAGGACCTTGTTAATATTCTCATTTTTAAAATATTATTCTAAATAAGCTAAAGGTTGTAGTATTTTCTTATACTTGATAGAACATAGAAATTGTTCTTCCAAGTAATTGTCCATTGCTATGAGGTCTGAATAAAGATAATTTATTACTAATGTGAGTTCTACCATCAGCTACTCCACATCACTCTGTAATATTCCTCTGTAGATGGCTTTGTACTATCACAGAATATCAGTTTGAGTTGTCATTACAGAGCACTGGTTATGAGTTGTTATTTATTTAACCTCAGACATAGCTGAGGTTCTTTGCAGACTTGTTAAATGCCTTTTAAGGAGTCCTAGAGCTAGTGAGTAGCATCTCTAGTGCTGCAACCCAGGTTTTCTAACTCACAGTTAAAAACTGGTTTTCACTACAAAATTTGTCAAAGCATGTCTAAAAAATCAGATCCTTGCATTACCTAAAAAACATTTAGATATTTGTTACATCAGGAAACACTTATTTGTTATCTAGTTTGGTGTTGTGTGCATTGACTCTTAAAAATTGAGAAAGTGGATAAATGCTTAATAAAAAGAGCCAGCAGTTAAAATCAGTAGGAGAGATTGTAGATGTGTACATTTTTGATTGCCAGAGGAATTAGACAATATTCACCTAAAGTTTCAAGATTAAGCAAAGATGATTATAGGATAAGAAGATTGAAAAAGAGCTCATGCAGAAAAATAAAATAGCAACTTCCATCCCCCTGTGGTAAGAGCAGCCATCTTCCCAGGCTGTGCTCAGTGCAGACACTGTCCTTTACAAGCTCATATATTACCTCAATAGTTATGCTTTGCAGTAAAGTTTTTGTTATGTATCTTCTTCAAAAACTAAGGGAAAGTTCCCATTACTGTTACTCTGGTTAACCATAGTTCAGTCCCATTCAATGTCATAAGGGCTCTTCCTGCTGTATTCAAATCACTCTGAGTTTCCAGATTCTGGAATGGAACAGTCGCCCAGACACACACATAACACATAGTCCATTGCTTCAAGTTACTATTTCTTGATCCAAGATGCTTTGAAGGAACTTGAGCTTCATGTGGCTCCAGGAACAGATTGAGCCCTGGGTCCCTGAAGTCCTGCTGCCATCTGCCCATTTCATGAGCTGTGCTCCATAAATACTTCCTTTTATTTTCTCAGGACCCCTTCTGGGCAGGTAAAGTATTCAAGTGTATGTGTGTCTTTCAGAATTTATGCTTAGCTCTCTGGTGTGTTAAATTGGTAGTTTTCTGCATAGATTTGGTAGTTGATCTGGGATATGTTTCACAGGAGCAGCATGTAAGGGCTCTGTGTTATGGAATTGTTATAGGCAGATCCACTCTGTTATTTATGTTAAAACATTTATTGCTTGCCTTCTGCTAGTCTGGCTATGATTGGTACTAGAGACACAAATTCATAAAGAATTAAAGGTGTTCTATTTACCTTTTAGGATCTTCTTGTTTAGCTCAGTGAAGACACACAAATAGTTACAGAGAGAAAATTAAGACATAGGATTTTTCTGAGAAACTAGGAGGCTTCCAGCAGATAAATGTTAGCCCTGAGTCCAGTAGCAGTTTGCAGCAGTCTGCTCAGGACCAGATTCTGGGCAGAGGAACCAGCATTTGTAAAGTGAGGAGGGGAAGGAATTAGGCATTTGCACTGGCTTTATAGTATAGTATATAGTATAGTATAGTAGTATAGCAGAGAAGATAATGCTCTATGTAACAAGTAGTGGGAAGTCTAGACACTCAGGTAGGAGCCATGCCACAGAGGGCTTTGGGCATTGCGTTTTTCTTCTGTAAGGGGTAAGAGCTTTAAGAATTGTGAGGAGGTAGGTAATATTCTTAGGCCCCTGTATAGGAGAAGATGCACTGTTCTGCCAAAGGGATGGGCACTGAGTGTCCCCACTCTGCCTGGCCTGGGAACAGAGGGCATGATTTCAGGAGTCTGTTCAGAATTGAAGAATGCCACATGAAAGGGTAGGTTCCTGTTTCATTTCAGGCACCTGAGAGGACACTGGCATTCATTCTTCTCTGAAGCAGAGGTGAAGGTGGAGTTCCATGCAGGGATTATCTTGGGACTGACACACATTCACTTTGTATTTAATATTTCGATTTTGGATTAGAGATTTCTAGAGCTAAGTTTTAAAACTCAGTTTAATGTATAAGTCCTATTCATTTGTAATGATTGCAAGAAAGAAAATAATGAAGATGTTATTTCTAACTTGGTGATACATGAAGACTTTAAAAACAAGTCCTCATTTGTGTTTGCAAAATTTTCCTACAGCATTTAGAGAAACTGATAATTATTTCCATGGAGGAATGTGCTTCCTAAGAGCATATGGCTGTCATCTAGTGCCACTGTGGCACTAATGCTATAATTTAAGTCTCTAAGAAGATAGGAAATATAGTTACTAATGCAATGATAGGGAATGTCTTCCTCACTCCTAAAATCTTAAATTTAGTTTAATGACATGGCTGATAAGTTGGTCCACTCTTATCTTTGGTTTTGACATCTATGGACTCAACCAATTGCAGATCCAAATTATTAAAGAATAGTGATTTCATCTTCACTGAACATATTTAGACTCCTTTTTTGTCATGATTTATAAACAATATAGTGTAACAATTATTTACCTATTAACTACTTTCCATCAGATTAATACAATAATTTAGAAGTAATTTAATGTATCCAGCTGGGTGCTATCAGGTTATATACAAACACTGTCAATTTAAAGAAGGAGCTCGAGCATCCATGGGCTTAGGTATCCATGAAGAGTTCTGGAATCAACTCCCTGTGTATTCTGAGGGAAAGCTATGTACACTTTCAAGGATTACTATGAAAACTGGCTTTGTTAAGCTAAACAGTTTTGATAAGGCAGTAGAGAGTTTTGTGAGAGTAGAGATGACTTTCAAGGGATGAAATAAACATAAGTTCAGTATAAGTCAATCATGTTGTTTATTGATATCTCTAATAAGAATAGTGTTAAAAAGAAAAATATACAGCAAATTAAAACTAAGTACTTACCACACCCTCTTACACAGGATTTGTTTTGGTTTATAAAACTTGTTGTTAAGTGTCTGCCATGCATCAGGCACATTCTAGGTGTTTGGAGAACATCAAAGGACAAAAGACTGGGACTGGGGTTGTGGCTCATTGGTAGAGCACAGTACTTGCTTAGCATGTGTGAGGCACTAGGTTTCATTCTCAGCACCACTTAAAAATAAAATAAAGATATTGTGTCGATCTACAAATATTTTTTAAGAAGAACAAAAGGTGCAAATCCTGGATCCTTTGTTCTTATCTTCCAAGTGCAGGGAGAAAGATAATAGACCAAAAATAGATAAGGATCTAGTCTGTTAAAGGTGTTGAGTGTTGTGGATAAATATAAAGGAGTAAAGTGGGTGAGCATACTGTCCTGTGAGCAAGATGGGTGAACTTCTTGAAGAAAGTGAAATCTGAGCAAATACTGGAAGAAGTAGAGTGAGCAGCAGTGTGGGCATCAGGGAAAGAATATGCATGGCAGAGGCTCATGGGAGCTTGAGGATGGAGGTAGAGAGCAGGGAACACAGAGGATGGTAGCCTTGATCTGACCTGGGCCAGGGATCCAGAGGCAGCTTCCCTTGACACAGCTCTGAGTGCTGCTTCTTGCTCTGGGTATCCACTGGCCATTGAAGCACCATTGCTTGTCTGATGCCTGAGAGTATTTTATTTCCTGTCATGTCCAGTGTTAGAGATGACAGTAAGAGATAGCACCCATGTCTGGTGGAGTTAATTTTCTAAGCTCCCTGATCAGACACAGAATTACAACTTCAATCTGTCTCATTTTTTTTCAATCTGTCTCACCTTAAAAAAAGAAACAGAAAGAAATGTTTTACATTCACTCAGCTACGAAGTTAGCTGAATTCCAGCTAGAACTTTCCATTAATGTGTAGGTGGATTGGAAGGATATTTGTTGAGAATTTGACTCTAACCCTGGTATGCTCTGTCTTTTTGCTCTATGTCAGTATTTCCCAACAAGTATCCTACAGCTATTGATGGATGTTACAGAACATTGGAATTTTGTGATCCAATGCAGTGCTACTCAGAGTGTGGGCCAGGGACCAGTAACAAGTACAGTCAAAACTGATTACTGGTCTGTGACAAATTGAGCAAAGATATTAAGAGTAAAGAATTAAACATTTTATAAGTGATTAAGGGAGAAATTTAATGCCTCTTAAGATAATAACTTGAAATGCTGGGTGTGTATCCTTAATATCTTCATTTAAAAATGTTAATTCTTCTAGAAGTTTTATTGTATTTTATTAGAGATGCAGACCATGATAGAAATGGAAATTTAAAAGCAGTCCCTTGTCATGGGTGTTTTGAGAAGTACTGATCTGACCAGTTTAAAGGGTGCTGAGTTAAAAGGGTTAAATAAGTGTCATTTTTACTTCACACTTTTCACATCTGTGTAGTGTCAGTAGCTAGAAAGGGTAGAGTCAGCCTTTCCTGTGTCTACGCATACTGAGTCACAGCACCCTTTTTCAGAGAGTCCTCTGAGACTGCCTGTCTGAACAGTAGTCTTTCCTTTTGGGAAAAGCTCTGATGTGGGGCTAGGGTTTGGCTCAGAGGTAGAATGCTCAACTTGCACTTGCAAAACCCTAGGTTCAATCTTCAGCACCAGGTAAAAATAAATAAGTGAAATACAGGTATCTTGTGAACTGCAACTAAATATATATATATATATATATATATATATATATATTACTTCCACTTTAAAAGAAAAGCTCTGGTGGGCTTTTTTTTTAAATCATCTCACAAAGGTGACTTTTCTCTTCACTGGCTTTCTACCTGTTGATCTCCTGAATTTGACATTTCCCTTTGCAAAGACAAAACTGGGGCTGAGTAGAATAAATGAATATATTTTCAAATTTATGTAAAAAGTTCAGAAAACAATTTTGAAAAGTCTGTGACTTTTTCTTGGGGCCATTTTCATTCTTGATGACTTGTAGAACTTGTTGTGTTCAAATAGGTCACTTATGGTGTTTGTTCTTTTGGTTTCTGTTTTGCTAAGAATAAGGAGTTTTTTTTTTTTCCCCCACTGGAGCCATTTTACCAACAACACAGAACATAAAACTTAAACAGTTTTTCAGATTCTAGAATTTGGGAAATAAACAAATTACCACAGACTGTGTGTCTGTTTTAGTAATTTGTTTGTATTTTTGTTGTTGTTGTTTTGTTTTGGCTTCTGTTGTTTTGTTTTGGGGTTTTACCCAGAGGCACTCTGCCATTGACCTACTCCCACAACCCTTTAAATTTTTTGAAATAAATTGTCTTTAAAGTTGGTCTTGAACTTGTGATCTTCTTGCTTCAGCCTTTGGGTAGCTGGTATTAGATGTGTCCCCAGTTTCTACTAGTAACTTAAAAGAAGGAGGAATATATACCAATCAAGTAACTTATGATTTTACTAAAGATGACACATGACAGGTGTGCCTGTATGAGGAGTACACTGAGTCTCAACACTGGACTTTTGTATTTAGCATGTCCTACCTTTTCTTGGGTCATAGAAGTTTGTCCATTGTACTTAATAATTCATGGAAGCTCATAATTTCTTCATATTTTACAACATAATTTAGTTAAATCTGAGCTACATCCCTGTCATTTTAGTGATCAACTGCTAGGATACAAAGAGTAAGCCCTGGAGTGTACACACCATATTTGTGTGTAATATTCTGAGCCCTGCCCACTGTGAATAATCCACTACCATTGCTGACACCTACTAGTGGATGGTTTGATTAAACAGTAGCTGCATAAACTGTGGTGCATGTACTTTCCTATACTGAATACTAGCACCCACTTTTCATGTGATAATTCTTAGCATTTCTTTGCAGATGTTTTTTATAGGTACATAGTGTTTATACATATAGTTTTGTGATAAACTGATTTTACTCGTTTCTTTAAAAATCAAATTAGAGGAGTAAAGCCCCTCCTTCTTCCAAATTTACAATGTGTTCATTTCCATTGTGCAGAGAAAGTAGGGTGCTTTCTGGTTTTGTTGTTGTTGTTGTTATTCATGTACTGAGTTGGCAAGGGCCCCAGCAGAGTAGAACAGAGTACAGTCTCTGGAACTGGGCATCCTGGGGTCAAGCACTAGCTCCACCAATGTGATCTTCCTGAAGTAACTTAGCTTCACTGATCCTACACTTTGTTATCCTTGTTCAGTGGTGATAATAGTGTATCTATTTCCTGTCATGATGTGGGGGCTCAGTGACAGCATTTTGTTGAAGCTTTAGACACCACCTTTGTACAACAGAGCAAGCACCATCTGAGGTTTCTGCTTGCTGGCTTTACAGTATATCTCAGAGAGATTAACAACTTTTTTCTTTGAATCCTGAGAATTCACAAACCCTTGTTTTAGATGAAGAGGTGATTTAATGTAAATATAATGTTATATTCTTTCTGTGGCTTTCTCCCATGTAAATCATTAGCAGATGACTTTCTTTAGACCCAAACTGTCCTTTGCATATTGTAGAACAACATAAAGTTTTGACATCTCCTTGGGAACAGCACAGGTCACTAGAGTGTACAGCCAGGTGTCCCCGAGTGGACCACCTGTCTCAAGTTCTAGTATCTGGTTTCATGTTCAATTGATAGAATATTGTTCAAATTCCAGGTCTTAATTTCTGAGTAAATAAGTCATGATTCAGAAATTAGTATTATAATGGTGTTTAACCTACAAACATACTTTTGTAGAATACTTTCTTTGGAAGCTTACACATAGTCAGTGATTTTCTCCTGGTTGAGTATTTTTACTTGAGTGCCATTTGTAGGATTGGTACATATGTGGGGGTAGGAGAGGGATGAGTGAGAGACATAGGACAGTGGAGAAGAGTGATGCAGAGGGGGAGAGACTGTAGGTAAGGAGGGCAATTCATCATTGCTGTCTATAGGAGCAGGTGGTCCTCCCTCTGTTCCCTCTTCTGAACCTCTTTTTTTTTTTTTGGTCTCTTGCTGGTAGCAATCTTCCCAGTCCTGAATATTGTGAATCTTTATGATTAAACTGGGGTCTTTCTTCTTCTTGAGCTAACTCTCTGCAGGTGTTCTTGACATGCCATGATTTAACTACCACAGAGTTGCTCAAAGTGTGCCAGTGTTGATCCTTAACACAGACACCTGCTATGAGGGAAGGAGGTGTGCATCCCAGCCTGCAGGTGACATGTTCCCCACTGTATGATGATGCAGCGTCACCTGAAGGCTCTTTATCAACTGAGCTCCTGGGCCACTTATCTGGCTGCACATCCAGGAATCCTGAGTCATTCTGGACACCTCCTTTTGGCTTTACCCTGTCCAGCCCATTGTTAGACCCTTCAAGTATAGCCCCAATCTGTCCCCCTCTCCCCACTACCCCCATGTAGGCTGTCACCAACTGTCACCCAGACTACTCACAGTCTCCTAATTAGTTCTACCACCATCTCTCTACATTCTGCACATGTAATTACACCTTTGCACATGCATATATGTGCCTCTCCACACACACAGTTTGCTTGAAGCCCTTTTGTGGCTGCTCATTGCTCTTGAACCCCATATTGTCACAGGAGCTGCAGGCTGTTCTGTCTCTGTGCCTTACCCTCCCTTGTTTCCTATCTTCCAGCCTTCTTGACCTCCTCCAGTTGGTTCACTTTCTGCTGCCTTGTCTGTTCTCTTTCCCTTCACTAGAAAGTTGTCTGCCTAATGTTCATACAGCCTCTTCCCTGCTTACACTGTTTCCAATTATGTCACTTCTTTGCTGGGGATTTTCCCACCCCTCTTGTCCTCTCCTACAGAACCTTGCAAAATTTTTGTAGCTCTAATTTCAATACATATTTTTTTCTTGACAAACTTTTTTAATACCTGCCTTTCCTGTGAGACTTGAAGCTTCATGGAGGCAGATACCATAATTATTTTTACGACTTTAATTTTTTAGAGAAGTTTTAGTTTTCCAGAAGTAGTGGGGAGGAGGTAAGGGGTTGCCCTGCCATTCAAGGCTCAATCATCCACAGATGTTTTTGTAATTACACTGATGAACCTGCACTGATGCATCATTAGCACCTAGTGTCCACAGCAGGGACTCTAAAGCACAGTTCTCTTGTGAGTTCTAGCATGGTGTTCTCCACACATTTTCTCCAAATGACTTCTTGCTCACATATTGCAAATATTTTTCAAACATTGATTTTTTTTTTTTTAAATCCGTTTACATCTCAGGCTTCTTTGAGTTTCCCTCTGTTCTGCTTTCTGATGCCCTAGAAAAAAACTGGTGTGTAGGAGTTGGTTGGACTCTCTTCTTCCCTCACTCATGGCTTCTAATCACTTTTTAACCCCTACTTCTTTTATGTTTTCTGAACCCTTTTAAATGATACATTTTTTTTATTTAGAAAATACATTTGGAGGCTAGAGTTGTAGCTCACTGGGAGAGCACCAGCCTTGCATGTGAAAGGCACTGGGATCAATCATCAGCACCACACAACAATAAGTAAAGAATGATAATGTGTCCATCTACAATTAAAAAAATACTAAAAAGAAGTAGATATCTATTCCTCTATGAATATCTCCATTGATATTGATCCATCCCGGCAGATATATGTTCTGATGGATAAGTAGACTTCCATATACTTGATATTTAGATAGGTAGGTAGGTACACAGTTAGTGGGAATATGGTGTATGTATTCAGTGTAAGAGGTCTTTCATTGCAGCATTGTTTAAAATAGCTGAAGACTGAAGATTACATTGAAGATGATGAAAAGAAAACATGGATGCAGTTAATGCTGAAAATCAGGTTGAACTGGAAGAAAAAATATGACTTTAATAATCAAGTGTTGGAACTCCAACACACACTTTTTTGTGTTTTCTTTTTTTTTCTATTTTTTATTGGTTGTTCAAAACATTACAAAGCTCTTGACATATCATATTTCATACATTAGATTCAAGTGGGTTATGAACTCCCATTTTTACCCCGTATACAGATTGCAGAATCACATCGGTTACACATCCACATTTTTACATAATGCCATATTAGTAACTGTTGTATTCTGCTACATTTCCTATCCTCTACTGTCCCCCCTCCCCTCCCCTCCAACACACACTTGAATATCTCTCTGCAAGAGTAGTTGCAGTTAAAGAAGAAAATCTGAAGCTAAAATCAGAAAACCAAGTTCTTGGACAATATATAGAAAACCTCATGTCTGCTTCTAGTGTTTTTCAAACAACTGACACAAAAACAAAATAAAGTAAGGAATTGGTTTCCCTTCTGTTTTATGGAATTTCTGTTGATATTTTTTTTCCTTTAAAACATGGATAGATTCCAAATGTTATAGTACTTTTGATTGTGGCTTCATCGAATATTTATAAAGATAATGGCAGATCTAGGCAAAATTATCTGAATAGCTGGAGACTTCCATGAGTTTGTGTATTATTTTGGTCTATGAATATGTACAAATATATTGTAGAGACCTTATAATGAAAACTGCATATATTTATGAGACTTGAAGATGGATGTTTTATCAAATTTGCTTTCATATATAGGTTTAGTGCTGTTTTTTATTATATAGGCTTAGTAAAATATATAATCAAATAACCACCATGTTGTGAAAAAGTAACCCAAGTCATGTACTGAATGCACAACTTTATGTACTCGGTTCACCATCTTGTGCCTACCATTTCCCTTCCCTTAAGGAAAAAAAAATTTTCTCATTAATGAAAGTAATTTTAATACTTAATCAATTATGAGAGTAACCTGACTCTAATTGTTGAAACTCAACCAAAATAAGATACTCTCTTAGGTAGGGTTTGTCCAGTGTGATATTTAGTAATAAGAGAGGATAGCTGATTTCTCTTTAAACAATTGAAGAAGGACTGAAATTATAAAAATGGTCTCATACTGGGAAGATTTATTTAAAACTTCCTTTTACATAAAATAACCCACTTGTTGCCTGAAAAGATAGGAGTTCTTAACGTGTGTGCTCAAGATACAAAATTAAAAAAAAAAAAAAAAAACAGAAATGGGGCAGGAAAGAACTAGGTCAGTACTAGTAAGCATCTCCAAATGTTTTCATTCCAGATTTGTGTTCTCTCTGGCAGAACAGATTTTGTCAGACAAAAGATACATATGAAAGTACATTAAGTTTGAATAATCTTATGTAAGCCACATATTAAGGAGATCAATTACCATTTGGTCTCAAGGACATTTACCCAGTAGATCAAGTCTTGAAAAAAATCTTGAGAGATTTTTTTATGAACAGAATCATTAACACATGGTAGAATATACATGTAAAATAATGGTAATTTTAATCTTAGTATTTTAGTGTTTTATTCTCCCAGAATTTTTTGTAAATTCAACCATTTAGTTTGCAGAGATTTAGTCATTCTTTAACAATTTTTTTGAAATTTATTTTTCAGATTCAATTTGGTAAGTCTGTATTGGAAATAATATTAATATAAGAGGAAAAGAGATCTACTAACAGAGCTTTTTATTATTAGTTTTGGCCTACTTTTAATCATGGAATAATTTTATATATTACTGTAAGATTTGACATATGACTTTACCTGTATAAATTACATAATTAAACTACAAACATTTTCCTTCCCTTTTGTGACCTAATTTACAAAAATTTAAATTTTGTTACAGTTCAGCTTTATTGTTTAATAAAAAGCTCTTATAGAGGAAAAAAAAGAACATTTTGACATTTCCACCATATGAAATACTTTAGGGAGTTTAAAAAACAAGCCAGCTTTATGTGAAATGATACTAATATTAAGATTGTATCATCAAATCAAAAAAGGAAGTTATAGAGAAATACCTCTTGTATACTCCCATGTGTGGGAAAGGAAGAAACACCACCAATGGCACACATGTGTGAACACATGTGCATGTACACATGTTGGGGACTGCAAATCAAGTCAAGATGGCACCTGGCAGTTTGCCAGGAGCGGTGGTTTGTGAGGCAATGCCACGGAGCCATTAAGATGGTGGAGATTTTTATTGGCTGATTGCTGTATCTGGATGATGCTAACTGAGTCAAGCTGTGTGTAATCAGTTAGGTATATATACTGCTGTTGTTCCATAATAAAGCAGTTCCCGCTTCAACCTTCAAGTTGCTTGTCACCTCCCGGTTATTTTGCCCAGCCGGACTGCGGCATGCACACACACAAACACACACACATATACATATACACACACACAATTTTCTTTAGTATGTGCAGACCCCAGGCAGATGTTGATAAACCTAGCCTAATTACCTCCTAAGTTCAGGAGACATCTTGTCAAAAATTATAAAAAGCACATTTCTATTTTCTGTAAATACTAAGTTTTGTATTTGACTTGGCCATATTTTGATGTTTCAAACTTGCTTGGTATACCTGCCCAAGCCTTGGACTCACCCATGCCTGGCTTTTCCTGACCAGGTAACAACTCTCTCTGAAAACTTAGTGGTGCCTCATAAATTCTGATGTTGGGATCTGAATTTATTCCCTAACTTGAAATGTTGAGCCATGTAGATCACTATCCTGATATCTGCTTTTGTATTATACTTTTCAAAAATCTATTAACTGTAAGTTCTCAATACATCCCCCTTGCAGCTTTTTGTGCTATAAAACCCCTTTCCTGAAAGTGGGGTGCTGATTTCTAGCCCATGTTGGAAGAGACAGTTGCTGATCAGCTCTCTTTGTGTACAAATAGAAGCTTGCTTTAGTTTGATTTAAAAATGAAGTTGATAATCGTTTCTTTGCATCTGGGTTCAACAAAGTACAAGAAGCAGCAGCAGTCAGTTCCTCTGGAGAAGGAAAGACACAAACAGAAGGACCTGGGGGGAGATTTAACTTTCCAGTTATTCCTTTTTTTGCCTTTTCAATATTTATGGTATTCAAAAGTAAAAAAAAATATTCACTTTATTCAAAAGTAAAAAATTGAAAATAAAAAAGTTTTGTTTAGCTTTAAAACAATGACTTATGCTGTGCTTTGAGGTTGGATCACTATCCCCTTCACAGCCATTAGGTTTGGTTGCCTGGACACAGGGAAGGCACTTGTGGCTCAGGTTTGATTTTGTTTTACAGGACTCTGTTGGCACTAGAATGTCATGTGAATATATTGGATTAATACACTGAAGAAAAGGTGAAAAAATGAAGCCCCCCAAGAAGTAAGTTAAGTGACAGGCTGTATCCACCTGCAGAGTGCAGTTGGTGTGGCCATTGCAGACTGATGGAGATCTGGGTGTCTTGCTTGTACTTGGCCATTCACTGCAGATTCAAAAATTCATATGAGCTGAATCACATGTGTTTCTTCACATCTATGGTGGACAGTAGACTCTCAAGATGCTGAGAGGAAGAGCAAAGCTCAGTGTGTATTTGAGAGTGTTTTATAAAAAGACTACTATTTCTAGTGTTTATGTGTGTGAGAGCACTTATATCTGAATTTATGACTTATGTGATTTGTTGTTTCTTAAGAATTGTTTACAATTTTATTTACTTTTATAAAGAAAACATGTTTGAGGAATACTTATAAAGTATGTGTTGTTATGCCTTTTTAAAGATGAGAAAGCCAAGCAGACACATGATGAGTGGCTCTGCCTGCAGTGCTGTGACCTGTACCTGTGGCAATGCTTATCTTTCTAAACCTCAGCATCCTCACTGCTAACAGTTCTTGAAGTTACCTGCTTCATAGGAAAGTGTTAGATATTAAATGAGCAGGTTTATGATGAATGGTAGCTGTTTTGTGATGCTGTTATTTTCTCATTTATTCTTACTTAAATATTTAAGCCACTATTTGCAGGCCACACATTATTTTTCCCCACATTTTTTATTGGTGCATTCTATCTGTACATAATTTTGGGATTTGTTGTTATTTGTTGTTATTTGTTGCACATGCACACAATATAACAATATCATTTGGCCAATATCACTCCCCAGCACTTCCCCCCTACCTCCACATTTCCCATCCCTTATTCTCTTTCCTTTATAGATCTCACTTTGATTTTTCATGAGAACCACCCCTACCTTTCTTTTCTTTTTTTTCTCTCTAGCTTCTGTGTATCACAGAAAACACATGACCTTTGACCTTCTGAGTTTGACTTAGTTCACTTAAAATAATGGTCTCTAGTTCCAACCATTTTAATGCAAATGACATTATTACTTTTTATGGCTGCATAATAAAAATGTATATTAAAATTATGTATATAGTCCAGCAAGATGGTGCATGCCTCTAGTCCCAGCAACTTGGAGGGCTGAGGCAGGAGAATCACACATTCAAACCCAATCACAGCAACTTAGTGATACTCTAAGCAACTCTGCAAGATCTTGCCTCTAGTAAAGTATTAAAATAAAGAGCTGGGGATTTTGCTCAGCATTAAGTGCCCCTGAGTTCAATTCATGGTACCAAAAGAGAAATAATAATCCTGTATAAATACCACATTTTCTTTTATTAATTCATCCATTGATGGACACCTAGGCTGGATCCATAGCTCAGTTTGTGTTCTGTGCTGCTATTAATATGGGTATGCATATATTGCTGTAGTAAGATGATTTTATTTCTGCCATCCATATCGAAGTGTTGTAAAACAGGGTCATATTATGATTCCATGCCTAGTCTTTTGAGGAGTGCCTCCATACATATTTATACACTTGTACTAATTTGTAATTATATCATATATATATATATATATATATATATATATATATATATATTTTATTTTTCTCTATATCCTCTCTACCATTTAATATTATTTGTTTTCTTGATAACTATGATTGTGACTGGTGTGCAATAAAATTTTAATGATTTTTTTTGTTTTCCTTTTTTTCTTCTTTTTATTAGAACTTTATGGTTGTATACAGTAGTTGGATTCATCCTGATGAACTTACACATGCATGGAATTCAATTTCAGATAATGACCCCTCTTTTATCTCCCATCATTCCTTCCATTCTCCAACCTCAGTGGAGTTGATTTGCATTTCCTTAGTTGCTAATAATATTGAAATTTTTTTCACATGTTTGTTGGTCATTTTTTCTTTCTTCTTTTGAGAAATTCCTCTTTGATTCATTTGCACATTTATTAATTGGGTTATTTGATTTTTTGGTGTTAAGTTTTTTGAGTTCTTTATATATTCTAGATATTAATCCTTTGTCAGAAATCTGCTAGGGTAGCTAGCAGATTTTCTTTTATTTTGTAGGCTATCTCTTCACTTTCTTCATTTTTTTTACATAGTGTACAGAAGTTTTTTAGTTTAATGCTATTCCATTTTTAACTCTATTATTTCCTGAGCTTTAGAAGTCCTATTGAGAAAGTCATTGTGCCTAAAAATTAGAGTATTTACCCTATGTTTTCTTTTAGGAGTTGCCTAACTTCTGGTCTAATTATTAGGGCTTTTATTGATACTGAGTTAATTTTTTTTGCAGGGTTACAGATAAGGGTCCTGTTTTATTCTTTTACATTTCGATAACCATTTGTTTAAAAATTCTGTCTTTTCTCTAGTGTATCTTTTGTTGTCTTTGTCAAGGATCAGATAGATGTCTGCAGATGTGTGGCTTTTTCTCTATGTCTTTTATTCTGTACTATTGATGAAAACTATTTATTATAAATAACAGGTATGAGAATGTGGTAAAAAAATATCATGGAGATAAAAATTAAGTATCCCCCTACTATCTCTGTTGTATCCCCAGGCCTTGGCTCCCCCAGATAAACATGAAACCCAAGTGGAAATGTTGTACCTGTTGAAAATGCAGTCTTACCAGCCAGGGCTTACCCCAATAGGCTGCACAAACCAAGCTCAGTGCTTCCAGAGAGAGATGATGGAAGCTGTGTCAGGACCTTGAACATTATTATGTTCTATATGTGTTTTCCAAATGTGTGGACAGCCTCAAAGATGTAATTTTATGGTATGTTTCATACATTTATGTTTTAAAGCAATCCTTTCCTTTCTGTTCAGTTTCAAGTGTGTCTAATGGTAGCAGATGAGCTATCTGCTATTAGAATCTACTTAAAAAACACATGAAAACATTGAAAACTGGGAATTTTACATTGTCCATTTTTCTCTGAACAGTATTTCCAGTCCATTTTCCCCACTCTATATCATGGGTGATGTTCTTTTGTCCACCAGTCTTTGCCTTTGAGTCAAATTGCAAAAACAGTTGCAGTGTTTGTTCACATACACACTTTTTGTTATTAAAAAGCTATTCTATGCAGTGAACCAAAAATCGCTGCTGTTTATCACAAAAACTCCTGTTAAATGATCTTTTTGGTGATAACTCAATCAAGTCTTTGTTGATTTTTTTTTAAGAATAAAATAATTAGAACCACCTAACTTAGAAACGAATTCATTATTCTCTCATTAGAGCCATTTATATTCTTTATGGTTTTGGTAATGTATATAAAAAGGGCATTATTAGTGCTAAAAATTTTTTTAAAAAATAAAAACCTCTGCCACATGACCAGCACGCTAGCTTCATACTAGAGGTTCCAAATATAGAAGTTAACTAGTGAGATCAAAATAAAGATACATAAACTCAATTTACCTTTTTCTTGCCCAGCTCAGAGACAGCCCTTCCCGGCTCCTGCCTCCAGCCACCTGGCAGCAGCTAGGTTTATACAAGAGACCAGCAGGAAAGAGGCAGGAGCATGCCAGAGAGTGGGATTTTATTGGGAAACAAAAAATTCAGGGGAAAATTTCATCTAATGAAGGGTGAGAGAGGCAGCATTCCAAAGCAGGGTCAGTGATTGGTTTCCAGATCAATGGTCAGCCACACCCCCACATGGATAAGCCCTTGCACCTGGAAAGGGCGGGAAAAGCTCTGATTCAGCTGGTCTGAGTGCCTCACACTCAGTCAGGGAGGTATCTCAGTCACGTTGCAAGAAAGGCTTCCCACAAAAACCCAAACACAACAAATAAATATTCCTGTTTCTCTTTCATCTGAATAAGAAAATGGAATTATAAATGTCATGTTATTTTGCAAGCATACCATAATTAATTTTTATACTATTCTCTGTGTGTGTATAGTGTGTGTTATGTATATGTTTGTGTTTCACTAACACCTTGGGATACAATTTACCTTGTCCCATTAATGTATTTTTCCCCCATGCAACCTAGTTGGTAAAAGCTGGCTTTCACTTTCAAAATAAATTTTTAAAATAATTGTCTTTTGTCATAAAATGTCTGACTTTCTTTTCTGTTTAATCAAATGGGTTAATATATGTCCATGTAATAACTATCTCAGTTCTGATTTCTAAATTTAAAACAGTGTTTAAGTATGTTCTCTAGAGGAGCCCAGTCCTCTCTCTGTAGTATTAAATAAAAACTTCTCTCATCTGGAGTCTGTATTATTCCTTAATTCTCCATGAGACACTATTTAATTTTTAATCCATTTGCCACAGTTAAGGAATTGATAGTAACTGGCATCAACATGGATGCAGGTCAGCATAACCAGAAATGTTGGAGTTTCAAACTCATTTTAAAGAACTTTGGCAACATCACACCAAGTTGTGCGTTCACACACCTTCTCAGCAGGCAGCTCTACCTTTGGAGAGATGCCCTGGAGAAAGGGTGTGCCAATAGACATGCAAGTATTGCCTTATCAATATTATTTGCATTAGCAAAAAGAAAGAAAGAAAGAAAGAAAGAAAGAAAGAAAGAAAGAAAGAAAGAAAGAAAGAAAGAAAGAAAGAAAGAAAGAAAGAAAGAAAGAAAGGCAGGTGATTGGGGGTTGGTGCAATATTCTTCAGTAGGAAAATGAATGATTTTCATTTGCATTTCCCTAGTTGCTAATAATGTTGAACATTAGTTATAAATTTCAATATAGGCAAACATAAAATATAGCGTTGAGGATAGAAAAAACATCTCACCAGGTGATATAAATCGAGACACCATACAAAGGCAGTCACAAAATACATGTGGAAATTAGTTATATACTGAAAGTGCTCTTGGAAGTAAGTAGGAAAATTATGGACTACTGAGTCAGTGGCACTCAGATCATTGATTTCAAAATGGAAAAATACTAGATTTCTCCCTTGAACCATACACAGACATTTGCAGGAGGAGATTCAATTGCATAAGACAGAAGTTTTTGAAGATAACATCATAGGCTATCTTCATGACTTTAGAGTGAGGAAGAATTTTTTGAAAGCAGAAGAAACACTAATCTTCACTTAATTTAGAACATTAATTCAACAAAATATTCTTGGAGAGGCCTTTTCTCCATATCCTGTGTAATGTGTGCTCATTTCCTTTGCCTTGCTTTATCTTTTTAATCATACTTGTGATGTGGTGACACTTATTTGCCTATTTCCATCCTGGCTTCCTTCTGTGTAAAACCCCATGCTTGTGATTAATTGCTCCATAGATACTTTTGAGGAAACAGAAAATCTAATAAATTTGACTACATTGAAAAACTTATGCACATCAAAGGAGATGATAAACTAAGTCAAAAGACTTGCAGAACAACACCAAGACTTCTAAAATTAATTAGATGTTCTGATAGAATAATTAGCAGGGGATACAGATAATTCACATCTAATAAACATGAAAGACACTCAGACTTACTAATATCAGGACAATGTATGAAAAATATCACAATGAAAAGCTATTTTGCCTCCACCAGGTTGGCATAAACTTAGTAAATTTGTGGGGCTATTTATTAGTACAACTACTGTGAGAACTAATGTAGCCTGATCTCATAAAGCTGGAGAGGAACCGGTTATTTCTTATCCAGGCATGAGCTTTAGAGAGGCTTTTTCATACAAAACAAACCTGAAAAGACAATTCATTGTAGCATAGATTGTAGTAGCAGTAAAATGGAAATAACTTAAATGTCTTCTCATTTGAGAATCTAAAACTAATTTTCAGAAGTATATATTGGAATACTATAGAGTAGTTAAAACAAATTCATTAAAGCTAACTGAAGCTACAGAATTAATCTTGAATACATTGCCTTGAGAAAAACAAAATGCTAATGGTGTCCACAGTATAATGCTGTTTAAATTTTTGGAACATGATATATTGCTTAGATCTGTTTCTCAGAACCTAGTATACCTAAGAAAATTGCATCTAGCAGTGACACAAATAAAAGACTACCAACTCCAATTTTAAATCAAATTAAAGCAAGCTTGCATTGTGTACACAAAAAAAGAGCTGATCAGTGGTTGTCTCTTCCAATCCAGGCTAGAGCTCAGCACCCCAGCTCTCCAGGAACAAGGTTTTATAGCACAAAAAGTTGCAAAGTGGGGTGTCTTGAGAACTTATAGATAACAGGATTTTGACAAGTATAATTCAAAGGCAGGTAGTAAGTTAATGATCTACATGGATTAATATTTAAAGGTAGGAAAAAAAATAGATCCAACATCAGAATTTATGAGGCACTGCTGATGTTTCAGAGATGGTTGTTATCTGGTCAGGGGGAGCCAGAATTCATGAGGTGCCACTAAGGTTTTAGAGAGGCTTTTTATCTAGTCAGGGAAAACTAGGCATGGTTAAGTTCAAGGCACAGGCAGCAATTAGATTTAGAAATCACAGTAATTTATAGTAAAACAAATTAACTTTTTTTGACTTTGTGATGAGATGGCTCCCAACCTTAAGATGGAATTAGACTGGGTTCATCACTAGGAGTACTCAACCTCAAATTTATGGCATTATAGACATGTATTGAAATGTCATGAGGTTCCCAATAAACAATTTTATATGTGTCAGCTAAAAAATAAATTTAAATGTGAACAATTGCTACCAGCACATTATTCTGTTTGGTATTCTTGCCAATCAAAACCATCCTCAAAACCAGTTCGTTTGGGGCCAGGATTGTCACTCAGTGATAGAGCACTTGCCTTGTACATGTGAGGCACTGGGTTCAATCCTCAGCACCACACAAAAACAAATAGTGGTACTTTTTTCATTGCAACTTAAAAAATAATTGGTTGGTTTCCCTGTTCTCACAGGTGAAGTTTTGTACCAGTTCATTTTTGTACAGGTTCCACATGAAATATCCCTCAGTTAGAATTTTACCACAAACCCAAATGTGTCTGTCAGGCAGCCAATTTAGCCAGTCATTCTGGAAAATACTCTCTGACTTCCCCTTCCCCCTATAGGTTAAATTGATATAAGGTCTGATTTGTATAGTGGATATCTGTGTTTTCAGTGCCAGTTACTCTGTTTCTGATTTTATGGCAACTACAGTGATGCCAACAAAAAGCAACTAGTTGAGGGACTGGGAGTGTAGCTCACTGGTAGAGCACTGCCTACCATGTATAGTGACTGGAACTGCTTCTCTCTGAGGATACTAGATGGAAGACTCTGGGTGTTTTCCTATTGCTCACAGCTTAATATGGTCATTCTTCTTATTTTTAGTTCTATTTTATTCTCTGATTAAAAATATTGAAAAATATATCCTCAAGCAGGATTTCTGTACATGTTTCTTAGTAATATTTTATTGAATATGTTCAAGTAATTTGTATGATACCAAATGTTGTCTTTTTTATTTACTGAAATATATTAAAATATCCCATTGTCATTGTGAATCAGACCAACTTTATAATTTTGCCAAGTTATTCATTAAACTTTATGCATGTGTTACATTTTTTTTAAAAAAAATAGTGGCCTCAAGAATGCAAAATATGGGGTTATTTATAATCACAGTTCTTATTTTCAAAATTATTAGTAATTTTTATTCATTAAGCTAAGTGAAAACTGATCAAGTGCTTATTTTATTAAAAATAAATGTTTAAAGATCATTTTATGCATGTAAAATATCTTACACTTTAAAATATGTGTATGATTATAGCACAATAGGTTAAAAATAGTAACTTTAGATTAACAAAATTATGGATTTTTAAATTCTTTTTAATATTTTTTGTGGAATTGTATTTTTTTAACTTGGAGGGGAACTATTTTTAATTTTAAAAAGAAAATTATAGTAAATAATCATGAAGAAGTTAACACTTGCATATTTCAGCTGTGTGATGTTCCTTGTGGGACAGTGTTTCTAAGCTATAAATTAGGACAGGTGGCCCACTTTGTTCTGAAACATCATTTCCTGAATCTTGTTTTTTTTTGGGTGGGAAATTTCACCCCCACCCTCTTTTTTGGCAAAAAGAAAAATTATTTAAATTTCAAAATAAAGTATAAGAAAAAAATCAGCCTTTTTTTAATATCTGCTGAATATCAGCTGTAAGTAACAGCAGGAACTGCCATGGAGAGTCAAAGTACCCCTTCACCCCTGGCCAAAAAAAAGGGCTCTTACTTTGGGGACAGAGTTGGGTGATTTAAAGAGGTCACCAGATCTAGGTACACTACTTCTAAATTCCCATGCTTTTTGATACTTAGTTTAGTTAAAATTTTAAGAAGCACAATATGTTATATTGAGAATTATATCACTGTTTTACATTGGCGACTGTATCCTATTTCGTGTCAATCCTCCGTGAAGGTGATGCTGAGCAAAAATTTAAAAGATCTGACAAAAATAATTAGTGTGAGTGATTGGGTACCTACAAATCAATGAAATATGTTTGCAGATCAAAAGTTCAAAACTTTCTACAATGCATTTATGAGACATTTTACTTTTATATATAAAACTTTGATGTCTGTATTCAATTTTTATCTTCTTATTTTAGCAGATATTTTAAGAATTTATTAGGTTTGGGAAAAATATTTTTAAGTTCAATTCAATTTTTTTCCTTTATTTCTGGATTTTTATTTTGTTAACAATTATTACCATTGCTTTCAAGGAATGAAATTTTATTTTGAAATGGATGAAATCTAGAAAGTCATTCTCCATGATATGTTCACAGCTTTTTGATATCCAAGTCATAATTCTTTGTACTTGTGGAATTATAGAAAAACTACCCATTTTCAGGAAAGTAATTATTGCAAGGAGACAAAAACCACCAACAAGTAAATGGAGATAGATAGATGATAGATGATAGATAGATAGATAGATAGATAGATAGACAGATAGATAAAAGAGAAAGTATGTGGAGTTAGATTTTTAAAACACTACAGTCCCAAAAAGCATGAACTGGCAACTGGTTTTTTGTTAATAGTCAAAAACATACCATGTGAACATCAGAGACTCTGGATTCCTGGACATCTCCACGTACGTCAGGACCTTGCTGAGGGCTGCTGATGAGGCTGCAGCGTATCTGTTGCTGTGAACACATAAGGGACCACCTGGAGTCATTCCAGGGAGTGGTGTGTTCACTCTGTTCCCTGGATTACTGTGATAAGGACTCTTCTGTCCCTGTGGGTCCAACAGTGACATCAAGGCAACAAGCACTATGGGCACTTCTGGCAGGCAGGTGACATTATGGGTTGCATGATTGACATGAATGAACACACCATGATATTCACACTAAATGGCAAAATCCTGCTGGACAATTCAGGTTTCAAGTGGGCTTTCAAGGACTTCAATGTTAATGATGGTAAGTGTGCTCCTTTGGTTCATTTTTAAGTTTGTGGTACAGTGATAGTATGGTTCTGATGCCTGGTGTTGGAGGGTAAGTGAACTGATGAGCTGGAACTTTTAAGTCCCATGGGCACCATGAGTCCAATTGGATCAGGTACTCTTGAAATATCTGTAGTGGAAAGGCTGTGCTGCTAGCTTGGATTTTGATAAGGTAGAAATGTCTTTGGTGAGTATCAGAAAACAAAGGTTGGGCCAAAGGATGGAGTTCCACAGTACTGGAGGGCTCAATTTGAATTCCCCTGGTTAATGAGCTGCTTGTAGCCTTTTTCTCTTCAGTTCACAAAAATGCAATGAGAATCCACCACAAATTAGGCCCTCTGATGGAAGCTCAGGTATCTAAGAAGAAAAGAACCTGGTCCTCTCTTTATGTAGATTGCAGTGTGCCAGCAGAGGGTGTTACTTGCATAACCTCTATGGTACAGAAATGCTCCATAGGAGCTCCATGCAGAGTCAGTCTTCTATGGTCTGTGAGACAGGTCCAGAAGCCCAGCTGTGCAGTAAACTTGAGGACCTTGGCAAAGCAAGGGAGATGGTGCTTGTCTTTTAGAGATATACTTCTATGAAGTAGCCAATGGCCACCTGCACCTGTGTAGGTTTAAATTAAAGCACATTAAAAATTGCCCTTCTGTCACACTAGGTACATGTCAAGTGCTCAGTGCCAATGAGTGGCTGTTCGTGGCTTTCAGTTCTAAGTTAAGTAGCTCTCAATTGGGAGTCATTGTAATAAAGCCGCAGTGAACATAGTACATCAGCCTTTGTCAGGACCTCTGAATATTTTTTTTGTGATCCAACAGAGATGGAATTACTGCATACATTCTATCTGTTTTATGGTTCCCTAATAAGCCAGAGTAGTGGAACCACATATAAATATTGATCAAAGAATAACAAAGACGAGGGCAGGTCTCACTGCATTCCCAATACCTGGACTTGAATACTTGGTCTGAATCCTTGATAAGTGGATAGACAAGAAGCACTATTTCATGCCCAATAAGATGCAAGGTACAAATCACAGGTCCATGACTACTGTGGAACAGCTGTGGAGACTTTCTTCTCTGGGTTTTGATGTGTTTGCCCTAAACAGTGGATCTATTCCTTCCACAGTATTATCTTGGGTGTGAAACTAGCTATGGAGACCACTGAACCTGTACTTGTGTGGACACTTGCACTCTGCTCTTTTTTGACTATTTATGGCCCCACTTCTCTGAAGTGTCACTTCACAGTACATATAAAGAAACTGTAGACTATGCACTCCCTCTCCCCTGACTTTAGCATACTATGATCCTTGTTCTTGTTCCTCCAGGTCCTTGGTTTGTTGCCTCCTTCTGCCTGAGAGCCTCAGTGCTGAAGATGCATTGCCAGCATGCATTTACCAGTACATCGCATGCATGGCTGGCCTGTGATCTTTAGCTTGTCCCCAAATGATGAAATACTCAATGGAATTTATCTGATGGACTCACTCTCAAAGAACTTAAACTCTGGTAGGGAGGAGCTAAGGATGGGAGGGAGGTTTGACAGAGTGAGATATGGGTGTTCTTCTGTCTTCTTGTTACATTCTTTTTTCTGCCTTAATCAGCTTTCTTTCACTGTGACAGTGAAGCTGGAATGTTTACACTTCTGCTGGCAGGTGGGGTCTGCATAAGCTGCAGGCATCTAAGCTGAGAAGTGTTGCAGTTCTTAATGGTGGGCCATGCCCTCGCATATTGCAGCAGACCCCAGCAGCACACTGTCCATTTCGACTGCTTTCTGCATTCTTCTCTTCTGAATTGAACAATGAAATCCACAGACAGGGATGAGTGAGGGTAAGACTAGGATTTATTGCAGAATAGAAACAGGAACAATACTCTTCATTTGTGAGATGAGAACCAGTGAGAGGTTTTCCATCCCCCTGTGCTAGTGTAGGGGAGTGTACAGCACTTGGGTAAATGTTATTTTTCTGTACTTATGCCATTTAGGATTTGAACAAAATACCAATTCTGCTAATCCAAACTTTTGGTAATTAGAGTTAGGAAACATACTAATGCTATTGCTTAGCCCTAAAACCCATTCATGTTTTCCTTACTTCTATTTACTATTGGGAAGAGGTTGAGGTAGTGAATCCCATAGGCTCACTAGGTGGGGCAGAGGGTGCTAAGGTTCTGTAGCTGCAGCCCTGCCTAAAGCAGGGGTCTGCACTGGGCCAGTTGGAGATGGTTGCTGCTGGGATGAAAGGTCAGTGTGCCTTGGCTCTCCTGCAGGGATGGCCCATTATGCCTCAAGCCCATACTCACCAGTGGTGTCCAACCCACCTGGGGCTACAATTCTACCATTGTTTCTCCACTCCACTGCTAGGCTGCAACTTCTCTGCAGGGACCATGGGTCTGCGTGTACAGCTTGGTGACTGGGGACCCATAACAATGGTCACCTTAGATAAATGACATAGATGCAGTATAGACTAAGAGATGAAAGATGGTGGAATGGAAGAAAGCTGTATTCCAGGCTGTGATGTGCCTCAGGACCAAAGTGGTGGTGTACAGCTTCTCAGCATGGTCTGTGAAGAAGGGATGTCACTAACATTTCTTATTAGACACTCAGAGTGGCTTAAGCTCTCAGAAATTTTGATACAATAAATAAAAATTAGAACTACATCAGTGATGGCCTGGCTGCCCTATGAGTGCCTCTGGTACTAATTCACCATAAACAGAGGGGGGGGGGCAGAGTTTGGGTTCAGAAAAGCCTGAGATGGTAAAAATGCTTCCTGATCTTAGCTGATACAGACTTCAGTGTGTGCTTGAGCTTGAAAAGTATGATCTGTATCTCATCTGGCCTGAGGAAACTGAAGCAGGAGCCATCTATGGGTGAGATCACTGCCCTGGTGACTAGGAGTCTTGGGATTATGGGGAAAAATAAGACCACAGCTGCAATATCTTTGTCGACACCTATAGAGTGAACAAGGTGTGGCCGATTGAGTAAAATAGGCACAGAGTGGACTTCACCCTGTGTGAATGAAGTAATAAGGACAAAGGGGAGCTCAACTCATTTGTCCTTTGTGTCGGGTGGCTCATGTGACCAGCTGAAACAGGCTGGGAGTCTGAACTGGCAGGGTGAACTCCTCAGGGGCTAAACCCATAAATGCTGTGCTCATGGGCAGCAGTCAGTAGAGGATTGGTCCCTCTGCCCCACAATTGGTTTTCTAGGGAGTTTCCTGAGGACCAGACCACATAAAAGATGGGCTACTGTCTACCTTAGGTCTTAGTCCATCTAATCCCTCCCAAGGTGGTACCACCTAAAAAGCCCATTAGGTATGATTAGACCTAAGCTCCACCTGCTGGAACTCTTCTCACTGAGTGCTGCAGAAGTGGTACCCTGAGTACCCCAATGTGTACCAGTGTACTAAACTTGGGTGAATTAAAAAAATACCACTGAAAGTACTTCATAACTCCTCCCACCTCATACTGGTGAGAAGTCAAGCTTAGTCTTATATCAAACACCTCAATCTCAAGCCATTCCAATTGGCAACTCAGAGAGCAACACAAAGACACAATGGTGTTGACACCTCCCACCCCTTGTTCTGTCAGTACTTAACTCAAGAGGAAATGGAAAGAAAGACACTAGGGCATAGAAAGTGACAACTGAATCCAATCAACTATTTTGACTACATCAGTGAAGACAGTTTCTTCATTCTACACTAAGATGTTGGGTTTTCTAAATTTTCATTTACTATTATTTTTCAATAATTTTTTTCTCACTAAAAAATAGTGGTAGGAATGTGTGTGCATTCTCACGTGAATTCTGGTAATACTGATTGGTACAGGGATATGTATGCATACACTTATTTCTTCTCTTATTTTTAGCATTTTTAAATTTACCTATTGTTTCCTAGCATTCTCTAGTAGGTGTTTGGGTTTTTGGATTATATATTTTGGTTTCATTTTGTACTGGTGTCCTTTGTTTTTTTTTTTTTCCCTCTTGTTTCTGTTTGTCACTTTTTTTTTTTTACTAAGGGCCAAATTCCATTGCTCTTTTCCTCTTTCCCAATACCTTGCTGCTTCTATTTTCCTCCTCCTTTCATATAGAGAGAATATGCAACATCTCTTCTGCATTCTCTGTTTATGTTTTGAGATTGAAGACTCTTTGCTAACTTCCTAAAACGTTTTCTTTTTACCTAATCAACTGTATATTTACCATTCTTCAAAACTGGTGGGATTATATAAACACTGACCCCCATTAATGCTAATACAGGTATTACTACTGTGGATCATATAGTTTACACATGTGGTTTGCTTTACTAAAGCCAGGTCTAGTTCATGGTGTTTGTTTTCATTGTTGATAATTGCTGAATCTGCCATTCTGGTTTATTGGTGGTATTTAATGTTCCAGAGTTCTCCATTTACACAGCTGGTGGAAACTCTCAGTAATCTTTGAATGAACAGTGAGAGAGAAATGAGTTCAAATTGTTATGGAAGAGCAGGCAAAGAATGCAGGGAGAATGATCTAAGAAAGTAAGAAGTCCAGTGGCAGATGGCCTGAGGCAAAGCTGCATCTGGTTTCTGATGAGGTCAGCAGGAGTAATCTCTCCTGACCTGCTTGCTGACTTCTGATTGGGTGTCATTTTTTTTTTCTATTTTTAATTTTGAGACATGGTCTCACTAAATTTCTTAGGGCCTAAGTTGCTAAAGGTGCCTTTGTACTTGTAATTCTCCTATTTTAGCCTCCCAAATCACTGAAATTACAGGCATGTGCCACTGTTCCTAGCCAAATGAGAACTTTTAATGATCATTGCACTAAAATATTTTAAAATCTGAAATATGTTTCATATAGATATTGAGTTTTCAAATATTTTATTTATTTTATTTTAGTTGCACTTGAACACAATATCTTTATTTTATTTATTTTCATGTGGTGCTAAGGATTGAACCCAGCGCCTCGCATGTGCTAGCCAAGTGCCCTACTGCTGAGCCACAATCCTAGCCCAAGTTTTCAAAATATATAATTTAAATCAATTTCCCTCTCTCTTTACAGGACTGGAGATTGAGCCCAGGCCCTTGAACACACTAAAAAGTGTTCCACATTGCCAGGCACAGTGGTGTGTGCCTGTATTCCCAGCAACTCAGAGAGGCTAATCCCAAATTCAAAACCAACCTTAGCAAAAGTGAGGTGCTAAGAAACTCAGTGAGACTCTCTTTCTAAAAATAAAATACAAAACAAGGCTGGGAATGTGGCTAAGTGGTTGAATACCCCTGAGTTCAATCCCCAGTACAAAAAAAAAAAGTGTTCCATATCCATACATATTCAGCTCTCAACTTTAATTTTATATGTATTACTATGTACACTGTAGGATTTTCTGAAATACAGGTCCAAGAACTATCATGGGGAAGTTCCTTAGTCACACTTCTCACAATTCTCTTATTACATGATGTATTCATTTTGTTTGTTACATACAAATGACTGTATGCAGCTATAAATTATTGTTAAGTTAATTTAGTCTTGAATGAAAAATATATTAAAGTGATGTTATTTACACTCTTGAAGGATATTTTCTAAAATGATTTGTAGAAATCAGATGTGCTACTCATTTCTTAAAACTTTGTCATATTACATTAAATTAGGTTTGGCCTGAGGACGACTCCACCATTGAGTCTGGGATCTGCCAGTGTAGGTACTGCTCACCCTACCCAGTGAAAGCCTAGTGCAGAGGACACTCCTGATACAGCAGAGTCTCAGAAATGGCAGTGCTGAGACTGTGAATCCTAGGAATGGGGTTCTGTGTGACGTGGGAAGCTGTTTTCAGGCTCACCTGTTCCACTTCATCAGCACTGCCCTGCCACATGGGAGGCACAAGAACTGTGAGGCTATTCCAGTCCTGAGGCTGATAAGTAACTCCATGATTTTCTTTCCATTCTCTTTGCCTTGCTTAGACATGTTATTAAATGTAACATGTCTAAAGGGTTTTCCTTTAGCCTTAAAGTATGGGGTGGAAAATAAAACCTTATTAATTGTCATGAAATTATGAGTCTGTGATATTTACATTTAAGACCTATTCACATCTGTGGGTGGGTGAAGATATCCTGAGCCAGGCCTGAGCTCTGGCGGGGGTCGCTGGTGGCGGGAGTGTCCAGGACTTCCTGGGTCCAGGCTCCGGCACCTGTCAGCCTAGCTGATCTGGACTGGGGCTGAACTCTGGCAGGTTTTGACAAGTGGGCTGAGTCAATCCTGTACAGAGCCTGAGACCCAGAGTTCCTGAGGGGTTTGCTAGTGGATGGAGTCAGTCCTGGGTCAAGCCTGAGCTTCTGCGTCAGTCTGCTGCTGTCCAAATGGACCCAGGCAACTCTGGGTCTAGGCTCCCACGCAGGACCCGTGGCAAGAATCTGAACTGGACCTGAGCTCCTGCAGTGGTCTGCCGGTGAGCATAGGGAGTCCTGGCCCAAGTCTCAGCCTGGGTAGTGGTGTGCTGGTGGTGGGATGGACCCACACCAAGGCTCAGCCCAGGACTTACTGTGCCCAACCGCAGATCTCCTTGGAGGTTTTGCTCTACTCAGGACTTCCTGCGTCCACCAGTGGACACAAGCAGGAATTCATCCCCAGTGCAGATCAGCCCCCACAAGGAGCTAGGGAGTCTGGTGCAAGGTTCCATTCCACTGCCAGCTGACTCCAACCAGAGCTCAAGCCAGACCCAGGACCTCCACCAACTACAGGAAGACACCCTCAGGTGCTCAAGCACAGCCCCTATCTGACTGGCAGATCTGCACCTGATCCTGAGTCAGGGTAGGCCTCCTTCCTTCCTGCCTTGGCCAACCTCTGCTGCAGCTTAGGCTCCACCCAACACAACTTCCACCTATCAGGAGACACCCCCCTCCAACTTAGGAGATCAGGCCTGGGCCAGAATATCTCCTCCCACCCGCAGAACGCCAACAACCTCAAGACCAGGCCTGGACCCCCCCCCCTGTGCTCACCAGTAGACAACAGCTGGAGTGAGGGCTCAGCCCAGATACTAAGAGTACACCTGAAAGAGTCCAAATCCAGGGTAGGCCCATGTCCATCCTGCCACCTGCTGCACTGATCCCCGCCAGAGTTCAGGCTCCACCCTGATTCACCTTGCAGAAGTGCAAGGGAGCCCAGGCAAGGCTTAGGCCCTAGTATATCTCAACTCCACCAGATCCCTGCTGCACCTTAGGTTCCACAAAGGACCGCCTGGTTGATCCCTGCTGGAGCCCTGGCAAGGGTAGACACACATCAATCCAGTCACCCGCAGACCTCCTTGGGGCTGCACCTCTGTCTAGGAGCTATTTTTTAGAAAATGTTCCAAGGCCTCTGTAGAATTTATGGTACTTCAATTTATATATTCCTTTTTTAGAATTTGGTAATAATATTGAAGAAGGGAGCGGCCCCCTTCACCAAGTTCCAGGACACAGCAGTGCGACCTGCAAACCCACTGCATAGCTCTCTGGAACTGCTCCTTCTCATTCCCTGAAAAATTAGACCTGGTGATTGACAGGTCCCCATCCCCCCACCCTGGCAACCCCCCTTCCTCCTCTCTGTGTCTATGAGTTGGACCATCTTAGGGACCTCATGTGTATGTAGTCCCACAGTGTTTGTTGTGGAACTGGCCCACTTCTGTTGGCCATCTGTGACTCCCTTGTTTTGTCATGGACTGCAGGCCTTCTTTCTTTCTTTAAGGCTCCATTGGGTAATCAGCCAAAAATTGTAAACCTATGCATCTTCTGAGGGACATCAGGTTGTTTCCACATCCCAACTCTTGTGGCTTAAGCTACAATGAAAGTGGAAGTGCTAATACCTCTTTTAAATCTGAATTGAATTTCTTTGCAATAAATACACAGAAATGGTGTGGCCAGATCCTGAGAGTTCCAGATCTCACTTTTCTAGCAACTGCCATAGCGGTTTCCATAACAGCCATATCCTTTTGCATTCTGACCAACAGAGGGGTTCCAGTCCCCCTAGTCCCCACTAGCACTTGATGTTTTTTGTGGGTTTTTGATAAGAACACAGAGAGCTGTAGCATATGCTGTGATGTCTCCTGGAGGTTCTGATTTTCATTTCCCTGAGCACCTTATGACAGTCATCTGTCACATACCAAATCAAGTGAATCAAGGATGAAGGTCACATGGTTGTCAAATTCAACACCTTCACAATAAAAACACTCAATAATCTAGAAATATTCAGAAATTAACTCAACACTTTAATGGTCATTTATGAAAACCTCACAGCTAATATCATGCACACATAAGGCCTCCATAAAATAATCAGCAAGAACTAATAACTGAACTCAGTAAAGTTGTAAAATACATAATCAACTTATAAAACACTCTTGCATTTCTATTTATTATTAATGATCTGTCTGTAAAAGTAATTAGAAAAATGACTGTTCACAATAGCATCAGAAATCACAAAATAATCAGGAAAATACTTAACTAACAAGTAAAAGCTCTGCACATTGAAAACCACAAAATGTTGATTGGACAATTTTATGAAGATACAGATGCAAAAGCATCTCATGTTTATAGATTAGGAGATTTAAAGCTGTTGAAATATTCCCACTAATAAATCCACCTATGGATTTCAGGCAATTCCTATCAAAGTTGTAATGGCACTATGCTTTATAGAAAGAGAACTGAATGAATCTAAAATTCATAAAAAACCTCAAAAGAACTCAAACAGCCAAAATGATAAAACAAACAAACCAAAACCCTTTGACAGGAACACAAGTAGAGGGATCAAATTTTGGTCACAAAACTACAGCAATTGAAATGCTATAGTACTGTCGTAATACTGACCTAGAGATGCGTGGAAAATCACAGAGAGCCCAGCATTAAATCCAAACCTGTACACACAGCTGATCTTCAACAAGGGGGCTAAGAATACACAGGTGTTGGAAAACTGGATGCCCACATGACAAAGGTAGAAACAAGATGCTTATCTTATGACACATGCAAATCACTTCAAAGTGGGTGGAAGCCTCAACTGTGTGGCCTATGGATGTAAACTTCCTAGAAAAAAAATGAGAAAAAACCTTCATTGTCCAGTCATTCCCACTAGACTTGGCAATTAATTCTTTTTTTTTTTTTGACACAACATCAATATCACCGACAACAAAAGCAAGAATAGATAGTGGACACCATCAACCCATAATGCAGAAGGGGACAAACAAAGTCAGGGCAGAAAACAACTTGCAGATGGAAGGAAACACTTGCAAATGTTAATTTTCAAAATATTTAAGAATGTCCTACAGTCTAAGAGCAATAAAAAATTAATAATCTAATGAAACCATGGACTAAGGAATGGGAGAGACATCTCTACAAAGAGATCTTCTTTTTCTGTGCCTAAGTAGTCCCCATCAAAGGCATGGTTGTAAGCTGAGTAATGGTGCCCAGTGACATTCCCCAGGGACCTGGGGTCTGATCCTCAGCTGCTGGGGACCTTGACTACAATGATAGATTTCATGGTAAAATTTGACCATTTGCCACAATGACAATAAACATGTTATGGAAATTGAAATTATTGGGTTAAGGTAAGCATGCACTTTAAATTTTGGTATATGTTCTGAAACTTCTCTACAGAAGGCTTATGACAATTTTGCTTGGCAATTATCAGAGCATGGCAATTCCATTTTAAAACACTGTCAATATTAGGTTTTCTCATTCTCTTCATTCTTTGTATTTGATAGGCATGCGTGCACACACATACACACACACACACACTTTATATTTTCCTTGTATTACTATCTTATATGGAATGTCATCTCCACTGTTTGGTATGTCATTTTACAAACAACCTACATTTGTCATTTCCCATTTTTATTGGGCAGTTTATTTATTTTTATTGACTTTTATGAGCTTGGGGTGTGAGTATGCTCTGGTGAGCTGTGTAGACACCTACAGGAACATCTTGAAAATACTGTTTTCAAGCTACTGTCAAAAGTTTTGCTTCATGTAGGGAGCCCTTTGCCAGACTGGGAATCCTGGTTCTACTTCTAAATTTCCAATATGATGTCAATTTTTTTTCAGATATGATATTCTAGTAAATATGGTTGGTATTGGTGAGATTTCAGAGAAGATATTTTCAATATTTTAGAATTATGTTTTATTTCTTTACATGGATAACATTTGGCCACCCAAATCAGGCTTAGGTACTATAAGTATTGATAAATAGCTCAATCCATAAAGCTCTACTGAAAGTAAATGTAAATAAAATCAGGTATATGAATAAGCTAGTTTTACTTATTTACTCTTTTTGTTTTGGCTATTTGTTTCTTGTTGATCTCCTTGGGAGTTTCCTGTTGGTGAGATGGACACTCACCTTATCTGGGCTCCAGAATTCTCGCAGGTAAGGGAAGATGATCTTTCTGGGCCAGACCTGAGCTCTGGCCAGGGTCTATAGGTGAAAGGATGGATCCAGGGATACCCTGTGCAAAGGCTCCCATGCATTAGGCAAGGAGGATCTTGGAGGAGAAAGAGCCCCAGGGGGGTTGTCTGTAGGTGGCATGATGGCCATGGGCCTACCCTTGGCTCCTGCTCCTGCACAGGTGAGCAAGGCAGATCTGGGCTGTGTATGAGCCCTGGAAGGTGTCTGTCTGAGGGCAGAGTAGATCCTGGGTCATTGGTGACCTCCAGCCAGGGTATCCTGGTGGCTGGATGAATCAGGACTAACCTGCTCTGGGGCTCCCCTTCATGTCTGCAAGGCAGATCTGGGCAGAGCCTGAGCATGGGCCGTGGTCTGAGGGTGGAGGGAAGAAGCAGGGCTTACCCTGTACTCCGACTCCTGCTCATGTCATGGAAGCTGACCTTGGCAAGTACTGAGACCTGTTTGGTGTCCGGCCACAGCCAGAGGAGGTCCTGGGTCATGCCTGACTTCCAGCAGAAGCTCCAATGGGCAGAGGTAATCCTGGGTGGAGCCTGAGTTCCAGCTTGTTGGCGGGTGGGTGCAGGTTGCTGGGGCTGAGCCTGTGCTCTGGTGGGGGTCTCACAGAGGCTTTATAGACCCAGGAATACCCTGAGCCCTGGCCCCAGTGTGTGTTGGCACTGCAGACCTAGGTGGAACCTGAGATTAGTCGGGGGTCAGACGGTGGAGGAATGGACCCTGGCTTATACTGGACACCATCTCCTGTGCAGGTCGGCAAGGGAGATCTGGGCAGGGTTGGCAGAATTCTGCTGGTGGCAGGATGGAACCAGGCCTACCCTTGCCAAGGCTCACAGAAGGTCAATGAGGAGATCTGGGCCCTGGATGAGCAACAGAGGGTTACTGCCTGTGGGCGGAGGCGGTCCTGGGCTGACCTAGATCTCTGGAGGGGATCAGCCGGTATCAGAATGGAATGGGCCTTGGCCAAGCTCCCAAGCAGGTCGTCCAGGGGACCTGGGCAGAGCTGGAGCTCTAGCAGGGTTCCAGTGGCAGGATGGAACTGGGCCTATGCTTGCCCTGGCTTCCATGCAGGTCATGGAGGAGGATCTGGGCCAGGTATGAGCTCCAAAGGGTGTTTGCCTGTGTGTAGAAGCGGTCCTGGGACTACCTGGAGCTCTGATGGGGATCTGGTGTTGGCATGATGGTCCCAGGCCTTCCTTGGTCCATACTCCTATGCCTGTCAGCTAGGCTGATCTGGGCTGGGGCTGAACTCTGACAGGTGTCTATCAGTGGGTGGAACAAGTCCTGGATGGAGCCTGAGCTCTGGTGCCAGTCTCCTGGTGACTGGATGGACTTAGGCTACCCTGACCTCATGCTATGGCTCCTGCCTAGGTTGGGGAATCAGATCTGGGCAGAGCTGGAGCTCTGGTGGTGTTCAATTGGTGGCAGGATGGAACTGGGCCTACCCTTGTGCAGTCTCCTGCGCAGGTCTGCCAGGTGGTTCTGGGTTGAGTATGAGCTCAGTGGGTATCTGCTTGTGGGTGGAGGCGGTTCAGGGCAGATCCTGAGCTCCAAAGGTAGTTGGCCATTGTTGGAATGGAACCGGGCCTACCCTGGGCTCCGGCCCCCTCTCAGGTTGTCGAGGCTGATCTGGGACAGGGCTGGACACCCCTGCATGTCTGTTGTTGGGCAGAGTGAGTCCTGGGCCAAACCTGAGGTCAGGCGGTAGATGCTGGTGGGAAGATTCAGTCTTTCGTCAAGCCTGAGCTCCAGTGCCAGTCTCATGGTGACTGGATGGACTCGGGCTACCCTGGGCCCCACCTCCCATGTATGTTTTCATGGTGGATCTGGACTGGACATGAGCTCCTGAAGTGGTCTGCAGGTGGGCAGAGGCAGTCCTGGCCCGAGTGTCAACTCCAGGAAGGGTCGAGAGATGGCAGGATGGACCTGAGCCTACCCTTTCCCAGGGTTCCTGTGCAGGTTGGCGAGGCTGATCTGGGCAGAGCCTGAGGTCCAGCGGATGTCTGCTGGTATGTAGAGGCGGTCCTCGGCCCGACTTGAGCTTGGTGGAGGTCTCCTGGTTGAGCAATGTACACGGGCCTACCTTGTGTCTGGGCTCATGTGCAGGCTTGCAGGGTGGATCTGGATTGCACATGAGCTCAGGTGGGTGTCTGCCAGTGAGTGGAAACCGTCCTGGGCTGGGCCTGAGCATGGAATGAAACAAGCTACCCTGGGCCCTGGCCCCTGCATATGTTGGTGGGCGGATCTGGGAAGGTCCTGAGCTGGGGCAGGGTCTCAGGACCTTTATTGTATGCATTTATTTGTATGTGGTGCTGTGAATCAAAGCCAGTGCCTCACACTTTGGAGTCAGAGCTCTACCACTGAGCCACAACCCCAGCCCCATTTGTTTCTTCTTGACCTTTAATCATAACATCTTTTTGTTCTATATCATTTGTTCATGAATTTGAATTTTACCAAGTAGTTATTATGTGATGTTACCTGAAATGCTTCCCAAGTTGGCCCCAATTCAGACCTTGATTCTCATCCTAATTATATCCCACACATTCCCTCACCTCTGGCATGCCAGCAGAAGAGAGATGACTAAGTAATAAAGCATGTTCCCTGACTCTCAACTTTTGGGAAAAGTTGTTTTGAAGAGGTAAAGGACATGGGGTCACTTGACAGAGATCCTGAAGAATGCAGAGCAGGTATGTTACTGAATAAGCATTTACCTATTGATAAAGTTTGTTTATTTCCTTTTTTTTATTTTTCTTTTTAACTGGCATTCATTTATCTGTCTTTTTTTTTGGGGGGGGGTGGGATCAGGGATTGAACCCAGGGCTTGGGAATGCAAAACAAGAACTTTGCTGCCTTACCATTGAGCTGCTTACTAGCCCATTCATCAATCTCATTGTGGGAATTCATGGCTGCTTTTATGACTGAACCTACTCTGAATATTAAGAAGAAGAAAAGAAGAAGAAGAAGAAGAAGAAGAAGAAGAAGAAGAAGAAGAAGAAGAAGAAGAAGAAGAAGAAGAAGAAGAAGACTCACCAATGGAGTTCCTATGTCTCAAACCCAATTAGCATAACTATGGGCCCCATAGGTCTGTAGGTCAGAAGCGGGAAAAGTCTGTCCCAATAGTTGTGCCATAATTGGACAGAAAACTGGAAGAGAGTAAACCCAGTCTTAAAAGCCCTTTTTCTTTTTATTCATTTTAATTTGAATCCAGTGCTATCAAAATGTGTAAAGTAAACTAGGAAATGTTTCATTTTATTAATTTTTATTTATTGGTTGTTTTTAGTTATAAAATTTATTTTTTTTTTTATTTTTTAGTTGTTTATGGACCATTTATTTTATTTTATTTATATATGGTGCTGAGAATTGAACCCAGTGCCTCACACATGCTAGGCAAGTGCTCTACCACTGAACCACAACCCACAGCCCATAAAATTCATTTTGATATAGTCTATGTTTTTATAATTTTATCTTATTCTATTTAGAGTTGCATTCTTATGATGTATATGGTGGTGGGATCTAATGTGTTGTATTCACATATCTACATGGGAAAGCTATCTTAGAGTCTTTCCACTGTGTTTCCTTTGTTTATCCCCCTTTACCTCCATTACACATTATCTAATCTACCACTCTTCTATTCCCCACACCTCTCCCATTGTAGGTTAGCTTCCACATATCAGAGAAAAAAATTTTCCTTTGTTTTTGTGAAAATGGCTTAGCTTAAGGTAGCATGATATTCTCCAGATCGATCTATGTAAGGCAGATAGTATAGCCATTTTTTTTCCTGCAAATTGGTATCTTTGTTCTTAAATATTTTACTTTTTAGTTGTAGATGGGCACAATATCCTTATTTTATTTTTATGTGGTGCTGAGGATCAAACCCAGGGCCCCACACTTGCTAGGTGAGTGCTTTACTGCTGAGCCACAACCCAAGCCCATGGTATCTTTATTTAATCTACATTTAAAAGATTTGTTCTATTTCTACATGACAGCAGAATGCACTTTGACATATCATATATGATTGGAGTAGAATTTCCCATGCTTCTGGTTGTACATGATGTAGAATTATATGAGTCATGTAGTCATAGATGTACATAGGATGATAATGTCTGATTAATTATTCTATTCATTCTACCTTCCATACCCCTGTACCTCCTTTCACTCCTCTGCCCAATGTTGAGTAACTCTATCTCCCCCAACTCTGATTAGCACATGCATATGAGGGAAAACTTTCAACCTTTGGGTTTTGGGGATCATGCTAATATCACTTAGCATGATATTCTCCAATGTCATAATTTCATTCTTCTTTAAGACTGAGTAGTATTCCATTATATATATATATATATATATATATATATATATATATATATATATATATATATATATATACCTATGTATATGTGTGTGTATATATATATATATATATATATATATATATATATATTCTCACACACCTCATTTTCTTTATCCATTTATCTGTTGAAAGGCATCTAGGTTATTTCCATAGTTTAGCTATTATGAGTTGATCTGCTGTAAATATTGTTGTGGCTGTGTCGTTGTAATATGCTGATTTTATGTCCTTTGAGTATAAACTGAGTAGTGGGATAGCTGTGCCAAATGTTGTTTTCATTCCACGTTTTCTGAGGAATCTCCATACTGCTTTCCATAATGGTTACACCAATTTGCAGTCCCACAAGCAATTTGTGCATGCACTCTTTTCCCCACATCCTCGCCAACATTTATAACTGATAATTGTCTTCTTGAAAATCACCTTTGTTATTGGGGTGGGATGAAATCTTAGAGAAGTTTTTGATTTGCTTTCCTCTAATTGCCACGTATGTTGAACGTTTTTTCTTGTATTTTTTGGTCAATTTGATTGCTTCATCAGTGAACCCTCTACCAGGTTCTTGGGGCTTCTCAGCTCGGTCTGTCTTTGGGCAACCTGCCTCTCCAGATCCTCCCTGGATTCTGCCACTTTTTCTGAGGACATCTAGCTTCTACTCCAGGTGACAGTCCTGTAGATAAGCACCCACAATCCTCACAGCTCCTGCACAAGACCCCTTAAGAAGAAATCAAACCTCAGACTCCTTCCTTGTGCCGACCCAGTATGTGCCCTCCTGCCCAATTCTGAACTTGTTTTCCCAGCCGGATCACCGCAGCCTTCCTGATTTTCCTCAATGCACCAGGCTAATGGCTCTCTTCTTCTTAAAACCCCTTTATTTTGAACCAATTTTGGATGTGGAGAGAAATCACAGGAAGTGTACAGAGAGCCCAACACACCTTCCTCTGCCTCCAAGAGGCTGCTTTGTAAAGGGAGGTGAACAAAGGCCGCCTGGAGGAGGTGGCCTTTCAGCTGGGAGCCCAGTGATGAGAATGAGCCAACTACTCTATGTAGAGACACAGGGAGGAAGCAAGCAGTGCAAAGGACTTGTGGCTTCCTCTTTGTTCCTGGTGTGACTGGAAGAGGGTGTTGACATGGGGACTGTTTAGCAGGAGCATCAGAGCAGGCTCCTCATCAGAGGTAAGAGCCAGCATCCCCACCCAGGACAATATTTGAAAAAAATCAAATTACTGGCAAAAGATTTCACAGGAAAAGCTAGATTTATGACTTTGAAAATCTATTGAAGGGACAGAGAAGTGTTGGCCAGTACCTGGCCAAGGCAGGTGCCTATGTCTTGTACAGAGGGTCACAGCTCCCAGATGACCCAACTCTCTTGAGCCCTGCATCCAGCCTGCTGATGCCCTCAGCTGTGCCTGTGAAACCTGCTGCCCAGCAACTCTGAGTTACTACTTCTAGGATGAACCCCCTGGGGTGGTTGGAAACTACACCACAGAGGCCAGTGGAGTGTACAGGAAGGGCCAGGCTCCTGCCAGACTGCCTGGGATCAAGTCCAGGCCCTATTCCACACAGCTTTGTGACTCTGTAGGTTGCTTACCCTCTCTGAGCCTCAGTTTCCACATCAAATGGAGCGAGTAATAGTACCTGTGGTTGTTGGGAGGATTCTTCGGGTCCAGGTCTGGTACTGCACAGGGCTGCAGCAAAGTGTGACATGAAAATGGGGTGGAATTTGGAGCATTTCACCTTCAGGACATCCACATCAGGAGGCTCCCTGCTGGCATGGGTGTGTAAAAGTAACACAGGACACCTGTATTCACTGCACTTGCCAAACAGGCATCAGCAAGAAGCATGTACAGGGAAGGGGGTACATTCTCTCCCATCCCTTGTCAACATGCCTTTTGGTGGCCAGGGAGTGAGGCTTTGGGTCTTGTTCTGCCATCTCTGTGTGAGTGGCCTTTGGCAAGTGTTTCCCTTCTGGGCTCTTCCACCGCTGGCCCCAGGGGCCACCAGGAAGGGGTGGGCAAGGCTTCCAGGGCTGGACATCTCTGTACAGGGAAACTGGATATACAGATGTGAACAAGGTTAGGGTCTAAAAGGATTGCTTCCTGAGGCACAGACAGTCACTTAAACCTGGAACGTCTTGAGTAACCCACAGGTAGACAGCCCCCTCTTGCATTCCCACCCGTGGAGTAGCATGAGGCAAGGAGTGGGCAGATCCAGCAATGGCTCCATGGATATGATTTGACAGACACAATGTTGAGCACAAAGTGTCATCAGAGACAGCCACAGGGTAATGCTGTTTATATGAAACACAAAAGTCTAGAAACGAACATTTGGCAACATAAGGAGACACGATTATGTAACAAAAATTAAAGAAGTCCCCTGGGGTCAGCAGGGAGCACAATTATGAAGACCAATTCCCAGATTGGTGGTTGGAACCTCTGTCATCATTGTGTCCCACACAACTCCTGTTAATCTTAGGGATTGTGTAATAGATTTTAAAATGTTTTCTTTGAATGAAAATTTCCATAGCTAAAAAATAGGACTGTAAGTCACTGGACTGGATGATCTAGAATTTCCTTGCTGGACCTGAGCCTCTAGGATGTCCTGGTTGTCCTCAGAATCAGTCAGAAGAGGCTCAAGTCCTGCCTGAGTCCAGGCAGTTTCAGACAAGAGCCATGTCCCCTTGAGTGTCCATTTCCTGGACTGTAAAATGGGAAGAACTTTGTCACTGATCCCCCAGAGCTGGCATGAGGGTTTTGGAGGTGACGGTGCATGGATTGAGTTCAGCTTTAATTGGGCTATGTGCCATATATCAAAGGCTGCTGAGAGCAGCACAGTGAGGGCCAGGGTAGAGGGCAGGAAGAGGTGGGGTAACTAGGACATGGTCCTTCAAGAGAGGCCTTGCTTTGGTAACTCCTAGGGCTCTACACCCAGGAGCCAGCCATCTCAAGTTCAAGCCCTCAAGGACAAGCTGGTCTTGAAGCACAAGGGCTCAGAGCCTTCTCCTGTTCTGGTCATGTGCACAGCTGTCTTCCTTGGCTACAGGCTCACTCTGAACCATCAAGAGACCAAGGCTCACTTTGACCTCCAGTTGACTGCATTAGAACAACTCATCTCGAGACCTTTAACATCATCACGTTGGCAAAACCCTATTTCCAAATCAGGGCACATTTGTAGGAACGGGTGTTGGGACTTGGAAACCTCTCTTTTGGGGACTTCTGGGGCTTGAATGTATCCCCAGCATTCATGGGTTGGAAACTTGGTCCCCAATGTGACTATATTGAGCAAAGGAATCTTTGGGGTTAGGTGGCCATGAGGGCTCTTCCCTGAGGAATGGATTTATGTGATCTCACTGGGGTGAGCTCTTAAAAAAAGGAAGAGTTTGGTCTGGTCCTCTTGCCGCCATGCATGGGAGTACACTCTTGCCTTTCCATGTTCCCCATGAGGGATAGAGCAAGTAGGTCCTTGCCATTTGCCAGCATCTTCTTTGTGGACTTCCAGCCTCTAGAACCATAGGAAATAAATCTTCCTGCTTTGTAAGTCACCCGCCCTCAGGTATTCTGATACAGCAGCACAGACAAGATGAGACAGGGACATGCTTCCCCCCACTGCATGAGGCAAATCAAGTTAATGCCCCTTATGAATCACAGGTGTCTGTGTCCAGGCCACAACTCATACAGGTCCTGGGATTCTGCCTCCATCTCCCAGTCTGCTGTCCTCAGTGCTGTCCTCATCCTTAGGCTCTGGGCAGAAGGGACAGGCATGGAACCCATGTGAGTGAGAAAGCTGGGGTGAGCAGCAGGGAATGATGGGGTCTGTGGCATGCTTCATGGTGCAGGCTCTAGCTAAAGAGCAGTGACCAGGGCTGTCAATTTGTGGCTGCTTGTCAGGGCACTAATCCAGCTGACTCAAAGCTTCTTTTATTTTTACAGAAAAGACAGAAATATGAATATTGTGTGACCAATTTCATTTTTAGAAAACCACTGAATAGGTTAAAAAGAAAAAAAAAAGCAACAACAACCAAAAAAAAAAAAAAAAAAAAACTATGTGACTCAGATGGAGTCCCCAGATAGATTGCTTCTTAAACTTCTGGACAAAGTGTCCAGAGAAAAGTGGGATTGGTGGCCTGACTGTATTCCTGGGGTAATTCCCATGCACTGAGAGTCCAAGGAAAATGCAGTCTTCTGTTTAACAATGACAAAAATATTATTTTTAAAAGGAGAGAATATAAATCCTTTCCCTTCCTTCTGGGTCTCTCTCATCTGTCATAGAATTTCTGTTTGCTCTTTAATGATATACTGAAAAAGAAAAATTAAAACCTGAAATCATAGCATAAATTTTACCATTCATTTTAAGTGTAAAATATCAGCTTTCAATGCAAATGTCAGAGCTGTTAACTCTCGTGCATATGCCTCAGATTTACACTATTCCTGCTCATGCTCATGCCTGTGTAGGTATTTTGTTCCCACTGGAGCAACATAAGTGCTGCTCTGAACCGATTTGGCAATATTATTTGACTTCTCGAAATGTTCACATCCTTCCAGCACCTTCTCCACAGCTGGTCAATGAGCTGGGAAGGAGCGGGAGCAAAGGGCTCTGGGGTTCCCTGCCTCTGTACTTTTTGTATGTGACCATGTTCAGTAAAAGTGGTTGACTGATGCAGGAAGAAACATGGGTGGTAAAGGATGGGATGAGTTCCTTGGTTGTTGCAATTTTGTACAACATCTTTGCCTTTCTTCTGCATTTGGAGCAAGCTCTGGTTTGAGTGTACAGCAGAGCTTCTCAGAGCATTAGTTCCCCACTTGCTCATTGTAGATGCAGCACATTTTCTTATGCTCACTTTGAGACCAGCCAGCAAGCATGTTGCCCACTGCTCTTTTGCTGGTGGGCATGCTCCATTGTCCTAGCAGATGTCACTCCCAAGGAGCATGTTCAAATGTCAAAGCCTTTAGAATTCAGGGGTGGCAAGCCTAGGAGCAGAGTTTAGGCCCAGCACTGATCCTTCTGGGCAGGAAGCCCTGTGGGAATGCTCAGGCTGCAAGCACGGAGCTGGTGCTGTCACTGCCCCTGAGATCACTTTGAAGCATCACAGGAGTCCATCAGTGGGGGTTGGCTTGCTTTCAATCCTATGTTCATAATCTCCAACTTGTCTTTCAAATATTGTGCATCAAACTACAAAGGCACCACTTCCCCACAGGGTAGCTGCTAAAATGGTTTGTGGCCCCACAAATTTTCCTGATTTGTCTTCACAGCCCCAGAGGTGTTGAGAGAAGCACTAGTTGAAAAAAACAGGCCTGGACTTAGTATTAACAGGAGCAGGTGGAGATGATAGACTTTGTGTTGTTCCATACTTCAAACCTCCTTGTTCTTCTTATCAAAATAGTACCTTGGTGATGCTTTGGGAACCCCTCCCAAAGTTTCAGCTAAGGATAACTTCATCTCCAGGCTAATAGGGATGGACCATACTGCAGTTGAGCCAAACTGAGGAGACAATTCCCTGACCATAGTGATTGATTCAGGGATGGGCACATGACCAAGGCTGAGCCAATCAGAAGAATCCATTCATTGGCCATCTTGATAGTTTCAATGATGGGCAGATGATCAAGGCTGAGCCAATCAGAAGAAGTCATTTCCTGACCATAGAGATTGGCCCAGGGATTGGGCACATGGCCCTCAGAGCCAATGAGAAACCATGAGAGTTGTTTTCCCTGAGACTTTGGGGAACAGAAAGTTTTCTTTTGACTTCCAGTTAGATTTCAAGGAAGCAAAATGTGAGGCCTGAAGTTGTTGGTTCCAATCTTATGTGGAAGTTGAGAATAAAGTCAGCTTCATGGATGATAGTGAAGAATAATAGATGATGATGGATCTTAAAAATCACTTTATTCTTCACTAAAATCCACTTTCTGGTGTATATCTCTATCAGGACAGAGAGCAGCTTCATTTCCACACCCCTGTTCTGTGCTCCGATTTTTTTGCAGCCAGAACCTCCCCAGCCCTGCTCTCTTGCAACAGCCAATCCATTCTCCACCTATGCACTTTTGATTTTTCAAGAGCAGTACATAAGGTGAATATACATTAGGCATCTTTTTGAGGTCACACTCTTCTGCTCAGCACAATATTTGAAATTTATCTTTGTCATCCCTGATGTCCATCATTCGCTCCACATTATTGCCAGATAACCCACTCCATGAATGTACAGTTTCGTTTGCATGCATCCACCAAAGTCATTTGAGAAAATGCACCTTGTTTAAATGTAGAATCCATCCAAATCTGAAGCTTAGCCATCCTGTAAATTCTCCAACAGTATAACTGCCTTTCAATTCCAACTTTGTGTAGACTTACATGGTTTGAGTGTTCTGCACATTGAAGGAATCATTTTTTATTTCAGTAGTGGACTGATGAAGGAAGTCTCATCTGAATTAGTGAGAGGTCCAAAGCCAAGCAGCTGCCAGAGTGACATTCCTGTACATGCAGTTGCATAGTAATGAGCCACATTGCTGGGTTGCCTAGTGGAGTGGCCTTGACAGGTGGTAGGAAGTGACGACCCACTTGACACACAGGGAAATTGATTCTCAGGGGGATGAAGTGACTTGTCTTGAGGCATAAACTGGCAGCCTGGCTGCAGTCGAGGTATCTCCCTGCCTCCCCTGAGCTCAACTGTCTCCCCATCAGATGGTAGCAGAGCTGGCAGGATTGCTTAGTGAATTTATCTCTCTTATTTAAACAATCTCTGAGGTGTCCAAATTAGAATAAATATAAATGAAAATTAGTACAGGTCATCAAAATTTCCTGCTGTTTAACAGATGACAGTGCCTATAGGAGCTCATAATTATTGTCACTAAGAGGTCAATATAATCCATTTAATAATGCACATTCTACAACTGGGGCACCCCGGAAATCCTACATGTTGGCTCAGCAGTTATTCCCTGTTGTTTTCCTGTCTTTATTTCCTCCTTGCTAACAAAACAGTTTACCTTGAGAAGGAAATGTGCAGGGAGTTTAGTCTTTTAGTAGGGGCCTGATGATGAGTGTCAACATTCGACCAGACTCCGTGATGGCATATGATGGGTTCTCACTGTTGGCTGTGACTACTCTCACAGGCAAGGGTTCTCCACCTGTGGCTCAGCACCACCTAAGAAGACTTCTTGCTCAGATCCCACAGGGGTGGGTGTGCATGTCTCGCAGGCCAGGGTCCTCCATGTGGGGATCAGGGACCCAGGCTGCTTCCCATAGGTGGCTCCGCTATACTCTAGAGCTTCCATATCTGCCATTTGTCCCCAGTCACAGGAGGCAGCTATTGATTCTGGCTTTCAGGTGATATGTGACAGTTGGGCTCATAGTTCATTGGCCAGAAGCAATCCTATGGACACACCTGGGTACAGGACAGGCTGGAAAGGTCCCTGGCTGAGGAGCTATGGGCAGTGCGCTGCAGGGCAGGGGGTTGTGTGTTTTTAAATCCTGACACATGGCCATCTCCCCCACCGACGTGACACCTCACCCTCTTTGTTCTACACTCAGCATCCAGTATTCTGTACAAGATGTCTGTGCCTTGGGGTTCATGCAGACCCTGCCTACTCACCTTCAGCCAAACCTAGAGATGGTGGTGCTGGAAGATGTTCAAAGACAGATGGGAGCCTTCCATTGCACCATAGCTTTGATCTCCCTCCCCAAAGCCTTCAGTTTTCTGTGCTTCTAGAACAAGATGTGCTACTCTACTACCTTAAGCACTTGAGTTAAAAATGTAGCTATAAGTTAAAAATGTAGATGAGGATTAGCTTATTTATCTGCCTTTGTTTTTTATTTTTTATTTTGGATAATATTTATCTATAAGTAGTGGAACCTTTGGCCATAATAGCTCAGCCAAGCAGGATTTTTTTTTTAAATTTTATTGTCTCATGCTGTGGTTAGCTCTTCTGACTTCCTGCATTGTGTTCTTAGCATGTCATTAATTCTGGTCCTCATGGTCACACCATGGCTGCTTTACCTTCATCTGTCTCAGGATGGAGAATTAGCATCCACACTTGGACACCTCATATTCTACTAGAGGGATATTTTAAGTGTCCTTAAGGAATAATTTATCTATTTTTTGAAAGGATACTGGGAATAAATATCAACTATCTTTCCTTTTGCTTAGGATGTAGGCATTGGGAGGGATTCTGCCTGGAGAGGGGGTTGCATCTACAGGAAGTAGACAGTGACCTTGCTGTCAGCACCAATTCCCACTCCTCACATCACGGTATTTTCCCAGAGCGAGTCAGGAGCCCCTCTGGGTGCCAGCGGCAGAGCAGCCTCTGGACTCTGCAGCACACACCGTGTTCCAGCTGAAAGTGGCCTCTACTGCTTGCCCCCTGCTTCCTCTCTTGCACATGTTTGTTGAAATACTGACTGGTCTGAGCTCTCCCTCAGAAGTTTTGCTCCTGGGTCTCCCTCTTGCTGTGTCTCTGTGCTTTCAGGGGGACCCCTGTGGTCACCCTGCAGCTTATGCTGAGCTCCTCCTGTTTTTTTTTTTTTTTTTAATAGAGGAGACATGGAGCTATGTCTCTGGATGAAAAAGAGAAACATCTGCTCCTTCTAGGAAACTCAAAGATACCTGATGGGGAGCCTGCGGCTGGGAGTCAAGGGGTGCCATCAAGAAGGAGGATGTGCTTCTAGATGACACTTGTGGAGTAGGGGGGCATCAGCATCTCAGGTTGGCTGTTGAGCATGTCTCAGGACAGGCTCAGGGCTTCATCAATGGCCTCAAATTAAGGTATCATGTTCTGCCGCAGCCTGGATTAAGAGCAAAACAAGACACCTGCAGCCATCATTTTTGGCTTTCCATAGAAGCTTTCAGATGCAATTTGTGTTGCTTTTAGCTTGAGTTATAGGGGAACAGGAGTGTAAACCCAGCCTGTTATTGCAGGTGAAATATAGGTTTTGGTGACAGTAAAAAGAGAAGGTGCAGTCTTAAACATCTTGTAAACCAATTTTCAAGAGGTGTTAAACTCCTGTGTAGAATATAAACAAATAAATCAGTCCCTGAAGAAAACAGAGCATGGTGAGTTTCACAGTTATTTTAATTTCTTTCCCATATCTGTAAGTAAATCAGAGTTTAAGTTTGTCCTTGGACTTTCCTTAAATTTTTGAGAAGTTAAAATGGGAACCTTATGTCCAGCTCTGGTGGGCTGATGATGTGGTTACACATTGAAAAGAGAAACACGTGTGATCAATACCAAAATTCTTTCCCTTTGTGGTTTCTTAGATACCCTAAAGTAAGTACATATGCATTTAAAATACATACACATACACATTAGTTAAAATTTTCCCCAAGTGAGATCATATGTGATTCTATTAGTCTGTTTTCTGTTACTATAGTAGAGTACCTGAGACTGGGTGATTTATAAAGAATGGATGTCATTTTGGCCCATAGTTCTGAGAGCATAGCATGGTGCTGACACCTGCTTATCTTCTGGTGCGGACCTCCTGCTGCTGTAATTCATGGCAGACCATGGAAGGGCAAGTGTGTGCACCAGGTGAAGAAAAGGACACTCAGCTCCTGCTTCCCTTAGGGAAGGTGGGAACCATTGTTGAGGCTCCCCCACAACCTAAGAAACTCCCAGGAGGCTCCACTGCCCAACACTGCCTTGTGAGGGAGGTAAGGTTCCCCATAGGAACTTCTGGGGGACACACTCAAGCTGTCGTGATGACCAGTTATAACTTGTTTTTTATATTTCATGACACATTGTGGACATCCCTCATGAGTAATAGTGTTTTTATATATAAGTATATTCACATAACTACTTCCTGTGCCCATTGCTGTCTGCATGCCCCTGTAACAATATCAGGCCTCCTCTTGGTCAGGTTTCAGTCAGGTTACAGTGATGTATGGTGGCACTAGCGGGTACATATTATCCCCTGGAGGAGGAGGTACATAGCATCCCCTGGAGGAGGAGGGCAAGTGAGAGGACACATTGATGGGTTGTTTATGTAGGCCAATACTCTTCTCAGTGCTTCATATATATTAACTCATAGATACTTACTGCAGCCAGGGAAGTAAGAACTGCATTTATATCTTACTTTATATGAGGACATCTGTAGAACAGAGAGGTTAATCCCTTTTGCAGGTTGCTCAGTAAGGATATGGCTGAGCTGGGGTTCAAGCCCCAGCATAGGCTCCAGCACATACTGTAGTTTGCTCACAGTTCTAGCTGAGGCAACAAATGGCCCAATATTCAGAAGGAGAGATTTCTAGTAGTGGAAATGTTAAGCCAAAGCTTTTCACTCCTCTCAGTGATTCTGGATGTATCTCAGCTTCTGAGTTGTGTCACCCATGGAAGGGAGAGAAGCACGAGCCGCCAAGTCCTGAAACTGGGTGGGCCCCATGTGGGTGTTGGATGTGGAGGGTGCTCTGTTCACTGAGGCCATGAAGATGACCCCATACTTGAGTGTGGGACTCTCTCTGTGAGATCGAGATCCGGAGGAATAAAGTTTGCCCTTTGGGGAGGCAGCTGTGTGCCTCAGGGTCATGGGATCAATGGCCATCTGGGTTCCTTCCCACTCCACGTGGTTTTGGGGATGGTCCTGATGAACAAATTTTATGGAATTATAGGACTTTCCTGATGGCTGGCTGGTGACTTACTGGGTGGCAGGCAGAGACTCCATCGGGTCATCTCCTCATATAGCAGAACAGGGTCTCCCTCTTGGTTTGCTGTCTTCCTTCACAGTGGTTGAAGGTCGAGTTGCCGTGAATAGCATGCAAAGGTTCTCCTTGCTGCATGCCTTCCTTACCTCCAGCTTGCACATCACCAATGCTAAGGCGTACTCCATCCTTGATGAGTCCAAGCAGGACCTCAGGTGCAACTACAGGCTGAAGGCCGAGTTGGAGACCTTCTTCATCCACAGAGCCTGGAGCCTGCCTTCAGCTCCAACCTGGACCTGGAGCCCAAGGAGGAGATCCTGGTCCTGCTGGGGTGCACAGCCATGGAGCTCTTCTTCGGCTTTCATGTAGCTGATGAAGTGGGCCAGCATCCTCTGGAGGAGGAGGGCAAGTGGGAGGACAAGATCCCCTTGGGGCAGGACAGCCTCACACAGGCACCCTCCACATGGGAGTGCATCTGCATCGTGGTGATCTACCTAACCTATGATGAACTGCTATGGTCCCTGTTGAGCCTGGACGAGTACATGGTCCTCTCTGTCCCGCTTAACCTCACCTGTGAAGGGGATACAACCACTTTTATGGTCTCTCTGACCAGCAGCTCCATGACAGACCACTTCACTCTCCAGTAAGAGGCTTTGCCAGGTCAGGTGGAGCGGCAGTTAATTCTTAGAAACTCCAAGTTATGGGCTGCTAGATGGCATTGGTCATTGGCTGGACCTTGTCAAAGATAAACACAGCCAGGCATTAAAGTGGCCAGGACATCTCTTATCCAGAGGGAGAGAGCTGAGGCCCCCACATGTGTGCAGAGGCAGGCAGGTCATTGGGAAGGGAGCATGACAGAGGGGAGCACAGGAATTGAGAGGCAGAGAGGTGACCCAGCACCAACTGTTGGAGGCATGGACTCAGTACCACCTCTGACTGCCTGCAATAGCTGTGACCTAAGTTAATGATCTGTCCTCCCTTGGAGTCTAGAAGATAGAGCTTGTCCTTTCTGATGGTTTCGTTTTGAGGGATCCTTATGCCTTTCTCTGAGTTGTCAGTGGCAGCTACGTACTGTTTCAGGCCCTCATTAGAAAATGCTCCAAGAAAGAGGGTTCATGGGCCAGTATCCACAAGTACTTGGCTAAACAAGGAGCAGACCTTCCCGGCCAGGACAGGCCTGTGGGCAGCACTCCAGGGACCTGTGGGGTCCACTACTGCTGTGTGTGCTGACCTGTCCTTGGCAAAGAACTCTGCAGTTCTCCATATGTGGGGAATAGCCCCTCAGGAACAGGAGGAGAGAGCCAGGAGACAGGCCAGGAAGAGAGCTTCTGGAAGGTGTTGGGTGGGAGGTGGCACTGTGGGCCACACCAACCCTGGTGACCTCTTGATTCTATTGATGCAGCGTAAAAGCAGCCACACGGAGTGAGTGCCACTGGTCTCAATCAACCATCATTTACAAATGCGTGTGGAGGGCTGAATCTGGCTGAGCTCTCTTCAGCCTCCACAGTGTCCCTGGAGAGCTCTTAGTGAGCTGCCACCTCTACCAGCAAGGAGAGGGCACATGCTCTTTCCTCTGCAGGTGTGAAGACCTAGCATCTGGGCACCATCGGCTCTTGCTGGATGCCATGCACCATCTAGCTCATGCAGTCCTTGCCCGTCCATCTTATTCCACACCACATTGCCCGCGTGGCTCCTGTGGGTGTTTGGATCTAGAAGCCCTGACATGGTTGGAATAAAGGGGTACAACACTGGAAGGAGGACTAGGTGCTGGCCAACAAGAACAGCACCTGCAGTCACTTACTGTGTGTGGGGAGGAGAGTCTGAGTGACAGGGGGCAGTGCAAGAGTGAGCTTAAGCCTGGGTTGGCTGATTCACGCAAACTCCCAACAAGCCTGGCCCTCACTGTGTTCAGTGAGTGTCCTCTGGTGTTCAGGCCTCTGTGCTTTAACTGTGTTCTTCAAGCTGCTGTGTGTCTTGTGCTCAGTCCTGGGTTGGGCCTTCACCTGCATCTCTCTGTGTGATCACAGCCACCAGCAAGGTGTCACTCCTGTTCTTTCTATTGGTGTGGAAACCGAGGCTGGGAGGTTGAGTCCCTAACCAAGGTCACACAATAGGAGGGGCCAAGGCTGGTGTCTGGGCCTATGTATGCAAGTAAAGAGGCCTTGTTTTACACTCCTGGTGGACTTTTCTGGAAGAGGTCTGTGCTGCACCATGAAAGCACCTCAATGTTTTATTTTGTTTTATATAACAGCCAGAGAAAAACCTCACTGAGATGCTGAAAATAAATGAAGCAAACAGGGCTCTCTTTAGAGCTGGCCATGGTAAAAAGTTGCCACCATCTCTGTGCTTGGTAGACACTCCAAGGAGGCAGAGATGTGGGGAGTTCATATGGGACAGAAGAGGAAGGCAGCCCCATGTGCCCAGATGGAGGCTCAGGGCTGTGAGGTGGAGGCAGGTCAGGGTAAGTGATGAGCTTGGGGAGCATCTATGGCTTCCCCTGTCTGGGGGAGTGGAAGCAGAGGCATAAAGCCAGAAAGGGCTGGGAGCTCTTTCCATGTTTTGGCCACCTTGGCTGATTGCCAGAGGGGCCAAATTTGAGTCCTGGATGGAACACTGTATGGTGATCAGTTATTCTGTTGCCATGTGGCACGTGGCTGTTGTACCTGCTGTATGCCTCCTCTCAGAATGTTTCCAGGCCCAGGGAAGGTGCTTATCTTCCAACCTAGGTGACTGTCTGTCTGAATCATGTCCTTTAATAGGATGTGACACACTGCATTGGGCTCCAGTGAGGCCTGGATCCAAACGTGGCTGTGCATGGGATTTGCTAAGGTCTCCTCTCAATGCTGTGGATATCAGGCAGGAGACTGTGGGAGCCGTGCTCATGCCTCCTGTCGCATTTCCAACTGAGTGCTGCACAGGGCCAGGGTGAACAGAAGTGACCTTTGTTCTTCTCCAGCAATGAGGTAGTGTTTGGAAACAGGTGTATCTTGGTCTCACCAAGCCTTGAAAAGCCAAAAGCCTGTTGGCAGAGTCCTGAGGGCCCAGAGTGGAAGCAGACAGAGCTGAGGGCAGCATGAGGCTGGAGTTGGGGTCTGTCTTTGTGACACACCAAGAGAGTTTGAAATGATGTGGCCCTCACCCCCCAAATGCAATATCTCCTGGACCAAGAGAGATCCCAGGGAAATATATCCCTGGTTTGTGAAACAGCATTTCCTTGGTTCATAAAGAGAACATGCTGGGCTGATTTTACAAGCTATAGGTAGTGAATTCCAGTGGTTAAGACATGGACTCTGAATCACAGGGTCAAATCCTGGTGCTGCCACAAATAGGCTGTGTGACTGGCAAAAGTTACTTTTTCTCTGTGGCATGGTTTCCCCACCTATAAATGAGGACAATTTATTTCAACACATGCATGTAGTATGCAATCAAGTGAGGGTAACTGGCAGATCCACCATCTCAAACATTTATTCTTTGTGTTGACAACATTCAAAATCCTTCCTTTTAGCTATTTTGAAATATATAGTTGTCAATCACCCATTGTGCTCTGTAGAACATTAAAAGTTCCTCATACTCTCCAGTGGCACCTGGCACCCATCAGCGTCCTCTCTCCACCCGACTCCTTCCCTCCCAGATCTGCTTCTATAAAGATCTACTCTTTTAGGTGCCATGTGTGTATGAGAATGTGCTGTATTTGTTTTTCTTGCCTGGCTCATGTCATTTAAACTAAGGTCCTCAAGGTCATCTATGTTGCTACAAATGATAGAATTTATGGCTCAAAAATATTCCATCATATATAGCCACCACATTTTCTTTTTCCACTTATGCCGATTCCATATTTGGCTATTGTGAAAAATGAAAAAAACAAATAGCCACCTGTTTGATGATTGACCCTCAAGTGGCACCAGAATTCCAGGTTTTAATCATCTTCTTCCCAGATAAAACACAGGTTTTCCTTAAGTAAACTGTGCCTAGACACAGGCACTCTGGAAGCTGCACTGGAACCTAGATCAAGCCTAGAGCTCAGAGCTAGGGTTTCAAAAGAGCCTAGAGAGGAAGGCAGGTGAATGTTCCCCAGAGAGACAGAACTGCACAGCACACCTGCTGCCTTTGGCTGGGTGTTTCTGAGCAGTGCTCGTGATGCCCACCTTGTTTACCCTGCCAGATGTGTTGGGTCTGTGTGCAGTCTGGAGTTGCTAGGGGTGTGCTGGCTTCCAAAGATCTAGGATGTTGTGTGTTAAGGGGGTCTTCCATCTATACTAATGGTGCTATCTGAGGTGGTGGTTTTGGAAATTCAGTGTACATAGATCATGGCACTGGTTGATAACTTGGGGACACCCAGGCTATGTTAAGCCACACTTGGTTTATTATTGCTTTAACCCTTGCAGTCCCTGAAGGAGGCCGGGGTCATTGTGTCCAGGCATGTTTTGTAGATGCAGAGACCCCGCCATTGCTCTCTGCCCTGGGTAGTCACATGCACCTGGCATAGTCGAGGGTGGAGGTGCCACGAGTGTGCCTGGCCCTCATCTGCTGCACTGTCACAGCTGACCTGGCAGCAGTTGCAGGACCACCTTGTGCCTTGCTCTGGGCAGCGCATCTGGGCTTGAAGGGGTTCAGGTCCCCGCTGCCTCCCACTGCACTGCCCTCCAACTCTCCCCATAGCTCCCACCCTGTGCTCCCTGAAATCTGGTCCACTGGTTTTATTTCACATATTTGGAATATTGATCTGAAAAAAGAAACTCTGAGGAGAGTCATTTATGTCACGGATGACAGTCCTCACCATGATAACACCACACTGGGCCAACCACTTCCCAACTTGTGTGCAGGGCCATAATAGCAGTGTTTACCATGTGCCACACTGTTCAGTGTCCTCCAAGGTCCATCCTTCCCCAGGCTGTCCAGTGGCCTCCAGGAGCCATCTATCTCTACACTGTTCAATGGCCTCCAGGGGCTGTCCTTCTCATGTATAGGAAAATCACCCATCCTGGTGGAAAAAATTGCCACCTTCTCTTCCCCCCCACCAGCCAACACCTTTGACTTTCCCCATCTGTGGTTCCCACTGTCTCTGGTAACACACATGGGCGATCACATCACGTGTGTCCTCTGTCATCATCTTATTTGCCAATGACATTTAAAGTTAACATTACATAAAAGTGATTCAGTGAATATTTTCCTTATAAAAGAAAAACTAGAGTGCAGCATAGACAGAGCCCACACTCCTGCAGCCCCCACCCACTGAGCCACAGGTAACTCACTTGCAGCTGGTGTTCACCTCATGCTTGGTGCTGCTGTGTGTAGACTCATCATTGTGCCTCTGCCTGAGCCTTGGGCACCTCCCTGAGGATTGTCCCCACTCTCAGCTGCTGCTGCCCTCTGGTGCAAGCTGTCTCCTTATTCCTGGCTCGTGGGCATAAGGTTTAATCCAGTTTTCTACTGGCCCTTTGAATGGCACTGCAGGCCATGTCCTCAACTTGGACAATGTAAGTATCTGTATGGGTAAGAGGCCAGTGCCCAGGGCCTGGGGCCTGGCTGCCATGACTCTGCCATGGCTCAGACGAGGTCCTCCAGCTCCTCACACCTTAGGTTCCTCTGTGTAAGGTGAGCTGGCAGACCCCTCCTCTCAGGTTGTTCCAGAATGGACTGAATACATGCAGGTGTGGGGAGGGGCCATCCCTCGATCAGCGCTCACTTGTGATAGCCACGGTGGCTGCTTCTTGCTTGTTTTGTTATTGCTGTGCCCCTGACACGGAGCTTGGGGGCTGACATTTAGAATCTCCACCTCCTGTGTGCGGTTGCTCTTTTCCAGTGAGGAGGTCCATGGAATATGGTAGAGTAGAGTGTGGTGGTGGTGGAGTCCCTACTCAAGACCTCTGGATTCCAAGCTGGAAGCAGGTCTGATTTTATTTTGCAGTAAATGTATATATATATATATATATATATATATATATATATATATACACACACACACATACATATTGAGGCAATAGCTCAAAAGATTACAAGCAGCCCCCAATGCAATTTCTGCTAACTATGCTGGCATCAACCAATCAAAGAGTGGGTCATAGAGCAAGCACAAGGAGTGCAATGTATGGCCTCATGCCCGGGGCTGTTCCTATGTGGTAAGTTGTCTGCTGCTCAGATGTACTTAATGTATGCCATGTATGCAGTACTCCAAGCACCCTTCTCCCATTTCTTGCTTAGAGATATAGACTTCTAGGTGCATCTTGAAGTTTTATATAATAACTGAAGCCACATAAAGAATGAGATTTTCTCAGTAAAAATCATGAGAAGAATAGAGAGCTTATGAACCAGTCCTGAAGGACTCCTGCATTGAACAGTTTCAGAAATGATCTGTCCTCAAAACCATGGCAGAGAAGTGGCAGAGAACCAGGAGAGAATGACCTCGCACAACCAGGAGAAGGAGAATCAATCCAGGAGGCAGCAGGCTGCACGCTGCAGAGGGAGCAGGCCAGGGCATGAGTTGTCCTGGGTGTGTTGTCCAGGGATGCTGTGAGTGACTTGGATAAGGTGTTTTGATGGACTCTGGAGAAAAAGCTGGATTGGAAGGGCTTAAACATAAATGATCTGAGAGTCAATTCTTATAGGGATCAAGGTCAGCTGCATGTAGTAGTAACCCAAGAAAACATGGACATCACTAAGAAAGAGGTATAATTAAGGCCAGACTTGCCACAGGAAGGTGTTAGTCTGGTGGATGGAGGATGTCTGAGCATCAAGGATTTTACATCTCCTGGCCTTTTCCTCATTGTTACATGCCGCAGTCTGGCTGGGCACAAATAACCGAGCCACCACAAAGCCTTGTAGGTTCAAACAACAATTCTTTATTCCCCAACTCTCACCAGCACTGCACACACACTACTGGGGAACACACTCCTTCCACCGGGCTCTGGCTGCCCAATCTCCCTGAACCCCCGCAAGAACTGCACGGGAACTCCAAAGTCGAAGGCACCCGAGGCAGATTCCCAGAGCCTCCCTATTCTTGGAGCAGGGTCCATATACAACTCAATCAATCCAGCATCACAGCAATTATATACAGCTTAACTCAAATCATCATCTCAATGGTTCACTGAAGTCACCTTTCAACCATTCCCTCTGGCAATATGCTAGGTGTCATTCTGACTTGGCTGTGGCTCTCAACATCTCCCCGCTTCTGTTTAATTAAACAACAGCATGTGGCTTAGGGACTGTGCCTGTCTTAGGTTGTCCAATACTATATATGTCCTTACCCATCATCAGATGAGCTGTCCTTAAGGCGTCAGCCTCCTGTTTTAGGTTGGTACCATTGCAATTGGATCTTACCCATCATTGACTATTGGTCCAGCATACAGCCATACTTGTGGATAGGCCTTTGCACCAGTAGGGTGTGAGGTTCTTTGCCACACCTCTGTTGACCCCAAATTTGGCCTTTGCACCAGTGGGAGAGTGAGGTTCTTTGCCTCACCTCTGTTGGCCCCCAAATTTGGCCTTGGTGCCAGTGGGGGGTGAGGTTCTTTGCCTCTCCTCTGTTGGCCCCCAAATTTTAGAGCATCACAAGCAGAAGGGAGGAGGATGCAAAATGCCACAACACCAAGCCAAATGACAGTCCCTTTTGGAAAAATTTTACCACCAATGACATCATCAACAATGATACACCAGCACTACCACAATTCGCTGCACCAACAGAAAGATAGTTCACAATGCATACAAGTGATACATAGTCCAGGCAAGTTCTGCAAGCAGTTCAAAGCAGAGGAATCTATTAATGTGTCCATTTCCTCCCAAAGTAAATTGACTCCTTGATCAAGCATCAACTTGTTGAGTTACATTATTCATTGATGCATCAGTTTATACAGTTTGTTGTGATAGCTATCATGGAAGATGTAGTTTGGTTTTATCTTTGTCTTCACCAGCACTGGGATGAAGATAGGAATTCTGGCAATGATGGCTAAAAAGAAAATAATGTAACATTCCAGCAGGCACTAAAAGAAAGCAATTTTCTAAACACTTTACATTATCCTGAACAGAATTATTAAATATAATGAAAAGGAAAGGTGAAAGTAAACAAACAGGTCTGTTAACCTCCTTTTTTTTCACGTATTAAAACAATCTTCAACAGCTGTTTACCCAATTTAAATTAAACCATTTAAATCACGTGAATAAAAAAATATTTGGATCCGTTTTTTTCATGAGTGCTGCTCATATATGATATATGAAATATGCACATACAGACAATACAACACATCTTCCCTGTGATCTGGGGATGTGACCTTGACTCCTAAGGCTGTCTGGACTTGGGGTGTCTAAGCATTGGTTGTCCGAAGGTTAATTTGGGGGACTCATTAACCAGCAAAGCATTTGTAGCCTTGCTCTTAAATAAGCCAGCCACTCCTGGGCCACTGGGATCTAATTGTTTGAAGAAGTAGGCTACTAGCTGTGAGATGAATTCCAATTTTGGGGTTAGAACCCTAAAGCAAAACCCAGCCTTTTGTGTATCTACTTGTGAAAGGATTGGGTAAGTCACAGAAGGCCCAAAGCAGGGCACACCCCAGCTCGAACATTAACTCCTCAAAGACACTTCAGCGTCTGGTAGTCAGTGGCAGGCTCTTTCCCTCTCCATTTATATTCAGGTTTCCTCTAAACATTTTGGTGTTCCATAATTAGGAATCTGTAGCAGGGCAGTCCTACCTGAACTTGGCTTCTGGATAATGAGGTGTTTGCCCCTGCTTTTATCACTAGGTTCCTTCCTAACAGAGGTGAATCAGGAAGAATTTTTCCTCTTGTATTATTTGAAAGAGTTTGTCAAAGTTTGCTGTCAGTTCTTTAAATATTTCGTGGTTTTGCTGTGATTCCTGGGCGTGAGCTTTTCTTTGTGTGATTACCAATGTTACCTGAGCTTGTTACTGGTCTGTACAGGTTTTAGGTTCCTCCCTGAGTCAGCTGGAGTCATTTTTTCTCTTTTTAGAAACTTGTCCATTTTCCTGTAGGCTTTTTGATTTGTTAGCAAACAACCATTCATGGTGTTCATTTGTAGCCATTTTTCTTTTTTTAAATGTAGTAAGAATGTCTCCTCTTTCATTCTTGGTTTTAGTTATTTGGGTCTTCTTTTTCATTTTTCCTTTGTCAATTGAACTAAATAGCTACTTTCTCTTTCCTTTTCTTTCTTTTTTTAACTTGTCAAAGGAACTTTATTTTTATTTATTTATTTATATGTAGTTCTGAGAAGTGAACCCAGGGCCTTACACATGCTAGGCATGTGCTCTATCACTGAGACATAACCCCAGCCCACCTAGATGTCTGTTCTTTTTTTTTTAATGTACCAATTCTTTTATGTGTATATTTCCTCTAATTTTTTTCTATGAGCAATTTCATTAGTTCAGATATAATGTTTTTAATTGCTATTTCTTCCTAATACCTTGATAATTTTACTAATAAAAATGTCCATTCTTATCAGAATCGATCTTGCATCCTGTTGATAGCTGCTGTAGCTTTCATAGAGTGGTGTGGACAGAGCTTTTTCCTTTTTCTCTCAACCTAGTGCATCTCTGAACATAAAGTGCCTCTCCTGCAAGCATCATATAGTGGGACCTGTTTCTGTCATGTCTGATGATCTCTGTCTCTGTTGAACTATCAAACCAACCCACATGAACGTTCTATTGATATATTGATTACATCTTCCATACACTTTTCACATCCTATTTTCCTGTTGTTTTGGTTTCACTTTCACTTTTACCATTTTGTTTTGCACTAGCTGATTATTTTCTAATGTAATATTTTAATTCTTTTAATGATTTTTTTTACTATTTTGGGGGTAAATTTCTTAGTAGTTGCTACAGTGTTTTCATACACATCTTACCATATCAACTTAGATATCTGTAAGAAATAATTCCTATGAGATACAGAAGGAGGCCTGACGCTGTAGCTCACTCCCGTAATCCAGATATTCAAGAGGCACAGAAGGATTACATCCATATAACTCTTATCCATCTTTGTGATATTATTATTGTGCATATAAAATATATCATAGCATATTATAATAATGCATTGTTATAAACATGTAATTTTATGAAGCTTATAGTAGGAGATTAGGTCCATAATTACATAATTTTTAAGTTAACTTCCTTACTTACCATCCTGGCTTGCTCATTTGGTTTGTTTCTGTGGCTCCAGTCTTTGGTGTCAGACTCCCACTCAATGCAGCTGTGCTCCCTTCTACCCCCTTTTTTTCCTGCTATTGTTCAATGTATTGCATTTTACATGGTTTGGACCCAACAGTACAATTGTATACATACTACTCAAGATAATTGCTTTTAAAATCAGTTTAAGAAAGGAAAACAAATATGCATTTATACTTTTATAATTAGGCAATTACTTTTTATAGAATTTTTAATGTGGGTTCAAAGTACTGTATAGATAACTTGCTCTAAGCTTGAAGAAATTTCAGGAATGTAATTGTTTTGCCTTCATTTTTGAAAACAAATTTTGCTGCCTATACCACTCTTGATAGTCCCTTTTGAACCTTTTGGATGGTATTCTCTAACCTTCTGGTTCCATTATGTCTGATAAGTCAGGTGTTAATTTGAGTTTCCCTTGTATGTGATGAATAACTTTTCTTTTGATGTTTGTATTACATTCTCTTTGTCTTTTAAAATTCTTACTGTGATGTGTCCGAATGTGAGTCTCAGTATTTATCCTACTTTTCATGAAGTTTTTGGACCTATAATGATTTCATCAAGTCTGGAATGATTTTAGTCATTATTTTAAACCACTTTTCTGCTCCTTCTCCTCCTTCTAGAATTCCTGGTACATGTCAATTGGTGAGTTTGGTAGCCCACATTTCTCTAATGCTCTCTTCACTTTTCTTTGTTGTCTTTTCCTTTGTTCTTTGGGTTGTATAATCTCTATCAATCTCTCAGCTTGGCTGCTTCTTTCTCTCCACCTCATCTATACTTTTGATCTTCTCTAATTTTTTTTTATTTCAATTTTTGTGCTTTTTTTAATCTCTGTATTTTTTTTTCTAAAAAGTAATTTTGACTTCTGATATTTTCAGAAAATGTCCTTAGTTATTTTATGTCCATTTAACTATTAAGACATCATCAAATTACTATACTTTTATTATTTAAAATATACAATTATATATATATGTATATATATATATATATATATATATATATATATATATAACATGTAATATGTGTGATATGTTTATTATAACATGTAATATGTGTGATATGTTTATATATTATATAATATATTTTACATATTTTCAAATCTTTCCTACGATCAACATCTGAGTTCTCATAGGAAGTTTCTGGAACCTGCATTTACCCCCTGTGGATGGGTAACCCTTTTCTGTTTACTGTGGACTCTATGTCTGTGTCCTTCCATCAAATCCATGTGTTGAAGCCCTAACCTCCAATGTGATGATATTTGGAGGTGGGCCTCTGAGGCATAATTAGGTGTAGATGAGGTCATAAATGTGGGACCCTTATGATGGGATTCATGTCCTCCATCAGAGGAAGAGGACAGACCCTCTCCTCCCTCTGCATGCATTAAAGCCCAGCCCATTGAGGACAGTGTACACACAGTGGGAAGGGAGGGCTGTGCAGGCAAGGAAGGCTCTCTTCACTCTGCAGTCCCCAAGTCTGCCAACACTGAGGCCTCCAGCTTCTCACCCTCCAGAACTATTGGAAAAAATGTGGCTGAATTTACCCCATCTGTCATAATTTCTTGTAGCAGTATGAGCTAAGATGTGCTTCTTTATGTCTTGTGGTTTTTTTTTGTTGTTGTTGTTGTTGTTGTTGTTACTGAAAACTTGCTGTTTGGAGTGATATACTTGACTGAGCCATACGCCAGGCTTTTGTTATTATTGGCTTTATTTATTGTTATTTTTTGTTTATTTAGGGTCTGTAATTAGAGCCTCTCTCCCCTCCTGTGTAGAGTTCATGTTGCTCCTAAGAGGGCACAGCCTCGGTCATGCTCATAGCTTTCTGGTAGGACAATGGGGTCAGCAGTGCTCTTCCACTGCCTAGTTCTTGAAGTCTCTGCTAAGCTGTCTGAAATTCAAATTCTGGCCTTGAAAATCAATCTATAGATGTTGCTTCAGAGTTTCTTCAAGCATGGCCTGTGTGCCACTTCTGGTACATAACATGAGATTCGGTGGGACTTAAAACAAATAACCATCAGATTGTTGTTAATGTACCTCAGGAAATGATGCATTTAGTGCAAGGAGCCCATTCCTCATGGATGAATTCCTGCTGAGGGCCAAGCTGGGTGGGCAGAACTGAGCTATTACTGGTCATTCCCAAATTGAGTGACCTGGAGGAACAGGAACAGGTTGTATCTGTGAAAATTATGAACCTACAGCAAGGAATTCCTTCTGGGATTGTTGGAGAGATGGAGAGATTGAGGGTCACCAATAGAGTTCCTCCTGCTCCCATTTCAAAGTATTCAAAGCTCCACTGGGCTCTCTTTCTAAGAGGGAAATGAAAGTTGTTTATGATGCGAAGACGTGGCAGAGTCTGTGAACACACCACACAGCAACTGAACTTTGGGAGACTTGGCCTGAGAAGCCATTGGCTCAAGCCTACAGGAACTTAAATCTTCATTAATCTTGTTACATTACATTAATCTTGTTACATTTAGCCAGGTGCTAAAGCTGCACAGATGATTAAGGCCTGACCGTAGCCTCAATGGTCACGATTTAGAAATGTTCCTTTAAAGCTGTGTGCAAAGTGATATGGGGACTGGAGCGTGATGGCTGATAAGCAGTAGTGACTTTGTGGAACAGGTGATATTGAAGCTGTGTCTCAAGGGATGTGTAGCAGGCATGCAAGTCATTTATAGTAAGAATTCCTGTAATTTCACACCGGTGGCTACTCCACAGGCCAGCCAGAACCAGAGAATTGTAGCCAGGATTCAGCCAGCACTTCCCATGCTAGATTGACTCAGAGTCAATCACGGGGTGGATTCTGGTGATTGACTGGGCCATCAACACCTGCCCAAGCACCAGGCTTTCCTCTCTGACCCAGGTTGGGTTCTGGTTTCCTGGACCTCCTCAAAATCATTACCATGTGAGCATGGGTGTCCAGACTTCTCTTGACAACAGGAAATGTCTTGCCTCTTCCAGGTGTTCAGCATGGGCCTTTCTATGACCTGGAGTAAGTGGTGAGAGGCTACATTTCTCCTTTTCCTAAAATGTCAGAGATAAAAATTCTTAGCTTCTGATTTTTACAAGTTTACAATTAACACCATTTACAAATTTACACCATTCTTTTTGCAAAACTTTATTTTCTTTAAAAAAAGTTTCAGGGCCGGGGATGGCTCAAGTGGTAGCATGCTCACTTGGCATGCATGGGCCCCTTTGTTCGATCCTCAGCACCACATAAAAATAAAATAAAGATGTTGTGTCCACTGAAAACTAAAAAAAAAAAATATTAAAAATTTCTCTCTCTCTAAAAAAAGTTTCATTTAATTGTGGTAGTACACATCTGTAAACCCAGTGGCTTGGGAGACTGAGGCAGGAAGATCACAAGTTCAAAGTTGCCTCAGCAACTTAGAAGACCTTGTCTCAGAATAAAAAATAAAAAATAAAGGTCTGGGGATGTGGTTGAGCACTCCTGGGTTCAATCCCTAATAACTCCCCGCTACAAATAGTTTCAAAACAAGTTTGAAAAACACAAATAATTCTATTCTTTAGTATTCCTCTCCTTCTGAGACTATGCTAATCCTGCAAAATATTTGTCTTTTACATGACTGATTTATATACCCCTCTGAAGACTTAAGCTCGGAATCCCAACACCTGTGCATGTGGCCCATGGCACCTATGCTCCAGAAATACTCCACAGAAGCCCTGGGTCCTGGTCACAACTGTTCAGGATTCTGGCAGCACCATGTGCTGTGGGGCTCATCAGGTGGACACTCTGTCTTTCTAGGCATGTGAAGCACAGGACTCTTATATAAAACTGTAAGTGTTGGTGGTGAATTTTAAATGTTCCCTGTAAATGGATAAGTGCTTAAATGAAGACATCTAATAGATAAGCACAAGATAAGGTTTGCACCAAATCATAACCTTGGGCCTTGGTTGCTGGCATAGTCTTGATAACGGGCACCATTTTGGTAGTGCTTCTCTAAAAAGGTAAAATTGAACTTTGCTGAATGCAATTTGGGCAGGGATTTCTTTAGAAGAAAAGGACTAGCTTTTTTCTTCCTGTTTTTTCCTCTATAGAGGTGGTCCAGCATGAGGGATGAGGGACAGAGAGTCTCTTTGAGCAGGAGATGTCATGGGCATCTCAAATTAAGTTGAGCAGCAGTCCCTTGTTGTGTAGATGGACTGAATGTAGCCAGCAAGAGAGTTCACATGTGATTCCATCTAGGTAAAATTCTAGAGAATGCAGAGTAGTCTACAGTGGAGAAAGCTCACCAGCAGTTACATGGAGCCAGGAACTCAGGGAGTGATGGATGGAAAAGAGGCATTCAGGGCAACAAGAATGTTCTGAGTGTAGGATGGTTTCATAGATATACACAGCATCAAATTTAAACATATGCATCATATTAATTATAAATTAATTATAAATTATATCTCAGCAAGGTTGGTTAAAAGTACCCATGTGTGCATTTAGGTCTTGCCTCATCAGCCTAAGGTCCTCGAAAGTCAAGGCCACATCTTCCTTGTGTGAACTGCACCAAGGTTGCAAAGCATTGCACCCAGGAGGCCTCTGAAAAGAGACCAGTGTGAACCCACACACTTTGTCTCCCAGCTGTGATCACTGGAGAAGCACCTAAACTGGGCCTCAGTTTTCTCATCCATAACATTGGGACACATCACTTAATATACAGAATATTTGGAGAGTGTGATTGGTATTATTCTAAGTAAATCTTTGAAAATAATTGTTAGGTACTAAAAATACATGATAGCTATTTGGCAAAAATTCAAGGTAAAATAAATAGTTTGGGATCTATAGTACCTTAGAGTGCACTTTGCTAAACAGTAATACATACAAAGTGTTCATTTCAATTGAGTAGGGTTTTTTGGCTGTTTTGATATGAAATTTTAATATCTTCTGTGAATCATATGAGAAACTTACTACCTTATTCTGTAGTGTTCTTTACTTCTAACTTAGTGGCACAGTTCTTGGGTTGTAGAAGGTGTCACAAGGAAGAAGTTTAATGCACATCTCAGACTGATGGGCCAACAGTTTGGCAAACACAGAGCATGAGTAATACAGATGAATTTCCTGCTACTTTCCCAAATAGAAAATGAAGAAAATTATGTGTTCTCTGAACCACTGTGTATAGAGTACACACACCCATCTCATAGGCTTTAATCTCAATCCTAGAAATAGCCTGTTGTTTTAGATTATGGTTTTTTTTTTTAAATAAGAGACAATTCAGAAGTGTTAAGTGAATTGCTTGATGCTGCCCACTACCATGTGCCAGAGTCAGGATACAAACTCTGTCCTAATGGCAGGAGCCTCCTGACCTGTGCTACACTGCCCTTCCCTGCCCTGGTCTTTTCTGCAAGAGCTGAAAAAGAAGGCAGAGTGGCCATTCCCATGTACCTCCTCAGCTGGGGATGTGTGCATAGGACAGATGGCTCAAAGTTTTCACTGAAGTATGTTTACACCAATGACCACAAAATCTCTCTGAATGTTGCTTTTGGGGTTACAAATAATTTTTAGAAGGTATGAATTTACAGAGGCAGAATCCATGAGTAATAGGTCAACTCTATCTTGGTGAATTCATGAAGGGGGGAACTCTGGTTTTTGTGTATATGATATGGCCCCTGTATGTTATTACATACTCAAATGTTAGCACTCAGTATGATAAGCCTTATTGGAGCTGTTTTTGAATTACACAAGGATGGAGAACATACATATATAAATGGCATTTATATCTTATGAGAGATAAATGATAATAACATGCAGAATTGCTAAGGTCATTCACTCTGTTACATTTTTAGGTAATGAATGAATGAATTATTGTTCCATGTCATTATAGATCAATTTCCTGAAATACAGGGCAGGGTTAAGACTGCATGTGCTCTGAAAGGAGGCAGAGTCACTCCATTATGATTTCAATTCAAATATCAGAAATAAAACCTCATGTTTTCCAAAGATGATGTGTTCTTAGTACTGGGATGTGGTTCAGAGTCAACTGAAGTGGATTTAGTTGTGGGTGGGAAGCCGTTGACAAAGAAGAACCAGAATTTTCCATAAATGTCGGAGAGTTGAGGTCTGTACTCTAGAAAGTAGGATTGGGAAAGTCCCAGCAATAGGTGACAACTACTTGTACCAGGGAAAAGGTGAGGGCAGAATGGAAGTTTCTAGTGTGTACAGTGCAGCCTTGTGATTGGCAGGGAGCCTCATTCTCTGAAGATGGTCTGCGTGGCATGGACAGATTACATTATTTTTCTTGCTCCAGAGGAAAGGTTTTTCTTGAACTTCAACTTTCCCCAGAGCAGTGGCCCCATGGGTAGAGGGTTTCCTCTGTAATGGGACATCTGTTACCATTTATAAGTATCTAAATGAATGGCAGCCAGACAAACTTTGTGTCAGAATCATGGGATTTATAAGACCATGGCCCTCCATTCTATTTTTCTGCTCTAAATGGAAATTGTATTATGATTGCTCCCTTTACAATACTGGGCAAAATAATACAGATTCAAGTCCCTCAAACATGCCACCCAAAACCACAGATTTTCTTTGCTATTCATTTTTCCCTTTTATAAAATTAAAGCAGAGAAGATGGGAAAATATTTTTCCTCAAATTTGAAGAGTCAAAAGAGATGCCCTCTTCAGCTCAAACTGGGACTACGGGGCTGAGAGACACTTTAGTTACCACTATACACTATCATCTTTATTAAAAAGTTAATTTGTTTTAATTAGTTACACATGACAGTAGCACATATTGTTTATAACTTCTCATTCTTCTGCTTGTACATGATGTAGGGTAATACTAGTCATGTAATTATATATGCACCTAGGGTTATAAAGTCTGATTTATACTACTATCCTTCTTGCCCCTACACCTGCTCTCCTTTTTACTCACCCTGTATAATTCAAAGTACAACAATCATTCCTAGCCCCTTATTGAGAATTAGAATCCACATATCAGAGAAAACATTCAACCCGTTGTTTTGGGGAGATTGGCTTATTTTGCTTAGCAAGATATTCTCTAGTTCACTCAATTTATCAGGAAATACCATAATTTCATTCTTTGTTAAGCTGAGTAATATTCCATTATGTCTCTATACCACAATTTCTTTATCCATTAATCCATTTAAGGGCACCATATATTATTAAGATTTGTGCTATTATAAATATTGATGTGGCTGCATACTGTAGCATGCTGATCTTAAGTCCTTTGGGTATAAACTGCAGATTGGGATAGCTGGGTCAAATGGTGGTTCCATTCAAAGTTTTCTGAGGAATCTCCATACTGCTTTTCATAGTGGTTGCAACAATTTTCAGCCCCACCAGGAAAGTATGAGTGTACCTTTTCCCCACACCCTTGCCAACATTTATTGTTGCTTGTATTCTTGATAATGGCCAGCATCATCATTTAAAAACAGTATTATTTTAACTTTACAAATTCATGGGTACTGTGTGATAATCTGATGCTTATATATAGAATATACTGTTCAAATAAGGGTTGTTAACATTTTCACCTCAATCATTTAAAACTTTAAATTAACACAATAAGTATACATATTTATGTGCTGCAGTATAACATTTCAATACATGTGTACAGTGTGCATTTATCAAATCAGGACAATTGAATTTCTGTTCCTCTCATTTCTCATAATTGGGGTCTTTGAGCTCTTCTCTGATTAGACATAAAACCAATAGGTTATTGCAGAGAAGTTTCCCCTGACACTTCTGTAGAGTACCAGAACTTATTACTTCTATCTAAATCTGTTATGGTACACACTATCTAAACACCCACTGCTCACCCCCTCAACACTTCCCAGCCTCTAGTAATCACTGTTATACATTTAGATTGACTTTTAAAAAAACACACATATAAAAACATGGAGAATTTGACTTACTTTTCTGAATATAATATTCTCCAATTCCACCCATTTTGCTGTAAATGATAGACTGTCATTCTTTTTAAAAACAATTTAAATATTTATTTTTAGTTGTAGTTGGACACAATATCTTTATTTCATTTATTTACTTTTATGTGGCACTGAGGATTGAACGCAAGTTTTCACATACACGAGGCGAGTGCTCTACTGCTGAGTCACAAGTCCAGCCCTAGAATGTGATTCTTCTATGACTGAATAATATTTCATTATAAACAGCTGTGTGTATATAGCACAGTATCTTTATCTATTCCTCCACCAATGGGCATCTGGGTTTATTCCATATCAGCTATTGTGAACAGTGCAGCCATGAACATAGGTGGCAGTTATCTCATTTCCTTTGGAATTATACCCACAAGTGCATCATATAGTAGATCAACTTTTAGTTTCTTGATGAAGCTCCATCTGTTCTCCATATGGCAGTGTTAGTTTGCATTCCCATCAATAATGTATGAGAGTTCCCTCTCATTCATATCCCTGCCAGAATTTGTTTTATTTTTGGTAATAGTGATTCCATCTGGGGTAAGATAGTATATTTTAATTCTTATTGCCATTCTGGCTAAGTAAGTTGAGTGTTGTTTTTTCTTTTTCATTAATTTGTTGGCCATTTGAATTTATCCATTTAAAAACAGACCAATGGAACAGAAGAGAGTCAGAAATAACCCTGTGTACTTACAGGCAAATCATTCTCAAAAAAGATGCCAAAAACATGTGTTGGAGAAAGGAGAGTGTCTTGGATAAATAATGCTACAAAAACTGGATATTCACAAGGGGGAGATTTAAATTTGAACTCTATTTCTCACTATAAAAATCAGCTTGAAGACTGGGTTTGTAGCTCAATGGTAGAGCACTTCTATGGCCTGTGTGTGGCCCTGGTTTCCATCCCCAGTAACAAAAAACAACAATAACAACAAATAACAATGAGAACAGAATGGTTGAAAACTCAAATGTAAGACTCAAAACTCTGAAGTCACAAGAAGAAACCAGAAGAAATACCTTGTGACATTGGTATAGGCAATGACATTTTTTATAAGTCCTCAAAAGGACAAGGAATAAAAATAAAAAGAGATGAGTAGGATTAATCAAACTAAGAAGCTTCTGTACAGCAAATTTGCCATAGAGGGAAGAGACACGCTGCAAAATAGGAGAAATATTTTGTGTGACAAAGAGTTACTATGTGGAATATGTAGGAACTTAAAGTACTGAATAACAACAACCATATCAGTAACACCATCAACACAAATTACTTCACAAATAATCCACTGTGATACTGGGGAAGATTTGCTGCTCAGAAGAGCATATCCTGGAGAGAAGGGGACTTAGCTAGACCCAATTGCTCTCAGGCTACCTCTGTGCATTGCTTTGTGTACCAGGGTTACCCATTCAGGGTCACTGTGATTTCTGCTTATCTTCTAGTTAGTGACTTAAGTGAAACACTCTTACAGATTCCCTAAGATGATACTGATGTTGTGAAGTGGAAATGACAAAAGTTCTTCTCTGTGACTGGGATGAAGGTGAGAGTTTGGTTTCTATCTATGGTTAACTACTGCATCCACAAACATGGCTGGTAGGTAGTGGGAGGCCATAACTTCCTCCTCAGGGAGCACATTTATAATGGTACTGTTTTGCAGAGGAAGTTGTTAACTTGTCTCAAAAGTGTTGGAGATTTTCTCTGGGTTTTCTCTGGCATTTCTGATGTCACTCTTGATCCACTCACCTAATTATCCTTAGCAGGCAGGTGTGATTCTGGTTTGAGGCTTGGAGGAGAGGTTTGACCTGCAGCTCAAGATTCAGGTGAAGAGGAGAGAAAGAGAAGTGACAGGTTTCAGTTGGTGGCTTGTCAATCAGGCTGTTTGGAGGCATCACTGGTTGAGTTGTGAGCCTTGCCAGAGGTCCCAGCCTGACACAGTCTTTTAAGAAAATATCCCTGCCAATTTTAACCAAGACTGATTTTTGGACTTTTGACTTTGGGAACTTCAAGATAGTAAACTTATTTTAAGCTTTAAATGAAGTAGTCAGTGGGGCTGGGGTTTTGGCTCAGTGGTAGACCACTTGTCCAGCATGTGCAGGGCACTTGGTTTGATCCTCAGAACCACATTAAAATAAATAAAATAAAGCCATTGTGTCCAACTACAATTTTAAAAAAGTAGTCTGTAACCTTTAGCCAATTATGTCATATTGCTAGCCTTAGTTTCTTCATCTGCAAAATTAGATCATTTCTCCTTTGCAGTTTTGTGATTATGTTGTGAATTTATGCTTTATTTTCTGATGTCTCTTCATGACATAATTCCTAATCTTTCCTTCTTGCTCTTCTATACATTTTCATGTTGGGCCAGGAGAGCAAGGCAGTAATGCTTTATTTGCTTATTCTGAAGATGTAAATTGAAATGGAGACTTGTATTGCCTAAGTCTGAATTTGTGAATAGATCAATTAAAGGGGGTGGCTCCAAATGCGGAGTCAAAAGACCTTGCTAAAGTGCTGCATTCTTACCTCTCTTCTGCAAAGTTATAGTTTAATGGGGAAAAAATAATTGCATCTATGTTTCTAGCACATTTCATGAGTGCTTTGCCTCATGGATTTACCAGGATTTTAATCTAGTTCAAACGTCTCTTGGTTTTTCAGAAGATCCTCTTTATGGCTTGAGTTAAATATGATTTTATGAGACAAAAACTTTTTGTGCATCTTCTAATATGGTGCCACAGTGAAATAAATTGCACTTTGGGTTTGATTACTGGTGGTTTGAGTTAATGGGAAAAGGTAAGATGAAGAAAAAACACATTGCAAGGTTATGTGACTTTATTAAATTATGTTTACATGTTTACTTGTCACAATTTTGTAACAAAATGGTTTTTCTGGCATCTGTTTTTTAGTATTTCTTACTGATTAGTGCCTGCAAATTACCTTTTATAGGAATCATGTTCTTGTGGTCATACTGTTGTCTAATAAATCAGAGCTGTCACAGCTCATGTACTTTGCTATTGTTAGGTTTTGCTTGTGTTTTTCTGGCTGGTGCATCTCCTGGTTCTCTCTCTTCCCCAAAATTTTCAAACAATGATGACTCCATTTTTGTGAATGGGAAGGAAATGAAGAGTAAAGTAGAGAGGCCGTGGTTGTGGCTCAGTGGTAGTGCATTTGTGTAGCATGCCTGAGGCACAGAGTTCAGTCCCCAGCCCCACATAAAAATAAACAAATTAAGTAAAGGTATTGTGTCCACCTATAATTAAAAATATAATAAAAAAAGAGTAAGATGGACACGATAGTGAACTTCATTCACCAGCAACCTGGAAGGTGTAGGTCCCTGTCTTGATGTCTCAAATCCTCTTGCAGATTGAGATTTCAGACACTGAGCTGAGACAGATCAAGGGCTAGAGGATTCTGGTGGCTTCCAACAGAAGGTGAGGAGAACACCACAGTAGGTTACAGTGGTCTGTGCTTAAGGTTCAGATAAATCTGACTTGGAACTCACTCACATTTTAATGTTAACACCTCCTAGAGTAGTTGTGGGGATGCTGTGAGATGACAGATGCACCTGGCATGAGACTTCGCATTGGCTAAAGCTGTTTTCCATCCCCATCTCATTCCTGTTCATTTCTGTGTTCCTCTTCCTCAGTCCCCTTGCTAGTGGATGTTGGAAATTTTCTCATGCACACATTGCAAAGATTAAGACTGTGAGCACTGGAATGAGGCTTCATGAGTTTAAACCCTGGTTTTCCCACTTAAAACTCTGTGAACTTATGGCTTCACCTGTCCATTCCTCAATTTATTTGTCTAAATCAAGAATAATAATATTACTGAAACATAGTCCCAATAATTTAATGACATGATGTCAAGTAGACAGAATTGCAAAGATGAACTGCTTGCTTTCTAAGAATCCCATCTCCTGCTTCATCAGTTAAACACTTATCTGATAGTGTGGTGAGGGTACTTCACAGAAATAACTACAAACAACTTATCAATCTTATAGAGAGTACCCTCATGGGCCAGACCAATCAGATAAGCCACTTGATAGCAGAACATTCTCCCTATTCTGTTCTCCACACCATCCAGTGTATGGCCCACAGACTGGGTCTGAGAGTGTCCTTGGCTTCTTCCACTTCATTTACTTAGTTTCTCACTTCCATTGTATGTGACACCAGTGTTGGTGTGCAGTAGTTTGGACACGCTTAAAAGTCATCCTTCAGCCTGGAGACAGGAGAAGCCCTGGACTAGAAGTCCTATCACTACACAGAAACTTGGTGTTCCCTGTAGCAAGGCATTAGGAAGAGCAATTCTTTCTAGTTCATTAACATAACTCAAGAGGGCTTCTTGTACACTCACACTGTCATGGTGTACATCAACACTAGCCTTCTGAAGACAGAAATTGGCAGTGATAGAGAAAACTTACACACCTTACTCTTCAGCAAATACTTTTCCCATAAGTCTCAGAAATTGACTCTATTCATTACGTTCATCTTGCCTAACCTCTGGAAATAGGAAAATTTCCTCCTAAATCTGATCAGGGGCTAGAGAAGTAGCTCAGCAGTGAGTCTGCACACAGCATGCAGAAGACCCTAAGTTTGATCCCAGCACCAATAAATATTTTAAATATTTATTAAAAAGTTAATTTTAAGCAACTTCCCATTATGGTACCATCAAAAGGGAAAGAAAAGCATTATACTGGATTCCCCATCTGGCCCCAGAAAATGACTCATGGGAGTCAAAGCCAACCTCACAGGTGCTACAGACCCAGGAAGTGGGTCAGATTCCACCTTCCACCTCCATCTCCCTCCCACACAGGCAGATCTACTCCTGATTTCAAAGAGAGTCCCATCAATAAAAAGTTATGAGGCCAAGCCTATTAACAAAGAGCTTGTAGTTGCCCTGGTCAGGTCCCTGTTTGTTGCTTACTAATTGTGTGCTCATTGCCAAATCCCAACACACCTTGGGGCTTCTATTTTCTCTCCTATAAAATGCAGATCACCTTTACCCACGGTCCTTAGGAGGATGGCAGAACACATTGAGTGCAAAATCCTGCCACTGGGGACAGCACACAGTGGTCACATTGATCATCCCCTAGAGCTGCTGACCCACCATGGGCAGCAGCTCCCTGAGCTGAGTGTGTGAGGGAATGGGTCAAGAGACAATGCCTGAATTCAACCTGGGTTGACCCACTCCTGAGATGTGTGACTTGGACAACTCACAAGTCATCTCTCAGTGACAGTTTCTCTTCTATTACATATGATTCTACTCATGCCAGAATCTAGCTGTGATACTCAGAAAAGGTCAGAATTCCCAGAATAAGAAGGATCTATTTGTATCAGATTGTATCTCTGCCCTTATCCATACTTAGGACCTGGAGAGCTTAGCTACCACATCTTGATTCATACCAGTAAGTGGCCAGCAAGACTGACATCACTGCTGGACTCACCAAGACCTGAACTGCTCTGGCCTTCTGTGCTTCAGTCACAACTTAGAATTCACCACTGCAAGAAGATGTTGCTTTTAATCTATGGCTATTGAGCAGTGATGGCTCATGAGCTGGTGGGTTAGGAGCCCTGCCTCTCCTCTTAGCACCTCTCATCAAGTGTCCCAAGAAGGTATTCAGAGGTATTTTCAAGTGCTCACACACCCTTTGTACCCCTAACCAACAAGTTCTCTACAATGTACCAAAATATGCTTTCTCTATCCCAGGACAACAGGCTTCTGTGTAAGTCTCTAGCCACAAATGACAGTGGATTTAAAGGAATTCCTCATTGCACCCATCACAACCCCACTGTCAAGATGGTCTAGAAGAAAACATGCTGGTGATTCCTATCACTGCAGCCTCTCAGAACAAAGGTGTCCCTTTGAAGAATGCTACTAACATTTAAAGCCTCCTGGGTCACCTGGGCCTTGGGCAATTGGCTGTGAGAGAGGAAGCTGATTCTGATACCAGTGAGCAGAGGAAATGAGAAAAGTGAGTGGCTGGCACCTAGATAGCCTTCAGCCTCCATCAATGTGTAACTACTACGTCAGGGAGGGAGATCATGGGCAAAAGGGAGAAATGCCTGTCTGGCAACAATTGCTAAGACTCAACCCCATAAGTTACAGCCCAAAGGTGGTCTACTGGGTAGCTCCAAGGGCACTGCCCTCTGTAGGGTCAAGGTCAAGACAGCCCGCTTGTGAGGCTGAATCTCCTGCCTGGAGAAACTCCTTTTCAATTCCAGCTACTGCAATGGAAGCCCTCAGTAAACTGGAGGGCATAGAGGTAAGATGGAAGCAAAATCCTCACAAATCAGGGCCTTGAGGTGCCCTAGAAAACCACAACCCAGGGATATGGAGTGAGGTGAGGACCTGGGATAAGGGTTCAATGCCTTAGCTTCAGAGGTCATTCAAACTCTTCTGCATCTTAGATACTAGATGTGCTGCCATGGAGTTTGTTAAAATAGCCTAAGAGGAAGGGGAATCCCGCAAGGGATACAGGTGTCAAGATCTGCCCCCCATTAATAATTTTCTCCCCATCAGGAAACAGTCTGCAAAGTGGTCAGTTGCCAGGCAGGAACTTAGGAACACTTGTGTTTGCAGGTGGAAAGCTGCTCACTGGTAACTCCACTTGAAGGTCTTTCTTTGTTTAAGAAACTGATCTTTAGAAAAGGCCTAGAAGAACCAGCTTCAATCAGTCAAAGTTACACAGCTCCTCTTCTAAGTTACCTAGGGTAAGCTTTGCTCACTCTAACTCATTATAATGCTAAATTCTCAGAACTCAATGAAGTACATCTGCCATTCATTTGGTTTGGTACTGGGAATAGAAGCCAGGGGTGCTTAACCACTGAGCTACATTTTGTGGTACATATTTCTCAGAAAAAAGGAAAGAGAATATAATGCCATCTGTATCATTGTGAGCCCTCCATAAATCAGTTTTGAACATTCTTGCTAATTTGTAGTATAAAAATAGAATGTCCAAACAGAAATGTGTATTAACTTCTATGAAGACAAAGGCTAGTATGTAAAAGGAAACTAACCAGAATATATAAGGGATCACTCCCTACACTAAATGCTAAATAAAGTCATTAATCTCAATTTCTATATTATTGCAAATAAGTAACAATTTACAAAACTGCACCAGTCCTGAGATGACACTTTGAACAATGTTTCCCTGATAGATATCAAGAAAGAACCTTTATTAAAAATACACCAATTAACAATTAGAGATTAAAGCTTTTTTTTCAAGTGTTAAATATGCTCTTTAGTTTTTTGTAAAGACTATACATTTAAGTCTAAAATAAATGTAGCAATAAAATTTTCTTCTTAAATGTCAGAAGCAGCTTTATCACAATTGATGGCCAGTGAAGACTTTTAATGACACTTGTGCCTTTGATTAATTTAAATGTGAAAAAACGTTGGGCATTGAAAAAGAAACGCTACAAGTTCAATATATCTAATCTGTTTTCTCTCAAGAGTAACATTAGTTGTTAAATCAATCCTATATTTTTTACTTTCCAGCATAAAACATTACTCACTCTAAATGAGTGGAAGAAAAGTCAACATTCATGATCTGATAGAATAGACTGATGATTCCCCACTGATGTTAATCCAGAACTACTTCTGCCCTAACTACTACAGGAGAATAGTTGCTAGTATGTTTCATGTTTTACCCCAAGAAACTGAAAATAAAGTAATTTCAGGTTGAAAACAGAACTGAAATGCCTAAATACCATGATACAGTCCTATAAAAAGTTATAGCTTCAGAAGAAAAACCTGAAAGGTCCTTCTAAATATGACACCATTTATTGAATGAGGTTACAACTTTGTTTACAGCTCTGAAAATTATAGTTAAATAAAATAAAACAATATTAAAAATTGGCAATTTATAGAAAAATAAGAAAGTATTAATTCCAAAAATGAAGTCATATACACAGTACATATTTATATACACTTTATGTAAATAATTGGGCTGTTATTGTAAAAGCCAAAATTCTCACAACTAAAGAAGAGTCCTTGGCTGGAGATGTGGCTCAGTGGTAGATCGTTTGCCTTCCAGGTGAAAGACCTTGGGTTCCATCCTCAACACCACATAAAAATAAATGAATGAAATAAAATATTGTGTCCAACTACAACTAAAAGATAAATACTAAAAAAAATAAGAGTCCTGCTCCTGATATTTGAGCTTTCATAATTAAAGGAATAGTCTTTTTACATGATTTATGTGGAGAAATATAGCACCAGTGAAGGAAACTAATAGATATATGATTAAGTGTTTTATTTATATATGATTTTAAGTTGTAGATAGACTTTTATTTTATTCATTTATTTATATGTAGTACAGGTTATCAAACCAGTGTTTCACACATTCTAGGCAGGAGCTCTGCTACTGAGCCACAACCCCAGCCCATGATTATGTTTTAATAACCACTAACAAAAATCTAAAAAGGAAATGGGTATATCTCTATTATCAAAGAAATAAAGCCAAAAATAGATAACAACAATAATTAGACCTGAATTATTTTCTAATGTTCTACTCATTATACAGATTCTCTGATTCTATCATAGTTTTATCAAAGGCCTGAAATATTTTCTAGCACTTGGCCAGCATCTTCCCTTCTACAATAGAGGAAATGGGTATGGTAGAATTCATTTCATTAATTAAATTCATATACCCAGTGATATCAATATTCCTCAAATATGCTACAGACCTGAGAGTACTGATATTGAGTAAAAGGATAGTGTTTAAGAAAAACAGAGTACTTGTGTTGTGACTTAGCAATAGAGTGATCACCTAGAACTTGTGAGGTCCTGGGTTTGATCCTCAGCACCGCATACAGATAAATAAAGGTATTGTGTCTATCTAGACCTAAAATATATATATATATATATATATATATATATATATATATATATATATATATATATATTTAATTGGTTAACAAGGCAAATTTTAAATCATATATATTTTAACCACAATAAAACATTTAAAGTGGAAAACAAACAACTGAGGTGTGCTAGTGAGGGAGCTGTGAGCTCTCACTGAGGTAGGTTCTCAGTGAGGATGGCAGGTGGCCTGATTTCAATAGGTGTTTTAGGTGGTGCCACATCCTGGGATATCCAGTCTGGTGAGGTGTCCATTTGAGGATTCATTTGGGAGGGATTGGTTGGTGATGGAATGCTGTTCATAAATCCTTGCCTAAAATTTTGAATGAATGAGTGATAATGTCATTAGCTATTTTAATATTGGGTAAAAGGACAACTTGCAACTTTTTTTTGTCTTTTTTTTCAGCATACAACATTAGGAAGGTCAAAACTATGATAAATGTGGCCTCCTATTCTGAGAGTGTTTTAAAGTGACAGATTCCTGGAAATTAGAAATGACAACTTCTGTTGGGACATGTAAATGTCTATTTAAAATATGAATATAGTTTAGGTACCCATAGAAAAATTCAGTAATATAAATTACATGATGCACTTTTTCTTGAGTTTGCAATTTCAGCTTTTCATTGAGTTTTGTGATATATTTTGAGGATGTGTGTGTCTGTGTGTGTGTGTGTGTGTATATAAGTGTATGTGTGTACACAGGTGTGTGTATATGAAGTGAGGGAGAGAGTCTGACTCCATTCTTTTCTAAATATTTATCTGTTCTCTCAGCACCCTTTGTTGAAAAGGTCCTTTGTCATTGACATGCCCATGCATTCTTGGTGATGCCTTATCACATCATAATATTGGCATACACATAAGGGTTTTCTGCCAAAACTCATTCATGATTTGTTCTTCAGGAAAAGGAGACATGAAAGCCCCTCTGTGACAGGTTTGCTCTCTCTAGCCTTCCCAGATCACTATAAAGTGTCCACCTGCAGGTATAGGTACAGCCTATGCTTCCAGAGGCTAGGCTGTCTCCGGGTCTCAGGCCCTGCGGACTCCACTTCCAATGAGTCCTCATGCCCATACCTCTGTGTAGATATGACAGATTAGCAGCTCTGCCTGATGACACTCTAGCTGCAACTTGACCAAGCACATGTCCATCTAGACTGGCCAGAGACCCAGGCACATTGAACCCAAAATGGACTGTTAGTCCCCTCAAGTGCAGATCCAGGTGACTATCACGCAGGTTTCTTCATAGGATGTTATTCAAAGGGGCATAGCAGCACATTCTGTTCTAATCCATCCAGGTAGCAATCAGTTATTAATTGTATGGGTAACACCCTTGACACTTGGACCTCAATTACTCTACTGAGGGGAGTGGGTTGAGTCTTCTGAGTTGAATCATTTGATGCAGGGAACACATTTGGGTTGGAACAGGGAGAAGTGTGCAACCAATTAACTGGGCCTCTATAGGCTGGATTCCTGTGTGATCCTCCTCAAGACCCTGAAGATTTCATTCCTCCTAGGATGGCACTCCTACCCACACACTCAGGACTCTACGAGAGCTAACTCTGTACCCTGCACCTGCTCATCACTCATTCATCTTTGTGCACAGAAATTTCTGCTAAATTTCTACCAGGATCCACTGCTTGGCAGAAATTCTGCTTTCTCTGCTCATATTTCCCTGCAAAATTTTCAAAGAAATAGAGTGTTATTTCTATGTTTTGTATAATTTGAGTTAGATAATCATTCAGACTTTATTTTTCTGAAACATATTTTATGTATGTAAGTATGCCCACAATTGCATTTGTATTTTAACTTTTATTCAAAATTTTACTAATAGTTTTATATGCCATAGCTCAGAGAACATATTAGGCTTCATAAGCATGAATAAGAAACACTGTTGTATTTTAAATATTATTTTTCTTCAAGATGTGAATAGGTCTTAAATGTAAATATCACAGACTCATAGTTACATGACAATTAATAAGCTTTTAGTTTCCATCCCCTACTTTAAGGTTAAAGGAACACTCTTTAGACATGTTACATTTAGTGGAAAAGAAAATGTAAACAAATTGCACACTTACTTGTCAGTCTCAGGACTAGAATAACTTCACAGAACTTATGCCTCCCATGTGGCAGGGCAGCGCTGATGAAGAGGAACAGTGAAGCTGAAAACAGCTTCCCAGGTCATACAGAACTCCATTCCTAGGATTCCACAATTCAAATGCTCAGCACTGCCATTTCTGAGACTCCACTGGGTTAGGAGTATCCTCTGCACTAGGCTTTCATTAGGTAGGGTGAGCACTACCTACATTGGCAGATCCCAGACTCAAGGGTGGAGTCGTCCTCAGGCCAAACCTAATTTAATGTAATATGGCAAAGTTTTAAGAAGTGAGTAGCATATCTGATTTCTACAAATTATTTTAGAAAATTTCCTTTGAGATTGTAAATAACATCACTTTAACATATTTTTGATTCAAGTCTAAATTAACTTAACAATAACTTACAACTGCATACAGTGGTTTGTATGTAACAAACAAAATGTATACATCATGTAATAAAAGAATTGTGAGAAATATGACTAAGGAACTCCCAAGGATAAATAATTTTTTGACCTGTATTTCAGAAAATCCCACAGTGTACATGGTAATACATAGAAAATTGAAGTTGAGTGCTGAATATGTACAGATATGGAGCACTTTTGTTTTGGTACTGGGGATTGACCTCAGGGGCATTCAACAACTTAACCACATCCCCAGGCTTGTTTTGTATTTTATTTATAGAAAGAAAGTCTCACTGAGTTTCTTAGTGCCTCACTTTTGCTAAGGTTGGTTTTGAACTTGGTATCAGCCTCCCTTAGCTGCTGGGATTACAGGCACACACCACAGTGCCTGGCAATGTGGAACATATTTTAGTGTGTTCAAGGGCATGGGATGAATCTCCAGCCCTGTAAGGAGAGAGGGAAACTGATTTAAGTTACATATTTTGAAAACTTGTGCTAGGATTGTGGCTCAGCATTAGAGTGCTTGCCTAGCATGTGTGAGGCCCTGGGTTCTATCCTGCGCACCACATGAACATAAATAAAATAATGATATTGTGTCCAACTGTAGCTAAAAAATAAAATATTTTGAAAACTCAATATCTATATGAAACATATTTCAGACTGCAAAATATTTTAGTGCAATGATCATTATAAGTTCTCATTTTGCTAGGGACAGTGGCACATGTCTGAAATTTCAGTGATTTGGGAGGCTAAAATAGGAGAATTACAAATATAAGGGCACTTTTAGCAACTTACGCCCTAAGCATTTTAGTCAGACCATGTCTCAAAATTAAAAACAGAAAAAAAGAAAAAGGGATGGAGATATGACTCTTTGGTAAATGATCCTTACGGTAAATTATCATTACAAAAAAAATTCAACTGGGTGAAGTTTAGCACATATACAATCTTGCAATCCTAGTTACTTTTTTTTTTTTTTTTTTTTTTTTTTTTTTTTTTTTTTAACACAATTTATTTTTTATTTTCAGACAATCAAAATTCAAATTATATATATATATATATATATATATATATATATATATATATATATATATATAAAATTAGAACTTCTTTTCCATAATTCAAAAAGATACTATTTAACATTTTCTGCATTTATTTCTAGTATAAACGTTATTACAAAACAAACTCTTCTGCCCATACTGATGCTATTGTTCCTTCATATTGACCTTTCCTCTGACAGTGGGTCATTAAGTGTACAGACACTTAAGCCACATCCTTTTAAAGCAAGAAAGAGACATTTGACTATTGTTCTTTTTGATGGATAGGCTTTTAACCTATGTACAGTAGCTGTGCAGTATGTTTTAATTATCCAATGGTTTTATCCCATTGACACACTATTACAAAAGAGCTAAAGTAAAATCCTTAGTGAGAAATTCCAGAACAAAGTGAGTCTACTTCCTAGAAAAAAATGTTATTTTCAAGAATTCTATTTAATATTTGATAATTGGTAGTATTAATTTATATTCCCACACCCACACACATATATACTCTTTCTCTTACAATGATACTAATCATAGATACTTTGAAATCTGAAAAGGTAAAAAAACCTTTCATACATAATTACTGGTTCTTTATGAAAATGAGAAAAATTCATAGAAAGGCAACAAATATAAGTATAATATATCAGCATTTTGTTAGACTCTTGACTTTTAGCTCCAATGTAAGCCAGATCTTATCTATGGTAATTAATATTACCATGAAAAAGTTCTAGCAAACATTATTAAAGCTTTGTTATTATTTTTCAGTACTAGTCAAATTTGACCAAATAAAATAAAAGACTATTAACATGGCTAGCACATTTTCCCTTTGCAATAATTCATTGAGGATTAGTCTGGGTTAACAGTTTCAAATGATGGGAAGTATTCCTTATCCAAGTGTTTCCCAGTTTTAGAAGTGTGTCTAAGTCGATGCATGTTTTGTTATATTGAATTACATCTCAACATAAATAGTTGCAACAGTAAAACCTATTTATGGCTACTATTATTTACATTTTTATTTAGTGTAAAATATATTTTTTTTTAATTTTTTTTTATTGGTTGTTCAAAACATTATAAAGCTCTTCACATATCATATTTCATACATTAGATTCAAGTTGGTTATGAACTCCCAATTTTACCCCAAATACAGATTGCAGAATCACATCGGTCTTCTTTGATATAAGGAGAGCAACTAAGAACAGAGCAGGGAGGAAGAGCAGGAAGAAAAGATTAACATTAAACAGATACATGAGGTGGGATGGAAAGGGAGAGAAAAGGGAAATTGCATGGTAATGGAGGGAGACCCTCATTGTTATACAAAATTACATATAAGAGGTTGTGAGGGGAATGGGAAAATAAACAAGGAGAGATATGAATTACAGTGGATGGGGTAGAGAGAGAAGATGGGAGGGGAGGGAGGGGGGATGGTAGAGGATAGGAAAGGTAGCAGAATACAACAGTTACTAATAGGGCATTATGTAAAAATCCTAGTTACTTTGGAGGCTGGGGAGAGAATGGAAAGTTCAGGGCAGCCTAGGTATCATAGATACTGTCTCAAAATAAAAAAATAAGTATTGGGATGTAGCTTAGTGGAAGAGTTCCCCTGGGTTTGATCCCTAATATCAATAAAATTCACATGAGACATTTTTATATGCCACATGAAATTAAAATAGCTCAAAATGTAAGTCAAGCACAAAAATAATTATGAATACCCTATCACAGAAAAAAATTTCTCAGATACTTGATCTCTTTGATGATCTTGTACCTCTTTGAACTTCAATGATAGTGTATTTACATTTATTACAAGGGATATCAGTGCTATGAGGATACTAATAATCACTGACAATCTAATTTGATATTTAGGTTTAATTAATTTTATCAAGATCAAGGAGGCTTTCTGAATTCAGATCAGTACATTCAAGAAAAACTTTTGGGATTGATGGTAAACTGGCATGTTCATTTTACAACAATACAACCACTTACCCTTTAAATCTTTGTTCAACTAGATATTATTATCAGGGCTGGGGTTATAGCTCAGTGGTAGAGCACTTGCCCCTCACATGAGAAGCACTGGGTTTGACCCTCAGCACCTCATAAAAATAAATAAATTAAATAAAGATATTATGTCCATCTTTAAAGAACTCATAAACAAAGATACCATTGTCTTCTGAAGCTGTACATTTCTACTCATATAGCATATTGAACAGCACTGAAAATCAGACATTTATTTTTCTTTTAATGAATTAGCTGGAATGTTGGTTTATGTTGCATATCACTTTGTATACAATCACAGTTAAATCCTAGGAATGTTTATCTTCCAGCAAGTAGTATTCCTATAAAGTGAAATAAAGAATTGTTCTTATGTTGGATAGAAAACTATTCAAAATCAATTAATGCTGATTCATCAGAGAACTGTGGGTGTATTTTCCACAGAATGTGCGTGTAGAGTGCCGGTGAGAGTTGGGGAATAAAGAGTTGCTGTTGGAATCTACAAGTCCGGCTGGGCACAAAATAACCGAGCTACCACAAAAGCTTGTAGATTCCAACAGCAACTCTTTATTCCCCAACTCTCACCGGCACTCTACACGCACATTCTGGGGAAAATACACCCCTTCCACCGGGCTCTGCATACCAAATACTCTCAGAATCCCGTGAGAACTCAACTGGATCTCAAGGAGCGGGTGCCTGAGGCAGCAGGGTATTCCCTATTCCCAGCAGGATCCACCCTAAACCTGGAGCCACCCTAATCCAGCAGGATCCACCCTAAACCTGGAGCCGCCCTAATCCCTGAACAAGGTCACCTTTCAAACCAAAACTCTCAAACATTCATGCAATGTCACTGCAAATGACCTGGGTCCAAGGCAAGCCCATTTCCACAATGGAGAGTCCTCCCTCTAAGCAACATTGGGTAGGCTGACAAGGAAATTGCCATGCGTCATTCCTACTTGGCTATGGCTCTCAGCACAGGTGTTCAAAACTAATAACATGAAATTGACTTTGTAAGATGGTGGTATAAACTGGGGTAAAAAGTCCTATTGTGGGGTGTCCCCCAAACCTTCCATCAACTCCTGTCAGTGAGGATAGCAAATAGACTCTCACCCACTCACCCTGTGCACAGGCTGGTGTGTAGTCACTAGCTCAGTGACTACTGGCTCATAGCAGTACATTTTTGGACTATCTATTTTTCTTAATAACAATCTAGAACTAATGTTAGGATTAAATATCCTTGTCATACAATAATGATGACTTTTTTTCCCCTGCAGTACTGAGGAATCCCGGGCCTCTCACATGCTAGGCAAGTGCTCTGCCACCAACCTATATCCCCAGCATCCTTAAAATCTTATTGTGAGACAGGGTTTTCCTACATTGCACAGTTTGGAGTCAATTTTGTAATACTCTTGCCTCAACTTCCTGATTCACTGAAATTACAGGAATGTTCTACCATGGCTGGCATGATGAGCCAATTTTACTCTGAAAGTTCAGTAAAATACTGGTAGTTTTTGACCCTTCTATACTTTACTAAGCACGGAGAAGTGAATGTGATATATAGTCATCATAAAACTATTAGCAACATAGCCACTATGCAGATGTAGGGGGCACCTGTGAAGTCAGGTCAGTTAATCTTTGTTTTAACACTGTTATGCTGTTGTTCAATTTGCCTTCAGTATCATACCTGCCTTTAGGTTAGACCCAAATATCTGAGAGTCAGTCAAACATTTCAAAATCTCGAATATATTCCAGGTGTAAAATAGAAAGCAATTATTTTGGGTAGGTCAGTTAAAAACACAAGCCACACTACTATCAAATGTAAACTCTAGTTAGGGGAATGTTTCCTTCCAATAATGTCTGGTAGTGAATTACTTCACAATACATCTTTACCCTTCAATCCTGCCTCTGCTTTTTGTCAAATTTCCTGCTGCTTGCCAATAATGATGAGAAAGATATGATTACTTGCATAATTTGTAAATTTGAGCCTATTTTCAGAGTTACTAAAAGTTGTATTCCCTTTTTACTTCAATGTTATCTGCACTAGAGTAGATTATTTTAAGAAGTCAGTATATGTCTCCCTATGATAATGTGGCAGACCACAAACTCAGTTGCACTTAATCTGTGAGACAGCATTGAAACTGAGAGCATTTAGTTTTAAAAGAAAGCTCATACAGTGTTCTTGCTTTTAATGTGATCAGGTAAGAAACATAGCTTTTTGAATGATCACTCAATGATTAGGCTTTCATGGTGATATAATGAAGTGTGATGCAGGGTGTCATTTCAGGAGTTCATTCACTGAGCAGGGAGGAAAAAGAGAGTTGAGGTTCCACCAATCAGCATGAACTAATTTTTGCTGAACATTAAAATCCAATAAAGATTGCTATGATGTGACTTCGAGAGTGGAGGCTGAAAATCTCTTTTCCACGTTGAAGTCAAGTCATCATTTTCACCCTGCCTTCCTCTCAGGTGGTTTGGGAGGTGCTATTAAAGGAAGAAAGTGCATGAACAGCTCTTCTCCCTGGTGATCACATATTGGATGAAGGGGGTAAAATGAATCCAGAAGGTGTGAAGTACCTGAATGAACTGACTTGTCAGTGACAGTGACCATGGAAATGAACTCCTACAGCCAAATATTCCCATGTGAAGATGAACAGTGTCACACTGAAGAGAATGAAAGTCCTCCCACTGGACCTGCTTGAAAAGGATCCTATGGTGCCCTAGCAACACACTATGCTGTCAATGCTTCCTGGGAGCCACTGCCCTTTTCATCTAGGGCAGAGAAACAGTGGTTGAGGAAGGTTGAGAAGAAGTGTGAGAGGAAGGCAGGAGGTGGATGAGCTCAATGAGCCTTCACATCCCCCTTTCCCCCCTCCTTGGGACCTTCTACACTTTCCTCTCAGAAGCCCAATCATAACTGACAGAGGTGGGAGAGCTGAGGTCACAAGCAGCTCAAAGGAGATTTCTGTTGGAAGCAGCAGTAACAGTTGGATACCTGACAGAATCCTGAATATTAAAGACACAGCTCAGATCTTCTCCCTGTATCCTCAGCATCCAGTGAGGGGGAAGTATCCAGACACAATATTGTCTGATTGTGGACTCACCTCAGGTCAGCAGCATCCTTGGAGCATCATATGGCTGTCAGCACCATGGGGTGCTGGAGGTCAGAATGAGCTAGAAGGAAATGTGCAAAGACCAATGACAGCCTGCCAGAGCCAACAGGCTTACTGGATATCACTTTCCCCCAGTGACCCAGTGTTGATGAGAAATCAGAAGCCCAGAGAAGGAAAGGGATTCCCTCCAGACACATAGTGAACATTATATTAGGCCTAGAATCACTCTTCTGCTCCTTGCTTAGACACAGCTTATTTCCTGGAAAACTCCCGGGGTAAAACCTGCTGGCCAGAAACACTGTAGGTGGTGAAAATTCAGACAGGCCTTCCCAGGGGATTTGGGAATACTAACAGCTCCAGAATGGCCTCCAAGTTCACATGAGTGTGCCCTGTTTCTCTTGCTGAGCACATCTCCAGCTGCTTTCCTCCCTACTGCCCTGCTACCTCACCAGCCACCTTACCACACCTCTGAATACAGGAGTGTGCACATTACAGACTTTGGGCTAAATGGGGCTTTCCACTGGTATTTTCATGCCTTCTTCCAGCTAAGGTTTTCTAGTTAAAATCACATAAAAGAAACACTAAATTATGACAAGAAAAATGATATGAAATTTCTAATTCAGTGTCCTTTAACAAACTCAATCTTGGAGCACGTTTGTACCTGGTCACTCTTTTTCAATGACAGTGACCAGAGTTGAGCAGTTGCCACAAAGAGCATATGGCCCTAAAATCTGAAATATTTACTATCTGGCTTTTGAAAAGAAAGATACCTGTTCTCTGGAAAGCCTGTGTTTGTTCCCATATCAGGAGCATTGGAATAGCTGGCCTCTGCCTGCAACGTTCTTCCTCTGATGGACACATGACCTGTCCCTTACTTCCCATTGTCACCTTTACATAGGCTCTATCTCTGTCTACCTCCTTGCACTTCTATAGATTATTTACACCCTTTTCTCACATGGACTCACCCACCTGCCTTTGACTTCCAAAATTTGTAGTAGTCCCACTAAAGTCTCAGTTCCTTGAGAGTAGAAACATCATCATTCCTCATGGTCCTAGATGCAGAAACTAATGATGACCTTACAAAGAACAAGTGCTCGGTGAATAATTGTTGACTGAATACTGATGTCACATGACACAAGGTACAGGCCTAGGAACCAGGAGCAAAAGCCAAGTTCAATCTTCACACAAGAAACTTTACTACACTGTGGTGGTAAAACACATGTGTGAAGGGAAGAAGTGCTGCCATGAATTCCTCTGTGAATAGGAGTCAGTAGGGTGTGGGATGTCACCATGAATGGGCACAGCACAGAGGATAGAGCATCTCCACCCTGAACCCTGCTCACAGGCATCTCCACCAGGAAACAGGGTGAAATGTTCCAAAGGCACCTGGGAGGTAGAAGGTCACATAACTGCAATCTGGCCAATCAGAAGAGACCATCCTCCCATGACACACTGATTGACTATGGTCTGTGATCAGTCAGGATTTTTAGGTCAGGATTCAATGTGGAAACATCAGGGAGGGTTGCAGAGGGAGTTTGTGTTCATTCTGTAACTATGAAGGCATAGCCCTCAAAAAATGACACCCAATCAGAAGTCAGCAAGCAGGTCAGGAGAGATCACTCCTTCTGACCTCACCAGAAACCAGATGCAGCTTTGCCTCAGGCCATCTGCCACTGGACTTCTTACTTTCTAGGATCATTCCCTCTACATTATTTGCCTGCTCTTCCATAACAATTTGAACTCATTTCTCTGTCACTGTTCATCCAATGATTCCTGAGAGTTTCCACCAGCTGTGTAAATGGAGAGCTCTGGAACATTAATAACCACCAATAAACTGGAATGGTGGATTCAGCAATTGTCAACAATAAAAACAATCATCAAGAACTAGACCTGGCTTTAGTAAAGCAAACTACAGGTGTCGACTATATCATCCACCATAGAAATGACTATATTAGCATTAATGGGGGTGGGCAGTAATTATTTAATCCCATTAGTTTTGAAGGATGGTAAATATACAGTTGATTAGGTAAAAAGAAAACGTTTTAGGAAGTTTGGAAAGAGTCTTCAATTTCAAGACGTGAACAGAGAATGCAGAAGAGATGCAGCATATTCTCTCTCTATGGAATGAAGGGGAAAATACAAACAGCAAGGTGTTGGGAAAGAGGGAAAGAGCAACAGAATTTGGCCCTTAGTAAAAGAAGAGACAAGGAGAAACAAGAGGGAAAAAACCCAAAGGACACTAGTAAAAAATGAAACCAATATATATATAACCCAAAAACCCAAACACCTACTAGAGAATGCTAGGAAATAATAGGTAAATTTAAAAATGCTAAAAATGAGAGAAGAAATAAGTGTATGTATATATGTCCCTGAACCAATCAGCATAGCCAGAATTCACATGTGAAGGTACACATATTCCTACCATTAATTTTTAAGTGAGAAAAAAATAATGAAAAATAAAAATAAATGAAATTTAGAAAACCCAACATATTACTATAGAATGAAGAATCTATCTTCACTGAGGTAGACAAAGTAGTTGATTGCATTCAGTGGTCACGTTGTATGTCCTAGTGTCTTTGCTTCCATTTTTTCTTGAGTTACGTACTGATAGAGCAAGGGGTTAGGAGGTGTTAACACCATTCTGTCTTTGTGTTGCTCTCTTAGTTGCCATTGGAATGGCTTGGGATTGAGGTGTTTGATATAAGACTCAGCTTCCCTTCTCATCAGTATGAGGTGGGAGGAGTTATGGAGTACTGTCAGTGGTATTTTTTCCATTCACCCCAGAAGGTACACTGGTACACAGTGGAGTACTCAGTTTGGGTATACTCAGGGTACCACTTCTGCAGGACTTGGTGAGAGGAGTTCCAGCAGGTGGAGCTTAGGTCTAATCATACCTAATGGACTTTGTTAGGTGGTGCCACCTTGGGAGGAATTAGATCAACTAGGACATAGGGTATACAGTATCCCATCTCTGATGTGGGTCTGGTCCTCAGGAGGTTCCCTAGAAAACCAGTTGTGGGGCAGAGGCACCAATCCTCTACTGACTGCTGCCCATGAGCATAGCATTCATGGGTTTATCCCCTGAGGTGTTCACTCTGTCAGCTCAGACTCCCAGCCCACTTCAACTGGTGACATGAGCCACCAGACACAAAGGACAAATTAGTTGAGCTCCCCTTTGCCCTTCTTACTTCAATCACAAGAGTGAAGTCCACTCTGTGCCTATTTCACTCAATCGATCACACCTTGGTCACTTTATAGGTGTGGACCAAGATATTGCAGCTGTGGTCTTATTTTTTCTGCACAAATCCAAGACCCCCAGTCACTGGGGCAGTGATCTCACCCAGAGATGGCTCCTGCTTCAGTTCCCAGAGGCCAGCTGAGATACAAAGCATACTTTTCAAGCTCCAGCACACATTGAAATCTCTGCATCGGCTAAGATCAGGCAGCCTTTTTACCATCTCAGGCTTTTCTGAACCAAAACTCTGTTCCCTCTTCCTCTGCACTCATAGGGCAGCCAGGCCATCACTTATGTAGACCCTCATTTTTGTTTATTGTACCAATATTACTGAGTCCTTAAGCCACTCTGAGTGTCTAATATTAAATGTTAATCAAATCCCTCCTTCACAGACTATGCTGAGAAGCTGTACACCACTACTTTGGTCCTGAGGCACATCACAGCCTGGAATACAGCTTTCTTCCATTCCACCATCTTTCATCTCTTAGTCTGTACTACATCTATGTCATTTATATAAGATGACCATTGACATGGTCCCCAGCGTCCAAGCTGTGCACTCAGACCTATGGTCCCTGCAGAGAAGTTGCAGCCTAGTAGTGGAATGGAGAAACAGTGGTAGAATGGCATCCCCAGGTGTGTTGGACATCATTGGTGAGTGCGGGCATGAAGCACAGTGGTCCATCCCTGCTGGAGAGCCAAAGCACACTGACTTGTCATCCCAGCAACAACCAACTCCAACTGGCCCAGGGCAGACCCCTGCTTTAGGCAGGGCTGCAGCTACAGAACCTCAGCACCCCCTGCCCCGCCTAGCAAACTAATGGAATTCACTACCTCAACCTCTAACTAAGAGAAGAAGCCAAGAGAAAAGATAAGTAAGGAAAACATGAATGGGATTTATGGCTAAGCAATAGCATTAGTACATTTCCTAATTCTAATTACCGAAAGTTTGGATCAGCAGAAGTGGTATTTTGTTCAAACCCTAAATGGCATGAGTATGGAACAATAGCATTGACCCAAGGGTTTTACACTCCTCTACACTAGCACAGGGGGATGGAAAACCTCTCACTGGTTCCCCCTCACAAATGGAGAGTACTGTTCCTCTTTCTATTGTTCAATAAATACTATTCTTACCCTCACTCATCCTTGTCTGTGGATTTCATTGTTCAATTCAGAAGAGAATAATGTAGAAAGCAGTAGAAATGTACAGTATGCTGCTAGGCTCTGCTGCAATACGGGAGGGCATGGCTCACCATTAAGAAGTGCAACACTTCTCAACTTAGACACCTGCAGCTTATGGATACCCCACCTGCCAGCATAAGTGTAAACATTCCAGTTTCACTGTCACAGCTATATAAAGGTGATTAAAGTAGAAAATAAGAATGTAACAAGAAGACAGAAAAACATCCACATCTTACTCTGTCTAACCTACCTCCCATCCTCAGTCCCTCCCTACCAGAGTTTAAGTTCTATGAGAGTGAGTCCATCAGATAAATTCCATTGTGTAGTTCATTATTTTGGGACAAGCTGAAAATCACAGGCCAGCCATGTATGAGATGTACTGGCAAATGGATGGTGGCAATGCATCTTCAGCACTGAGGCTATCAGGCAGAAGGAGGCAACAAACCAAGGACCTGGAGGAACAAGAACAAGGATCAGAATCTTCAGGAGTCAGAGGGAGGGAATGTACAGTCTACAGTTTATTTATATATACTTTGAAGTGACACTTCAGAGAAGTGGTACCATAAAAAAATCACAAAAGAAGAGAGCACAAGTGTCCACACAAGTATAGGTTCAGTGGTCTCCATAGCTAATTTCACAGCCAATAAAATACTGAGGCAGAAAAATATCCACTGTTTAGAGCAACCATATCAAAACCCAGAGAATGATGTCTCCACAGCTGTTTCACAGTAGTGATGGACCTGTGAGCCTGATTTTGACCTTGCATCTGATAGCGCATAAAATAGTGCTTCTTGCATATCCACTTAGCAAGGATTCAGACCAGGTATTAAAGTCCAGGTGGTGGGAATGCATTGAGACCTGCACTCTTCTTTGCTATTCTTTGATCAATATTTATATATGGTTCCACTACTCTGGCTTATTAGGGAACCATAAAATAGTCACAGAATGTATGCAGTAATTCCACCCATGGTGAACCATGAAAAAAATATTCAAAGGTACTGACAAAGGTTGATGTACTAAGTGTTCACTGCAGCTTTATTACAATGGCTCCCAACTGAAAGCTATTTAGCTTAGAACTTAAAGCCACCACTAGCCACTCATGGGCACTGAGCACTTGACATATTGCTAGTGTGACAAAGAAGGGCGATTTTTAATGTGTTAATTAATTTTAAACCTACACAGGTGCATGTGGCAATTGGCCACCACATAGAAGTACATCTCTGAAAGACAAGCACCATCTCTTTTGCTTTGCCAATGTCCTCAAATTTACTACACAGCTGGGTTCCAAGTACTTGTCTCATGGCCCACAGAAGACTGCCTCTGCATGGAGCTACTATGGAGCATTTCTGTGCCATAGAGGTTATGCAAGCAACACCCTCTGGTGGCACACTGCAATCTACATAAAGAGAGGACCAGGTTCTTTTCTTCATAGTTACCTCAGCTTCCAGCAGAGGGCCTAATTCGTGGTGGATTCTCATTGCACTTTTGAGAACCGAAGAGAAAAATGCTACAAGCAGTTCATTAACCAGGGGAATTCAAATTGAGCCCTCCAAGACAGTGTATCTCCATTCTTTGGCCCGACCTTTGTTTTCTGACCCTAATCAAAGACATTTCTACCTTATCAAAATCGAAGCTAGCAGCACAGCCTTTCTGCTAAAGATATTTCAAGGGTGCCTGATCCAATTGGCCATGTGGTGCCCATGGGAATTAAAAGTTCCAGCTCATCAGATCACATACCATCTACACCAGGTATCAGAACCATAGATTCATTATAGACACAAAATTAAAAATGAACCAAATGAGCATACTCACCATCACCAAAGTTGAAATTCTTGAAAGCCAGCTTGGAACCTGAATCATCCAGCAGGATTTTGCCATTTAGTGTGAACATCGTGGTGTGTTCATTCATGTCAATCATGCAACCCACAATGTTACCTGCCTGCTAGGAGTGCCCATAGTGTTTGTTGCCCTAGTGTTACTGCTGGACCTACTGGGACAGAAGAGTCCTTATCACAGTAAGCCAGGAAACAGAATGCACCCACTACTCCCTGGAGTGACTCCAGGTGGCCCCTTCTGTGAACACAGCAGCAGATGAGCTGCAGCCTCATCAGCAGCCCTCAGCAAGGTCCTGACCCAGGTGGAGATGTCTAGGAATACACAGTCTCTGATTTTCACATGGTATGATGTTGAATATTAACAAAAATCCAGTTGCTATTTCATCCTTTTTTGGACTGCAGTATTTAAAAAATCTAACTCCACATATTTTTTTCTTTTATCTATCTATCTATCTATCTATCTATCTATCTATCTATCTATCTATCTCCATTTACTTGTTGGTGGTTTTTGTCTCCCTGCAATGACTATGTTCCTGAAAATGGGTAGTTTTTATATAATTCCAAAATACAAAGAATTTTGATCTGGACATCAAGAAGCTGTGAACTTACCATGGAAAATGACATTCTAGATTTCATCCATTTCAAAATAAAATTTCATTCCTTGGAAGCATTGGTAATGATAGTTAACAAAATAAAAATATAGAAATAAAGAAAAAAAATGAATTGAACATAAAAATACTCTTTTTTTCCAAACCTAATATATTCTTAAGATATCTGCTAAAATAAGAAGATAAAAATTGAATACAGATATCAACATTTTACATATAGAAGTAAAATCTCATAAATGCATTGTAGAATATTTTTAAGTTTGGATCTGTAAATGTATTCCATTGATTTCTAGGTACACAATCACTTACACTATTTTTTTTGTCAGACCTTTTAAAATGTTACTCAGCATCACCTTCACTGTGGGTTGACACAAAATAGGATCCAGTCACCTATGTAAAACAGTGATATAATTCTCAATATAACATATTGTACTTCTTAAAATTTTAACTAAACTAAGTATCAAAAAGCATGAAAATTTAGAAGCAATGTACCTAGCTCTGGTGACCTGTTTATATGACCCCCACTCCGTCCCCAAAGTAAAGTTCTTTTTTTGGCCAGGGGTGAATGGATATTTGACTCCCCAGGGGCAGTTTCTGCTGTTACTTATAGCTGATCTTCAGCAGAAATTTTAAAAAGGCTGATTTTTTTCTTATACTTTACTTTGAAATTTAAATATTTTTGCTTTTTGCCAAAAAGGAGAGTGGGGGTGAAATTTCCCATCTGAAAAAAAAAAAAGATTCAGGAAATGAAGTTTCACAACAAAGTGGGCCACCTGTCCTGATTTATAGCTTAGAAACACTGTTCCACAAGGGATATCACACAGCTGAAATACCCAAGTGTTTACTTCTTCATGATTATTTAGTATAATTTTCTTTTTTAATTTAAAAATAGTTTTCCTCCAAGTGAAAAGAAATACAATTTCAAAAAGAAAATATTAAAAAAAGAATTTAAAAATCCATAATTTTGTTAATCCAAAGTGACTATTTTTATCCTATTGTGCTATAAGCATACACATATTTTAAAGTGTAAAACATTTAAGTGCATAAAGTGATCTTCAAACATTTATTTTTAATAAAATAATCATATGATCAGTTTATTATTTTTAATAAAATAAGCATATGATCAGCTTAAGGAATAAAAACTACTAATAATGTTGAAAATAAGAACTGTGATTATAAATAACCCCACATCCAGCATTCTTGAAGCCACTATTTGTTTTTAACAAAGGTAAGGCATGCATAAAGTTTAATGAATAACTTGTCAAAATTATAAAGTTGGTCTGATTCACAATGGCAATGGGATATTTTAATATATTTCAGTAAATAAAAAAGACAACATTTGTTAGCATACAAATTACTTGAACATAGTCAATAAAATATTACTAAAAATGTACAGAAATCCTGCTTGAGGAGAGATTTTCCAATATTTTTAATCAAAGAATAAAATAGAACTAAAAATAAGAATAATGAGCATATTAAGCTGTGAGCAATAGTAAAACACCAAGAGTCTTCCATCCAGTCTTCTCAAAGAGAAGCAGTTGCAGTCACTATACATAGTAGGCAGTGCTCTACCACTTAGCTACACCCCTAGTCCCTCATCTAGTTGCTTTTTGTTGGCATCACTGTAGTTGTCATACAATTATAAACAGAGTACCTGCACTGAAAACACAGATATCCACTATAGAAATCAGACCTTATATCAATTTAACCTATAGGGGGAAGCCAGAGAGTATTTTCTGGAATTATTGGCTAAATTGGCTACCTGAAAGACAGATTAGGGTTTGTGGGAAAATTCTAACTGAGGGATATTTCATGTGGAACTGGTACAAAAATGAACTGGTACAAAACTTCACCTTTTAGATGAAAAAAAAAAAAAAACCCTTTATTTATTTGTTTTTATGTGGTGCTGAGGATTGAACCCAGTGCCTCTCATGTACAAGGCAAGGGCTCTACCACTGAGTGAAAATCCCAGCCCCAAACCAACTGGTAACTGGTTTTGATGATGGTTTTGATTGGCAAGACTACCAAGCAGAATAATGTGCTGGTAGCAATTGTTCACATTTAAATTATTTTTTTAGCTGACACACATAAAAAATTGTTTATGGGGAACCTCATGACTTTTCAATACATGTCTACAATGCCATAAATTTAAGTTGAGTACTCCTAGTCTAATTCAAACTTAAGATTGGGAGCCATCTCATCACAAAGTTATAAAAAGTTAATTTGTTTTACTATAAATTACTGCAATTTCTAAACTTGTTTGGAATTCCTGCCTGTGCCTTGGACTCACCCATGCCTGGTTTTCCCTGACCAGATAAAAAGTGTCTCTAAAATCTTAGTAGCACCTCATAAATTCTGGCTCCCCCTGAAATATCAGAAGCGCCTCATAAATTCTGATGTTTGGATCTAACTTTTATTCTACCTTTAAATATTAAGCCATGTTGGGCTGCGGATGTGGCTCTCAAGCAGTAGCGCGCTTGCCTGGCATGGTGTGGCCCGGGTTCGGTCCTCAGTACCACATACAAACAAAGATGTTGTGTCTGCCGAAAACTAAAAATTAAATATTAAAAAATCCTCTCTTTCTCTTCTCTCTCTCTCTCTCTCTCTCTCTCTCTCTCTCTCTCTCTCTCTCTCTCCTTAAAAAAATTAAAAAAAATTAAGCCATGTAGATCATTAACTTACTACCTGCCTTTGTATTATACTTTTCAAAATCCTGTTATCTATCAGTTCTCAAGACACCCCACTTTGCAACTTTTTGCATTTTAAAACCTTGTTCCTGGAGAGCTGGAGTGCTGAGCTCTAGCCTGGTTTAGGAGAGACAGCCACTGATCAGCTCTTTTTTGTGTACACAATGCAAGCTTGCTTTAATTTGATTTAAAATTTGAATTGGTGGTCTTTTCTTTGTGTCAGGGTTCAACACTAGACACAATTTTCTTAGGCATACTAGGTTCTGAGAAACAGATCAAAGCCACATATCATATTCCAAAAATTTAAATAGCATTATACTGTTCACACCATTAGCATTTGTTTTCCTCAAACAATGTATTCAAAGTTAATTCTGTAGCTTCAGTTAGCTCAAATGAATTTGTTTTAACTACTCTATAGTATTCCAATATATACTTCTGAAAATTAGTTTTAGATTTTCAAATCAGAAGAAATTTAAGTTCTTTCCAATCTCGTGCCACTACAATCTAAGCTACAATGAATTGGCTTTTTAGGTTTGTTTTGTATGCAAAAGCCTCTCTAAAGCTCATATCTGGATAAGAAATAACTGGGTCCTCTCCAGCTTTATGAGATGAAGCTACATAGGTTCTCACAGTAGTTATACTAATGAATAGTCCCACCAATTTACTCAGTTTTTGCCAACCTGGTGGGGGAAAATAGCTTTTCATTATGATTTTTCATACATTGTCTTGATATTAATAAGGCTGAGTGTCTTTTATGTTTATTAGATGTGAATTATCTCCACCCCTGCTAATTATTCTATCATAACATCTAATTAATTTTAGGAGTCTTGGTGTTATTCTGCAAGTCTTTTCACTTAGTTTATCATTTCCTTTGATGTACATAAGGTTTTCAATGAGTCAAATTTATTAGATTTTTTTTTTGTTTCCTCAACAATATCTATGGAGCAATTAATCACAAGCATGTGGTTTTACAGAAGGAAGCCAGGGTGGAAAGTAGGCAAATAAGTTTCACCATATCACAAGTATGATTGGAAAGATAAACAAGGCAAAGAAAATGAACACACATTACACAGGATATGTAGAAAAGGGCTCCCAAGAATATTTTGATGAATTAATGTTTTAAATGAAGTGAGGATGAGTGTTTCTTCTGCTTTCAAAAAATTCTTCCTCACTCCAAGGTCATGAAAATAGCCTATGATGTTGTCTTCAAAAACTGCTGCATAGCATAATGCTATTGAATCTCCTCCTGCAAATGTCTGTGTATGGTTCAAGGGAGAAATCTAGTATTTTCCCATTTTGAAATCAATGATCTGAGCTCCACTGACTCACAAGACCATCATTTTCCTACTTACCTGCAAGAGCAACTTCAGTGTATAACAAATTTCCACATGGGCATATATGTATTTTGTGACTGCCTTGTATGGTGTCTCAACTTTATATCACCTGGTGAGATATTTTTTTCTATCCTCAACACTATATTTTATGTTTGCCTATGTTGACATTTATAACTAATGTTCAACATTATTAGCAACTAGGTAAATGCAAAAGAAAATCGTTCATTTTCCTACTGAAGAATATTGCACCAACCCCCAATCACCTGCCTTTATTTATTTATTTATTTTTGGTAATGCAAATAATATTGATAAAGCAATACTTGCATGTAGGTTGGCACACCCTTTCCCCAGGGCATCTCTCCAAGGATGGAGCTGCCTTCCAAGAATGTGTGTGACTGCACAACTTGGTGTGATGATGCCATAGTTCTTTAAAATGGTTCTGAAACTCCAACTTTTCTGGTTATGCTTACCTGCATCCATGTTGATGCCAGTTACTATCAATTCCCTAATTGTGGCAAATGGAGTGAAAATTAAGTGGTGTCTCATGGTGAATTAAGAAATAATACAGACTGTAGATGAGAGGAGTTTCTATTTAATACCACATGGAGAGGACTGAACTCTTCTAGAAGACATACTGAAAACACTGTCTTAAATTTAGAAATTAGAACTGAGATATTTATTACATGGATATATATTAACACATTTGATTCAACAGAAAAGAAAGTCAGACTTTTTATGACAAAAGATAATATTTTAACTATTTATTTTGAAAGTGAAAGCCAGCTTTTACCAACTAGGTTACATGGTGGGGGGGGGGGATCTACTAATGGAACAAGGTAAATTTTACACCAAGGTTTTAGTGAAACACAAACATACACATAACACACACTACACACACACAGAGAAGAGTATAAACATTAATTATATTATGTTTGCAAAATAACATGAAATTAATAATTCCATTTCTTCTTCAGGTGAAAGATAAACAGGAATACTTATTTTTGTGTTTTGTGTTTTTATTTTTTAAATCTTTTTAGCGCTAATAATGCCTTTTTCATATACATTCCCAAAACCTTAAAGAATATAAATGGCTCTAACAAGAGGATAATTAGGTGGCTTCTAATTATTTTGTTCTTAAAAAAATTCAACAAGGCTTGATTGAGTTGTCACCAAAAGATCATTAAACAGTAGTTTTTTGTGATAACCAGTGATTTTTGGTTCACTGAATAGATTGAGCTTTTTAATAACAGCAATTGTGTATGTAAACAAACACTGCAACTGATCTTGCAATTTGACTCAAAGGCAAAGACTGCTGGACAGAAGAACATCACCCAAAGGCATGATCTAGAGTGGGCAAAATGGACTGGAAATACAGTTCAGAGAAAAATGGACAATGTAAAATTCCCAGTTATCAATGTTTTTTAAGTAGATTCTGAGGGCAGATAGCTCATTTGTTACCATTAGATACACTAGAAATGAGTAGAAAGGATTGCTTTATAACATAAATATATGAAACATACCATAAAATTGTATCTTTGGGACTGTTCACATATTTGGAAAACACATCTAGAACATAAGAATGTGCAAGGTCCTGACACAGCTTCCCTCAGTTTTCTCTGGAAGTACTGAGCTTGGTGTGTGCAGCCTGCTGGGGTAGGCCCTGGCTGGTAAGGCTGCATTTTCAACAGGAACAACATTTCCACTTGGGTTTCATGTTTATCTGGAGGAGCCTGAGGCCTGGGGATACAACAGAGAGTTTTCATCTCCATTATATTATTTACCACATTCCCACATCTGTTACTGATAATGAGTAGTTTTCAGCAATAGTACATAATAAAAGACATAGAGACAAAGCCACACATCTGCAGACATCTATCTGATCCTTTACAAAGGCAACAAAACATACACTGGAGAAAAGACAGAATTTTTAAACAAATGGTTATCCATATGTAGAAGAATAAAACAGGACCCTTATCTCTCATCATGCACAAAAATCAACTCACAATCAATCAAAGGCCTAAGAATTAGACCAGAAATTAGGCAACTCCTAAAAGAAAACATAGGGTAAATACTCCAATTTTTAGGCAAAAGACTTTCTCAATAGGACCTCTAAAGCTCAGGAAATAATAGAGTTAATACATGGAATGGCATTAAGCTAAAAAGCTTCGGCACACCAAGTGAAAAAATAAAGAAAGTGAAGAGAAAACCTTCAAAATAGGAGAAAATATGCTAGCTACCCTAGCAGATTTCTGACAGAGGATTAATATCAAGAATATATAAAGAACTAAAAAAATTAACACTAAAAAATCAAATAACCCAATTAATAAATGGGCAAATGAATCAAAGAGGCATTTCTGAAAAGAAGAAACAAAAATGACCAACAAACATGTGAAAAAATGTTCAACACTATTAGCAACTAGGGAAATGCAAATCAACTCCACTGAGGATAGAGAAGGAGAAGGATGATGGGAGATAAAAGAGGAATCATGACCTGAAATTGAATTCCATGCATGTGTAAATTCATCAGGATGAATCCAACTACTATTTAAAACCATAAAGTTCTAATAAAGAAAAGGAAAAAGAAAAACCAAAAAATTTCACCAATATTTCATTGCACACCAATCACAATGGTGGTTATCAAGACCACAAATAATAACAAATTGTTGAGAAAATATAGAGAAAAATTTAAAAAATTTACACTGTTGGTGTAATTGCAAATTAGTACAAGTATAAAAATCTGTATTGAGGCACTCCTCAAAAGACTAGGCATGGAACCACCATATGACCCTGCTATACAACTCTTCAATATGGATGACAGAATTAAAATCATGTTACTACAGCAATACATGCATACACATATTAATAGCAGCACAATACATAATAACTGAGCTATGGAACCAGCCTAGGTGTCCATCAAAGATGAATGGATAAAGAAAATGTGGTATTTATACAGGATTATTGTATCCTTTTTGGTACCAGGAATTGAACTCAGGGGCACTTAATGCTGAGCAAGATTCCCAGCTTTTTATTTTAAAATTTTGCTAGAGGCAGGGTCTTGCAGAGTTGCTTAGAGCCTCAATAAGTTGCTAAGACTGGGTTTGAATGTGTGATTCTCCTGCCTCAGCCCCCCAAGTTGCTGGGATACAGGCATGCACCACATTGCTAGGCTATATACAATTGTAATATACATTTTTATTTATGCAGCCAAAAAGAAAAAAGAAATAATGTCGTTTGCATTAAAATGGATGGAATTAGAGATAATCATTTTAAGTTAACTAAGTCAAACTTAGAAGGTCAAAGGTCATATGTTTTCTCTGATACACAGAAAGCTAGAGAGGAAAAAAGAAAAGAAAGGTGGGAGTGGATCATATGAAAATCAAAGTGAGATCTATAAAAGAAAGAGACCAAGGGATGGGAAGTGTGGAGGTAGGGGGGAAGAGCTGCAAAATGATACTGTCCAAAAGATATTGTTATATTGTGTGCATGTGCAAATATGAAACAACAAATCCCAACATTATGTACAAATATAATGTTCCAATAAAAAATGTGGGAAAAATAATGTGTGGCCTGCAAATAGTGGCTTAAATATTTGAGTAAAAATAAATGAGAGAATAATAACATCACAAAATAGCTACCATTCAACATATACATTCTCATTTAATATCTAACACTTTCCTATGAAGCAGGTAACTTCAAGGACTCTTAGCAGTGAGGATGCAGATGTTTACATGACTAAGCATTGCCACAGGTACAGGTCACAGCACTTCAGGCAGAGCCACTCAGTATATGTCTGCTTGGCTTTCTCATCTTCAAACAGGGATAAGAAAACATACTTAATAATTACTCATCAAACAAGTTTTCTTTATAAAAGTAAATAAAATTATAAACAGTTGATAAGAAATGGAAAGTCACATTAAGTCATAAATTTGGATATAAGTGCTCTCACACATACAAACACTAGGAATAAGACTCTTTTTATAAAACACTCTCAAACATACAATGAGCTTTGCTGTTCCTCTCAGCAACTTGAGAGTCTACTGTCCACCACAGAGGTGAAAAAGCACATGTGATTCAGCTCATACAAATTTTTGAATCTGCAGTGGATGGCCAAGTACAAGCAAGACACCCAGGTCTCCCTCAGTCTGCAAAGGCCACACCAACTGCACCCTGCAGATGGATACAGCCTGTCACTTAACTTACTTCTTGGGGGGCTTCATTTTTTCACCTTTTCTTCAGTGTATTCATCCAATATACTCAAATGACATCCTAATGCCAACAAAGTCCTGGAAAACAAAAGCAAACATGAGCTACAGGTGACTTCCCTGTGTCCAGGCAACGAAACCTAATGGCTGTGAAGGGGATAGTGATCCAACCTCAAAGCACAGCATAATTCAGTTGTTTTAAAGCTAAACAAAACTTGTTTATTTATTTTTTTTAAAATTTTTAATAAAGTATTTTTTTTTTTTTACTTTTGAATAAAGTAAATATTGAAATGGCACAAAAAGTAATGACTGGAAAGTTAAATCACCCCCCCCCCGATCCTTCTGTTTAGTTAGTGCCTTTTCCTTTTCCAGAGGCACCAACTGCTGCTCATTCTTGTTCAATGTTGAACCCAGGTGCAAAGAAAAGACTACCAACTCCATTTTTAAATCAAACTAAAGCAAGCTTCTATTTGTGTACACAAAGAGAGCTGACCAGCAACTGTCTCTCCCAGCTTGGGTTAGAAATCAGCATTCCAGTTTCAGGAAAGAGGTTTTATACCACAAAAAGTTTCAAAGGGGGATGTCTTGAGAACATACAGCTAACAGGATTTTGACAAGTATAATCAAAAAGCAGATAGCAGGTTAGTGATCTACGTGGCTCAACATTTCACGTTAGGAAATAAATTCAGATCCCAACATCAAATTTTATGAGGCACCACTAAGTTTTCAGAAAGGGTTGTTACCTGGTCAGGAAAAGCCAGGCATGGGTGAGTCCAAGGCATGGGCAGGCATTCCAATCAAGTCTACAACATCAAAATATGGCCAGGCCAAATACAAAACCTATTATTTACAGAAACCAGAAATGTCCTCTTTATAATGTTTGATGAAATGGCTCCTGAACTTAGGAGGGAATTAGGCTGGGTTTATCAACATCTACCTGGGATCTGCACATACTAAAGAAAAATGTGTGTGTGTGTGTGCACATGTGTGCCATTGGTGGTGTTTCTGTCTTTCCCACAAATGAGAGTATACAAGAGGTATTTCTCTATAATTTCCTCTTTTGATTTGATGATACAACATTAAGATTACTATCCTTTCACATAAAGCTGGTTTGTGTTTTTTAACCTCCCTAAAGTATTCCATAAAGTGGAAATGTCAAAATGTTTTTTTTTTCTCTCTGTAAGAGCTTTATATTTAAAAGCAAAGCTGAACTGTAACAGAATTTAAAATATTTGTAAATAGGGTCACAAAAGGGTTCCAAAATGTTTGTAGTTTAATTATATACTTATACAGGTAAAGTCACATGTAAAATCTTACAGTAATATATAAAATTATTCCATGATTAAAATTAGCCCAAATCTAATAATAATAAGCTATGTTAGTAGATCTCTTTTCCTCTTATCTTAATGTTATTTCCAATACAGTTCCCCTTAATAAATGGAATATAAAAAATAAATTTATAAAAATTGATAAGTAATGACTAAACCTCTGCAAACAAAATGTTTAAATTTACAAAAAAAATTCTGGGAGAAAAAAAGCACTAAAATACTAATATTAAAAATTACCATTATTTTACATGTATATTCTACCATGTGTTCATGATTCTGTTACTAAAAAAAACTCTCTCAAGGAATTTTTCAGAGTTCATCTACTGGGTAAATGTCCTTGAGACCAAATGGTAATTCATCTCCTTAATATGTGGCTTACATAAACTTAATTAAACTTAATACACTTTCATATTTATCTTTTGTCTGAAAAAAGTTTATTCTGCCAGAGAGAAAACAAATCTGGAATTAAAGCATTTGGAGATGTTTACTAGCACTTACCAAGTTCTTTCCTGCCACATTTCTATTTTTTCTCAAGATTTTCTATCTTGAACACACACATAATAAGAACTCCTATCTTTTCAGATAACAAGTGGGTTATTTTGTGTAAAAGGAATTTTTAAACAAATCTTCCCAGTATGAGACCATTTTTATAGTTTCAGTCTATCTGCAATTACTTAAAGGGAAATAAAAAATCATCTCTCATTACTAAATATAACACAGAACAAGCCCTAGCTAAGAGAGTATCTTATTTTGGTTGACTTTCAACAATTAGAGTCAGGTTATTCTCATAAGTGATTAACTATTAAAATTACTTTTTCAAATGTGAATTTTTTTCCTTAGGGAAAGGGAAATGGAAGACACAAGATGGTGAACAGAGTACATAAAGCTGTGCATTCAGTACATGATTTTGGTCACTTTTTCACAACATGGTGGTTAATTTCTTATATATTTTACTAAGCCTATATAATAAAAGACAGTGATAAACCTATATATGAAAGCAAATTTGATAAAAAATTCATCTTCAAGTCTCATAAATATATGCAATTCTAATTATAAAGTCTCTACAATACATTTGCACATTTTCAAAGACTAACCTAATACAAAAACTCATGGAAGTCTCCTGCTATTCAGTTAATTTTGCCTAGATCTGCCATTATCTTCATAAATATTCAATGAAGCCACAAACAAAGGTACTTGAACTTTTGGAATCTATCCAAGTTTTAAAGGAAAAAAAAATGATCAGCAGAAATTCCATAAAACAGAAAGGAAAACAATCCCTTACTTTCTTTTGTTTTTTTTTTTGTGTGTGTCAATTGTTTGAAAAACACTAGAAGCAGACATGAGGTTTTCTATATATTGTCCAGGAACTTGGTTTTCTGATTTTAGCTTCAGATTTTCTTCTTTAACTGCAACTACTCTTGCAGAGAGATCTTCAAGTGTGTGTTGGAATTCCAACACTTGATTAATAAAGTAGTGTTTTTTCTTTCAGTTCCATCTGATTTTCAGCATCAACTGCATCCATGTTTTCTTTTCATTGTCTTCATGGTGATCTTCAGTCTTCAGCTATTTTAAACAATGCTTCTATGAATGATCTCTTACACTGAATACATAAACCACGCCCCTCTACCTGTGTACCTATGTACCTATCTAAATATCATATATATAGAAGTCAACTTATCCATCTGGACATATATCTGCATGGATGGATCCATATCAGTGGAGAGATTGATAGAGGAATAGATTCACACATCTCACTTATTTTTTTAGTAATTTTTTTTAGTTGTAGATGGACACAATATCTTTCTTTACTTATGGTTGTGTGGTGCTGATGATTGAACCCAGTGCCTTTCACATGCAAGGTTGGTGCTCTAACACCAAGCTACAGCCCTAGCCCCCAAATGTATTTTCCAAATAAAAAATGTATCATTTAAAAGGGGACTGAAAACAGAAAAGAAGTAGGGATTAAAATGTGATTAGAAGCAATGAGTGAGGGAAGAAGAGAGTCCAACAAACTCCTAGACACAGATTTGTTCTGCGGCATTAGAAAGCAGAACAGAGGGAAACTCAAAGAAGCCTGAGATGGAAAAGAATAAAAAAACATCAATGTTTTGAAAATATTTGCAATATGTGAGCAAGAAGTCATCTGGAGAAATGTGTGGAAAACACCATGATAGAACTCATATCAGAACTCTGCTTTTGAGCCCCTGGTGTGGACACCAGGTGCTAATGATGCATTAATGCAGATTCATCAGTGTAACAAAGGCACCGCTGTGGATGATGGGGCCTTGCCTGGCATGGGGGAAACCCTACCCTACTCCCCACTTCTTCTGGAAAACTAAAGCTGCTCTAAAAAATTAAAGTCATAAAAATAATCATGGTAACTGCTTGCATGAAGCTTTGAGTCTCACAGGAAAGGCAAATATTAAATAACTTTGTCAAGAAAAAAATATGTATTGAAATTAGAGATACAAAAATTTTGTAAGGTGTTGTAAGAGAGGACAAGTAGGGGTGGGAAAATCCCTACCAAATTGGAAACAGTGTAAGCAGAGAAGAGGCTGCTTGAACATTAGGCAGATAACTTTCTAGTGAAGGAAAAGAGAACAGACAAGGCAGCAAAAAGTGAACTCGCTGGAGGAGGTCAAGGAGGCTGGAAGACAGAGAACAAGGGAGGGAAAGGCACAAAGATAAAACAGCCTGCAGATCCTGTGACAATATGGGGCTCAAGAGCAATGAGGAGCCACTGAAGGGCTTTAAGAACACTGTTTGGGGGGGCACATATGTGTATGTGTAAATGTGTGATTCCATGTGCAGAATGTAGAGAGAGGTTGTGAGGACCAGTTAGGAGACTATGAGTAGTCTGGATGATAGTTGGTGACAGCCTACATGGGGGTAGTGGGGAGAGGGGGACAGATTGGAGCTATAATTGGAGGGACTAACAATGGGCTGGACACAGGGTTAAGAAAAAAGGAGGTGTCCAGAATTACTCAGGGTTTCTGGCTGTGCAGCCAGATAAATGGCCCAGGAGCTAAGTTGATAAAGATCCTTCAGGTGATGCTGCTTCATCACACACTGAGGAACACGTCACCTGCAGGCTGGGATGCACATCCCTTCCCTGAAAGCAGGTGTCTTGTTAAGGATCAATACTGGGGCACTTTGAGCAACTCTATGGTAATTAAATTATGGCATGATGAGAATGCCTGCAGAGAGTTAGCTCAAGAAGAAAAACCCCAGTATAAACATAATGATTCACAATATTCAGGACTCGAAATATTGCTGCCAGCAAGAGACCAAAAAAATAAAATGTACACAAGAGGGAGCAGAGCAGAGGGAGGACTACCTGCTCCTATAGACAGCAATGACGATTTGCCCTTACCTTCTGTCTCTCCCCCTCTGCATCACTGTTCTCCATTGCCCTATGTCCTCATTCCTCCCTCTCCTATCTCCACATATGTACCAAGGTACAAATGGTGCTCAAGGAAAAATACTCAGCCAGGAGAAAATCACTGACTATGTGTTAAATTATGAAGAAATTATTCTACAAAAGTATGTTGTGTGTTGGTTAAACACCATTGTAATACTAATTTCTGAACCATGACTTATTTATTCAGAAATTAAGACCTGGAAAATTTAAACAATATTGTATCAACTGAACAGGAAACCAGATACTAGAACTTGAGCCAGGTGGTCCACTGAGGGACACCAGGCTACACACTCTAGTGACCTATGCTATTCCCAAGGAGATATCAAAACTTCATGTTCTACAATATGAAAATATTTTTTGGGTCTAAAGTAAGTCATCTGCTAATGATTTACATAGGAGAAAGCCACAGAAAGAGTACAACATTACATTTACTTTAAATCACCGCTTCATCTCAAACAAGGGTTTATGAATTCTCAGGATACAGTGAAAAAAGTTGTTAATCCCTCTGAGACATACTGTAAAGCCAGCAAGCAGAAACCCCAGATGGTTGCCCTGCTTACATAGGTGGTATCTAAAGCTTCAACAAAATGCTGTCACTGAGCCCTCACATCATGACAGGAAATAGATATACTATTATCACCACTGAACAAGGAGAACAAAGTGTAGGATCAGTGAAGCTGAGTTACTTCAGAAAGATCACCTTGGTGGAGGTAGTCCTTGACCCCAGGACACCCAGTGCCAGTGACTGTTCTCTCATCTACTCTGCTGGGGCCCTTGCAAACTCAGTACATCAACAAAAACAACAAAAACAAGAAAAACAGAAAACACGCTACTTCCTCTGCATAGTGGAAGTGAACACAGTGTAAATTTGGGAGAAAGAGGTGCTTTACCCCTCTAATTTGATTTTTAAAGAAACTAGTAAAATCAGTTTATCACAAAACCATATATATAAACATTAATTACCTATAAGAAACATCTGCAAAGAAATGCTAAGAATTATTGCATGAAAAGTTGGTGTTAGTATTCAGTATAGGGAAGGACTCCACAGTTTATGCAGCTACTGATTAATCAAACTGTCCACCAGTAGCTCTCAGCCATGAGAGTGGATTATTCACAGTGGACAGGGCTCAGCATATTACATGCAAATATGATGTATACACTCCAGGGCTTACTCTTTTTTTTTAAAGAATTTTTTTTAATATTTATTTTTTAGTTTTCGGCGGACACAACATCTTTGTTTGTACGTGGTGCTGAGGATCGAACCCGGGCCGCACGCATGCCAGGCAAGCGTGCTACCACTTGAGACACATCCCCAGCCCTTTATCCTAGCTGTTGATCACTAAAATGACAGGGATGTAGCTCAGATTTAACCAAATTATGTTGTAAAAGATGAAGAAATTATGAGCTTCTATGAATTATTAAGCATAATGAACAAATTTCTATGACCCAAGGAAAGGTAGGACATGCTACATACAAAATCCCAGTGTTGAGACACAGGAACTCTTCATACAGGCATACCTGTCATGTGTCATCATTAGTAGAATCATAAGTTACTTGATTGGTATGTATTCCTCCTTCTTTTAAGTTACTAGTAGAAACTGGGGACACCTTTAATCCCAGCTACCCAGAGGCTGAAGCACGAAGATCACAAGTTCAAGACCAAATGTAAAGAGAATTTGTCTCAAAAAAATTGAAGGGTTGTGGGAGTAGGTCAATGGCAGAGTGCCTCTGGATAAAACCCCCAGAAAGCAAAACAAAACAAAACAAATACAAACAAACTGCTAGAACACAGACACAGTCTGTGCCTAATTTGTTTATTTCCCAAATTCTAGAACCTAAAACACAGTTTAAGTTTTATGTTCTGGGTTCTTGGTAAAATGGCTTCAGTGAAAATAACTCCTTATCCTTAGCAACACATAAACCAAAAGAACAAACAAAAATGTACATGATAAGTGACCTATTTGAACAAAGCCAGTTCTACAAGGCATCAAGAATGAAAGGGGCCACAAAAAAAGTCTCAGACTTTTAAAAATTGTTTTCTGACCTTTTTACATAAATTTGAAAATATATTCATTTATTCTACCCAGCCAAAGTTTTACCTTTGCAAAGGGAGATGGCAAATTCAAGAGATCAACTAGTAGAAAGCCAGTGAACAGCAAAGTTACCTTTGCGAGATGATTTAAAAAAAAAACAAAAAACAAAAAAAAAAACATCAGAGCTTTTCCCAAAGGAAAAGACTACAGTTCAGATAGGCAGCCTCAGCGAACTCTCTGAAAAAGGATGCTGTGTCTCAATATGCCTAGACACAGGAAAGGCTGACTCTACCATTTGTAGCTACAGACAGTACACACTTGTGAAAAGTGTGAAGAAAAAATGACACGTATTTAACCCTTTTAACTCAGCACACTTTAAAAGGTCAGATCAGTACTTCTCAAACAACCCATGATAAGGGACTAATTTTAAATTTCCAGTTTCATCATGGTAAGCATCTTTAATAAAATATAATAAAACTTCTAGAAAATTAACATTTCAAAATGAAGACATAAAGGATACATACCCACCATTTCAAGTTATTAGCTTAACAGACATTAAATTTCTCCCTTAAACAGGTACAACATGTTTAATCCTTTACTCTTTTTTTAAAGAGAGAGAGAGAGAGAGAGAGAGAGAGAGAGAGAGAGTTTTAATATTTATATTTTAGTTTTCGGCGGACACAACATCTTTGTTTGGTGCTGAGGATAGAACCCGGGCCACACGCATGCCAGGCGAGCGCACTACTGCTTGAGCCACATCCCCATCCCCTAATCCTTTACTCTTAATATCTTTACTCAATTTGTCACAGACCAGAAATCAGTTTTGAATGGCCTGGTTCTTGGTCCCTGGCTCACACTCTAAATAGCACTGCATTGGATCACAAAATTCTCATGTTCTGTAACATACATCAATACCTATACCTTTTGGGAAATGCTAATGTAGAGCAAAAAGACAGAACATATCAGGGTTAGAGTAAAATTCCCAACAAATATATATCCAATCTACCTACACATTAATGGAAAGTTCTAGCTGGAATTCAGCTAACTTCATAGCTGAATTAACACAAATCATTTTTTTTTTTTTACTTTTTAGGTGAATCAGATTGATAAATGAGACAAATTGAAGTTTTAATTGTGTGCCTGTTCAGGCAGCTTTGAAAATTAACTCCACCAGACATCAGTGCTCTCTCTTACTGTCATCTCTAACCTGGGACATGACAGGAAATAAAATACTCTCAGGCATCAGACAAGCAATGGCGCTTAAATGGGTGGCAAGTGTATACCCAGAGCAAGAAGCAGCACTCAGGGCTGTGCCAAGGAAAGCTGCCTCCGGATCCCTGGCCTAGGTCAGATCAAGGCTACCATCCTCTGTGTTCCCTGCTCTCTAACCCCATCCATGCCTCAAGCCCCTGTGGACCTCTGCCATGCATATTCTTCTGCTGATGCCCTCACTGCTGCTCACTCCACTCCTTCCAGCATTTGTTCAGCCTTATCTCAGCCTTATCTTCACAATCTTAGGTTAAGTGTTGTAGTTTTAAAGCTGATCTTTGTCTCTCTTTTTAGATATCATTTTATAAAGTTCACATATATTGTTTTTGACTCTGTATAAATGCTAGTAGCACAATATGACATACATCTGGAATATTAATTAAGGAAAGGCTGAGAGCCCTTAACATTTTTTTTTCATGTGTTAAGTGGCAAAACGTTTTATAATATTTAACCTTTAAGTAGATTAGGCTCTCTTTACTTTTTAAATTTAGTGTAAAAGGTAACATACGATTTGGTTACAAAACATTAAATAATATAAATAAATTTCCAATAAAATATATTATCTTTATAAGTTTAAATTACCATTACAGACAATTTTAGTTTGGAGAATACCAGCTTGATGAAATGTTCCTTTAAACCTTTTACTTTAAAGACTTGTTTACCTGAAAGATATGAACACATTTAATCTGTAAAGAAGAGTAAGGTACCACATCTTTATTGATGTTTTTATGTTACCAAGTGTTGAGAGCCACAGCAGAAGGGGGCCCAGCAAACTTCCAGCTGCCAGCAAACTTCCAGCTGTCAGCTGATGATTGGCTTACAGTGGCCCCAGCAAACATCTAGCTGCCAACTGATTGGATCCTCTGTGGGGATGCTCAGGCTGTTTCCCTGCCCTTTCAGACCACAGAGCTGCTCATTGGGGGACTTTTTTTGGCTCTGCCCATGTGACCCAGCCAATCAGACTCAAGAGCAGGAGGAGTGGGGGAGGTTGAGAGGCTTGTGGAAAGCCTGTGGTGGCTGTTGGACTCTGAAGGTTTTTCCTGAGGAACTGTGTGGTTTGGTGTGTGTGTTCTAAAAATAAAGTTTGTTTCTTTTGACCAGTGGCTCCTGAATTGTGCCCAGCCAGACTGCGGCATTTGGAGGCTCGCACGGGGAATGACTGAGGGTACATGATAAGGTAAACTGTTCGCCCCTGAGGGCAGGGGAGAGGATGGGTAGCCATTTTAAGATTCTTCTTTTGTTTTGCTTCACTTTTGTTTTAAGTTGCCTGTCCCTGGAGATGTGTAAGATGGAATAAAAACCGCTCACATCTGAGGAACAGATAGGGAGAAAGGACGGATGGACATTTCAGGAGAATCGAAAGGCTATAATGATTTTTTGTTGTTCCAATTTTGTTTCACTCTGTTTCAGTTTAGTTTGGCATTTTCTTCTTGGGTTGTATTATAGTTATAGTAGAAATATTCAAGTAAAAGAGAAGGTCTCACAAGCTAGTCAGACAGAGAAAGAAAGTGTAGAGCAGAAAAAGCCATCAGGGGGAAAGTTACAACAGGAGACTGCTACTAACACCTTTCTATCACCAGAGGGCGTAAGTGTCCAACCAACAGTGCCACCTCTACAAGAGACTGCTACTAACACCTTTCTATCACCAGAAGATGTAAACGTCCAACTAACAAGGCCACTTCCATATGCTGGGAGTCCCCCAACTCCCGCAGTTGATAGTTGGGATCCTGAGACAGGATCTCAAATATTAACATGCCCTGTATTTGAGGCAGGAGGGCAGCGAATTCACAATGCTTTAAATTTCAAAACAGTGAAGCAGCTAAAAGAGGCTGTAACAACCTATGGCCCTCAAGCACCCTTCACTGTAAGCATGGTCGAATCCATTAACAACTTGAACATGATGCCTGCAGATTGGGCTAATATGTGTAAAGCTGTGCTAAATGGAGGACAATACCTGCTATGGAAGGTTGTCAATGAGGAATTTTGCAAGGAGACGGCTAGGTGAAATGCAGCAGCTGGTTATCCTCAGAGAAATCTTGATATGTTGTTAGGATAGGGACCTTATGAGGATCACCAGCAACAAATTGCATATGACCCTGGCATAACGCACAAATTGCTGAAGATGTGGTTAGGGCATGGACGACTTTACGAGGACATGGAGGTTTACAAGGTCAATTATCTAAGGTAATACAAGGAGCTAATGAATCTTATGCTGAATTTGTAGATAGGCTTATTCAAACAGGTACCAGAGTTTTGGGGAATACAGAACAAGCAATGCCATTAATAAAAAATACTGGCTTATGAGCAAGCGAATCCTTGGTGCAGAGAAGTCATTAGACCATGGAAACATGAAGATTTAAACACATATATTAAATTATGTAGAGACATTAATGAACAAGAGCAAGTCGTGGCAGCTGCAGTAAAACAGGCTTTAGATTCCAGGCCAAGAACATGCTACAATTGTGAACAAACAGGACATTTTAAAAGGAATTGCCCCATAGGAGGAGGGTTTGACAAAACTAGGTATCAAAGGAGTAGAATACCGGGTATTTGCACATGATGCAGTAGAGGGAGACATTGGGGTAATGAATGCCATTCTCAAACCACCATAGAGGGTACTCCATTATCAAAAAATGAACAGGGACCAGGTGTTTATCCACGATATCGTGGAGAAAGGCATCAGGCTCCATTGCCAAAAATGGACAGGGGGGCCCAATCCTCCGGGGCCCAAGACCACAAATATATGGAGCACTGGAGGAACCCAGCAACCCCATCAGGGTAGTGCCCAGGATACACTGTCCATTAGATCCCTCATCAGACAAACCAGAAAGAGCACAGCATTGGACATTTGTGCCTCCACCAGATCAGTACTAACTCCAGAGATGGGAGTTCAAATCATTCCCACAGGGGTAAAAGGACCTCTTCCAAAAGGAACAGTAGGCTTATTATTGGGATGCAGCTCTTCTACTCTAAAAGGACTTATGATAAGTCCTGGGGTAATTGATCCCAATTATGAAGGTGAAATAAAAATTATAGCCAGTTCTCCAAAGGGTATATCAGTAATTTCACCAGGAGAGAGAATAGCACAGTTACTAATAATACCCAGCCTAAATGTTAAATCTTCCAGTTGTACTGTAGAAAGAGGTTCCAAGGGATTAGGCTCCACAGTTGTAGACTGGGCTATTCTTTCTTTAAATTTAGATTCTCACCCCATGCTAAAACTAAATATTCAAGGACATGAATTTAATGGACTACTGGATACAGGTGCAGACCTTAGCATCATCTCATCAAGAATGGCCAAAACATTGGCCATTACAAGAAGCCACTCAAATGCTTTGAGGCCCAGGAGTGGCAACTAATCCCCATAGAAGAGCAATGGTATTAGATTGGAAGGATCCTGATGGATGTGAAGGAACTACACAGCCATATGTATTGGATCATCTTCCCGTAAATTTATGGGGACGAGATGTCCTAGATCAATTAGGTTTGACATTAACAAATAACATCAACCAAAATGCACCCACTATTATGACTAGACAAGGTTTTAGGAAAGGAAAAAGATTAGGAAAACAAGAGCAAGGTATAGCAGCACCAATACAAATAGATCAAGGAACGGACAGACATGGGTTGGATTTTCAGAAAGGGCCAATGAGACAATAAAAATTACTTGGAAATCAGAAAGACCAGTATGGGTTCCTCAGTGGCCCCTGACTAAAGAAAAGATACAAGCAGCCCATGACCTGGCCAAACAACAATTAGCGGAAGGACATATACAACTTTCTGTATCTCCCCATAATACTCCCATTTTTTTCATCAAAAAGAAATCTGGTAAATGGAGATTATTGCAAGATTTAGGAGCCATTAATAATGAGATGGTTATTATGGGACCTGCTCAATCAGGAATTCCTCAATTGTCTCCTTTGCCAAAAACCCGGTATGTTTTAGTTATAGATATTAAAGATTGTTTTTTTTTTTTTCAATTCCAATTCATCCTGAGGATACTCCAAGTTTGCATTTACTATCCCTGCACTGAATCATGAAGGCCCTGATCAGAGATATGAATGGAAAGTACTCCCTCAAGGGATGGCTAACAGTCCAACTATGTGTCAAATTTATGTTAACAAAGTAATCCAGCCACTTAGAAATCAAAATCCTGAACTACAAATATTTCACTATATGGATGATGTATTATTAGCACACAAAGCTAAAAACACATTGCTAGAATGTTATGCCACACTTACAAACTTATTAAAAATTATAATCTAGAGATAGCAATAGATAAAGTACAATTAAATTTTCCAATTAATTATTTAGGAGTTCTATTATCCTCAACCATGGTCCGTCCACCAAAAATTCAAATACGAGTAGATCAACTCAAATCACTTAATGACTTTCAAAAGTTATTAGGAGACATAATTTGGATAAGGCCTTATCTAGGTATACCAACAGGAGAGTTGGGACCTTTATTTGATATCCTAAAAGGTCCATCAGATCCAAATTCACTCCGAATGTTAATGCCTGAAGCAAGAAAGGCATTAAAAATCATTGAAACATATATGGAAAATATGCATTTGGATAGAATTGATATAAGTTTGCCTTTATTATTTATTGTACTACCAACAAAATATATTCCTACAGGAGTATTTTGGCAAGAAGGTCCATTATTATGGATATATTTATCTTATTCTCCTAACACTATTCTTACTAGGTATCCTGAGGCTGTAGGACAATTAATACTCAAAGGAATAAAAGCAGCAAAATGAGTGTTTGGAATTTCTCCAAATAAAATTATTACTCCACATACTATGAATCAAATTGATAAGTTAGCTAATGAGTTAAATACTTGGGCAATAATCATGTGCAAATCTAATGTTTCATTTGATAACCACTTACCATCTAATCCTTTATTGTCTTTTCGGTCATCACATCCTGTAATTTTTCCAAAAATGACAAGAAAAACACCTATTATGAATTCTCCAAATATATTCACTGATGGATCAAATAATGGTAAAGCAGCAATAGTTACATCTGATCAAACTTTTACATTTTTAGTACCCAAACAATCAGCTCAAAAGGTAGAGCTCAATGCAGTATTACAAGCTTTTGTGATGTTTAAAGATTCTGTATTTAATTTATTTTCCGATAGTCAGTATATAGTTAATGATATAGTATCCCTTGAAGATGCTGGTAGGATTTCCCTTCCTCTACTGTTTTCTCTTTGCTTTCCACTATACAAAGTCTAATCTGTGACAGAAAAGATCCATTCTTTATAGGACATATCAGGGCACATACAGGATTGCCTGGAGCCCTTAGTTTGGGCAATGATTTAGCAGATAAAACTACACATGACATACATATTTTCTCTACACTAGAAGAAGCTACAAATTTTCATAAAAAGTTCCATGTCAATGCTAATACTTTTAAAAAGCATTTTAAAATAACTAAGGAACAAGCTAGAAAAATAATAAAACAATGTCAAAATTGTGTGACATTTTTACCATAAGTTAATCTTGGAATCAGTCTTAGAGGATTGATACCTAACCATATTTGGCAGATGGACGTCACACACTTGCCAGAATTTGGAAAATTAAAATATTTGCATGTTACAGTTGATACTTCTTCTGGATTTTTGATGGGCTCCCTTCATGCTGGAGAAAAAACTAATGATGTTATAGCTCATTGCTTACAAAATTTTGCCACTGTGGGCTTTACAAAACAGTTAAAAACAGATAATGCCCCTGGTTATACTTCTACCTCTTTTAAATAATTTTGCTCATCATTTGGCATTACTCATATAATAGGAATCCCATACAATCCACAGGGACAAGGCATAGTTGAAAGAGCACATCAAACTATTAAAATGTACTTATTAAAGCAAAAATAGGGAATTGGGAAGGGGTATATATTCCCCAAAGATAAACTTAAAATAACCCTTTTTACTCTAAACTTTTTAAATTTGGATTCATCAGGACTTAGTGCTGCGGAAAGGCATATGTGTCCAAAAAATGTACATAATCCCAAGGTATTTTGGAAGGATATTCTAACAGGACAATGGAAAGGTCCTGACCCAGTAATTGCCTGGAGTCAGGGGTCTGTTTGTGTGTTTCCACAGGGAGAACAGCAGCCGATTTGGATTCCAGAAAGATTAACTAAAGCGATTTCTACAGACCAAAAAGAAGATGATTTGGCTCAATTCCATAACAGCTGATATCCAAAACTCCAGTTTGGCTATCCTTACATCTGCGACAGAACCAGGATGCTTTTTTCAATATCTATTTTATTATTGCCCTTTCCCACATCATGAAGTTCTATTTTGTTTTTTGAGCTCATACAGACCTAGGTTAATGTTTTGCTGATCAGTTCAATTTTTTGCCTATAGAGTTTTTAAACATTGCAATGGAGATTTCACCTGAAAAAGTTATAAGGCCTTACTATTATGTTATGTGTTGTATGTACTATATTATGTGTGTACAGTTGTGTTTTGTGTTATATGTTTGAATGTACGTATGTCCATATATCATATATGATGAGCGCTCATGAAAAAATGGATCCAAATATTTTTTTTTTATTTACGTGATTTAAATGGTTTAATTTAAATTGGGTAAACAACTGTTGAGGATTGTTTTAATATGTGAACAAAAAAGGAGGTTAACAGATCTCTTTGTTTGCTTTCACCTTTCCTTTTCATTATATTTAATAATTCTCTTCAAGATAATGTAAATTATTAAGAAAATTGTTTTCTTTTAGTGCCTTCTGGAATGTTACATAACTTTTTCTTTATCCATTATTGCCAGAATTCCTATCTTCATCCCAGTGCCGGTGAGCTGCTCATTGGGGGACTTTTTTGGCTCCGCCCACACGACCCAGCCAATCAGCCTCAAGAGCAGGAAGATTGTGGGAGGTGGAGAGGCTTGTGGTTGTGAGAGAGGCTTGTGGGAAGCCGGTGGTGGCAGTTGGGCTCTGAGGGTTTTTCCTGAGGGGCTGTTTTGTTTGGCGTGTGTGGTTCTAAAAATAAAGTTTGTTTCTTTTGACAAATGGCTCCTGAACCGTGCCCAGCCAGACTGTGGCACTAAGGATGAGGACAGCACTGAGGACAGCAGACTGGGAGATGGAGGCAGAAGCCCAGGACCTGTCTGAGTCGTGGCCTGGACTCAGACACCTGTGATTCATAAGGGTCATTAACTTGATTTGCCTCATGCAGTGGGGGGAAGCATGTCCCTGTCTCATCTTGTCTGTGCTGCTGTATCAGAATACCTGAGGGCGGGTGACTTACAAAGCAGGGAGATTTATTTCCTATGGTTCTAGAGGCTGGAAGTCCACAATGAAGATGCTGGCAAATGGCAAGGACCTACTTGATCTATCCCTCCTGGGGAACATGGAAAGGCAAGAGTGTACTCCCATGCATGGCGGCAAGAGGACCAGACCAAACTCTTCCTTTTTCAAGAGCCTACCCCAGTGAGACCACATAAATCAATTCCTCAGGGAAGAGCCCTCATGGCCACCTAACCCCAAAGATTCCTTTGCTCAACATAGTCACATTGGGGACCAAGTTTCCAACCCATGAATGCTGGGGATACATTCAAGCCCCAGTAGTCCCCAAAAGAGAGGTTTCCAAGTCCCAACACCAGTTCCTACAAATGTGCCCTGATTTGGAAATAGGGTTTTGCCAACGTGATGATGTTAAAGGTCTCGAGATGAGTTGTTCCAATGCTGATCACAGTGTCCTCACAAGAGAAGGGACAGGATTCTGGAGACACACAGAGACACAAGAGTGCTCCAAGTGAAGATTTAGAGACCCAGAGTGACCACAAGGGCTGCTGGCAGCACCAGAGCCTGATCCAGGCCTCTCCCTGGGCCTTGGAGGGAGCCAATGCACAAACACCATATTCCGAACTTCCATCCTCCAGAATATGTGAAAACCATTTTCTAAAGACACCAGCTTTCTGACAATTTGTCACAAGAGAGAGCAAATAGGGGACTAAGACACACTCTCCAGCTAGAAGAGCAGCCCCGCCTCAGCTTCCCAAGCCCCAATGTCCTGGTTGTGGGCTGCTGGCTTTCTCAGACATCATGCTAAGTCCACCCTGCCTTGTGCCAGCAGCCTGAGAAATCCTTGCCAGCAGGATGCTTCCTGTTCCTTGCTCCCTCAGGTCATAAATGAGCCTGGCGCTACACTCCACAAAGTGCAAACCTATGACTTGCAGGTTTCACCCTGCACCCAGAGTACAACAGGAGACAGACCATTCTAGGTGACAAAGAGGAACATAAGTGGCCCCAAAACAGCTTCACTTCTGGGCCCTGACTGCACCAGCACAGTGAGAGCCTCCTGGGCTGCTTTTGCCATGAACGGTGCCCCACAGTATGGGGTCCAGCCCTCCATCAGCAAACGGAAGGTGGGCATGAGTCAAAGGGGGACAGGATGTACCATCACCCCATGTGAGTGGGATGGCCCAAAGCCATGCCATCTGGGCAGGGGAAACAGTCAGCTGGAGGTCAAAGCGAGCCTTGGTCTCTTGATGGGTCAGAGTGAGCCTGTAGCCAAGGAGGACAGATGTGCACATGACCAGAACAGGAGAAGGCTCTGAGCCCTTGTGCTTCAAGACCAGCTTGTCCTTGAGGGCTTGAACTTGAGATGGCAAGCTCCTGGGTGTAGAGCCCTAGGAGTTACCAAAGCAGGGCCTCTCTTGAAGGACCATGTCCTAGTTACCCCACCTCTTCCTGCCCTCTACCCGGGCCCTCACTGTGCTGCTCTCAGCAGCCTTTGATGTATGGCACATAGCCCAATTAAAGCTGAACTCAATCCATGCATAGTCACCTCCAAAAACCCTCATGCCAGCTCTGGGGGATCAGTGACTAAGTTCTTCCCATTTCACAGTCCAGGAAACGGACACTCAAGGGGACATGGCTCTTGCCTGAAACTGCCCGGACTCAGGCAGGACTTGAGCCTCTTCTGACTGATTCTGAGGACAACCAGGACATCCTAGAGGCTCAGGTCCAGCAAGGAAATTCTAGATCATCCAGCCCAGTGACTTACAGTCTTATTTTTTTAGCTATGGAAATTTTCATTCAAAGAAAACATTTTAAAATCTATTACACAATCCCTAAGATTTACAGGAGTTGTGTGGGACACAATGGCGACTGAGGTTCCAACCACCAACCTGGGAAATGGTCTTCATAAATGGGCTCCCTGCTGACCCCAGGGGACTTATACATTAATTTTTGGTTACATAATCATGTCTCCTTATGTTGCCAAATATTCGTTTCTAGACTTTTGTGTTTCATATAAACAGCATTACCCTGTGGCTGTCTGTGATGACAATTTCTGCTCAACATTGTGTCTGTCAAATCATATCCATGGAGCCATTGCCGGATCTGCCCACTCCCTGCCTCATGCTGCTCCACTGGTGGGAATGCAAGAGGTAGCTGTCCACCTGTTGGATACTCAATATGTTCCAGGTTTAAGTGACTGTCTGTGCCTCAGGAAACAATCCTTTTAGACCCTAACCTTGTTCACAAACTGTATCTCCAGTTTCCCTGGACACAGAGATGCCCATCCCTGGAAGCCTTTCCCACCCCCTCCTGGTGGCCCCTGTGGCCAGTGGTGGAAGGGCCCAGAAGGGAAACACTTGCCAAAGGCCACTCACACAGAGATGGCAGGATCAGACCCAAAGCCTCACTCCCAGGCCACCAAAAGGCATGTGGGCAAGGGGTGGGAGAGAATGTACCTCTTTCCCTGTGCATGCTTCTTGCTGATGCCTGTCTGGCAAGTGCAGTGAATACAGGTGTCCTGTGTTACTTTTACACACCCATGCCAGCAGGGAGCCTCATGATGTGGATGCCCTGGGGCTAAAATGCTCCAGATTCCACCCCATTTTCATGGCACACTCTGCCACAGCCTTGTGTAGTACCAGACCCGGACCCGTAGAATCCTCCCAACAACCACAGGTACTATTACTTGCTCCCTTTCATGTGGAAACTGAGGCTCAGAGAGGGTAAGCAACCTGCAGAGTCACAAAGCTGTGTGGAATGGGGAATGGACTTGAGCCCAGGCAATCTGGCAGGAGCCTGGCCCTTCCCCTACACTCCATGGGCCTCTGTGGTGTAGTTTCCAACCACCCTAGGGGGCTCACCATAGAAGTAGGAACTCAGAGTTGCTAGGCAGCAGGTTTCACGGGTATAGCTGAGGGAATCAGCAGGCTGGATGCAGGGCTCAAGAGAGTTGGGTGTTCTGGGAGCTGTGCTCCTCTGTACAAGACACAGGCACCAACCTTGGCCAGGGACTGGCCAACACTGCTCTGTCCCTTCAATAGATTTTCAAAGTCATAAATCTAGCTTTTCCTGTGAAATCTTTTGCCATTAATTTGATTTTCTCAAATATTGTCCTGGGTGGGGATGTTGACTCTTACCTCTGATGAGGAGCTTGCTCTGATGCTCGTGCTAAACAGTCCCCATGTCAACATCCCTCTGCCAGTCACACCAGGAACAAGGAGGAAGCCACAAGTCCTTTGAACTGCTTGCTCCCTCCCTGGGTCTCTACATACAGTAGTTGGCTCATTCTCATCACTGGACTCCCAGCTGAAAGGCCACTTCCTCCAAGCGGCCTTTGTAAATCTCCCTTTACAAAGCAGCCTCATGGAGGCAGAGGAAGGTGTGTCGGGCTCTCTGTACACTTCCTATGATTTCTCTCCACATCCAAAATTGGTTCAAAATAAAGGGGTTTTAAGAAGAAGAGAGCCATTAGCCTGGTGCATTGAGGAAAATCAGGAAGGCTGGTATGATCAGGCTGGGAAAACAAGTTCAGAATCCGGCAGGAGGGCACATACTGGGTCAGCACAAGGAAAGAGTTTGAGGTTTGATTTCTTCTCAAGGGGTCTTGAGCAGGAGATGTGAGGATTGTGGGTGCTTATCTACAGGACTGTCACCTGGAGTAGAAGCTAGATGTCCTCAGAAAAAGTGGCAGAATCCAGGGAGGATCTGGAGAGGCAGGTTGCCCAAAGACAGACCGAGCTGAGAAGCCCCAAGAACCTGGTAGAGGGAGGGTATGGGGTCCTTGTGGAGATGGCACTCTGGGGATTCTGGACCCAGGATAAACTAATGTTCCAAGACCACCTGTGCTCCATGAGAGTTGACCCACTCGGATAATTCTAGCTTGGTTAATATCAGAGTATTTTACATTTTAAGAACCCAGACTCCTGGCTTCTCCTGAGACATTAGCTCTAGTGTCCCAAACTGACCTTCACTCCAATGTGGCCAGAACTGCTGGAAGGAAGACTGCAATGTGGGATGGTACCCGGGTCATGCCAGTCCCTACCACCTCCCAAAAACTAAGAGGCAAGTGACCCCAAATCAGAGCTCAAGTCTGAGTTCTGCTGCTTCCTGGGTGGGTGACCTTTGGCAAGTTACTCCATCTTCCTGTGCCTATTTCCTATGTTCACCCAAGCCCTGCGAGGCTGCGTGTGTGAGCTGAGACACACACCAGTGCTCAGAGATGCGGCTGATGAATAGCAACTAGTGGCTTGTTCCTGGGTTCCCTCCCTGGGCGAACAACTCAGCAGCTGGTTTTGCAAGATGGCCATCTTCCAGATCCCCAAACTTTGTCCTGACTGTCAGCTGCAAGGTCACTGTGAAGGGCTGAGCATTCAGCCCAGGAGGACCCGCTTGAGCCCATCTGGGGGACAGAGGAAAGAAGATCCCAGAACTGAGCACCAAAGACACCCAGCCCTCAAGGTCTTCCAGGCAGGTGTCCCCACTCCCCTCCCTGACCCACCGTGTTATCTCCCCTATGGGGCTAACATCCAGAATGAAGCCAAGCCACTAGAGCTATTGAAAGCAAACACAACACTGCTCAGATAATTTTAAGTCCAATCTCTGAAAAGAACAGACCAGGCAACTCAGATAGTTGTTATCACCAAAGAAAGAAAGCGCTCAGCCTCACCTTGTGATGACAGCAGTCTCTGGCAACTTCACTAATTTGAGCTGGAAAAAAGACCTTTGTGCCTCCCTGGCTGGGTTTGCCACCTGGAAGAGGGTTCAGGCTTCTCAGGGTGCCCTGCATGAAGTCTGCAGGCTCAGCCTCCTACAGGAAGATGCCAAGAGCCACTGAGGGGCCTGTACAAGGGGTGCCTAATCCCTGCAAAGCAAGGTGCCTGCAGGGAAGCCCTGCACCACCTCTGGGGCCCCAGGTGTCACTTGTCCAGGTCCCTCACCCTCAGGCAGAAGGCAGCTCCAACTTCAGAACTAGAATTGTGAGCCAGGAGGACAGACAGGCCACCAGCCCAGCTCCAGCAAGGACTCCAATTACTTCCACAGCCATTGCTACTGATTCTTGTCCAAATGTATGGTTCTGTGAAGCAAGACTGCATTCATGTCTACAGAGGGCCTCATGGGACATCGAGGCTGGCTCAACATGGTGCACCTCGCCTCGTCCTCTGCCCACAGCCATGTGCACTGTATACCACCCAGCAGGGTCTGGATGAGAACTGATGCAGAAACAGGTGCACTGGTTCCAAGGGATAATAATCCCATTGTACTGGTATTAACTGAAAGCCACCAGGTACTTTGACACAGAGAAACTAGGAGATATTCAATGGAGAGGACCACTTTGGTGGCACAAAGACCTCCTGCCAAATGACAATACCCTTGGTTAAAAATTTTTAAGAAATTAATGATAAAATTACATTCTTATGCATAAATAAATATACCAATTAAACCCACAATTCTGTATGGTTAATAGTGCCTAGTACTATGATCAAGAAAAGTGATAGAATTTGATAAATCAAAGTGATTGAAGAAACCAAAGAAATTTTCAGACACAATTAAAAGTTTAATAAACCCAGAAAAGTATCCCTGGAAGTGTGGTGGCAAAGTGTGGCTGAACCCAGACCTCAGCACCAACATGCAGAGTAGACTCAACTCTAAGATGCTGTTAATGCTGAAACTCAGAGAGTAACCTCAGCTTACCCACCACCAGGTGTGCAGGGTACAGCTCCTGAGTCAACAGACACCCATGACCAGATAGATATCAGGTCAATATTGAGCCAGGATTCTTTTTCATAGTTTTAAATAATTTGTGCTTGGGCATGAATTTTAATGCAATTCGTATAAAAATCCCAAAGACAATTCTCCACAGAACTAGAAAATCAATCACGAAATTCACTTGGAAAAGTAAGAGACCCAGAATAGCCAAAGAAATCCACAGCAAGAAGAGTGAAGTGGGACACATAGTAGTATAGTGTAAACTGTACTACAGAGCCAGAGTAACAAAATCAGTAGTGTATCAGCACCAAAACAGACATGTAGACACCAAAACAGATACATAGATGAATAAATGTTTCAGAATAGATGACAAAGAGACAAACTCACAAAACACAGTTATCTCATGCTAGACAAAGGTGCCAAAAACATACATTGGAGAAAAGAAAGCCTATTCAACAAATGGTTCAGGGAAAATTGGAAAGCCACATAGAGCAAAAAGAAAGTAAAACACCCTCTCTCAGTCTGCATGAAACTCATTTAAAAATAGACCAAAACATAGGCACTAGAACAGAGACTCTGTGCCTAATAGAAGAAAAATTAGTCCCAAGTCTTCACCATGTCAGCTTAAGATCTGACTTCCTTAACAAGACTCGTACATTCCAAAAAGCCAAATCAAGAATCAATAAATGGGATGGATTCAAACTAAAAAGCATGTTCTCAGCAAAGTAAATGATCAATAATGTGAAAAGAGAGCCTACAGAATGGGAGAAAATCTTCACCACATGTACCTCAGATAGAGTCCTTAATCTCCAGGATATATACAGAACTCAAAAAACTTAACACCAGAAAAACAGATAACCAAATCAATAAATGGGCTAAGAAACTGAAGAGACACTTCACTGATGAAGCAATCAAATTGACCGAAAAATACTTGAAAAAAAGTTCAAAATATGTGGCAATTAGAGGAAAGCAAATCAAAACTTCTGTAAGATTTCATCCCACTCCAATAACAAAGGTGATTTTCAAGAAGACAATTATCAGTTATAAATGTTGGCGAGGATGTTGGGAAAAGGGTACATGCACAAATTGCTTGTGGGACTGCAAATTGGTGTAACCATTATGGAAAGCAGTATGGAGATTCCTCAGAAAACGTGGAATGAAAACAACATTTGACACAGCTATCCCACTTCTCAGTTTATACTCAAAGGACTTAAAATCAGCATATTACAATGACATAGCCACAACAATGTTTACAGCAGCTCAACTCATAATAGCTAAACTATGGAAATAACTTAGATGCCTTTCAACAGATAAATGGATAAAGAAAATGAGGTGTGTGAGAATATATATATATATATATATATATATATATATATATACACATACACACATATACATATGTATACACACACACACACACATATATATATATATATATATATATATATATATATATATATATATATATATTATGGAGTACTACTCTGTCTTAAAGAAGAATGAAATTATGACATTTGCTGGTAAATGCACGAAGCTGGGGAATATCATGCTAAGTGATATTAGTATGATCCCCAAAACCCAAAGGTTGAAAGTTTTCCCTCATATACATATGCTAATCACAGTTGGGGGAGATAGAGTTACTCTACATTGGGCAGAGGATTGAAAGGAGGTACAGGGGTATGGAAGGTAGAATGAATAGAAGAATTAATCAGACATTATCATCCTATGTACATCTATGACTACATGACTGATATGATTCCAAATCATGTACAACCAGAAGCATGAGAAATTCTACTCCAATCATATATAATATGTTAAAGTGCATTCTGCTGTCATGTAGAAATAGAAAAAATCTTTTAATTGTAGATTAAATAAAGATACCATGGTCTTGGGTTGTGGCTCAGCAGTAAAGCACTCGCCTAGCAAGTGTGGGGCACTGGGTTTGATCCTCAGCACCACATAAAAATAAAATAAAGGTATTGTGCCCATCTACAACTAAAAAGTAAAATATTTAAAAACAAAGATACCAATTTGCAGGAAAAAAAAATGGCTATACTAGCTGCGTTACATGGATTGATCTGGAGAATATCATGCTACCTTAAGCTAAGCCATTTTCAGAAAAACAAAGGAAAATTTTTTTCTCTGATATGTGGAAGCTAACCTACAATGGGAGAGGAGTGGGGAATAGAAGTGTGGTAGATTAGACAATGGGTAATGGAGGGGAGGAAGGGGGATAAACAAAGGAAACACAGTGGAAAGACTCTGAGATAGCTTTCCCATGTAGATATGTGAATACAACACATTAGATCCCACCACCATATGCATCATAAGAAATGCAACTCTAAATAGAATAAGATATAATTATACAAACATGGACTATATCAAAATGAATTTTATGGGCTGTGGGTTGTGGCTCAGTGGTAGAGCACTTGCCTAGCATGTGTGAGGCACTGGGTACAATTCTTAGCACCACATATAAATAAAATAAAATAAATGGTCCATAAACAACTAAAAAATTTTAAAAAATAAATTTTATAACTAAAAACAACCAATAAATAAAAATTAATAAAATGAAACATTTCCTAGTTTACTTTACACATTTTGATAGCACTGGATTCAAATTAAAATGAATAAAAAGAAAAAGGGCTTTTAAGACTGGGTTTACGGGGCTGGGGATGTGGCTCAAGTGGTAGCGCACTTGCCTGGCGTGCGTGCGGCCCGGGTTTGATCCTCAGCACCACATACAAACAAAGATGTTGTGTCCGCCAAAAATAAAAAATAAATATTAAAATACACTCTCTCTCTCTCTCTCTCTCTCTCTCTCTCTCTCTCTCTCTCTTTCTTTCTCTCTCTCTCTCTCTGTCTCTCTCTCTCTTTAAAAAAATAAAGAAAGACTGAGTTTACTCTCTTTCAGTTTTCTGTCAAATTATGGCACAACTATTGGGACAGAGTTTTCCTGCTTCTGACGTACAGAACTATGGGGCCCAAAGTTATGCTAATTGGGTTTGATGCATAGGAACTCCATTGGTGAGTCCCCTTCTTCTCCCTCCTCCTCCTCCTCCTCCTCCTCCTCCTCCTCCTCCTCCTCCTCCTCCTCCTCCTCCTCCTCCTCCTCCTCCTCCTCCTCCTCCTCCTCCTCTTCTTCTTCTTCTTCTTCTTCTTCTTCTTCTTCTTCTTCTTCTTCTTTTCAATATTCAGAGTGGATTCTTTCATAAAAGCAGCCCTGAATTCCCACACCGAGATTGATGATTGGGATAGTAAGTGGCTCAATGGTAAAGCAGCAAAGTTCTTGCTTTGCATTCCCAAGCCCTGGGTTCAATCCCTGATCCCACCCTCCCTCCAAAAAAAAAAAAAAGACAGATAAATGAATGCCAGTTAAAAAGAAAAATAAAAAAAGGAAATAAACAAACTTTATCAATAGGTAAATGCTTATTCAGAAACATACCTGCTCTGCATTCTGCAGGATCTCTGTCAAGTGACCCCATGTCCTTTACCTCTTCAAAACAACTTTTCCCAAAAGTTGAGAGTCAGGGAACATGCTTTATTACTTAGTCATCTCTCTTCTGCTGGCATGCCAGAGGTGAGGGAATGTGTGGGATATAATTAGGATGAGAATCAAGGTCTGAATTGGGGCCAACTTGGGAAGCATTTCAGGTAACATCACATAATAACTACTTGGTAAAATTCAAATTCATGAACAAATGATATAGAACAAAAAGATGTTATGATTAAAGGTCAAGAAGAAACAAATGGGGCTGGGGTTGTGGCTCAGTGGTAGAGCTCTGACTCCAAAGTGTGAGGCACTGGCTTTGATTCACAGCACCACATACAAATAAATGCATACAATAAAGGTCCTGAGACCCTGCCCCAGCTCAGGACCTTCCCAGATCCGCCCACCAACATATGCAGGGGCCAGGGCCCAGGGTAGCTTGTTTCATTCCATGCTCAGGCCCAGCCCAGGACTGTTTCCACTCACTGGCAGACATGTGCCTGAGCTCATGTGCAATCCAGATCCAACCTGCAAGCCTGTACATGAGCCCAGACACAAGGTAGGCCCGCGTACATTGCTCAAATAGGAGAACTCCACCAAGCTCAAGTCTGGCCGAGGACTGCCTCTACATACCAGCAGACATCCGCTGGACCTCAGGCTCTGCCCAGATCAGCCTCGCCAACCTGCACAGGAACCCTGGGAAAGGGTAGGCCAAGGTCCATCCTGCCATCTCTTGACCCTTCCTGGAGTTGAGACTCAGGACAGGACTGCCTCTGCCCACCTGCAGATCACTTAAGGAGCTCATGTCTAGTCCAGATCCACCATGAAGACATACACGGGAGGTGGGGCCAGGGTAGCCCGAGTCCATCCAGTCACCATGAGACTGGCACTGGAGCTCAGGCTTGATGAAAGACTGACTCTTCCCACCAGCACCTCCTGCCTGACCTCAGGTTTGGCCCAGGACTCACTCTGCCCAACAACAGACATGCAGGTGTGTCCAGCCCTGTCCCAGATCAGCCTCGACAACCTGAGAGGGGGCCGGAGCCCAGGGTAGGCCCGGTTCCATTCCAACAATGGCCAACTACCTTTGGAGCTCAGGATCGGCCGGCCCTGAACCACCTCCACCCACAAGCAGATACCCACCTGAGCTCATACTCAACCCAGAGCCACCTGGCAGACCTGCGCAGGAGACTGCACAAGGGTAGGCCCAGTTCCATCCTGCCACCAACTGAACACCACCAGAGCTCCAGCTCTGCCCAGATCTGATTCCCCAAACTAGGCAGGAGCCATAGCATGAGGTCAGGGTAGCCTAAGTCGATCCAGTCACCAGGAGACTGGCACTAGAGCTCAGGCTCCGCCCAGGACTGGTTCTGCCCACTGATAGACACCTGTCAGAGTTCAGCCCCAGCCCAGATTAGCCTAGCTGACAGGCATAGGAGTATGTACCAAGGAAGGCCTGGGAACATCATGCCACCACCAGATCCCCATCAGAACTCCAGGCAGTCCCAGGACCGCTTCTGCACACAGGCAAACACCCTTTGGGGCTCATACAAGGCCCAGATCCTCCTCCATGACTTCTGCACAGAAGCCCGGGCAAGCATAGGCCCAGTTCCATCCTGCCACTGGAACCCTGCTAGAGCTCCAGCTCTGCCCAAGTCCCCTGGATGACCTGCTCAGGAGCTTGGCCAAGGCCCATTCTTCCGACACTAGCCGATCCCCTCCAGAGCTCAAGTTTAGCCCAGGACCGCCTCTGCCCACAGGCAGACACCCTCTGGAGCTCATCCATGGCCCAAATCTGCCTGGCTGACCTGCGTGTGATCCTTAGCAATGGTAGGCCTTGTTCTATCCCACCACCAGCAGAATTCTGCCAGCCCTGCCCAGATCTCCCTTGTTGACCTGCACAGGTGATGATGTCCAGGGTAAGCCAGGGTCCATCCTTCCACCAGCTGACCCCCAACTAGGTCTGCAATGCCAACACACCCTGGAGATAGGGTACATGGTATTCCTGGGTCCATAACGCTCTGTGAGACCCCCACCAGGGCACAGGCTTCGCCCCAGACAACCTGCACCCACCCGCCAACCAAGCTGGAACTCAGGCTCCACCCAGGATTGCCTCTGCCCATTGGAGCTTCTGATGGAACTCAGGCATGACCCAGGACCTCCTCTGGCTGCAGCCAGACACCAACTGGGTCTCAGTCCTTGCCAAGATCAGCTTCCATGACATGAGCAGGAGTTGGAGCACAGGGTTAGCCCTGTTTCTTCCCTCCACCCTCAGACCACAGCCCACACTCAGGCACCGCACAGATCTGCCTTGCAGACTTGAAGGGGAGCCCCAGAAGAGATTAGGCCTGATTCATCCAGCCACCAGGATACCCTGGCTGGAGCTTACCAATGGCCCAGGATCTACTCTGCCCTCAGCCCAGATCTGCCTTGCTCACCTGTGCAGGAGCTAGAGCTGCCCCACCTGCAGACACCCTCTGGAGCTCTTGCTCCTCCAAGATCCTCCTTGCTGACATGCATGGGAGCCTTTGCACAGGGTATCCCTGGATCTAGCTGGCCACTTGTAGACCCTGGCCAGAGCTCAGGCCTGGCCAAGAAAGATCATCTTTGCTGACCTGCGAGAATTCTATGGCCCAGATTAGGTGAATGTCCATCCCACCAATGGGAAACTCCCAAGGAGCTCAACAAGAAACAAATAGCCAAAACAAAAAGAAGTAAACAAGTAAAACTATCTTATTCAAAAACCTAAATTTATTTGCACTTACTTTCAGTAGAGCTTCATGGATTGACTCTATTCATCAATTCAAGAGACTTATAGTACCTAAGCCTGATTTGGGTGGCCAAATGTTATCGATGTAAAAAATAAAACATGATTGTAAAATATTGAAAATATCTTCTGTGACTTCTCACCAGTATCAACCATATTCACCAGAATATCATATCTGAAAAAAATTGACATCACATTGGAAATTTAGAAGTAGAATCAGAATTCCAAATCTGGCAGAGGGCTCTCTACATGAAGCAAAACTGTTGACAGTGGCTTGAAAACAGTTTTTTGATGATGTTCCTGTGAGATTTTAAAAAGGCATTAGCACTTCCACCTTCATTGTAGCTTAAGCCACAAGAATTAAGATGTAGAAACAATCTCCATGTCCCTCAAAAGATGTATAGGTCTACATATTTTGGCTGATAACCCAATGGAACCTTAAAAAAAAAAAAGAAGGCCTGCAGTCCACAACAACTCAAGGGAGTCACAGATGGCCAAAAGAAATGGGCTAGTTCCACAACAAACACTGCGGGGCTCCACATACATGAGGTCTCTAAGATGTTTCAACTCATAGACACAGAGAGTAGGAGGGGGGTTGCCAGAGTTGGGGGATGGACCTGTCAATCACCAGGTCTAAAATTTCAGGAATGCAGAAGAGGCAGTTCTAGAGAGGTATGCAGTTGGTTTGCAGTGAAAGAGGCCGCTCCCCTCTTCAACATTCTTACTAAATTCTAACAAGGAATAAGTAAATTGAAGTCCAGTTAATTCTACAGAGGCCTTGGAACATTTTCTAAAAAGAAAGCTCCTAGACACAGCTGGAGCCCCAAGGGAGTCTGTGTGTGACTGGATGGATCCGGGTCTACCCTTGCCAGGGCTCCAGCAGGGATCAACCAGGCAGTCCTTTGCAGAGCCTAAGCTCAAGCAGGGTGGAGTCTGGATAAACTCAGGCCTATGACATGTCCAGGCTCACCTGCACTTCTGCAAGATGAATCAGGGAAGAGCCTGAGCTCTGGCAGGATCAGCGCAGCCAGTGGTGGGATGGACATGGGCCTACCCTGGATCTGGACTCTCACAGGTGTACTCCTAGGATCTGGGCTGAGCCCTCACTCCAGAAGGTGTCTACTGGTGAGCACAGTTGGTCCTGGCTCGGGCCTGAGGTTGTTGAGAATCTGTGGGTGGGTTGAGATATTCTGGGCCAGGCCTGAGCTCCTGCGTGCAGAGGGAGGGGTGGTCTGCTGATAGGTGGAGGTTGTATTGGGCAGAGCCTAAGCTCTAGCAGAGGTCAGCCAGAGACAGGAAGGAAACAGGCCTACCCTGGCCCAGGCTCAGTCGCAGGTCCAAGAGTCAGACAGGGGCTATGCTTGAGCACCTGAGGGTGTCTGCCTGTGGGCAGAGGCAGTCCTTGGTCTGGCCTGAGCTCTGGTTGGGGTCAGCTGGCAGTGGAATAGAACCTTGAACTACACTCCCAAGATCCTTGTCAGGGCTCATCTGGGCTGGGGATGAATTCCTGCATGTGTCCACTGGTGGACACAAGCAGTCCTGAGTAGAGCAAAGGCTCCAAGTAGATCTGTAGATGGGCACAGGAAGTCCTGGGCTGACCCTCTGTGTGGGTCCATCCCGCCACCAGCACACTACTGCCCAGGCTGACACTCTGGCCAGGACTGCCTCTGCTCACTGGCAGACCACTGTAGGAGCTCAGGTCCGGTTCAGATTCTCGCCACAGGTCCTGCGCGGGAGCCTAGGCCCAGAGTGGCCTGGGTCCATTAGGACACCAGCAGACTGGTGCAGAAGCTCAGGTTTGACCAAGGACTGACTCTACCCACTAGTAGACCCTCGTGAGCATGAGCTCTGGGTCTCAGGCTCCGCCCAGGTTTGACTCCATCCACTGGTTGAAACTGCGAGTGTTCAGCCCCAGCCCAGATCAGCCTGGCTGACAGGTGTTGGAGCCTGGACCCAGGAAGGCCTGGAAATCCCTCCACCAGCCAACCCCCACCAGAGCTCAGGCCTGGCCCAGGATATCTCCACCCACCCACTGATCCCCGCCAAAGCTGAAGCCCCTGGCTGGAATGCGTGTGCTCACAGGCAGACACCTGCTGGAGCTTGGGCTCATCCTAGATCAGCCTAATACTCTAGTGGGCATCCAGATCCAGGGTAGAATCCCGCCACCAGCAGATCCCCCGCGGGAGCTCAGGCTCCGCCCAGATTCACTTTGTACAAATGCAAGGGAGCCAGAGTTCATCCCGCCACTGCCAGAATCCTGCTGGAGCTTAGGCTTGGCTCAGGATCACCTCAAGGGACCTTCTTGGAAGCCCTGAAGTAGTCGAGGTTCCATCTGGTCCCCTGCAGACCCCTGCTGGGGCTCAAGCTCTGCCCAGGAGCCGGACGCCAGCATAGGCCTTGGTTATACCTGCCACCTGCTGAGGCCTTTAGGACCTTAGGCTTGGCCCAGGACTGCTTCTGCTCCAAGGCAGACATCCTTGGGTGCTCAGGATCGGCCCAGATCTTCCACAAGGACCTGCAGTGGGAGCCCGGCCTAGGGTACCCCCAGGTCCCACCCTCCACACCATAAAATTATATCTTTGAGACTGTCCACACATTTGGAAAACACGTTTAGAACATAAGAATGTGCAAGGTCCTGACACAGCTTCCATCAGCTCTCTCTGGAAGAACTCAGCTTGATGTGTGCAGCCTGCTGGGGTAGTCCCTGGCTGGTAAGGCTGCAATTTCAACAGGTACAACATTTCCACTTGTTTTTCATGTTTATCTGGGGGATCCCAAGGCCTGGTTAACAACAGAGATTGTAGGGGGATACTTTGTTTTCATCTCCATGACATTATTTACTACATTCCCATACCTGTTACGGATAATGAGTAGTTTTCATCAATAAAACAGAATAAAAGAGATAAAGAGAAGCCACACATCTGTAGACATCTATCTGATCCTTCAACAAAACATACACTGGAGAAAAGACAGAATTTTTAAACAAATGGTTATCCAAATGTAGAAGAATAAAACTAGAACCTTATCTCTCACCCTGGAAAAAAAAATCAACTCAGAATCAATCAAAGCCCTAAGAATTAGACCAGAATTTAGGCAACTCCTAAAAGAAAACAATACTCCAATTTTTAGGCACAATGACTTTCTCAATAGGATCTCTAAAGCTCAGGAAATAATAGAGTTAGTAAATGGAATGGCATTAAACTAAAAAGCTTCTGTACACTAAGTGAAAAAATGAATAAAGTGAAGAGAGAACCTACAAAATGAAAGAAAATCTGCTAGCTACCCTAGCAGATTTCTTATAGAGGATTAATATCTAGAATATATAAAGAATTCAAAAAACTTAACACCAAAAAATCAAATAACCCAATTAATAGATGTGTAAATGAACAAAAGAGGAATTTTTCAAAAGAAGAAACAAAAATGACCAACAAACATGTGAAAAAAAGTTCAACATTATTAGCAACTAGGGAAATGCAAATCAACTCCACTGAGTATGGAGAATAGAAGGGATGATGGGAGATAAAAGAGGGGTCATGATCTGAAATTGAATTCCATGCTTGCGTAAGTTCATCAGGATGAATACAACTACTATGTACAACCATAAAGTTCTAATAAAAAAGGAAAAAGGAAAACAAAAAAAATTTCATCAAGATTTTATTGCATATCAGTCACAATTGTAGTTATCAAGAAAACAAATAATAACAAATGGTATAGAGGATATAGAGAAAAATAAAAAAATTATACTGTTGGTGTAATTACAAATTAGTACAAGTGTAAAAATCTGTATGGAGGCACTCCTCAAAACTAGGCATGGAACTACCATATGACCTTGTTATAAAACTCTTCAATATGGATGGCAGAATTAAAATCATCTTACTACAGCGATACATGCATACACATATTTATAGCAGCACAGTACACAATAACTGAACTATGGAACCAGCCATGATGTCCATCAATGGATGAATGGATAAAGAAAATGTGGTATTTATACAGGATTATTATTTCTTTTTTGGTACCAGAAATTGAACTCAGGGGCACTTATTCCTGATCATAATCCCCAGCTCTTTATTTTAATATTTTACTAGAGACAGGATATTGCAGAGTTGCTTAGAGCATCACTAAGTTGCTGAGACTGGGTTTCAATGTGTGATTCTTCTGCCTCAGCCTCCCAAGTTTCTGGGACTATAGGCATGCACCACTCTGATTGGCTATATACATAATTTTAATATACATTTTTATTTATGCAACCATAAAGAAAAAAGAAATAATGTTATTTGCATTATAATGGTTGGAACTAGAAACCATCATTTTAAGTGAACTAAGTCAAACTCAGAAGGTCAAAGGACATGTGTTTTCTCTGATACACAGAAGCTTGAGAGGAAAAAAGAAAAGAAAGGTAGGAGTGTCTTTTCCTTCTTCAGAGTCACCGAGTGCTGCTGGTTGTTCTGCATTGTTGAACCCATGTGCAAAGAAAAGACTACCAACTCCATTTTTAAATCAAACTAAAGCAAGCTTCTATTTGTGTACACAAAGAGAGCTGATCAGCGGCTGTCTCTCCAAACATGGGCTAGAAATCAGCACCCCACTTTCAGGAAAGGGATTTTATAGCACAAAAAGTTTCAAAGGGGAGGGTGTCTTGAGAACTTCCAGCTAATAGGATTTTGACAAGTATAATGCAAAAGCAGATAGTAGGATAATGATCTACATGGCTCAACATTTCAAGTTAGGAAATAAATTCAGATCCCAATATCAGAATTTATGAGGCACCACTAAGTTTTCAGAGAGAGAGAATTGTTACCTTATCAGGAAAAGCCAGGCATTGGTGAGTCCAAGGCATGGGCAGGCATTCCAAGCAAGGTTGAAACATCAAAATATGAGCAGGCCAAATACAAAACCTAGTATTTACAGAAAATAGAAATGTACTTTTTATAACTTTTGATAAAATGGCTCCTGAACTTAGGAGTGAATTAGGCTAAGTTTATCAACATCTGCCTGGGGTCTGCACATACTAAAGAAAAATGTGTGTGTGTATATGTATATGTGTGTGTGTTTGTGTGTGTGTGTGTGTGTTTACACATGCACATGTGTGAACACATTGTGCCATTGGTGGTGTTTCTGCCTTTCCCACAAATGGGAGTATACAAGATGTAATTCTCCATAACTTCCTCTTTTGATTTGATGATACAACCTTAATATTAATATCATTTCACATAAAGCTGGTTTGTTTTTTAACCTCCCTAAAGTATTCCATATGGTGAAAATGTCAAAATGTTCTTTTTTTCTTCTGTAAGAGCTTTTTATTAAACAACGAAGCTGAAGTGTAACACAATTTTAAATATTTGTAAATTAGGTCACAAAAGGGATGCAAAATGTTTGTAGTTCAATTATGTAATTTATACAGGTAAAGTCACATATCAAATCTTACATTAATATATAAAATTATTCCATGATTAAAAGTAGCCCAAATCTAATAATGATAAGCTATGTTAGTAGATCTCTTTTCCTCTAAGATCAATATTATTTCCAATACAGACTTACCAAATGGAATCTGAAAAATAAATTTTAAAAAATTGATAAAGAATGACTAGATCTCTGCAAACCAAATGGTTGAATTTACAAAAACTTCTGGGAGAAAAGGCACTAAAATACTAAGATTAAAATTACCATTATTTTACATGTATATTCTACCATGTGTTCATGATTCTGTTCATAAAAAAAAATCTCTCAAGGAATTTTTCAAGAGTTGATCTACTGGGTAAATGTCCTTAAGACCAAATGGTAATTGATCTCCTTACTATGTGGCTTGCATAAAGTTATTCAAACTTAATGTACTTTCATCTTTACCTTTTTTCTGACAAAAGTCTATTCTGCCAGAGAGAACACAAATCTGGAATGAAAACATTTGGAGTTGCTTGCTAGTACTTACAAAGTTCTTTCCTGCCCCATTTCTATTTTGTCTCAAGATTATCTAACTTGAACACACACATGTTAAGAACTCCTATCTTTTCAGGTAACAAGTGGGTTATTTTGTATAAAAGGAAGGTTTAAACAAACCTTCTCAGTATGAGACCATTTTTTATAGTTTCAGTCCATCTTCAATTGCTTAAAGAGAAATCAGCAATCCTCTCTTATTACTAAATATCACACAGGACAAGCCGTAGATAAAAGAGTATCTTATTTTGGTTGAGTTTCAACAATTAGAATCAGGTTACTCTCATAAGTGACTAACTATTAAAATTACTTTTACAAATGTGAAAACTTTTTTTTCCTTAGAGAAAGGGAAATGGTAGGCACAAGATGGTGAACAGATGACATAAAGTTGTGCATTCAGTATATGACTTGGGTCACTTTTTCACAACATGTTGGTTATTTGATTATATATTTTACTAAGCCTATATAATAAAAGATAGCACTAAACCTATATATGAAAGCAAATTTGATAAAACATTCATCTTCAAGTCTCATAAATATATGCAGTTTTCATTATAAGGTCTCTACAATATATTTGTACATATTCATAGACTAAAATAATACACAAACTCATGGAAGTCTCCAGCTATTCAGATATTTTTGCCTAGATATGCCATTATCTTTATAAATATTCGATGAAGCCACAATCAAAAGTACTATAACATTTGGAATCTATCCAAGTTTTAAAGGAAAAAAATGATCAGCAGAAATTCCATAAAAAAGAAGGGCAACAAATCCCTTACTTTCTTTTGTTTTTGTGAAAGTTCTTTGAAAAACATTAGAAGCAGACATGAGGTTTTCTATATATTGTCCAAGAACTTGGTTTTCTGATTTTAGCTTCAGATTTTCTTCTTTCACTGCAACTACTCTTGCAGAGAGATCTTCAAGTGTGTGTTGGATTTCCAACATTTGATTATTAAAGTCATATTTTTTCTTCCAGTTCCACCTGATTTTCAGCATCAACTGCATCCATGTTTTTCTTTCATTATCTTCAAGGTAATCTTCAGTCTTCAGCTATTTAAAACAATGCTGCCATAAATTACCTCTTACACTGAATGCATACACCACATTCCCACCACCTGTGTACATACCTACCTATCTAAATATCAAGTATATGGAGTTATACTTATCCATCAGGACATATATCTTCATGGATGGATCAATATCAATGGAGAGACTGATAGAGGAATAGATACCCGCATTTTTAGTATTTTTTAAATTGTAGATGGACAAAATATCTTTCTTTACTTATTGTTGTGTGGTGAGGATGATTGATCTCAGTGCCTTTCACATGCAAGGCTGGTGCACTACCACTGAGCTACAGCCTAGCTCCCAAATTTATTTTCTAAATAAAAATGTATTATTTAAAAGGGTTCAGAAAGGAGAAAAGAGGTATGGGTTAAAAAGTGATTAGAAGCCATGAGTGAGAGAACAAGAGAGTCCAACCAACTCCTAGACACCAGGTTTTTTTCTGGGACATGAGAAAGCAGAATAGAGGGAAACTCAAAGGACCCTGAGATGGAAAAGGATTAAAAAAATCAATGTTTGGAAAATATTTGCAATATGTGAGCAAGAAGTCATTTGGAGAAAATGTGTGGAGAACACCATGCTAGAACTCACATCAGATCTGTGCTTTTGAGCCCCTGCTGTTGACACCAGGTGCTAATGATGCATCAGTGAAGGTTCATCAGTGTAACTACAAGAACCTCTGTGGATGATGGAGCCTTGAATGGCATGGGGAACCCCTACCCTCCTCCCCACTTCTTCTGGAAAACTAAAGCTGCTCTAAAAAATTAAAGTCATAAAAATAATCACAGTATCTGCATCCATGAAGCTTCAAGTCTCACAGGAAAGGCAGATATTAAATAACTTTGTAAAGAAACATTATGTATTAAAATTAGAGCTACAAAAATTTTGTAAGGTGCTGTAGGAGAGTACAAGAAGGGGTGGGAAAATCCCTAGCATGAAGTGACATAAGTGGAAACAGTGTAAGCAAGGAAGAGGCTGTATGAACATTAGGCAGAGAACTTTCTAGTGAAGGGAAAGAGAACAGACAAGGCAGCAAAAAGTGAATTCACTGGAGGACTTCAAGGCAGCTGGAAGACAGGAAACAAAGAGGAATAAGGCACATAGACAGAACAGCCTGCAGCTCCTGTGACAACATGGGGTTCAAGAGCAATGAGAAGCTACTGAAGGGATTTAAGCAAACTTTGTGGGGGGGCACATATGTGTATGTGTAAATATGTGTTTCCATGTGCAGAATGTAGAGAGAGGGTGGGAGAACCAGTTAGGAGACTGTGAGTAAGTCTGGATGATAGTTGGTGACAGCCTACATGGGGATAGTGGGGAGAGGGGGACAGATTGGGGCTATACTTGAAAGGACTAACAATGGGCTGGACAGGTTTGAGCCAAAAGGAGGTGTCCAGAATGACTCAGGATTCCTGGCTGTGCAGCAAGATAAGTGACCCAGGAGCTCAGTGTAAAAAGAGCCTTCAGGTGATGCTGCTTCATCATACACTGAGGAACATGTCACCTGCAGGCTGGGATGCACACCTCCTCCCTCAAAGCAGATGTATGTTTTAAGGATCAACACTGGGGCACTTTGAGCAACTCTGTGGTAGTTAAATCATGGCATGTCAAGAACACCTGCAGAGAGTTAGCTCAAGAAGAAGAAAGGCCCAAGTTTAAACTTAAAGACTCACAATATTCAGGCCTAGGAAGATTGCTCCTAGCAAGAGACTAAAAAAAAGGTACAGAAGAGGGAACAGAGGGAGGACCATCTGCTCCTATAGACAGCAATGATGACTTGCCCTCCTTACCTACTGTCTCTCCCCCTCTGCATCACTCTTCTCCACTGTCCTATGTCCCTCATTCCTCCCTCTCCTACCCCCATGTATGTACCAATCCTACAAAAGGCACTCAAGTAAAAATACTAAACCAGGAGAAAATCACTGACTATGTGTTAACTTCCAAAGAAAATATTCTACAAACGTATATTGTGGGTAGGTTAATCACCATTACAATACTAATTTCTGAATCATGACTTATTTACTCAGAAATTAAGATCTGGAGTTTGAACAATATTGTATCATCTGAACATGGAACCATATACTGGAACTTGAGCCAGGTGGTCCACTTGGGGACAGCTGGCTGTACACTCTAGTGACCTGTGCTGTTCCCAAGGAGATGTCAAAACTTTATGTTGTTCTACAGTATGCAAATGACAGTTTGGGTCTAAAGTAAGTCATCTGCTAATGATTTACATTGGAGAAAGCCACAGAAAGAGTACACCATTATATTTACATTAAATCATCTCTTCATCTAAAACAAGGGTTTGAAATCTCAGGATTCAATGAAAAAAATTGTAAATCCCTCTGAGATATACTGTAAAGCCAGCAAGCAGAAACCCCAGATGGTGCTTCCTCTATTGTACATAGGTGGTGCCTAAAGATTCAACAAAATGCTGTCACTGAGCCCCCACATCATGACAGGAAATAGACACACTATTATCACCACTGAACAAAGAAAACTAAGTGTAGGATCATGAAGCTGAGTTACTTCAGGAAGATCACATTGGTGGAGCTAGTCCTTGACCCCAGGCTGCCCAGTGCCAGAGACTGTTCTCTCATCTACTCTGCTGGGGCCCTTACCACTTCAGTACATGAATAGCAACAACAAAAACAAACAAACAAACAAACAAAACAGAAAGTACCCTACTTTCTCTGCATAGTGGAAGTGAACACAATATAAATTTGGAAGAAGGAGGGGATTTAATCCTCTAATTGGATTTTTAAAGAAACTAGCAAAATCAGTTCATCACAAAACCATATGTATAAACACTATGGACCTATAGGAAACATTTGCAAATAAATGGTAAGTATTGTCATAAGAAAAGTGGGTGTTCATATTCAGTATAGGGAAGGACAGACACCACAGTTTATGCAGCTACTGATTAATAAAATCATTCACCAGTAGCTGTCAGCAATGAGAGTGGATTATTCACAGTGGGCAGGGCTCAGCATATTACATGCAAATATGGTATGTACACTCCAGGGCTTACTTTTTATATCCTAGCTGTTGATCACTGAAATGACAGGGATGTAGCTCAGATTTAACCAAATTATGTTGTAAAAGATGAAGAAATTATGAGCTTCCATGAATTATTAAACATAACAAACAAACTTCTATGACCCAGGAAAGGTAGGACATGCTAAATACAAAATTCCAGTGTTGAGACTCAGTGTACTCCTCATACAGGCATACCTGTTATGTGTCATCTTTAGTAGAATCATAAGTTACTTGATTGGTATGTATTCCTCCTTCTTTTAAGTTACTAGTAGAAATTGGTGACAACTTTAATCCCAGCTACCCAGAGGCTGAAGCAAGAAGATCACAGGTTCAAGATCAACTTTAAAGAGAATTAGTCTCAAAAAAATTTAAAGGGTTGAGGAAGTAGCTCAATGGTAGAGTGCATCTGGGTAAAACCCCCAGAACTCAAAACAAAACAAAACAAAAATACAAACAAACTAATAGATCAGAGACACAGTCTGTGCCTAATTTGTTTATTTCCCAAATTTTAGAATCTGAAACACTGTTTAAGTTTTATGTTCTGGGTTTTTGGTAAAATGGCTCCAGTAAAAATAACTCCTTATCCTTAGCAAAACAGAAACCTAAAGAACAAACAAAAAATGTACACAGTAAGTAACCTATTTGAACAAAACCAATTCTACAAGTCATCAAGAATGAAAAGGGTCACAAGAAAAAGTCATAGACTTTTCAAAATAGTTTTCAGAAATTTTTACATAAATTTGAAAATATATTAATTTATTCTACTCAGCCCCAGTTCTATCTTTGCAAAGAGAGATGGCAAATTCAAGAGATCAACTGGTAGAAATCCAGTAAAGAGCAAAGTCATCTTTCCAAGATGATTGAAAAACAAACAACAACAACACAAACCTCAAAAGCAGCCCATCAGAGCTTTTCCCAAAAGAAAAGACTACTTTCAGATAGGCAGTCTCAGAGGACTCTCTGAAAAAGTGTGCTGTGACTCAGTATGCCTAGACACAGGAAAGGCTGACTCTACCCTTTCTAGCTACAGACAATACACAGGAGTGAAAAGTGTGAAGTAAAAATGACACTTATTTAACCCTTTTAACTCAGCACCCTTTAAGCAGGTCAGATCAGTACTTCTCAAACTACCCATGGCAAGGGACTGCTTTTAAATTTCCAGTTTCATCATGGTAAGCTGCCGCAGTCCAGCTGCAGCAAAATAACTGGGGGGTGACAAGCAACTTGTGTAGATTGATACAGCAGGAGTGGAAGCTGTTTATTGTAGGACAGGAGTGGTATTTATTCATTCCACACAGCTTATCTTAATTAGCATAAACTAGATACATCAGTTAACCAATAAGGAATCTCCACACTTAATGGCTCGCTGGCGTTACTTCACAAACCACTCCCTCTGGCAAAATGCCAGGTGCCATCCAGACTTGTTTACAGACTCTAACATTTCTCTGGCAAAATGCCAGGTGCCATCCTGACTTGTTTACAGACTCTAACAGTAAGCATCTCTAATAAAATACAATAAAACTTCTAGAAAATTAACATTTCAAAATGAAGACATAAATGATACATACTCACCATTTCAAGTTATTAGCTTAACAGGCATTAAATTTCTCCCTTAAAAAGGTATAAAATGTTTAATCCTTTACTCTTAATATCTTTACTCAATTAGTCACAGACCAGTAATCAGTTTTGACTGGCCTTGTTCCTGGTCCCTGGCCCACACTCTGAGTAGCATTGCATTGGATCACAAAATTCCCATGTTCTGTAACATCCATCAATACCTGTAGGATACTTGTTGGGAAATACTGACATAGAGCAAAAAGACAGAACATAACAGGGTTAGAGTCAAATTCTCAACAAATATCCTTCCAATCCACCTATACAATAATGGAAAGTGCTAGCTGGAATTCATCTAACTTCATGGCTGAGTTAATGCAAAACATTTCTTTCTGTTTGTTTTTTTTAAGGTGAGACAGATTGAAAAATAAAACAGATTGAAGTTGCAATTCTGAGTTTGATCAGAGAGCTTAGAAAATTAACTCCACCAGACATGGGTGCTGTCTCTTACTGTCATCTCTAACCTGGGAGATGACAGGAAATAAAATACTCTCAGGCATCAGACAAGCAATGGTGCTTCACTGGGTGGCAAGTGGAGACCCAGAACAAGAAGCAGCACTCAGGGCTGTGCCAAGGGAAGCTGCCTCAGGATCCCTGGCCCAGGTCAGATCAAGGCTACCATCCTCTGTGCTCCGGGCTCTCTACCTCCATCCATGCCTCAAGCTCCCATGGGTCTCTGCCATGCATAATCTTCCCCTGATGCCCACAGTGCTGCTCACTCCATTCCTTCCAGCATTTTCTCAGGTTTCACTTTCTCAATGAGGTTCACCAGTCTTGCTCACAGAGCAGTATGCCACTCACTTTACTCCTTTGTATTTGTCCAAAACACTCAACACCTTTAACAGACTAGATTCTTATCTATTTGTTGGTTTATTGTCTGTCTCCCTGCACTTGGAAGAGAACAACAAAGGAACAAGGATTTGCACATTTTGTTCTTAAAAAAAAATATTTGTAGATGGACACAATATCTTTATTTTACTTTTAAGTTGTGCTGCGAATGGAACTTAGTGCCTCATGCATGCTAAGCAAGCACTGTGCTTTACAAATGAGCCACAAACCCAACCCCAGTTTTTTGTTCTTTGATGTTCTCCAAACACCTAGAATGTGCTGGATGCATGACAGACACTTAACAACTTAACAGGTTTTATAAACCAAAACAAAACCTGTGTAAGAGGGTGTGATAATTATTTAGATTTAATTTGCGGTATTTTTTTCTTTTTAGCAATAATCTGATTAGAGATATCAATAAACAACATGATTGACTTATACTGAACTTTTGTTCATTCATCTCTTGAAAGTCATCTGTCTCACAAATCACTCTACTGCCTTAAAAAAACTGGGTAGCTTAACAAAGCCAGTTTTCATAGTAATCCTTGAAAGTGTACATAGCTGTCCCTCAGAATACACAGGGAGTTGATTTCAGAACTCTTCATGGATACTTAAGCCCATAGATGCTCCAGCTCCTTCTTTAAAATGGCAGTGTGTGCATATAACCTGATAGCACACAGCTGGATACATTAATTACCTCTAAATTATTGTATTAATCTGATGGAAAGTAGTTAATAGGTAAATAGTCATTACACTATAGTTGTTTAGAAATTATGACAAAAAAGTAGTCCACATATGTTCAGTGAAGATGAAATCACTTTTCATTAATAATTTGGATCTGCAATTGGTTGAGGCCATAGATGTCAAAACCAAAGATAAGAGTGGACCAACTTATCAGCCATGTCATTAAACTAAATTTAAGGTTTTAGGAGTGAGGAAGACATTTCCTATCCTTGCATTGGTAACTATATTTTCTACCTTCTTAGAGACATAAATTATAGCATTAGTGCCACAGTGGCACTGATGACAGCCATATGCTCTTAGGAAACACATTCCTCCATGAGAATAATTACCAGTTTTTCTAAATGCAGTAGGAAAATTTTGCAAATACAAATGAGGACTTGTTTTTAAAGTCTTCATGTATCACCAAGTTAGAAATAACATCTTCATTATTTTCTTTCTTGCAATCATTACAAATGAATGGGACTTATACATGAAACTAAGTTTTAAAACTTAGCTCTAATACAAAATCGAAATATTAAAAAAAAGTGAATGTGTGTCAGTCCCAAGGTAATCCCTGCATGGAACTTCACATTCACCTCTGCTTCAGAGAAGAATGAATGCCACTGTCTTCTCAGGTGCCTGGAATGAAACAGGAACCTACCCATTCATGTGGCATTCTTAAATTCTGAATCAACTCCTTCAATCATGCCCTCTGTTCCCAGGCCAGGCAGAATGGGGACACTCACTGCCCATCCCCTGGGCAGGACAGTACAGTACAGCTTCTTCAGTGCAGGGCCCTGAGAATATTACCTCCATCCTCAGCATTCTTAAATCTCTTTCCCCTTACAGAATAAAAGCACACTGCCCAAAGCCCTCTGTGACATGGCTCCTACCTGAGTGGCTAGACTTCCCACTTCTTTGTACATAGAGAACTATCTTCTCTGCTATACTACTTAAAAGCCAGTGCAAATGCCTAATTCCTTCCCCTCCTCACTTTACAAATGCTGGTTCCTCTGCCCAGAATCTGGTCCTGTGCCAACTGCTGCCAACTGCTACTGGACTCAGGGCTAACATTTATCTCCTGGAAGCCTCCTAGTTTATCAGAAAAGTCCTATGTCTTAATTTTCTCTCTGTAACTATTTGTGTGTCTTCACGGAGCTAAAAAAGAAGATCCTAAAAGGTAAATAGAGCACCTTTAATTCTTTCTGAATTTGTGTCCCTAGTACCAAGCATAGCCAGGCTAGCAGAAGGCAAGCAATAAATGTTAAAGGGACAGATAAATAACAGAGTGGATCTGCCTATAACAATTCCATAACACAGAGCCCTTATATGAGGCTCCTGTGAAATATATCCCAGATAAACTACCAAATTTATGCAGAAAACTACCAATTTATCACATCGACATCTAAGCATAAATTCCTAAAGACACACATACACTTGAATACTTTACTTGCCCAGAGGGGTCCTGAGAAAACACAAGGAAGTATTTTTGGAGCACAGCCTATGAAATGGGCAGATGGCAGCAGGACTTCAGGACCCAGGTCTCAATCTCTTCCTGGAGGCACATGAAGCTCAAGTTCCTTCAAAGCATCTTGGATCAAGAAACAGTAACTTGAGGCAATGGGCTATGTGTTATGTAGTCTGTGTATCTGGGCGACTGTTCCATTTCAGAATCTGGGAACTCAGAGTGCTTTGATTACAGCAGGAATAGCCCATATGACACTGAATGGGACTGAACCAGAGTTAATCAGAGTAACAGACATGTGAACTTTCCCTCAGTTTTTGAAGAAGATATGTAACAAACACTTCACTGCAAAGCATAACTATTGAGGTAATTTACGAGCTTGCAAAGGACAGTGTCCTCACTGAGAACAGGCTGGGAAGATGGCTGCTCTTACCACAGGGGCATGGGAGTTGCTCTTTTATTTTTCTGCATGAGCTCTTTTTCAATCTTCCTATCCTATAATCATCTTTCCTTAATCTTGAAACTTTAGGTGAATATTGTCTAATTCCTCTGGCAATCAACAGTGATTTTACATGCTGGCTTACTGATTTTACATGCTGGCTCATTTTATTAAGCATTTATTCACTTTGTCAATTTTTAAGAGTCAATGAACACAACACCAAACTAGATAACAAATAAGTGTTTTCTGATGTAACAAAATCTAACTGTTGTTTAGTTAATGCAAGGATCTCATTTTTTGGACATTCTTTGACAAGTTTTGTAGGAAAAACCAGTTTTCAACTGTAAGTTAGAAAACCTGGGTTGAAACACTATAGATGCTAGTCACTAGCTATACGACTCATTAAAAGGCATTTAACAAATCTGCAAAGAACCTCAGCTATGTCTTCAGATAAAAAAAATAACAACTCATAACCAATGCTCTGTAATGACAAGTCAACATGATATTCTGTGAGAGTACATAGCCATCTACAGAGGAATACTATAGAGTGGTGTTGAGTAGCTGATGGTACAACTCACATTAGTAATAAATGCTCTTCATTCAGACCTCATAGCAATAGACAATTACTTGGAAGAACAACTTCTTCGTTCAAACAAATACAACAAAATACTACAAACTTTAGGGTATTTAGAATAATAATATTATAAAAATGAGAATATTAACAAGGTCCTACTAAAACCAGGTGTTTCAATTTACTGAAAAATTCTAAACTAAGATCTTTAGAAAATCAGCATTTGGAAGTATTTAGTCAGAGATCTTGGACTACTATGTACAGCTGAATCTAAGAGGAGAGGAAGATCAAATACAGGAAGGAAAATTGACTTACTTCTTCAGGTTTGAGGTGTTATTTAAGTGGCTTAGAAATCTCTTCCACTAATTGTCTGCTAATCCCAATTTTAAAATATAAATTTCAGCCCAAATACAGATAATTTTCAATTACTTAGGGAACTAATCCATCCTTCAATGAGCCTACAAACAATCTCAGTCCATCTATGCAAAAATTGATATGCTGGAAAAAAATCAATCCAATTGACTCATGTCACCTCACAGCAGGATGAGAGATAAAGGATTTTATATAAAGATAAATTAACAGAATCTGAAAATATATTTTAAAATCGTCTACTTGGACCATGAACAATTTTGTAAAATGATCTACCTGCACTTGCAACAGTTGTACTTCATGAATAGATGATGCAGTATTCTGTACGTTTATCAATCATACAGTTCAGATTCTACATACTCATTGACTGACATGACTGCTTATTCTAATAGTTGAGATACATATGGTTACATTGGTTTATTTTTCCTTATACTTATTTTCCATTTGGGGCTTTACAAATTTAAAAGCCATACCATTAGATTAATATAAATTCATAATTCATAATTATTTTATTTTTCTTATAAATTCCCCAATTTCATCATAATGCAAATGTCTGCTTTCATTTCTAGAAATACTTCTCACCATGATTTCTTTTTCAGGTAGTAATAGAAATGTACCCAGTTTCCTTTCCATGCAAGTTGGTCATATGTAAAACATTGCCAAACTATTACTTTTGCCCTTTTGGGATACGATCTCAAGGTATGCATCTGGAAAACAGCACACAATTGTTAATAGTGTTTACACAATTCTACAAATGCATGAGTTTGTCTCCTCTCTCTGTGCTTGGAATGGCTCAAACCCAGGACTCCCACAGATTAGGGCAGCGCTCTATGCTAACCTACACCCAGCCTGGAATATATGTATTTGTTTGTATGTGTGTGTGTGTGTGTATATATATATATATATATATATATATATATATATATATATATATATATATATATATATCCCAGAATAGTATAAATGTTTGTTTTCTATGTGATTGACTTTGCTGTCCTGTTTTTACAATATAGCAAAGTATATCTGAATAGCTAGTAAATATAATCTTCCTACTTTAGGACATAAACAGATCTAGAAAATTATATGCCCAAACTTCCCCTAATAGTCTCTTAAAATTGTTGAATTAATGTGGCTATTAATCTTGTTCAGCAATTTGATGCAAATACCTAAATAAAAAATGTTTTGTTAGTGAGTACTACATGGGAAGAAAAAGTCTTAGGACACTAGATAGCTTCTTGAAAATCAAAAACTAGTAGTATTTGATTACAAACAAGACATTCTTAATCAATGCCATCATACATAATCTACAATTATAATTAAAATTTCACAGACTTTTTTTGCACACTGTATATAAATACACATCACAGTGATGTAGTTAGAATTAATACGCAATATATAGAAAACGAACAAAATTTAGATTTAGACCAAAAACTTAATTGCTATCTTTTGAAAAATTAGTTGATTAGATATTATTTTATCTTATGCTAATTTACATTATTACAAATTTTAATTAAACATACTAGATTTAGGTGCTAAGAATGTCTGCAGTATCTACATATACTACATATAATTTTATAAATCCAAATTTCAAAAGTAGGGTACTTTAATGAATAATGGAATCCTCTTCTGGATTACTTAATTTCTATTAACTATATCTTGTGTGTATACACACACACACACACACACACACACAATACATACAACTATGTAGTCCTTGTAGGAAAGTAATGATCATAGACTAATAATTTCTGAGGATTAAAGTACCTAACAGAATGCCTGAATACAAACATGTTTTTCTCTTGTCATAAATCTGGAGTCCTATTAAAAAAAGAAAGAAAAACAACAACAACAACAAGAAAAAAATGCTCTTAAATTCACAGTTTTTAAATTACTGAAAATGATTTAGGTTATTTTAGCAATTACATAAAAACACAGATACCTTCAGCTTACCAAATCTCTGGATAAAAAAAGATACAATACAAATTTTAATTAGTTAATTATTGTTGTTTAGATTTTCTTGACTTAAGGGGGTGGGGGAGTCATTGCCACAATCAATCCCATCATGCTATGTTGGAAACTTTAAATCAGAACTTTTTTTTATAATAAGTTGTAAAGTGCTTTATTTTTTACTGGAGTATAATTCCCTAAGCATTTAATAGAAAAAAGTCTGAAAATTAAAAAAAAATAATGACATATTAAATATCCCTTATAAAAACAAATCCCACCACAATTGTTAGGCAGTCCATTTGAGTAAAAACGTAAGAACCAAGTATTGGTTTGAAACTTTTTAGTTCAAATGTCTACAAAGAGAACTGTATTGATGAAAAATCTTTCCCTAAACTCATCTGTTACAGCTTCTATATTCCCTATTTCTCTATCCAAGCCAAATTTTATACTTGATAATTATGTAAAGGTCTATGTTACCACTACATAATGTTTAATACTATTCACACACACCTCATTTTAACAATACCTATTAATCACTTCCACAATTTATTGTTTCAAACACCTACCACCTCTGAAAGACAATGAAGAGATCCCTAAGCATTTAAGCCATTCCTCATTAGAGAAAAACTTCCCCTCCTCTGAGAATCACTCACTATACCTAAATATTTTGTGTGTTTTAGAAAGTATAATTTCTTAATTTTAAAAATGTGCTTGGAGATTTCTTCCCCTTCTGATTTTTCAAAGTAAAAATAGCATATTCCACAATTCACCCTAAAAAGGTAATTTTTCCTTAAAAAGATATTGCTTCTCTAAACACAAGATGTCATTCAAATAGTTTGTTTATGTAGACATTCTATCTGTGTTTATTCTAAAGCTAGAACCAAAGAATGACTGGGCAATACCAATGCTGCTTTGGCTGTTTCTACTGAATAAAGTCACACAACATCATAGTTTATAAATTATATTACATTCATTTATAAATGGTCTTTGCCAATAGAATAAGAAGAATAGGACATCAGATTCTTAAAACACTTGAGGAAATTAAGAATCTGTATAATACAGTAAGAAAAAAGTTTAAAAAGAAAAATCCAATTTAGAATGGGCATAGAATTAACTAAGATTTAAAATGTTCTCATTTCTTCTTTCAGTATTATAATTTCATATGTCTTTTTAAAAAGAATTGAATTAAAATACACTAATTGTTAAACTATCTTCCAGAAAATCCAGCATCCTTAACATTTCTGTATAGGTGTATTTATCAGTCTTGTGCAAGAGTTAGCAATTCATGACACCAGGGTCACATTTTGCTTTTCCTGCAAAGTTGATGATGCACATCAAACATCCACCAAATTCCTCAAGAATCATCCAATCTGCTGCTGCCTTTGATTCTCTCTTCTTGTCTGCTTCCTCTGCCTGGTTGTGAAGCCAATCACTACTTCCTTAGTTTTAAACATAAATGTCAAGTTTCCTCCTCCAGTATTCAAAGCCATTGTTGACCTAGTAAGCAAGTCTGAAATAATCTGAGAAGATAAATTAGTCTTCCTGCTGTTTGTTGCTGCACTCTTTCTTCAGCTTTTTCTGCCAAATGCATCTATGTCTTTCTTTCTGGGCTTCATTCAAAATTCTTACAGCCAACACATTTACATATTGGGGAACACATTATTTTTGCCTTATAGCACTCAGTAGTTTTTAAGACATCCTGACAATGGCAATTACATCCCTTGCTATGACATCGATATGCTTCTCTCCCTTTCCTTTCCCTATCTTAGCCTTAAAATCTGTATTTCTGTCAGTGCATACCTTTATTGCTTTTTGCCTTTCATTTTTATGTTCCAAATTGTTATAACAATTAATACAACTGCAATGATTATAAAAATTGCCATTTACAATAGAATCACAGTATAATTTCAAACAGAGATTTTTTACAATTACAGGGCTTTCTGGGCTGACTGGCAGATACTGATGGGATTATGAAATTGAATGGAAAACTTGCCTGGGTCTGGATACCAGATGTTTCAATAAAATCTGCTACACACACATATGAAGACTGCTACAGCTGAGTAATGTATTGAGCTGGAAGCACTGCATAACCCACAATGCCTGTTCCTGGAGCTGGTGCCAGGACAGTACCTGGTGGAAGGTTAGTGAGGTTGAGCTGTATTTGTGACAGTGGGGTGGAAGGCATAATAAGCCATTGCTGTGTTTGGCTGTTAGTTACTATTTATGAAGCCAGATTGATGGATTTTGGGACAACTTGTTGGATAGCATGAGCTTGGAAAATGGAATTGACATCAGCACTGGGGTTGTATTAACAACCACTGGCTTTGCTTCCTAAAGAGCCTTAATGCTTGTACTGGGATTCTGACTAACTGCTTGGGTTAAGATACTAGCTGTTCTGGCAGTAACATATAAGACACAATGAAACTTTCTTCCAGGCACTTGAATCTTCTGGCCATTTGCCAGCAGTTCCAGAGGAATTGGGAGCAGTTTCCACAGGAATACTTGTCTTAAATTGTGATATGCTCACTCCTCCAACAGTGATGGTCTGCACAGCTGATTTCATTTCCTTATTTGGTGATTTCAAAGGTGAGATGGATATTTTATTTGGCCTCTGCATTGTAAAATTAAAAGTTGATGCAATAACACCACTTTCAGATATTGTTATGGTCTTTGATGGAGTTCCAGGAGTAGACTGTGAAAGAACCCTACCTGCATTAACTGATGTTGTCTGTTCTGTAACTGCTTTCTTATTAATTGGTTTTGCAAAGATCAGCTTCATGATTACTAGACCACAGGTCGGTGTTCCAGATTTCATAGTATTCTCATCTGGCACCACCTCTATGATCACTTTTGATTTCAGTGTCCATCATGGCTACTAGATTTTATACCTGGCATTTCCAATTTTACAGGCCTGTCCTGTCTATATATTATGTACTTGATATCAAACTGGCATTTAAAGAAATTGACACTCCTGAATTAAAATTTAAATAAATAAATGAAGTCAAATAATTCAATTCAAATCAATTAGTTATATAAAAATATATGTCTTTAAAATTCTAGCTCACAAATTTTTCTAGATGGCCAGACAATAAAATCTTCATTTCTATAAATGTCTAAAATGTAATATAACATCTATTGCTTCTAAAATTTTTCAACAGAGAAAATTAATAATCCTAATTACATTGTTCTGATATTATTATTTTATGAATAATACAAGTAAATTAAATTTAAAATAATTGGGATTAATCTTCATCAATATGGTTTCTTAAATAAAAAAATTAGAAATTACAACAGAAGCACAACTACTTTTTCCTTTTTTCTTTCCAATTGTTAAACAACAGGATCCTGCTTCAAATCTCTCCACAGCAAGCTGAATTAATTGTTGTTATCCTGGCATTGATATTATTTTCTACTACTTTAAATATTGTTACAGATTCTTGATATACATGTAAACCTGTTCTTCATATTTCTGTAGCTGTATTTTCCCCTCATTTGGATTCCAATTTACTGTCTCTTTTTTTAAACCTTCAAACTCTTTCACAGTATCATATGTCCCCCATCTTCCTTGCTCATATTCACAGCCACACTAAGTTTCCTGGATCTTTGATAGAGAATAATGCCCTCACACATACAGGTATGAGACCACTTTATCTTTTATTTTCAGATGTTATAAAATCTCATGGACTTTTCATCAGAATGCTCAATTGCTAATGATGATGTTTTCCATTTCTTGCCAATAAGCTCATGCCATGGTCTATTACTGTACACCCTTCCAGGCCCCTATGTGGGACTCTGAAAATCCATGAGGCCTGTTTTCTAATGCACTTTGGCAAATGCATATTACACATTTCCCTCCTTTTCATCCTTATTTCTTTCTTCATATTTCCACAGATACTCATTCTGGGTTTATCTGGCTATTGCCTATTGATTTACAAATGTATCTGCTTAGATTTCTCATTCATTACTCTGCTTTGCCACTATGGGCAAGCCCACTTATTTAAAGACATGTAACTTCCTGCATATACAACCTGTGCTTTTGCACAATTCTGTACTCATTGGAATATAACTTTAACCCATAGAATTCCCCATTCTACTACACATCTTCATTTAATGAGTGCATCATACCCTCAAGACATGCCTCTCAATACAAAAATAGAATATTCAAGTGCCTGGAAGGAAGTTTCATTATGTCTTATATGTTACTGCCAGAACAGCTAGTATCTTAACCCAAGCAGTTAGTCAGAATCCCAGTACAAGCATTAAGGCTCTTTAGGAAGCAAAGCCAGTGGTTGTTAATACAACCCCAGTGCTGTCAGTTCCATTTTCCAATGGGCATAAAATAAAGGATATAAGGAACAATGGGGGCTGAGTGAATTTAAATTGTGGTTTTCAATTTTGAAAAGTTTTTTGAGAACTGAATTTTTTTATATTTGAAATCTCCTGTTTACATGATGTAGTTGTATTTTCTTGTTTACTCTTAATATGTTCTAGTTATTTTTCTTTTGTGGAAAAACTACCTGATTTTAATTGTTATCATCAATAGCAAATAGGACTTTAAATCAATTAAAATCTTTCACTAAGGATAAAGTTATGTTCATATTTGCTATAATCATAATAAAAACATTTAATTCTATCAAGGCAAAGCTTCATTTAGATTTTAAAATGTCCCTGACTGCAAGATTATGTATATAATATTCCCATTGTTGTTTATGTAATAGTAAATTAATCAAATTAAGTACACTATCTAGAATAAAATAAAATGGAAAAAAATTACTCATAAGATTCATATTTAAACCATCTTTATTTACAAAATGTTTTTCTAAGAATTATAATTCTGTTAAGCTTCAATTGGAGCAAAATTATAATCACTTGAGTAAAATCAGTTAGTTAAACTAAAAATGATAGATTACTTTTGAAGGCAGATACAAAATATTGTCAGGATTCTTGTTGTGCTTCTGGATGTTCAGGAGAAGGCTCATTTGAAGGTGGAATGAACCCTGAAGGGAACTCACTTCTACTTTTAGAATGTAGGGAATGAAGGGGGAAATTCAGTTCTTGGGGGGAAATAATGAGGAAAACACCACAGTCCCATTGGGAATGGAGGGGGTGGTGGGCCCAGTGGAAAATATTCTCGAGATGCTCCATACATGTTTCCTGAAGTGGTGGAGGAAAAAAGGTCCTCTTCTCATGAACTGACTCTTGGATCAACTGGAAACAATGGACCTCTGATTGGAAGGAAAGGTGAGAAAGCAAAGCCAGAGCCAATTGCTTCATTTTCAGCAGGGAGAGATGAATCAGGCACATTGGAATCACCAAGATAAACTTTGGTATCATTTCTACTGTATTCCATTTCTGAAGACATAGTCTCATCCATTTTATCCAAAGGTGACACAGTAGAACTTCTGAGTTCTGCTGGTTCAGATGGTCTACCATAATTATAATAACATCCATCTTGCCTTAGTAGAGGAAGAAGTGGATCAGAATATGATTGGCCTGGTGGAGCCATCATCATCTTAGGGTTCTGTTCCCATTGAGTTGACAGAGACCCAATGTTATAACATGCTCTCTGAGGATCTCTTATCACAACATAGCCTGATTCTCTTCTTTCATTGATAACCTGAAGTCCCAGAGGATTCTCTGGGTCTCTTGAGCCTCTTCCTCCTACCCTTGGAAGCAAAGGTAAGAGTGTGAGTGGACCCTTCTTTTCCAAAAGAGGATCTCTCACTTCAGATGAAGGTTGACCCAATGGTGAGGGACCATTTGGGGAATTCTCTCTGCCAAAGGCTGTATTTGAATCATCAAGTGCAGAAGGATCTTTTCTACAGTTTAAATTGAATTAATTTTCAGTTAAGTTTTGTCTGTTGTGAGCATTGTGTTTCCTTAAATCATTGAGGTATCTTTCAGCACTCTGAGCTGTCAACTCATTATCATATGCTTTTTTCTCATAGTACATAATTGGCCCCTGATAAGAATGAATCGTTCTCTCCAATTTTTCTTCAAGATCTTTGACTTGCTTTCTATAGTTCTCCAGCTGTTTGGTTGCATGGCTGATGTTTTCCTTCATTTTGGAAAGTTTCTCCTCTTGCTCTACCCGGTAATTTTCATCTCCTATTAATTTCCTTTGGAGTTTCATTACATTTTCTTGATATAGTTCAATCATGACTTTAAGTTTCTGCTGCAGATTCTGATTCTCACTTTTAAATTGTGTATTTTTTGACTGCAAATCTGCTTGTTCTGTCTTATGATTTTTAATAATCTCTATAAGGTCTTCATTTGTTTCAATTAATTCAGAAAATAAAGTAAAAATTTGATTTTATTCTCCTTCTAAGGTTTTAAAAGAGGTCTTTATCTTAGAAGCATAAAACCATCCCTGCAAGTCTCCTTTTGGCTGATCCTCTAAGTGAGCACCAACACACTTCATTTCCAATTCCAAGTTACCATCATCTGTTAGGACTTCTCCAAGCACAGAAACCCAAAATTTATCTGCAGCAAATGTTCAGTCAGAAACTTAATGTGATTTTCTTTATCTCCTAGAATTTGTTCTGCAAGTATTTTAGAGTGTTCAAATGCCATTTTCTGTTTAAGGCCATTCACCTTTTCTTTCCATACTTCAACTTCTTGTAAAAGCTGTTTCTGACTTTCCTGAAGTTTGGAATTTTCATTCAAAACCTATTTTATTGCTACCTTAAATCCTCCTTCATTCATTTGAAATAGTCTCAAGGTTGTTTTATCTTCAGGTATTTGAGGGATTTTGATTCATCTTCTAGGGACTTAATCCTTTTTGATATATCCACCATCAATTCATCCAGTTGAGAATGTTTAGTTTTCTCTTCTTTTATCTCTTTCTCTAGAAAATGTATTTCTTCCTCATGTTTAGATACCAACCTATACAGGTTTTCATAAATTGCCCTCAAATTTCCTGCTTCTATTGACTCCTGAATATTCTCTATAAGGTCTTCCTTTGTTTCAATTAACTCAGAAAATAAAGTAAAAATTTGATTATTTTCTCCTTCTAAGGTTTAAAAAGAGGTCTTTAACTTAGCAGCATAAAACCATCTCTTCAAGTCTCCTTTGTACAAGACTATTTCAAGTAGTCCACTTTTTTCTTCAATTAGTCCAGAAAGTTTTAGAGCAAGCTTTTTTCTCTTCTCATGTAACACCTGCTTCTCACAGACTGATAACTTCTCCACAAAAACAAGAGAAAAGCAAAAAATCCAATAGCTGTACATATCACCAACTCCCACGGACAGCCATAAGAACTAGGGTGTGTTTCCATATCTTCAGACAAGGCAGACCCCAACCCTGATTACTTATTTCAGGAACACCCCCAAATTTGGCTGAGGGGCAGCCATTGCCCCTCCATCAGGCTAAGGCTACTTTGGCTATTCCCTCCACAATAACTCCATACCCAGCCATGCCAAAACAGGCTGTGGACACTCAGGCCTTTGGTCAGGAACAAACCTGCACCAGGCAACTGAACAGATCATTGTGAACCAGCAGGTGGGGTGGGGGCAGTGGGCATCGGCATGGGGAGGTGTGGTCATGGGCTCCCAGGGGCCTAACCCACTCACGCTGCCTATGAGGGAAATCTTGTTGGCCCCTTCACTATGCTATGCATCCTGAAGCAGCACAAGTTCAAGCCTGTCCCAATCAAGCCAGAGAGGAGTACTCACCAGGTCACCCACCCATTCACTTGGTTTAGGCCAGGCCAAGGCATAACTTTTTATGTGCCATTCTGTACAGTCATAATATCACCCAGTTTGATGCCACTAAAATTCTAAAGCTCTGTAAAATTTTTAAAGAGCTAGTACATCATATATTTATATTTCTACCACTTACCCTTTTGTTTTAATTACTCATTCATTTCTCTCCCCTCCTGTCCCTTTCTTTTTCTTTCCTCCCTTCCTTCTTTCTCTTTCCTTTTTTTTTTTTTTGAAGTGTTGGGGGTTATACTCTAAGGCCTTATACATGCTAGGCAAGCACTCTACAAATGATCTTCATTCCCAGCCCTATTGACACTTTCTATAGAAGTAATATAAATTATTGACACTTTCTATAGAAGTAATATAAATTATTACTATAGGAAAAACCCTTGTGTTAGACTATTTTAACAGTAGTTTTAGAAGAGTTGCTAACATGGGCACAAATCAGTTGTGACAAGTTATTTTTTAAAAAATACAGCATATGTAATGTTTTTAAAAAGAAGAAGCTTAAAACTTGAGATGGTTGTCATGTAAGTTTTTCTAGACTACTATTGAAGAGTCTTCAAAATCTTTTTTTTCAGATGTTATTTTCTTTTGACTTCTCATAGAATGTAAAAACTTCTATGTAGGCTAGTTGTTATAAATGTATAGAAAAGAGAAGAATATGATATGACTCTTTGAAATGGACTTAGCTTCTGAAGGTGAATTATGCTTTTTTTACATAAAGAGTTCATTGCTTGATATAAATAAAAGACATTCAAATACATTTTTTCTTCCTAGATATGCTTAATTGTTAATAAGCCAGAGCTAATTTTTGAAGAAAAGAACTCATAGAAGTCATCGCTTTTCTAAATGCCTCTAAATACATGAAAAGTTCAAAGGCATTATGCCAACATGTATGATTAGAATGATTATAATTCTGTGGCAGAGCTATAACAATGTAAAATAAAACAATTATCCTGTTCAATAGGGTATGAAAGTTTAGAAACTTTTTGACAAATGTAATTATGTGAGGTTATGAATGTTAATTAGTTTGTAGAGAATATTTCACAATGTATATACCTGTGTCAGAATCAAATTATCACTGGGCAGCATATAACATACATGTAATCCTAGCCATTTAGGAGCCAGAGGCAGGAGTATCACAAGTTCAAGGCCAGCCACAGGAATTTAGCCAGGTCTTAAGCAATTTAGTGAGACTCTGCCTTAAAACAAAACAAAACAAAAATACAAGTCCTTTAGGGGACATTTCAGATTGAAACCATAACACCAGGTACTATCTTGTACCACCTTATGACCCAGTAGGACTCAAAAGATGCCAGCAGCATGTTCTTGAACTTCCAGAGCCAAGAGCTAAATAAGTGTCTTTTCTCTATAACTTACTAAGGGTGATATTCAATTATAGCAACACAAATCTTACTAAGTTTCAGAGAGATTACTAGTCAAGGCATACCACTAAAAAGAAACAGTTCTGGGACTCAAACCAACTGTCTTCAGTTCCATAACCCAATAGAAGCAGTAAGCCATCAAGTAAAACACACAAAAAACAGGCTGCAGATTCCTCTTTACTTTCCATAGCTGTTTCTGTTTGGATGTAAATGTCACTAAATGAAAAGAGAGTAGCTTCTTTGCATCTACTGCACCTGTATCAACCTACTACTTTCAAATCAACATCCTGAGCCTTTTCCTTATCTGAACATTCAGCTCAATCATACTTTAGTAATACTAACACTAATATTCACTTATAGATTTATTCTCATCATTAAATGGACAGACAGAACAGACATCAAATGCTATTACATTCCTTTCCACTCTCCTTTACCCATTTTTAACTAGGGGGGAAAAAGGGAGAATTCTTAAAAATTATTTTTCTTTGAAGGATTATAGGATTGTGAAATGGCAAACACACTTTGATAGCATATCAAATAGTAATAAGATACTGAATCACAGCCAGCTAAAAAGTGAAGTCTGGGGAAATTACCATTGAGACTTTCCACTCTGCAATGTGGGCACCTGGTGTTACCACTTATTTAAACGTGAGAAATTTTTGCACCATTCATATCATCATTATCCAGATCACTAGAGATAATGATGACAGATGCAGTACCCCATGCATTTCTTGAACACTTCCAGAGTTTAGAAACGCTATTTGTGCACTTTTCTACAACTTGAAATTCCATTTCCTACCAAAATTCTAGTACTGAACAATTTTTCTTTGTAAAATGAAAGCATTGTGTTGTACAAAATCATTAGCATCCTATATTTAGAAAATGGTAAGCTGGGTATGGTGGTGCATGCCTCTAATCCCAGCAGCTCAGGAGGCTAACACAGAAGTATTGTGAGTTCAAAGCCAGCATCAGCAAAAAGTGAGGTGCTAAGCAACTGTGTGAGACTGTGTCTCTAAATAAAATACAAACTAAGGCTGAGGATGTGGCTACGTGGTTGATTGCACTTGAGTTCAATCCCTGATACCACCCTCCAAAAAAAAAAAAAAAAAAAAGATTAGTGTTTCCTTTCTAACACATTTTACCCTATGAAATGGGGAATCTTCATTCCAGAGAAGCTACTGTGCATAATTTTTTAACTGAGAGATGTCAATTTGCTTGACAAAAGGATTCACCATCACAGTACCATAAGGAATTTGAAGGATACATAAGAAGAGAGATTATATGGGCATTCAGGGAGTCCAAAGGATGATTCTTATGAAGCCCAGCAGCATCCATGAATCAAATATAACCAGTAAATGCTCTTATGATTAAAATAATTATTACAGTGGAAAATAACTATCCCTCTTGGTAAACATCACTGGACCTTCCCAGACGTCCTCCACGAATCCTACACAAATTACTCAGACTACCCAACCTCCAGCACTGTGGCTGCCAGCTACTCTGATTCACTGATACTTATGCCAAAGCAGGTTGTAAAATATTTTGAATATCACTCCTGGGTATCATCAAAACTGCTTAAATAAAAATCTTTCTCACCCCTAAAAACTCATACTTTTCCCTTGAGCTATTTGATAGTGTTTTCTTCCTAAGAAATACTAGCATCTGAAAGTAAGATCCAGCACCATAAAATGCATCTTTTTCCTATAGTAGGTTTTCATCAAATTATGCATGTTAAAATTTAATTTAGAATTAATTCACAGCCTGATTAAAGTCCTAAGCTGTGATGCTAAAATATTTTAAAACACAGAGCTATACGATTTGTACATGGATGGTGCAAAACTATATGTTACAACACAATTAAGCATTCATTTTTTGGAACCATGTATTATTAATCTCTTTTCTGATCTCAACTAGAATAATAATTCAACAATGATAGCAATACACAATATGACAAAAGAAAACTTTTGATTTTATTCCTGGAAATATTCCAGTTTATTAAACTACACTACAGTGCAGCACTTAGAATGCCCCTAAAAATTATAGAGAAGACCCAAAAATGTGACCATTTATCCTTTTGCTTAACTCTAAACTGTATGAATTGGTTACAAATGGGTACTATCCAGTCAGTAAGAGCTTGTCACTTGGAAAATGATTAAAATAACCATATAGATTTTTGAAGGAAACATAGCTGCATTTGAAGACAGAAATAAAAGTCTTAATTTTCAAAAGAAAATTATTAGCTACTTGTAAATTTACAATTCACTAAAGTAATATCACCGTGATTTCATTACCTAAAGTATGTAACAGTGCCATGAAATTTTACTTGCCAAACAACAGCTTAGAACATAGCAACACAGTTAACAGTGTTTGACAGTAAATAATGGTACATAAGAAAGAGCCATGCGCAAAACAACTTGTCCAAACAGGAACAGTCAGAGCTCTGAACACACAGGAAGACACACAGATGCCCAAGAAAGGCTGTTTCCATGAGTACAACAGGCAGACACACAGATCACATTGCACTTGGATTTCTGTTTTTAAGTTAAGATATGATGGGGTGCTTGATAAAGCAGAAGGCCAACCCCAGGGGAGTCACAAATGAAAATCACTGACTTATCTCCACAAATATTATTTCCAAAACCTGTAAGAGCCACCATCCCACAGCAGCTGAGCACACTAAAATACTCCAGTCCAAAATGTACTTTCCCCTTCTAGCTTCTCCCCCATATTAGCCAGCATCTCCTGCAGGGTCTGCACCATGAGGAACTGCTCTAGCACAAAAGTACAGATGGATAGGTCCTGGGGGACATTCTGCAAAAAAAGTGGGAGAGCCATAAGTATGTCACCAGTGTCAAGCATCCAGGCGCCATCTACCTTGGTGTCTTCCAGCTGCTGTCACAGAAAGAGTGATGGTGCTTGCTATTTCTGCACTGTCAGCTGCCCATTACCAAAAGACACTGTCATTACTGCTCTTGTTTGAAGACATGCCATATATGGAGTGTATATCCTGACATGCACTGCACTGGAGCTTTGTCTGTAGTTCCTGTTGTTCTCTACAACAGAAACTATTACTACCACAAGAGAATAAGAAAACAGAGAAGTTAGGTCATTTTTCCAAAGTCAGAGAGTCACAAAATAATCAAGCCAGGCTTGAAAGTTGGATTTTTCCAACTCTCACATATTGGTTTCAAACCTACCAAGCATTCTTTTAATTTAAAAAAAATAACATTTAAGGCTGAGCAAGTGGAAGGCAGTGGCATACTTTGTGTGTGTGCATGTGTGTTAGGGTGCAGCATAGAAGCGTCTTGGGGGCACAATGGCATCAGAGACATAGCTGACAGTGGGCAAGACTGGACTGCACAAGGGGCCACAAACAAAGAGGATCAGTTAAGGCACAAGAGCAATGTCTGAAATGCATATTACACAAATCATTTTAATAGCTGTACATATCTATGGACATTTCTGAAGAATCTTTCTCAGCACAGTAGATCAAGATGAATTAATCTGCCTTCTTAAACCTTTTGGAGTGTCCAGGGAGTCTAGATCACCTGGATGCTTCTGCAAAAGTCTTGTCTTGTCAGCACAAGTTTTGCAAATGATGTTTGCTGGTGATCCTAGGTTCCCTCAGATGTTCTGAGTGGAGGGCCCTTTTTGGCTTGGGTGTTGAGGAGTTTCCCAGTGACATCCTGCTGGACAGGATTCTGGGAAGCATCAAGCAGAGGCCTTGGAAACCTAGCCCTGGTGGGAGCAGTAGAACCAACTTCACAAATGCATTCATGGCTCAGGGCAGCAGTATGGCAAATTGTAGCACAAATGATCTACAAGATTCCCAGTATGGACAGCAGCCCCAGCTGCAAGCCTGGAGTCCCCCAGTGAGGGGTACACCTCAGTTACCATGTGCCAAAGCATTATATAACTCTGAGAGTAAGGAACCTGGTGACTTGAAATTCACCAGAATGACATCATCATTTTGCGATAAGTTGATGAAAACTGGTAACATGGGGAAGTCAGCAGGATCCATGGCTCTTCCCCCAACAACTTTTAGCAGTCTATTCAACCATTACATCAACTTCCACCTCAGTGCAAAGAACTTTATGACTTTGAAGTAAAAGATAAGGAAGTGAACAAAGATTGTCTTCTGTTTACAAAGGATGTTTTTCTGACTGTGATCCACAGAGTGGATGAAAACTGGGCTGAAGGAATGTTGGCAGACAAAGTAAGCATATTTCCAATTTCCCACATTGAGTTGAACTAAGCTGCTAAACAGGGGATGGAATGGGATAAGACTCCCATGCCAGGAGTTGATGCTGGAGAAGGTCCCTCAGCAACAGCCCAGAGAAGCACTGCCCCAAAACTCTCCAACACCAAGAAGAACCCCAAAAAAAGTGATTCTCCTACACTTCCCTCACCATGGCAAACAAGTCTTCCCAGGAATCCCAGAACCACCACTCCATGGAGATCAGCCCTCCTGTCCTCATCAGCTCCAGAAATGCCACAGCTTCTGGGAGCATCAGGGGACTGTCTGGGATTCCTGCAGTGTCCCTTCTCAAGTTCATATGAGTACCACCGGGTTAATTGTGACCTCATTCCCAAGGAGCTCAGTGACAACTGGCTCCTCATTCACTTTCCTGTTGGATTTCCCCTAACCAGCTGCCCTTGGAACTTTGAATGCTCTCCTCTACCACTCCATCTCCTGGCTGTCACTGTCATCACCTCCACATCACCAGGTACTACTGCTGGTGTTGCTACTGCTGAAATGGGACCCAGACCCATGGCAGAAGCCACTGTATAGTTTGCACAATTTCAAACTCAGACTCACCCCACTGTGTATGTGGCTATCCACCCATACACTCCCAGAAAGAAAAAGAGTTAGAGCTGGGAATAGAGGAGATGTTTTTATTGTTTGAGCATTGCTAGGATGGCTGGTACAAAGGGATATCAATGCATACCACTCAGATTGGGGTTTTACTTGGCAATTATGTGGCATATGTCACAAGGGAAGTGATAAATGTTACTGAAGCTAAAGTTCCTATGTCTACTGTGGGTCAGAAAAGTTATGGGATGACAAAGGTCATTCCCTCCACTGAAGGAGGGCCTTCCCAGAAGCTCTAGAGAAATGGTGTGGCTGGAATACCCAGGATTGTCCCTCCAGCTGTAGTGTCAGCATCTCACAACCAAATAAGTGCTCAAACTAAGGTCCTATTTCACATGCCTGGGCAGATTACAGTCAACCAGGACCACAATGCAGTGAGGGCAGTTGCAGCACATAATCAAGAATGCCCCACAACAGCACTGATGCCCATCCAGGTACAGAATGCTACCTTTATCTGTGGGCCTGCCCCACAATTTGTTGTCCTCCCCCTCCCCCATCACCAATGGCAGGCTGTGCTGCCCATACTGCTGCTGTCAGTTTCAGTCAAGCTGGTGCCTCCCTGGCCTGTGCTTCAGCCACTTCATTGACCTCCCCAAGTATCACCACTGCCTCTCATTAAACCAAGCCCAGTTGCCAGACAGTGCCCATTCTCCCTGGACTTCCCACAACTCCACATGGTTCTTCATCAGCTCGTGGGAGCAGGTCAGCAAGCAAACTGGACAAGGACAGTAAAATAGAATAACAGGTTTACTGAAGTTGCCTTCTGGTGCCACCACCAAATGGAAGCCCTGAGTATCCCCTTTAGCATTGCTTAAGTAGAAGTGGAGCTGGAAGTGGGGCTAAATGGTGGTGAGTTGCCCCTACAGGGAGCCATGGGCCCTGAGCTACCACTTGGGGTAGGCCATGGCAGGGCCAGCTACAGCCCCATGAACAGGAATGGCCCAGTCACTGCAGCACCAGTATGCACAGCCCTGGAACAAGGAGCTTTCCATCTGAAGACTAGCTCCCTGGACTTTGAAGTTCCATTGCTCCACCTCCTCATCAGGCATGTTCCTCACTGGGTCCTGTCATGAATGAGTCTAGCCTATTGTTTGTGAAAGGCACTAGGTGGTGGTTTCCTATTCTCTCCAGAGTGAGGCAGAACTTGGGAACTTAAAGGAGGTATTATGTTTGTTAATAAAAAGTGAGAAGTTGGCTGGTTCAAAGGCACATTACAATGCAATGGGAAAACTGGGCTTTTCCCAAGAGGCCTTGTGGAAAAATTGGAGGAGGTAAACAGTGGAAAGACTTAAAATCACATCACACAAATGAAGAGCACAAAACAGTCTGATGGAAAGAGCACATGTGTGGACTTCCAGAAGGTCAGGAGCTGAGCAGAGGGATGGTGTGTGGCTCCTGAGTCTCAGCACAGCCACACCAACCAGCAAAGCAAAGCAGATGTCTGGGTTCCACCACTCAGTTGGAATTGTAATGTGTGCCTTGTACTGAGCAACCATTTTTGTGTTTGTTTGTTTGTTTTTCTTTTTTTATTTGTCTTTACAATGTATAACTAAAATGTGCAATTGTTTACAAGGTTTAGCTAATGTATTTGCTCCTTTTAAAACTGAAAGGTTTTTCTACTAGAAAAACTCTTTGGATTATGATTTTAAGACATTGATTTATGAAATGAGAGCCAAGGAGTAGCTGAATTATCTCCTGTTTAAAGCAAGAGATTCATTGTGCTGTAGAATTCATCTTACCTCCCTCACCCCTGTTCACCATCATTACATTTTGCTTCTTTAAGACATTACTGGTGGTTCTCTAATTTAGGTTTTTCTCTTTGGGAAACTATACATACAACTCAGTATCAGTAAGGACCTGTGGTAGAGAGAAAAACTCAAGAAAAGAAAAGTTAGTGATTCTTTCTTTCTAGTTTGATCATGAGTCAACCTGAAATTTTAATCCTCAATTTAATTTTATGATTTTTTTTAATTTTCCTAGAATGAAACCAATGAAATGATGGGAAAAACAAAGCACAAGCATTGACTTGAAATGTATTCAGAAATAATATTTAGTTATATAACAGAAGCAGCTCAATTCATTGGTTGGAAAGTAGGCAACATTAATCTTATACTTGCTGTCAGAGAATGCCTCTGAAATGTAATTTCCATTTTACCCCATGAACTGCATGTCCAGAACATTTGTAAGATGTGGTGGTAAATGATATGCTTGTTTTTGAGTCAAATGCTGAAGAAACAATGTGCAAAATTTTCATTCATCCATTGTGGCTCTTTCTCAATCACCTTGCATGTCCAACAGTAACATGGATGTGCATGATGTATACATTTCATTGCAATTTTCTGCTGAGGTTAGTTTGCATTCAGAACTGAGCAATACAGGAGATGTAAAATAACTAGCATTCTCTACCCCAAAGCCACTCCTGACCAAGGTCTGCTGAGCAAACTGGCTCCCTCCCTAGCTAAGGTGTCCATCAGCCATCACAGGAGTCATGCATAAAAATGCTCTTTGTGTTCTCAGCAGACAGAAAGAAAGGAGGAGTTTATCCAGGAGGTGTTCCATGGAAGCTCTGGAAGTCTTGGAGGGAGCCAGTGTGCCCACACCTTACAACTGTGGCAGTATACAGCTGAGCCTAAATTTTTATATTTATATCCATTCTTTGTCATCGGCCTCTTCCACCAATTTTATTATGGTATCATATAGTTATGTATTTATGGAGTCTTGAGAACAAAAGTAGGGAAAGCAGCCTGGTAGTGAGGGAGTTACCACAGTTTTGCCATGGGAACTAAGTACTGAAATAATAAATTAAAAAAAAAAAACATGAATTAATGCTTGGAAATAGAAACATGGACTGAAAAGACTTCATCCAATAACAAAAGTGTACATCATGTTAAAAAGTTGTAGAATGTGGGGCTGGGGCTGCAGCTCAGTGGTAGCAAACTTTACTGGCATGTATGAGGCCCTGGGTTTGACTCTCAGCACCACATAAACAAAAAATTTTAAAAAGGTCTATCGACAACTAAAAAAAAATGTACATGTGGTTGAAAATGAAATAATTCCTAAGTTAACCACTGATTTTATAAAAAATTGTACATTATGTTCTGTGTGTTGAAGTTAAAAAAATATACTGGGATATCCATGTAATATATGAGGTTTGGTGAAATAAACAATTTAGGTAAAAAAGATGATGCCAGCTTTCATCTGTGTAAGTTGACACCAATGTGTCATAATATACTGCATGGCTATGTGCCTCCTCTTTTCAAAACACAAACTGGTTACCCTTCTGCTCATCCTGACAAACATGATGTAACCTTAGGAAGAGAAAAGTCTCTAAGATAACCTCAAAGCAGTATCTGGCCTGCTGGCACTGGAGAGGCCATGTAAAATCAATTAGGTTTCCTACCAAGGTATCCATCAAACATTTGGCTTCCACAGATGTGTCTGCCTAATTCAAGTAAAAACCTATTGCAACAACTTCCTTGCTTTGGCAGCTACCATTACTCCTGCTGGCCCAACCTTCCCTTCCCCTTCCACACAGATCCATCCTCGTCATCCGGCATGGACCTCATGGTCATTATTCTATGCATGTTCTTAGCAACACCCCAGCTCCCAGACTCCTGTTCCTCCCTCACTGGCAAAACCCCAGTCCAGCTGAGTCCCCCTCAGCACACACACACACACACACCACCTGGCTCCTGCTAAGGCTCCACCATGAGGCCCACATGCACTTTGACAATCTCACCACAGTTCCCAGACCAAGGCTCTCTTCTTTCTCTGGGGTAATTTTATGTCTAATAGTAAAATTTAATAGAAGAGTTACACCTCCTGAAAAGAGGCAGGACCATGGGGGACCCAGACCTTTCAGGAATGAAGGCTTGCGCCTTCTGTGGTGTGGCATCTCATGACCAAGGGTAGCTATGAGGTATGAGGTTTGGAAAGAATGGATAGTGTAAGCACAGGCCACAGTCCCAAGACCAGTCACATGGGGACTGCAGTGGGGAGGATATCAGATAAGCAGACAGACACGCCTGTCATTTCAGCCATCAACTGTCATTCCTGCCTGCTTTAACTGAAACTACTTCCACAATTGCCATGGGGGCCAAAAGATCCCCCACCAAGACCCCTCAATGCTTCACCCTCCTTGCTCCCACACTTCCATGAAGTTCAGATGACAAAGAGAGGGGCCTGGAAATCAGAGGTCCTCAGACCTGGGGCTCAGGGTTAGCTCACAATTCCACTGTTGGTTAAGTTGCACCCAACTGGCAAATGAACCATCAATCATAGGCTGTTTTAATGGCAACCACTAACTAAAAGACTCAGAAACAATCAGGCATCTACTGGGTATGTCCCATAGCACCCAAGATGGCCTCTGTGTTAACTAGGTCTCCCACAGATGCAGACACTCCCTGAGATACTGTCAGGAGCAGAGTGCTCTTGCTATCTGGAGCCCAGCTCCAAATAATTCATTGCATGGAGCTTGAAGTTTGATGATATAAAAAGCAAATCAATTTCCTGCCAGTTTTAATTCGATTGGGAAGCTGAATCACATTTAGTTGGTCTCCCTTCAGAAAGAGACAGAGCAAAAGGCATAGAATCCTCATCCATCAACAAGATATAGGCTTCTAAGTTCCTTTCTAAATTGAAGTCAATGGTGGAAATAGACAGTAAAATCTTGAGTGATGGCTCGTTGTCCAGAAGTAAGGGGAATTCACCCCAGGAAGAAGCCAGACTTGGGGATCATAGTTTGTGCGAATCCTCTGCAATTCAGACTGGCACCTGAGAGCACAGCAAATGCAGAGCATGTTCCAGGAGCTCAACTTTCCAGCCACCACATGGGTGATCTACTACTTGACCAATGATAGCTAAAAAGAGCACTATCCCTGGCCAGCAAGTCCCCATCTGGCAATTCCACAGCTGCAGACTCCTCCCAACACTATTCCAGTTTTTCTTCTACATCCCAGACTATTTTTATCAATTTTTTACCATTCATACGGGGGAAATGGCAAGACACAGGGTACCTGGTCTTTGCTTCTGCCCAGAGCATATTTAAGGAGCTGGTTCTTCCATTCTTCCTCACCCAGACAGCATCTCTCTTGTGAGCTGGGGAAAAGGTGAGCTGTGTGGGTCAGGGGCTGGACAGGGGAGGATCTTTTCCTGGCCTCAGAGAAGAAAGCAGCTTGCAACCCCCTTCAGGAGTCCCCTTTTCTGGACATAGTCCCATGAGGGAGATCATGATCCAGGGCTGGATGTCCATGCATGACCAGCAGGACTTTAAACAATTTTAGGGGATAAACTATGGAACAAAAAGTTTCAACCTTTTTCCAGGAAATGGCTTAGAGTAGGCAGAAAGGAACACTGGGAAAGGACAGTCCAAGGTGGGATGGGGGAAGTTCAGGCCATATCAGCATCATATGGGTGCTTTGTAGTACTTTTCCATTTGCTGAGGGTTTTGTAGATATTGTATCTCATCTGAACAGGGTGGAAAAAGTCAAGAATGTGGTGTGGAAGTAGATAAGCCCAAATTGGGTTAGATGAAACCTCCTGCTCTCAAGTGGATGCGGTGGAGATGAGTCAGTGTTGGGATGTGGCCATGGAGTGTCACCTTCCAGCGCTGTTAGCTTTGTCCCAGATACTCATGAGTGCTCACTTTACAGCTTACAAGGAATAATGTGTGCATAATCTCATGATAACATCACACAAAAACCAGAAAAACTTCTCACAACTTAGAAGACTGACACCCAAAGATGTTAAAAAGTTTCTCACAATCCAAAAGCTCTGAGGGCCGAGGCCTGCCAAGACTTCTGACTTTATTCCCAGGGAAGAAAACTTGAGGGTCAAAGGGGTGATTCTAGAAGCATAAGTGGGTGAATCCAATCCCACTGAAGACAGGGAGCAGAGTACCTGGAGCCAGCTGGCCAGCACAGGTGCTTCTTGGGGACTAGAGGTCTCTTCTAGTGGTAGTGATTTGCAATCCCATGACAGCAGAGCACCTACCGTCCAACAAATTCCTGCCACCTCTCCTCTCAGGTGTTCAGAGCTGACAGGAAACCTTGGCTGCAGGACACTCTGGGCTCAGATCTCCTGAGGGCATGGGGAGAGGAGGGAGACATCCAGAGTGCAAGGGCCTTCAGCTTCCTCTCAGCACCTCCCTACACAATTGTGTAAAGTCCACGCCTGCCTGTGCATGGGAACTTGACAGTGAAGCAGGACAAAGGAGGGTAGAGAGCAGGAGGAGCCTCCCTCTGGGTGTCTCAGCTCACAGAGGGTGCTGGGCTCTCTTAGCCAGCCCTGGCCCCTTCATGCTCTCATAGATAGTATTTTTCATGAATGAGCCCTACAGTGTTGGCACCAGTACATGAGATAAGCCTAGCTCATTCCTGGAACTAAAGGAGAGGAGCTTCCCTTCTCATAGTCAAAGAAAGCATAGTAAAACTTGACCCAGGGCCAGCTCTGGGAAGGCAGCAGGGAGGAGATGGGCACCATCAGCCCAGATCTTATTCCCACCTCCACAAAACACAATTTTGCAATGATCAGTTTCTTTGGAATAACCACAAACTTCCAGTTGCCTGAATATTAACCTACTGTGGTGAATTGCCCAGAAACCTACCTTCTTCTTGTAACAGAGTATCACATTTATGGCAATGGAGGCTTGGCATCCCAACCAGCCTTATTGTATAAAGGGATATCTAGCCCATGTCATGCCATTTGCAAACTGCTTACACCCTGTGTTATTTGGTGGAGGCATGAGTTCCTGCTGGGTTTAAGAGCTTTAGGGAGAAAGTTTGGTGGCAAGGTGCTGGATTATTTGGTGGGAAACAAGAGACTGAGGGAGAGTGTGCAGCTAGAAGGCAATTGCTGAATGTGTGGCACAGAAATTGGAAGGAAATGGAATTCTCAGGAGGTTGCCAAGTAAGACAGGAAATGCAAGATTGAATAATTGTAGGGGAGGGAGATACCAGAGAGGTATGACTCTGAAGGTGTTTTCCCTTTTTGAAATTTTTTATTGGGATAAAGTTCATAATCCTAAAGTACACAAGTAAGCAATCTGTAGTATACTCTTGGCCTTTGGACAACCATCACCATGTCATATTTAAAATACTTCCATCACATCAGAAAGAAGACCTGCACCTTTCACAGTCAGTCCCAGCACCCCCACCCTCATCTTCCAATAGCTCCCCTACTTTCACTCTGCATGAATTTACCAGTTTTTGACATTTCCAATAGAGGGATCACAGCTATCCTTTCCTTTGACGGAGGTGCCTTTCTTTAGATGGATCACACTTATCCTTTGATGGAGGTGTATTTCTTTAGAGGGATCACACTTATCCTTTAACAGAGGTGTCTTTCTTTAGCTCAAGGTGTGGAGGAGCCCTGCAGGGCACGTATCACAACTATCTTCCTCATAAATTTGAATAACCCATATTCTACCTCTCTGATTCTCTCCATTGTTCTCTCCACTATTTATTTGTTTTGTTTTTCTGCTTTTTAGAATTGTGGACAAATGACATGGCTGTCTGCTGCTGCATAGCTAGCCCACTGGTCCCTGTGGTGAAGCAAACTGGCAGCAGAGTAGTAGAGCAAGGAGTGGTGGCCCCAGTAGAGTCCAGGTGGCAAGCAGAAACTATATGCATGTAAACCCACCATGCAGGCATTGTTAATCAGTGCCCAGGCAAGTCAATCCATGCCCACCTACCACCCTTGGACAGCCAGGCCTGGGCCCAGTACTGAGGCCTGGGCCAGAATCCCGCTCCCTGCAGCACTGCAGTCCAATCCTAGCACCTAAAACTTCCCCTTCTGATGTGCCTTGTGGAAATGGAAGTTGAAGGGGCTGAATGGAATTCAGGACTCCAGAGCTGACCAATAGCATTAGTGCCTTTCCAAGCTCTCTTTGGCATAAGTTTGGACCATTAGCCATTACCCTGACAGGTCAAATCTGCTGTTGCTGTCACCAGCATCTTCTGTATTATGACAAGAGTTTTGTTTCCTTTCTTCAATAAATTCTATAGTTACATTGATTCATCCTGGTTTGTGGATTCCATTCTTCAAATGCACAAGACAAAAAGCCCAAATTTAAAAAAAAAATGGTGGTGAGCCACTGGGATCTGTGGCTCCTCTTCTTGGCTCCACCTGCCAGCAACCATAGTGAGTTTGATTTTTTATCAAAGCCATGGACTTCACACACACATTTTTATCTCATTGTGTGGCCATAGTTCTCCAGAGTGTATACTTAGAAAGAGACTTGTTGGATTACATAGTAACTCCCAAGTTCCACTCCTTGAAGAGTCTCCCCTGATCTGACATAATGAAAAACTGGACTAATGGAGGTGGGGCATCTCTGATCTCCTTGGTGCCCCATAGCCCCATGTGTATACCAGTCTGGAGGCTCTCAGAACTGTTGCTTTTAGGGTCAACTGGAGGTTCCATTGTGTGTGTGTGTGGTTGGTGACTCACTGGCAGAAGTGAATGTCACTTCCTGGCTCCCTCTCTTCCTGGAGATCCAGGAGTGGGCTCAAAGTTACACCCTATGATTACATGCTAGCCACTCTGGCCCCCAGCCTGGTCTTTCAAAGGCCCCTCATGATCCCCCTCTCAGGTAAAGCCAACAGGTTGCACTGTGCCTTGCTGCTCCCTTGTAAAGGGAAATCATGTTCCATGGTGGGAAAGACCAAGGTACACATGAGACAGCTGTTACCACAATCATTCTGTCTCTGCTGCTGCCACCACAGTGCCTCTCCCAGGACTGGTTCAAGGGCCCCCATTGCACAAGCACCCGCTCTGGTTCTTCCACCATCTACTCCATTCAACCACCAAAGAGGTTCCTTCAAAGCATGTTACTTTATGTCATTCACCATTCAGAGCCTCCAAGGGACTATGTCTTCCCACCACCAGAGTCCTCACAAGACCTCTGGAGCACAGAATGATCTGGCCCTCGCCGCCTCGCACCCATGCTGGGCTGTCTCGGACTCACCCGCCTGTTGCCCTGGCTCCCCTTGCTCCTCCAGCACTTCATGCACAACCTCACTCAGGAGCTGCACAGGGTCCCAAGGTCCCCTAACTAGCCCTGTGACCCCCAGAACCCCTGCCTTTAAACTGTGTCTCACAGAACCCCCTGCCACCATCACTGTGCCCTCCAGGAAACCCTACCTCCAGCACTGCCTCCCCAGGACCCACAGTCATCCTGCCCCTTTCTTCAGGTTTCTGCTGTTGTCAACTATCATCATATCAGTGACCCCTGGGAAGTGTCAAGTTTCTCTCTCCATGCACTCTCTGACCCCTTGCTAGGTCTGACTATGTCCTTCCAAGTTCATGTGCTGGAAACCTCATTCTGGGCAACAGATCTATGAGGAGGGATCTTTAAGAGCTGACTGGTCTGTGCAGGCTCTACGCTTCTTTCTCTTCCTTAGCCTTGGCCTTGCCAGCCCTAAAATGTGAGCCAACTAAATTTATTTTCTTTATAAATTATCCAGTCTGTTTACATGTGGTTACAACAGCACAAAATAGACTAATATACACTTAACCTGGCTTACAGTACTAAGCACTTTAAAAGACACTACCCTGTTACCTGCATGCTTGCTTAGGCCTCTCTCCCCAGAAATGAGAGCAAGGACTTTGTTTTGTTACTGCATATGTACTCAGTGTCTGGTGGATGTTCAGAAAATATTTGTTGATTATTTAAGTCCCTCTATGACTGATATAGGCATTGACACTCCATATTTATAAAAGAAACAAAGAAAGAAGAAAAGAAAGAAAGAAAAAGAAAGGAAGAAAGAAAGAAAGAAAGAAAGAAAGAAAGAAAGAAAGAAAGAAAGAAAGAAAGAAAGAAAGAAAGAACACAGGAAGTGTAATGGCCTCAGCAAGTTCCTTATTATTAATTTGACCTTCAGAGATAAATAAATGCAAATTCACAACACAGATAGTTTGACAAGACAGGAGAAAGTATAAAATAAATAGTCATCATTAATACTGCTTGGTAGTCTAGACATCCTGGGGTAGTGAGAGCTTGTAGTCAGGCTGCCATATGTCCCCTGTGACTGAGTTAGTTTCAGCCCCCACAGGCCTGAACCTGACTCTGACAGCTACTTCCACTCAGACCTACTGTCGTAAGCAGCTCCATGCACACGTCAAGCAGCTGCGCTCTCACCAGGCTCTGATACCCTTTTCTGTGTGGGACATAAATACTGCCTTATGCAATATAATGTAAATTTGTTGATGGGAGAAACTGTTGCAGTTGCTAATGGTTTAAATCATCTTTTTTCCCCTCTCAAGTTCTCACCTACTCAATGAAACTATGCACACTCACAAAACTGTGGAACCAGGAATGTTATCAAATATCACTAAACATGTTATTTATTGAGACACTAACAGGAAGAGTCTGTTAAACTGGACATTTCCATCTGTCCCATGAATGTCCCACTTGAGGTAGGCAGAATGGCAAAGATGGAAAGCATGTGAATTTGGCAGTCTGAAGACAGTTTCTCAGGTTTTAGAATCCTTACAGTTCTATGCCAGGTTTGGAGGACACAGCAGGGTGAGAAGAAGGAGCCATCACATTCCTGGGGCCATGGGGGGAATATGCCTTCTGAATACACTCTAAATCAGTGTGCACAGTGTGGTGGAGACTTTTGACTCTTCCATTCTCCAGAGTCAAACACCTTGTGCCTGGCTCACAGCTCCTCAGGAAGTATTCCTTTAGTGCCAGCACCTGGCAGGTGCTTGCCTGCTGCTGATACATTAATGGACAGTGGTTCTCCAGGTGCCTGGAGCCTGCCATGTCTGTTCTATGGTCCCTTCACACACAGGGAAATGAGTGACAACACCTTTGAAAAGATGTTGCAGGTGTCCAGTCCATGCCCTGTGTATTGAGCAAGAGACACTCTCCAGCAGTCACCTGAAGACAGGTAGTCACTCTGAACCTATTTCCTCAGATCCCAAGTGAGAGATGGAGTGGGAAGCCTCAGGTCCTTCTGGTTCTAGTCATCTCCAATAGGAACCATGCAAATCTGGATGGTGAAGAGGAGCATTAATGGCTCTTATTAGCCATGAAATTACAAAAATGGACTGACTGGTCAAGAAGCAATATAAGGAAAATGTCAGCTACACATTCAGAGAAAAACTCAGAAAATAGACACTTTCTTTCCATGTAGACAACGGAAAAATTTGCTAACTAATGAGGATCTTCACAACAATTATATGGATGGTTCCTCAGGTTCCAGGGTCCTTACAAGTTGTAGGCCAGATATAAAAACACACATGGAAACAATCTAAAAATTAATTTTAAAAAACTAGTGGATACACCCAACATTCTGTTATATTTGTCCATGGTGAAGAGGACTAAAATGGGTCCAAACCACATGGGTTCAGCCTCATACTGCATGTTCGAGAACCAACCAACGAGATCTGAAAACAAGCCAAAACATCAGAAATAAGACATGGCTTTTTACAATCTGGCCTGCATGGTGGGTGTACACCTGAGTGCTTTCCTGAGTGCATAGAAAACAGGCATCAGTCAAAGGCCACTGGAAAACAAAGGCCTTGTTGGCTCCCTGGTGTGCTATGCTTTCTGGTTGGCAGGGTAGTGGACAGCTGCCTGGGTGGCAGGTGAAGATGGGCCCTCCACAGGCCCCCATGATGAAGAGCCTTCTAAAGGCACAGCAGGATTCATCCCATAAAAGAGGATGCTGACCTCCATGCACGGTTCCAAGCAGGTAAGGTCAATGTCGGCAGGGCAAAGTGTTGGGCTTGAGTCCTGCAGGGCAATGTGCCAAACAGACTCTGCTCTGGCTCCTCATCTTGCCTTGGCCACTTGTGCAAATTTCTGTGGGAGGCAGTGGAGGAAGGAGCCCAAGGTAGAGCTACCTTGAGTCCTGTGTGATCAAGGCCAGTCCCAGGGAGAAGGAAGCCATCTTGCAACAGCAGAGGACACGGTAGCCAGACATGGCCCCACCTGGCTGTCTGAGGCTTATCCACAAATAGCATGGACCTGTCAGGGGCCAGGAAAATCCCAGCTGTGTACATCAATTGCTGGGAGAGGCAGGTTTTTTGAGTGTGAGATGGAGTGAAGTGTGACACCTCAGTAGCTTTAGGTCCCATCCTGAGGACCCAGGGACACTGGTGTCCTTCGTGAACCCTCATGGAGAAGCAGCCTACAGAGATTTCAGGGCTTTCACAGTGCTTTGCTCTTGCTCCCATCTGAGATCCTCCCTGTGCCTGCCTCTCAGGAGAGAGCCACTGTTCAAGGCAACCCTTAATCTAGATCTGCAGAACAGCTGCCCCCAGGGGATTGAGCACAGGCAATGAGCATGAGCTGCTACCCAGAGTCCACCACGCAGGTGTGGGCCTGAGGTGGGCTGAGCCAGCAACAAGGGAAATGAGGGCACGTAGATCCACTGAGCTGAGGCAGTCCTGCTGGGCCCAGTGTGGACACCTGCTCTACACAGTGCTGTAGCCAGAACCTCCAGGCTTCATGATCCCAGGATCTCAACCTCCTGCTTGCCAACCAAAAGTGAGAAACTGGGAGAGGGGTGAACCTGAATGTAAATTGAGGATCAAGCAGTGTTACAATAGCATTAGTATTTTTCCAAACCCTGATTAGCATAAGTTTTGACCAACATTATTGACCCAAGTGCTATATAATCCCCTCGCCTTGCACGTTTAGATGATAACCTGTTATTGGGTCTGTTTTTTGTCTCCTTATCTCATTAATTTAATTCTTTGGACTAAATTTCCAGGCAAGCCTGGAAAGACGTTAGTGGTAAACTTCCAGAGCTTATTGCAGCACTGGAGAGCATAGCAGAGGTTCAGAGCTACAGCACTGAGGGCTACGATATGACACTGAATGGTAGTTGAGAAGATTCATAGTTTGCTGGCTGCACCCTTCAAAGATGACACTTGTAGATGATGTGGATTCCTGGCTGCTGAGCCAAATCAGTCATCCTACTGGTTCTTGACAATATGCAACTGTGGAGCTCATGAGGCCCACGGCCTGGGGGAGAATGCCATATAATCTAGGGGGCTTAGGCAAGGCAGGCCAGTGCTGAGGTAGATCAGGGCAAGCTGTTCTGTCACTCTGCTGAAGCCTGGATTACACATAGGGGGACCTACCACAGAAGCACACTCTAGCAGTTCCATAGCTTCAGACACCACTGAGCATGTGCAGTCAAAGACCCAAAACAGGGAGCAAAGTAGAGTAAAGCTAAGTGTGAATGGGATTCAGAGCTAACCAATTTCATTTTTGATTTTCCAAGCTCTAGTTAGCATAAGTTTGGACCAATAGCAGTGACCCAAGGGTTCTATAAACCCCTAGACTAGCACACTAGGCAGAGGAAACCTGCTGTCTGTTCCTCTCTTTTGTGGCAAGAGTTGTGTATTCCTGTCACTCAATGAACTATTATTACACTCACTCACCCTGGTTTGAGAATTTCATTCTTTGAATACATAATATAAGAAAGAAGAAATGAATTGAAAGCTGCTGGGTTCTACTGCAACACTGGTGGGCATGGCCTGCCATTAGTAGCTACAGCACTTCCTGGCTGCAGAGGCCTGCAGCTTGTACAGACCCCACCTGGCAATAGCAGCAGTCAAAGAAGTTTCACCTCAAAACTCTGGCTTCATAGGCATCCCTCTTATGATTAGCTGGTAACACTTAAAATGAGACAGCTTGGCTGTAGTGAACTGCATCTTCACAGACTTCTCACCAGCAGAACTGGTGAATTCAGCTTCTTAAACTCTAGCTATATGTTGCTTCTCTCATTGTTGCTTGGATACAGACAACTCTAATGAGTGGCTACCTTATCTGTGTGTGGTGTTGAGATTTAAGACAAGTTTCAAGAGGGAGCCCTGGACCAGCATGCAGGAACATAAAGATCTTCGCTAGCTTTTGCTGTGTTGACTTTTCCACAGTGGGTTTTTAAAACCCTTGCAAAAATGACCATGGTAGCTCTGGCCCCTTGAGATTACTACTAAAAACACTTTGTGAAGCCCCATATCCTCCCCACTGAAACCCAACCCAGAGCAGAATAGTTCTTAGTGCCAGTAAGCTGAACACCACCCTATGTTGTTTAACTGCAATTTCTGGACAGCATGTGTGGTCATTTACTTCATCATTTTATTGTTATTTCACTGTATTTCCTTATGTTGAAGTCCATCGATCTATATGAATGAGTTTATCGTATAGAAAATTGGCTCTTGGAATGCTGTGTTGAGAGAACTCAAGGTGGAAGTCAGAATCACCTCCATAAGAGGACTGCAGTCACTGCATGCACATCACAGGGGGACATAGCCTCCTTTCTAGCACTCAGGGCACATTTATGAGACCAGTTTGGGATGAAATTCCACCACTTCTTTTGGTGGGAAAGCTTGTTTCAGTGTTTGCTGTGAATCACAGCAAGGGATGCCTGTACTTGTCACCTTTGAGGGTTAGAACAGGCCAAGCCCAGTTCTCCACTACCACTAAATGGTGTGTACCAGCTTTGTGCTAGAGCCCCCTGCCTAGGGAAGGCCTCCAGTATTGCAACAGACTCTAGCAATTCACTACCAAGTTATTTTCAGGTTGTTCTCACATAAATCCAAAGGATGTCCCAGAAGATAAGCATATATGAAAAACAGAAACAGAACTCTTGAATTGTCAGCAGGGTGGCCAACAGCAGGTTTTCAGTCAAAGTGAGCTAGTCTAGGGGATTATCTAGCACTTGGGTCAATGATATTGGTCTACACTCATGATAATAAGGGTTTGGAAAAGTACTAATGTGATTGTAAATAAAATAAAGCATGAATTTCTATTCCAGTTCACCCCAATCCTATTTTCTTGCTGTTGGTTGGAAAGCAGGAAGTTGAGTTCATTGGATTGTAGAGGTTGGAGTTCTGGAGGCACTGTTGTGTGTAGTCAGCATCTATCCTGGGCTAAGCCTGGTCTTGGTGCCTCAAGCCCACGCCAACTGTGTAGGCTCCATTTGGCTATAGCTTGCCACCCACACTCCAGGCCCTGTGGGCAGCCATTCCACAGCCCTGGGACAAGGGTTGGCTTTACTCAGGCATTATGATACAGAAATTTTACTCTAAAGACAACAATCATGAAAATATGAGAAAACTAAGGTACCTTTCTGTCGCGACCCCTTGCCCGCAAGGAAGACGCAACTCAGGAATCTTCTTTCAGCAGTTTATTCAGGCCCTTGATATTTCTTCTTCTCTCTCTCGGATGCCCCTCCCAGCCTTAATAAAGCATCCCAAGCCCCAATGCAAAGCTGCCGCGTGGAGCTTTCTCACAGGGTGGTGAAAAATCATGTGCCAACTTTCCCAGATAAGGAGTTGTTTGTCACAGACCACAGCGGAGCCAGCGTCATCTTGTAATGGCGACCATAATCTGCAGAAACGGCAGAAGTGGCTCACCACAGTTCCCCCTTTCTGTTTTCTTAAAACAATACAGGCAAGAGTAGAGGTCCTATCCCACTGTGCAGAAGTGGCTGCATAGTATGGCTCAGTCCTAAGGAGGGCCCTTCCCCAGATCTGAGGCCATATCAGCCGACGCCTTTTTTCGTGGGGCGGGGCGTGGACGCGTCTAACCCGCATGCAATAGGACATGCTCTCCTTGAGGTCCTCTTCAAGGATCACTCAAGTGCAGTGCCTTGCCTCGCATCCTGTATCGTGACGATGGTGGACGAAGGGGGATAGCTGAGGCTGAACTGTGGCTATTTATAATGACAAACAAGTTGACAGCACCCTGAAAGAAAGGCACGAACTTCAAGGTGATAGAAAAGCACTAGTGTGGAAACCCATCTGCGTGCAATGGCAGTAAGACCGGCAGAGTGCAAGGGCTTTCCAACACTAAGAGAATAACAAGGAAAGTCATGTCGATCCCAGTGCAATGTTATAATAACTTGGGGTGTAATGACCATGACAAAGGTTTACTGCTTAAGATGCGCAAGCCAGACTTGAGGCGAGTTGCCATTTTCTAAAGCTGCAAGAGCTTGTATGATCATAGCCTTTTCTTGTGCATGGCGAGTTTTAAGGCGACAGAGAAGCCACAAACAAAGTACAACACCGAAGCAACACATTGCACCAAAAATGCCTACTCCCACCCACTCTTTGAAGAAGGAAAAAGCAGAAGATATCCAATCGGTGAATTGACCCAAAGTCACGGGATCGACACGGGTACTGTTCAAGACAGCTATCTGGGTTAGTTGAGACTGGATCATGTTTTCTGCTTCCATGGACCAGGTTCCGGATGGATACTCCCCGATGATGTGGGAGGCATTTCTGGAATCATAAAATCTGACAGAGGTTATACATAAATGTGCACGTTGATCAACACAACCCAAATGTACTAGGTCAGACAATTCCTCAACTTGAGCTTGAAGCAGATCTATCCTTTGATTAGCAGCCAGAATCCCAGATAAAATGTGTTGATTAATTCTACTTTGAGATTCAAGTATGGTGGATGTTTGTTGAATAACCTGATTAATAGTGGCAGCAGTTTGTACCTGGCTGGCCATGGCTACTCCAGCTATAACTGCTGCAGCAGCAGATACCGCCACAGCTGTCACTATGGCTGCCGTAATTTCAAAATCTCTACGGGCTCTAATCAGTTCAACAATAGGAAATGACTCTGGATCTGCAGTAACTGGGATCGGGACAAAAGTTGGAATTTTCATAACCATTGCCGTAGTCCAGGAGCCATTCCAACACTCAGACAAATAACAGGTAATATTAGAACAATTAAGCATCCCCTGTAATGTAACATTAGCCAAAAGAAACAGGAACGGAGATTGGAGACAGACTGCTGCGGAGGGTAATGTAGCATTAGATAATTGTGAATTATTTGCAGAAATTTTAAGCCTCCTACCTCGCTCCGAGTCTTGGGTACTTCCAGAAACATTAAACAGCCAACTTTGGACTCCTAATATTTCCCTGGGGAAACACAAGCGCGGACTAGACTAGCCCAATCTGAGGGAGTCATGCAAAATCTAGTAAGTCCCTCCACCTGAGTGAGAGTGAAAGCGGCATCTATGCCATAAGTGCGGACAGATTCTGCCAAGGTTTTAATTATCTTAAAGTCTAAAGGCTCATGATATCTTCCCCTGTTATTGTCCTGAAATACAGGGTATGCAAGTCCCATATCTGTCTTAACTGTCCTCCAAACTTGTGCATGAAAAGATCTCCCGGAACCTTGGCTCCCCCCCACATACGGAGGTGGGGCAATCGGCACCATATCTTCTTCTAGATATTCTACCTCCTCCTCCTCAGAGTTTTGTTGACCGATGTTAACTCCCTTCCCCTTCTTACAGTAGGCCTGCGTGCCCTGTGTCTCCTTTTTCTTCTTTTTCATTTTTATCTTATGTAGTTGTTGTAACAATATATCAAGGTCCTCAGAACTCTCTGAGTCGCTTGTGTTCTCAGGCGTTTTTAATTCGGTCAAGTCTGGGTAGAGCCTTCTCCTATTTTTATCTTCAGGCTCTTTTGCCTTCTCACTACTGTTACTTTTAATACTCTCTGCCACTTCACTACATGATCCTTCAGATTTTTCCTCATGCAATTGCTCAAGAATAGCTTGACCCTCACTCACAGCTTCCTGGCATTTACCATCTGTAAGGCAACCACGGACCATTTTCCAAAGGGGTATCACCCCACCCTCTAATATGCCCTGCTCAGAAGCAAAGTCAAGATCTTTGCCTAATTTATCCCAACTAGGCACAGTAAGGCTGCCCGAAAATGCAAACCACAGTGCAGCGATATCTATCTTCTGTAAAAATCTCTGTAAAGTACTATGTTTCACTTCCAGTCCCTTGGAACGTAACAGGCCATCTAGGGCCAGGAGAAGCGGACTTGAAGATGCGGCACCCATGACACAACAACAAAGAAAGCACAAAAAAAAGAAAGCGAAAGTAGGAGCGAAAGTACACAGTGCAGCTGCAATAAAATGTAAGGCTCTCTCTTTCATTACAGAGGAGCTGTCCCGCTTTGGTCGCGGATCCCACTTACTAGGGACTAACCCCGCTTTGATCGTGGATCCCACTTACCTGGGACTAACCGGTGCACCACCCCTGACTGCTGAAAGTTCTGGTTCCCGGGTCTCGGCACCACTTGTCGCGACCCCTTGCCCGCAAGGAAGACGCAACTCAGGAATCTTCTTTCAGCAGTTTATTCAGGCCCTTGATATTTCTTCTTCTCTCTCTTGGATGCCCCTCCCAGCCTTAATAAAGCATCCCAAGCCCCAATGCAAAGCTGCCGCGTGGAGCTTTCTCACAGGGTGGTGAAAAATCATGTGCCAACTTTCCCAGATAAGGAGTTGTTTGTCACAGACCACAGCGGAGCCAGCGTCATCTTGTAATGGCAACCATAATCTGCAGAAACGGCAGAAGCGGCTCACCACACCTTTCTTCAATCATCCTTCTCCTATGAGCATGGGACTGTTTTGCAAAGTCCACTGAGCTGAACAACACAGCACTTGGGTAGCATCGCTGATCTATGAAGCCAGCTCTCTTCCAGCAAGCCAGATATTAAAGAAACTCAAAAAATGCAACACTGCATTCTTCTTTATTTACTCTGGAAAAATACATTTACTTTTCATAAAATATCTATTCTAGTGTGTGATAAGTTTAAAATAACTTAAAACAAATTAATAAATATTTCTAAAATTTCCAAATCTTTGTTTCACTGCACATATTGATAGTTATTATCCACTCACAGGAAATTGTTTTGGGGTCCTCATAATCTTTAAGAATGTGAAGGGTTTCTGCAGGGCTGGGAGCAGCTGAAACAGAAGTGTTCCTGGTAAAGATGAACACACTAAGGTCACTGAGGTTGGGGTTTGTGAGATGGAGGGCAAGACTCAGAAGGATCTTCAAACTTTTTTTCTTAAAAACTAAATCCAAGTACAGGATTTTAGCATTCTGTGAAGCTGGGTGGTTGTTATACCATAATTTTGTATATTTTGATGTGTTTTAAATAATTCATAATAAGAATAAATTGTCAAGAACATGTCATTTAGAGTTATGGAAGCAATTACCAGAAACACTAGCAACAAACATGGCTGAGTTTCTGGTGCAGTGTGAGACCAAGGTGGGTGAGTAGGGATGGAAGTGGAGGCGCAATGGCAGGTAGGCAGGTTCTATTCCACTTGATACTAGATACACCTCCTCCACACCTCCACAAATTAGAATCTTCAAAAAAATCAAGTGAAGAGAAAGGGGGAAAATGATAAACACCATGCAGAACTTAGAGATGAGGAGAAGGTCTGGAAGGAGGAGGAACTGCACCATGTGTTAGGATGTGGGACTACAGGGGCTTTTACATCCCCCTCATTTCTCATCTATTCTGTTATATGGCTGTGTAATTTTATGTATAGCATAAAATTATTTTTTAAATTACCAATATATCCAAAAAGACAGATAATTTTTTTTTCTCCTGGGAAAGACTGGCTGCCACATGGTTCTATCTCTCCCGGTTATTCTCATGTGGGTTCCTGGTGGCTGCCAACCTTCTGCTCCTTAGAGACTGTGATCATAGGTGGATTCTATGTCTCTCCTTGTCTCTGCTTTAGCTGTTGGTCCTCAGCTGGTGCTGCTCACTCCAGATCCTGCTCTGTCTTGACCTGGTCTTCTTCTCCGTCTCTCTGTGTCCTCTTCTTTATTTAGAAGATTACTAAGCTGTGATTTGGGGTGCATCCTTAATTGTGATGATTCACTTTATAATCCTAAATGAACTACATCTGCAAAGACCATGAACCTCACATTCTAAAGTTCAAGGTGAACATGAATTGGGGATTACATCAACCAAAACACTATAAAAACCAAGCACAATGAATTACAAATGGCACATGCTCCAAATCTAATTCTTGCTTCAAATGAAGAAGGACATGGGTTAAACACAGGCCCACTTGAGAGAACTCAACACTGCCCCACCCCCAAAAACTGTTTAACTTTTCCAAAACAACCAAATCAATTCTGCTGTGATCTGTGTATCAACCACCCATAAATGTAAAGATGTACTCATCAATATGAGTACTGAATACCTTCCTGCTTTTACACTGTTCCAGGTATATTCACTTGAAACAGAAACTGACCCTTCACAAGATTCAAGTTCAACAGAGAATAATCTCATTCACCCTCCAATTGGCAAACAGAAACTTTGTTATATAATGGAAAAGGCACTAGCATAGTATTTGCAGGTATAATTATAAAATATGCTGTATGTATACTATTCTCTTTGAAGTCATGTGTATGTCTGTGAGTGTGTGCATGTGGGGTGGGTGGGTGGATAGATAGATCTTGAGGGTTGCTGACAGGATCAAGGTGTACAGCTGGTTGGGTGCTCTGAGTCTTGCCATCTCTTTCTGGCACAGCTCCCTTTGAAGTTGGGCTGGGTGCATGTGACTGAGCCCTCACAGTAGATTGGATGGATCATCTCCTTTACTTTCAGGCCTGGAACAAACTCCTCCAGTTTCTCTCTTCTGTGAACAGCCATGCACTACATGTGGCTGCAGTGCCAGACAGAACAAGTTTGGATCCCTGGGTCATCATGGGTGAAGAGACCATAGAGCCACTGAACTTGCAACTGGAATGGGAGTGAGAAACAGCCATGCTTGTCCATTTCATGGATCCTTTAGGTGTCTTTCCATGCTATAGTTTGAATATTGACAGATCCTCCAAGGCCCATTTACTGAGGCCTTGTCCACTGCATGGTGCCACTGGGAGGAGGTGGAAAATTTGAGAACCTAATGTGAGGTCCTAAGGCCCCTGGGGTGTGCCATTTAAGAGGAGTGTGAGACCCTAGCTGTTCCCTCCCCACCTTTTACTTCCTGGCTGAAGACAGGAGCAGTTCTGCTTTGCCAACCCTCTCACCATAATGGGCTGCCCCACCAGAGTCCCAAAGAAATAGCACCAACCCATCGTGGACTGGTGTCTCTAGAACAGTGGGCTAAGAAGCTGATTACCTCACATATTTGTTACAGTGAAGAAAAGTGGACTACCACAATTATCAACTTTCTAGAGACTATGAAGCAGTCACACATGCCCTCCTCTTTGCTCATACAGCCCAGCCTCTACAGTGCCTCCTTGCAGCAGGCATGGGTCTGCCAGGGTCTGTTTCCCCTCTGAATAGAGCTTTTTCATGAGGCTGAATACTCTGCCTTAAATGTTGTTATTGCCCAGGCCCAGGCATAATGATTACACAACTTTCTGATTTGTCTTTCTGGATGAAAGAGGAAGAATTTGTCAAAATGTCATTTATAAGCCAGTTTTCAAGTAGAATTTATTATAAAGTAGACACTTCCATTATTACCACTAAAGTCTCATGCCTGAGTCATCACTGGTCCAATTGGGTCTTTAGCCACCAATGTTGCACTGTCTGCATTTGTTTCCAGACACCTCCTCTATGTGCTTCCCCATCCCAACTCCAGCCTGCCCACCTCTCTGGGCAGAAATCTTCCCACTTCCCAGGAATGAAAGTGACCTGGTGGGAATGCCCCTTTCCCATCTTGGCACACATACTTACAGAAAGTCACACTCCTGTTTAAGTCACTTCCTGAAGCTCCAAGAAGTATTCCACCTTCTGTCTTTACCAGTGACCTCTGCTCTGGAGAGTCTCTTGCTTGGCCGTGTTCCTCTCTGCAGTGTGTAAACGATTTCAGGATTTCCATTTCTTGTGAGAGATGGGGGTATAATTTTATTTTGTTGCATATGGATTTCCAGTTTTCCCAGCACCATTTATTGAAGATGCTATCCTATTTCCAGTGTATGTTTTTGGCACCTTTATCTAATATAAGATAATTGTAATTTTGTGGGTTATTCTCTGTGTCCTCTGTTGTGTACCTGGTCTACCAGTCTGTTATGGTGCCAATACCCTCCTGTTTTGTTACTATTGCTCTTTAGTATAGTTTAGGTCTGGTACAGTGATGCCACCTACTTCACTCATCTTGCTAAGAATTGCTTTAGCTATTTTGGATCCCTTAATGGATCAAGCACCTTGGAAATAGACCAGACTCTGCATCTAACAGAAGAAAAAGTAGGTCCTATCTTCATCAACTTCCCTGATAATACTTTGATAATGCAAGAATTAAAACCAAGAATCAATAAATGAGATGGAATCAAACTAAAAAGTTTCTTCTCAGCAAAACAAACAATCTTTGAGGTGAACAGAGAGCCTACATCCTGGGGGCAAATTTTTATCCCTCACATATCATATAGAGCACAAATATCTAAGCTATATAAACAACTAAAAAAAAACTAAACACCAAAATAATAAATAACCCATTCAACAAATGGGACAAGGACATGAACAGACACTTCTCAGAAGAGGATATACAATCAATCAACAAATATATGAAAGAAAAGCTCATCATCTCTAGCTATCAGAGAAATGCTAATCAAAACTACTCTAAGATATCATCTCACTCCAGTCAGAATGGCAGCTATTATGAAGACAAACAATAAGTGTTGGCAAGGCTGTGGGGGAAAAAGCACACTCATACATTGCTAGTGGAACTGCAATTTGGTGCAGCCAATATGGAAAGCAGTATGGAGATTCCTTGGAAATTTGGGAATGGAACCACCATTTGACCCAGCTATCCCTCTCCTTCGACTATGCCCAAAGGACTGAAAAACAGCATACTACAGGGACACAGTCACATCAATGTTTATAGCAGCACAATTCACAATAGCTAAATTGTGGAGCCAACCTAGATGCCATTCAGTCTATAAAGGAATAAACAAATGTGGCATATATACACATGGAATTTTACTCAGCAATAAAAGAGAATAAAATCATGGCATTTACAGGTAAAATGATGTCATTAGAGAAGACAATGCTAAGTGAAGTTAGCCAACCCCCCCATAAAAACAAATGCTGAATGTTTTCTCTGATATAAGGAGGCTGACTCATAGTGGGATAGGAAGGGGGAGCATATGAAAATAGATGAATTCTATATATGGAAGTGGAATGGGAGGGAAACGGAAGAAGCAGGGGTTTAGCAAGGATGGTGGAATATGACAGACATTATTATTCAAAGGACATGTATGAAGACACGAATTGGGTGTCAACCTGCTTTATATACAACCAGAGATATGAAAAACTGATATATATATATATATATATATATATATATATATATATATATATATATATATAATGAATTGTAATGCAAAAAGTACATATATAAAGACATGAAATGGCATGAACATACTGTATATATAAAGATATGAAAAATTATGCTCTCTATGTCTAATAAGAATTGTAAATGCAGTCTGCGGTTGTGTATTTAAAAAAATAAAATCAATTAAATTTAAAAAAAAAATGTTTCAATTTCTTAAAGCAAAACTCCCTGTATCCTCCTGGTGACAGGAAGGAACAGGGAGCTACGTTTGCCCCAGCCCTCAGACAAACTCATGGGTACCAGAACAGGCAGCATTCCCTTTTGGCTGGGTGCTATTTTCCAAAAGGATGCTGTTTAGCAGACAGAGGAGGCCAGTGGACATTCTAGAACATGTTTCTACCATCACTGGCTTGACCACAGTCAGGGAGACTGACAGCACCCAGAAACTTTCCTAGGCTCACAGGCTCAGGTTAATCCTTCTCTTCAAAAAAACCTTCCTACTTCTGCACAGCCCATTAACTAATGGTGGAGCTGCAGACCACAGTGGCTCTGCCTCTGACTGCTGCTCTCTTCACCTGTGGAGTCCACCTGAGGATCACCACTGGGGAAAGGAGGCCCTGCCACTGCAAGGAGAGTGGAGGGTGAGCCAGACAGCCTCCAGCCAGGCCCTCTTCCTAGAGGTCACAAGGCCTCACCCTGCTCCTTGTGGCCCTCACTCCTATGGTCAGAGTGCACACAGCTCTGTTCCTGTCTGCTGGCCAAGCTTTCAATCCACCTATGCAGTTTACCTGGATTCAGTAGCTCAATTCCTCCTTCCTGCCAGCCACATTTTGTGTTTTACTCCTGTGTGATCGATTCCCCTCTTGAACCCTGGCTTTGATAAACATGGCACCACAACATGCTCTTGCCATGCAAAGGGTCTTGCCAAGAGCCTATCATGTCCTTCTGTGGTCGGCCTCCCTCCTTGGAATGTGAGACCCCTGAACTGGGTGTTACAATGTGGTAAGTTCTCAGTGAATTTTTGTTAACAAAGTGAATGAGTGGAAGGAACAAACAAAATTGCCCCTTTTTATCCCCACAATTGTCACTAAGTTTGATTCATTCTGTTTTCTCAGCAACTCTCATGTCCATCAGCTCCTTTATCTGCCTGCCCAGTGTGAGTTAGCCCAGGCCTAATTTCTTCCCGTTGAGCTTGGAGCCCATCTCCTGCTACACCTGTCACTCAGCAACCCACCTTCCTTCTCAACACCACTCCAGATGGCCTGGGATATGCAACCCATCACACTTCTGGGCCCCTCAGAGCCTCTGCACAGCTGCCCACCTCCACACTGGGTGCAGTATGAGGCCGAGACAGGCCATGAGGCCCTGCGTGAAAGGATCCACTCCTTTTATCAGCATCTCCCACATCACCTCCCACTCACTCTCCCTGCACCAGCCAAATGAAAGTATCTCCTGTGCCCCATGTCCAGGCTTCTTTTCTGAAGATAAACTTTTAGTTTTAGTCCAATTTTAGTTTATAGAAAAACTGAAAAGACAGTGAAGAAAGTTAATGATACCTCTCTCAGCTAATTTCACCAATGGTTAGCATTGACATGGCTTTGAACGTCTGCCACAATCAATGAATCTATGCTGATATGTTGACTAATGTCCCTTCATTACTCACTCTGTAGTTCTTGTCTTACTTCTGTCTGCAGATCCACCCAGGATGCTATATTATGGGGAGTGGTCATGTTGTGTTGGCACCTCTGTGCAGTCATAGTATCTCAGACTTCCCTGGGTTTCAAAGACCTTCACAGAAGCATTGAGAGGCACTGGTCAGGGGTTGTAGGATATCCTCAACTGGTCTGCTTTGAAGCCATTTCCCAGCCTATGATCTTGGGCTTTTACTATGTTCAGAAGGAAGAAATTAATTCACAATGAAAATAATTTCTGTAGCATTGAAAGAATTGCTGCTAATAATAATCTTCTAAAGCTAATGATCCTGGGAGTTATTTAAAGAGAAAGAATGAACTTCAAGAGCAGTTAGAGTTGGAAAACATTGTTAGTCTTTGTCTTTGCCATCATACTCATTGGCATATTCCTGTGCTATGGCATTTATTGCTGCATCAATATGGTTCCAGTACTAATGAATTCTTGTTTCTCTTATAGACCATCCATCACTCAAATGGCCCTCCAGCCTACTACTTCTCAATCAGACTTTTATCATGGACCACTCGATAGACCCAATTTTTAAAGGGGGACTCCAAACTGCTTGCCCCACATTGTCCCTTTTCAGCCTGAAGAAGCCAGAAAGATCTTACTTGCCCCCCTTCCTTACAGCAGTAAGGAGTTTCCAAATTAGAGGGGGGAATGAAGCCAGATTTAAAGTTAGGTAGTCAGTGTAGTTAGGTAAATCGGGTCTAATACCAAGTGAAATCTAAAATTGAGGCCATGCTGAGAATGATTCCATGACAACTCATGGAATGTTAATGAAGTCCTGAAAAGGACCTAGGCCAAAGTCCATCCCAAAGAAGTGTTAATGAAGTCCTTCCTGCTCAGACTACTTCTTTGGCAAACCTGTGTCCCACCCCTCGGGCCTTCCCACCTACATTCCATCACTGAAAGAAACTATAAAATGGAGAGACAACCGCACTTCCACAGATTCCACCTCCTGGGTCCCCTTTTTCCTCCGGGAGAAATCTTTTCTGCTGTCCTTTAATAAACTTCTAATTTATACTCTGAAAAAAAAAAAAAGAATTCAAGGTAACAGCGAATCCTCCAACTGCCAGTTTAGAATCCAGGAAAAGTAAAATTTCTAAAACAAAAAACAAAAAAAAATAGGAAGGGAGGAAAGAAAGGAGGAGGAAGAATAGAGAGCAAGAAAGGGGGTGTATTGCCTCGATTGAACATTAAGAGTTTTCAATTTGGGAAGAACAAGGATTTGGTAATAATAATCCACCTGTGCCCATGATATTATGGAGACTTCTAAGTACAATGAGAGAAGTTTGTTATGACAGAAGTGGGAATCCATCCATAAAGGTCTTCATCTAAAGATAAGCACATAGGAACCATGAGGAACATGGGGCCTTTGAACGTCCATAAAGATGAGTAGGAACAAAACACGTTAAAAATTAATCAGAAAGAATGAAATGGCACCACTGTGACATCCTGTGTATAACAGTAAGGAAGAGCCCCCTTTTGGCTGGGGGTTTAGTCTTGCAGGAGGGATGGGGGTGGGAGTTGCTGTGCAAGAACTTACCCAGATGGGCCCCAGAGGCACAGATCATCCCTGTTGTCTGACTAAATGACATTATGTTAACTTTTGTTCCTGCTTGACAATTTCCTAAAACAGCAGATACCAGGCTACCTTGCAAGTGCACCTGCCCTTGAGTGGACCACGGAGTCTGTCACTGACCCACTCTCCTCCTCTTGGAACTACAGCATTCACATTCCTCAGGTCAACCATCCACCCAGCAGGTGACTTGGATACCAATCACAGTGGAAGTGTGTGTGTTTTTTTTCTGAGGCCTGAGTTTTAATCACAGGCTGATCCATGGGTGTTGGATTTAAAGATACCTGGAGAGAGGAAGGGAGTGTGATAGTCAATCCTGTATGTCCACTTGGCCAGACTACAGTGCCCAGGTGATCAGTCAGCCTGGATGTTGTTGCAAAGGTATTTTAAAGATGAGATGGACAATGAATTCTGCAGACGAGAGTCAAGCATATTGCCTTCCATAATGTGAGTGGGCCTCAGCAAATGAAAGGTCTTAAGAAAGAAGACTGGGCTTCCCTCTGGAAAAGGAACCTCTGCCCACAGACTGCTTCCAGACTGAGCTGAAAACTCAGCACTTCCCTGGGCCTCCAGCCTGCAATCTGTCCTGCACATAACATTAAACTTGCTACTCTCCACATTTGGTGAGACAGTTCCATAAAATAAGGTGCTCTCTCTCCCTTTCCCCTTCAGTACTGCAACTCGACAGTTCAGGAGATCCATCTTCCTGATATGTGACCATCATGATCCTACTGGTAGGAAATACTAATGACAGGGAGTTGGCTATGCTGCAGAGGCAATGAAGCCATCAGAGGTCTCCTCTCAGGCCTGGCTGGAAGTCACCCTGCCTTGGACTCTGGTTATGGCAGGCCAACACTGGGGACACACTCTGGCCACATTGCACTTGCATCTACCTGGTCAAGTTGGGACAGGTTCAGGAAAAATATTTGCTCTTCTATCATCTTCAAACCTTGGGATGCTATTTTCTGAACTATCAATGTGAGTGATTCTTGCAATTCATCCTTTCCAGAAAAGCAGTCTGTCATCCAGGAACACAACCAACAACAACAGAACCAACTCTCAGAGAAAAGGTAAATCTTAAGGAAATTCATGGAAAAATCAAATAAATTCACAGATGACACCAGTCATCTGTCAAGGTAGGATCTGTGTTGAGGAGCGTCCACAGAATAGAACTCTAGCCAGTGTTCAAATTTCTGTTCATATGACAGAGTCTCCTGGCCAAGCAAGACAAGGAGGTCAGCAGGATGATGTGGGGATCTCTATCTGGGCTCAGCCAGGTGTCCATGAGGTCACTTGTCTCCTGCAGCTTGGCGGCTGCATGCTTGTCTTATCCTCCCAGCACCCGCTGCTACAGCTCCTGGGAGATGGGAGATGGCATGTGGTCTTTGTAGCCACTGTTATACTTTAAACCAGACCCTTGCAAATGGCAAGAAGTATGAAAGAAAAGAAAGAAAAAGAGAAAGTATAGGAGGAAAGTGGGGGATGGTTGGCACAGAGCAACATAGAGATGGATTCCTGTTTCCTGTGTTCCCCTGGGGCACCCTGAAGAACTGCCAGATGGAAGGGAGGTCTCACTCTGCCCCTGTCCTTCAATGCCTTTCTAATGAGAACAATGGTAACAGTGAACATTTTCCAGAAGTTACCACCTTAGGTGTAGCCAATATTCATTATTCATATTTTGTTTTTGCTTGCTAAAACTTACTTGTAACCCCTAAATCAGTGCCCATGTGCACAGAGCCACCTGATAGCTATGCTCCCTGCTGAGGCTGAATGAGGCTTCTGCCTTCCTTTTTGTTCTTACATTGTTAACAAGTGTCTTTTTATCTACCTGTCACAGCCCTGTTGAAAATACCCTCCACACATCATGCTGAAGTGTTCTTGTGCTCCTGAGAAAAGGAAAGCTTAGACAGCATCCCAGAGAACACACACATCACAGAATCTCCATTCAAACACCAGTTGCAGCACTGATGGCCCTGATTCATGCTAAACAATTGGCAGCTTGTATCAATTAAGGTGTCTCCAACAGAAACCACAAGGTGACATATTGGTGGGTGGCTGCAAGCAAATACGACCAGAGACTGGTAGGCACCTGGCCCTGCTGCACCTAGGATCAGCACCCCAACATTCCCTGGCTCAGGGTTGGAGGTGACTTTACAGAGAAGAAATGACATGGGTAACAAGAACTATTATGAAATTGACTGTTGATTTTTAGGCACCTTGATTTTGGCTGAGTGCTGGATCCCATGGACAGTGGCTCAGTGCTCATAGGGGTATGATGGAGCAGAGCCATCCTGAGTAAAGGTCAAGTGCTTCCCACATTGTTCTATATAACCCACCAAGGTAATGCTGAAAAGTTTCCCATTGTTGCTCAGGACTTTAGTGGGGTTTCATGTGCTTAAGTGACTTGCCCAAAGTAATCACAGAACAAGTGACTGCTGGGTTCAGAAGTCCAGCCCTGGCAGTCAGACCATGGAGCCCTGGGTTCTCTCTGAGTGATACTGCCCACTTACCTTCCCTTCCTGCTGGGGCAGTGTTGTGGGTGTTGGGAGACTAAGACAGTGCGTATGCAGAGACCCTAGACTGATGTTCCCATGCAAATAACATGTGAACCCTTGGGGACATACTCAACCCCCAGCACCTGGTGTGCTAAAGCTCTCTTCTATTTGTGTTTTGTGCTTCTAAGGTAGATTCTCACTTTGTAGTTATCACAACTTATATAAAAATCTAGGCTATTTTATGCAGATAACAACTTAATCTCAATCATATACAACTCTGTGCTTTGACAATCTACTTAAAACACACATTTTTTTTTTGCTTTTGATGTCAGAATTTCCATAAATTTGTACTATGTATCTTGACAATCTGTTTGGTCTATAGTTGTCTTAAATATTTTACTCTCTCAACATCCTGGAGAGAAATATTGTCTTCAGTATTACTTATAGTATTGTTGTCTATGCTTTTAAATATTGTATGTTGCTCATTAGTAATTTTGTTTGTCTCTTTCAATTTCACTCCTTTCAGCAGTTCCAGGGACCTTGTGGTGGGGAATGTGGCTTTTCTTTGGGAGAGTCATCACCTACTTCCTCCTCATTTCCGTAGGACAGTTTTGCTGGACAAAGGATATTTGGTTGGTGAGTTTTTCCTTTGTTCCCTTTAGCACATTGAATTTATCCTTCTGCTCTCACATAGCCTACAGGTCTTCTGTAGAACAAGTCCTTGAGTGCCACCTTGGAGCTCCTTTATCTGGGATAAAGAGCTATGTTTTTAAAGCACCACAGTTTATGTGCACTGCAGACAAGCATAGTCTCAAAGAGTGACAGGGAGGACTGTGCCAGGAGATGCAGCAGTCTTGTGCAGAACAGGGCAGACATTAGGGCTCAGCAGAGCTAAGTAATGTGGTTGGGATACTCCTTATATCTCCAGCATGGAGGCAGAAAATGTGTTCTCTCTCACTCGCACTCTCTCTCTCTCTCTGCATTTTGTTGTTGTTGTTGCTCCGATTAAAGAGACAGAAAACCATCTTAGTTTGGGATAAGCAAAATTAAAAAAAATCTAGTTGGAAAGAACCCTATGTGATGCCATTCCTCTAGCCAGTGTGAGACAGCCACAAATTTAATGGATTAGGAACATTGCACTTGAATCAACTTAAAGTTGAAATAAATTTGTAGCAGGTATCCAAGAAAATTAAATCCCACAAGAATCTTCACACAGAGTTGCCAGTGGCAGCCATCATGGACCTCTGCGATGCTTCCTAAGACATTTGAAAGTCTGAAAAATAAGAAAAGAAATCTGCCTCTGTTTCCTGCTCCAAGGCCTTTTTTATTTAAGAAACTGCATCAAATGGTCTGGTCTGCTTTTGTTAGTAGACAGGAATTTTAGGAAACACATAAAAAGAAATCCACTGTGATTATGGTTAACTTTTAATCACAGTACAAAAGCATAGTAACATAAAAAATGAAGAAAAATACCTTTTTAGAATATTATAATATTTACTTTATTTAAGCCTTGTGAGTGATATAATATCCAAAACAAAAACAAAACTTAAAATATGGTTTTATCCTTTACCCACATGCACCCCGCTTCTTAATAAATGGGGTGAGAAACCTGGGGATCAGTCTTCAAACTGAAGAAAGATTTTTGAGTCTCTCTTTCCCCTCCATGTCCATCACAAACTGGAAACAGCTATCATCTAGGCAGCATACAGAAATCCAAAGTCAGTATAGCACTGACCAAGAAAAGATAAGACAGAGGGTCCTGAGGGGCAGAATGGTGGCCTACAGTGGCTGAAGAAGCAAGAGCTCTCCTAAGAAACATAAGCAGGAAAGAGCCAAGACAACACTTCTCCTCTGCCTACAGCTACCACTCTCAGAGCCCAGGGCTGGCTGTCACTCTCCAAGGCTTTCCCAGGTGTCACCTTCTTAGCCCCTTAAAGTTGCATGACTCATTCACTCCACACCCCAAATCACCTTTCCTTTTTTTTTTTTTTTGCTATCCTCTAATAATATTGTAAGTTTCCTTTTTATTAAGTTTATTGTCTAGATCAGCAAAGTACAGCCCTCCAGCCAAATCTGACCCCCAACTGCTATAAACATTAATATTCACATTACATTTTGCTAGAGCACACATAGGCCCCTTTGCTTGTGACTGAAGGGGATGTGGCTGCTTTGAAGCAGGAGCATAAGGGCTGAGGGGTTGTGGTTTAGATGCAGGGGTTACAAACCCAAGGATTTGCCCTTTCTGGCCTTTGCAGAAGGTCTCCCTACTTCTGGACAAGCTCCATAAGTACAGGAAATGGGTTTGCTCAATTCTGTGTCCCAAGTGCTGAGCAAATAGTTGAGGCAGGAATGGATGAACGGTGCCTTCAGACATAAGGTGTTCTGTTTTGTAGCTTTAAAAGAGAGAGAGAGGTAGGGGAACCTGAGTCACCATATACCATACTAGTATTGTACCTGGAACACAGAAAGTTCTGTGCACCAGCAGTGAAACCTTTATGTCTCCACCGATTAAGAAAACACCGTATGTTCATGAGAGTTTTTCTCATTCTTCAAGTTCAAGAACCACAGGAATAAGGGGTCAATAGAGCAGGTTAATGAGGGTTGTTCTTGAGAACTGGGAAGCTGGAGAATCCATTCTAGTCCCCACTTATCCTGGATTCCTCAAGAGTCTCAGTTCCAGTCCTCTCCCAGAGGTAGAGGTCCACTTACAGATTTCTGTAGCTTGGTTCACAGGTCATGTTTTCCAGGGGAAAGAGGCTCCAGAACAGCCAGTTCACTGTCCCCAGCCTCCACAGGAGGAGGGGAGGAGCTGGTGGAAATAGGCTAAAGTTTTGGTTACTCAGAATCCAAGCAATGGAATATCTTGATTCCATTTCTGCTAGAGGACTGAGGATACCTCTTGCATACAATTTCTTCCTTACAGTCCTCTTACATAAGTCCCTTTTATCTGAATATTATTGCTTTTATAATCAATGAATTTACATCTTAATGTGTACTGAAAAAGTTGTGAATCTGCAGGCAAGAGGATGAATCAGGAAGAAGAAACAAGAAAAGCTATTTGAAAAGGAGTAAGAAATGAAAACCACAGTGATCCATGTTCTAGGGGCATGAAAGGTGTGTTTAGCAGAAAATGACCCAACTTCTAAACGTGAAGGCTATATTCTCCTCAGCAATCAATGGCAGCTCTTGGAACTTTGGCAAATATGGTTAGGAAAACAATTTGCCTTTGTTTAGAGCTAAATTTTGTTGTTGTTGTTGTTGTTTTTCTGAGATATTTGTAAAATTTTTCTTTCTTTATAAAAAAATTAATTTTTGTTATAAGGTTGTAGCTCAATGGCAGAGTGCTTGCTTGCCTTGCATATGTGAGGCCTTGGGTTTGATCCTTAGCACCACATAGAAGTAAAAAAAATAATTTTTAATTTTACTATTGATATAGGAATCCATTCTTCTTATTGCAGATTAGATCATCAAATATAGGTTATTCTGCATTTCCAAACTTCCTCCCTCAAATATCGCCAATTATTACCATTACTATGGTATCTTGACTGTTTTATCCAACTTAAAAATACTTTTATATTTGCATGGAGATATATATATATATATATATATATATATATATATATATATATATAAAACATAATTTGTATTACTCCATTTTTCATCACACAGAGCAATAATAATTTATAATACTGTGCTTGCTTCATTCCATACCTTGTTTTTCAGCAGAAAGATTTTTGAGAGAGATTTATTATGTGAAGCAGATAGAAAAGAGATGAAAATAGATAGACTTTATTCATTCTTTTTTGTGCTCTTTAGTTCCCCTCCTAAGCATCTGCTACTTATTGTCCATTCATCCTTCCCCTGAAGGTCCCTGGATCTTAGGGATTCTTGCTGTTATAATGTAGAGCATTCTTACTTTTCATATGCATGTGAGTCCCACGTGAATTCCACCAGAACAGACCTTTAGAATTTGAGCTGCTAGGGCCTGGGGAAGCACGGCCATGGTGGAGTTTGGCTCTATGAACTGCCCTCCATGGAGCCTGGTCAATTACACCAAAAGCAGTGTGCATAAGTGCTGACCCTTGGTGGCACCTTGGATTCTCCCACAGCACCTGCCTTGACAGTGTGAGGCCTGTGCAATCCTACCTCGCTGGTGCTGGGGTAGGGGTCACCCAAGGCCTTCTTAGGTGGACTTCACTCAGTTGATTGGCTGTTCTCATTTTCCTTTTTACCTACTGAAGGCTCACACTTCTCATTTTCCATTTATTGGTATTTTTACTGTTGTAGGAATTCTTTGTGTACCATCCTCCCAGCTTAGTGAAGGATTCCTGTCCTCTGTCATGCAAGTTCAAACTTACTGATATGGTTATATTTAACTATTGATTACCTTTTATGCATTTTGCTTTTTTATGAGTCTGTTTAAAATGTGGCCCTCCTCCATGCTTAGCAGATACACATCACATGCTTTTCCAATAAATGTAACATTTCCCTCTTTAGTTTGGGCCACTAGTTCACTGGACTGTGGATTGTGGAACAAGCACAGGCTCACCCTTCAGGAAAGCCCATCTATGGAAGCATCTGATCTTTCTCAACTATGTGAAAAGCTGGCAATCACATAGTTGGCATAAAATCATAAGCTCTGTACTTCAGTGACTTTGTAAAAGTAGGAAAAATCCCCAGCCTGCCTGTGTACTGAGACCCCGCTGGTCTTTATGCTGCTCTCTGTGACTCCTAGAAGTAGATTAATCCCAAGTAGATTGAAAGGCACACAATAACATATGTCACCTGTCCCTTTTCCATTTCCTACCAATATATCCTTGCTAAAAATGGAGATTCACCATAACTCATTCTCCAATATCACTCTTCAACAAGAGGAATCGGGACTCCCTTGTGTGACAGCTGACTGTGGGGCAAGGGCAGAAAAGAAACAAGGTGTCCCCAGAGCCTCTGGTGGAGCCTGAAGTTGGGAAGCACTGAAAGAAAACCAAGAACACAGAGCCCTGCAAAGTGATGGAATGTGTCAAGGGACAGAGCAGCACCTCAAGAAATACCTGGGGAAAAAACTGGAGCAAAGGGGCAAGGTGACAGAAGTGTGGGTCAATAATATCCAGGTCAATAACCAAGAAAAGTATCAGGAGTCATATGACATGGCAGGTAGGTGGGGTATGTAGAGAGTTCCCTCTCCTGGAAGCAATCTGAGTGACCAGCAGACAGTCCACCTTTAAGGAGGCATCTCCATCCCTTCTCCTTGCTCCTCCAGGGTGTGCCCTGCATAGCACCTACTCCAATGTGGACAATACAGAAGGGAAAATGGTGAAGCAGGACCTGCAGAAGGCACTGACTGGATTGAGCTCCAGGCCTGATAGAACACATGGTTAAGATGTCCTATCTCTGTGTCTGATGTCAGTCAGAGGAGGCAGCAACAGATCAGGCATATGATCCCCACTCCCTGCTCCAGTTTCCACATATCCTGCCTGGTCACACTGCTGGCTGAACCTCTTCTGGTTCCTGGGGATGCCTTATTTATAATCATTTTTGTTTGGGTCAAATAAACTCATTTTAAGCTTGTCTAGGGGTTTTCCCTTTTAACAAGAGTCACCCATGTCCTGGAGAAACTTGACTCATGCTGCCTTAGCTGGGTGACAGAGACTGACTGCAGCAGTGTAGTCAAGTTAATGGCAGGCAGCCTCAAAACCAGAGCATGGGAGGGGCTCTGTAATCTTTTGCCCCAAACACCAACAGGAGTGTGTTCAAGAGACAACCATCAGGCAAATCCCAGCCAAGGTACAGTCTACAACATGCCTGATCAGCATTCCTCAAAACCATCCAGGTCATCAAAAACAAGGAAAGTCTAGGACACAGTGGAGCCATCCTATAATCCATGCTGGAGATCAGCAGGAGGATCACAATTTCATTGCCAGCCTCAGCAACTTGGCAAGATCCTGTCTCAAAATAAAAACCACAAAGGGCTTGGGATGTAGCTTGAAGCTAGAGCACACATGGGTTCAATCCCCAGGACCAAACCAAACAAAAAACTAAAAAAACACAAAAACTGAGAGACTGCCACAGTCCCAAAGAGCATAAGGAGGCATGGTGGATTCTGTAGGGGGTCCCGGGACACAGAAGGACCTAAGGTAAGCAAGGATGCCTGGATTAATCAGGCACATAACTGGATACTAATGCTTCCACATGGGTTCAGCATTGTGAAAAATGTACCCACTCATGTATAATGGGAACCTGGTGTTAGGAATATGGGAACTCTCTGCACTGTGTGCAGATAGTATATATATATATATATATATATATATATATATATATATATATATATATATATTAAAGCTTCCGTAAGAAAAACAAAAAGGTGCAGAACTGTATCCTCATGCCACTAACAACTCAAGAGCCAGACTGGAAGCTGAATGAAAGGAGCATAGCTGGCCCTGGGGACAGGCTGGCTCCGTGCAAGCCAGAGGTAAGGGCTCCAAACAGCTTGTACAAGGGGAGACTCTCCCTGCTATACCCAAGCCTGAAGCACCAGGAGGGCTTGATGAGGACACCCAGCCAAGAAGATGCTGGTACACCAAAACCAAAAGAGGACATCATCTGTGCTCACTTCCCCAAGATGAAGAACAGGAGAGTCACTCAAAAGACTGAAAGGTGCACAGCACTGTGTAGGTTATGCCATCCATCTGTGTCATGCCATCTTCCTTGCTGGACTCTTCTTATTCACTGACTGGAGAAAGATTCTTTAGCTTTAGTACTTAGAAACAGTTGGCTCCCAACTGTAAGACTCACCATAGTCTCAGTAACAACCCAAGAACTTCTGCTACCCTAGTCTTCTCAAGTTTAAAATGAGAGTAATATCCCCAAACCCCACCAGTGTTATGAGGTCCAGAGCAAATATCTAGGCAAAGTACTTGGAGTCTTACAAAAAGCACAATACAAATGAAAATTTCCATCAGCATGGATGATAACTATGATGATGCAGCCATACACTCAACATTGGAAATTCAATATCTGATACTTATCAAAGGACCAGATGAACAGCAAGTACCATTGCCTCATTCACATTTTCCAGAACATATTAACTGAGTGTTGCTTGTTTATCAAGGGCTGTTTAAAGGGACAGATACTACATTGTACTACTGGCTTTACCAGTTAAGGAAAAAATGTTCACATGCTAATTTAAGGTCTTGATACATCACAAAGCATGATAACATCACCAATTGTGCAAGTACTCTGAGGTTTGCTGGTAATCTCCCTGCTTCTCCTCTTGTCCCATTACATGTAGCACACCTCAGAAGAAACAGCTTTCACCAGGTTTTGCTGTGTGGCCACAGAGAGCATGGGGCATCTCTCTATGATCTTGGCTCCATTCCATTTGCTGGTTTCTGCAAGTTTCTTTATTCTCCTGTTGAAGTCCCATTCCTTCTCTTTGTCTCATCATAAATTAAAGTATAAACCCCAGGGGAATGTCATTGTCACTGTCAATCAGTAGCACCCATTCTCCCTTGATGTGAAAACAGCAATGACAACCAGAGGAAGGAGATCTCACCATGAATAAAAACATTAGCTGAACCAAGAGCTCCACACCCATCCTGGCCTGTTCCCTCCAGCTCTGACAAAGGCCCCACTGTGCAGTCTCACCCACAAGCTTGAAAATGTGCTGATTTAATTTTCCACTATAGAAACCAGAAACAGCTGGCTTTTAAGATTTACATTTGTAGTGAATTCAGACCCTTCTTAGCTTCTGTTCTATTACCACTTTTGGTCACAGAGCAGCATTTAACAGTTGCTTTTGTAGTTTAATCCAGAAATCAACAGCACTCCCTGTACACAGCGATGGCTTATCAAACCCTCTCCTGTGTTGTGGTGGGTATCAGTGTGTCTTTCTTAATAGGCCCTGTGGCACCTCGTGCAGGGTCATGCCATCAGGGCATCTGGTAAAGACATTTCTGACAGCTCTGCTATCAGCAATCTGTCCCAAGAACACTGCCCCAGATTGGGAACAAAAGCAGGTTGCTTTCTTCAAAATTCAGGTCAACACTGCACCTAAATCAGAAGCAAATTCAGAGTGAAGTCAACAAGGTAAATTTCACTTTAAATTCTCCCTTGGGATGCAAGCTTAACAAAGCATACATGCACTCAGTGAAACAGGAGCTGATGCTGTCTTTCACCAACATGAGAAACAGCCGATGTTTCCATGTGTTAGCTTGCAGGAATCATGAGTTAGGACTGTGTTCTCCACGGTGGCCATCCTCACTTGGCAAGTATTTAAATGTCCTTGTTACACAGAGACCTATGGTATTGTGATGAAGATATTCATTCTGCGATTTCATACACAAAGGACTTCACTAGAGAAACTGCCACTTTGTGAGTTTATAGGGGTACTTCTCATTAGGAAAGGACCCTGCTCTAGAAGGACCCAGATCCTGATGCTTAGAGGCTGCATCTTCAACTTTTGCCATGCTTGGTTTGGTGGTGCTGTGGGGACACAGATACTCAGACACCACCTCTTTCTTCATGTGTTTTAAACTCTAGAAAGCAAACCCCTGGACATAAGCACTCTGCAAGACATCCAGACACAAACTCGAGCAAAAACAGGTGTGGGGGCAGTGAGGAGGCTAGGACTTCTCCACATGGAAGCAGTGCTTGCCTGAGCACTGGGGTCATAGCTCTAGGAGAAAGGAGAGCCAGGAGACATGGCCACCTGGGTAGGGCAGAAAGGGAGGACAGAGGCATTGTGGATAAGAAGGGCAACCAGCAAGATCACCATTTGGGGGAGCTTTGCACATGCTGGCACCCAATGGCAAGGGCACAGGGGAGCAGGACCCCATAAGGGAGAGGAAGACACTGACCGACCAGATGTACCCAGGTCCAAGGAAGTAGATTTTGTTCTCCAAGAAAGAAGGAACCCTGGAGGAGCTGAGCAGCAAAGCAGCAAGACCATAGCTGGGCTTTGGGCAGTGGCTCCTGTGATCTGGGAAGTAAAGAGGGATTGAGCCAGCAGCCAGACACAGATAATAAGTCCTGAAACCTTTCAAAAAGGCCAAAAAGGAGCAAGGTTCTCAGACCATCATTCAGGGTGACAAAGCATCTGGCACTCTCAGCCGGTGGGCAGCAGGACCAGGCTGGAAAACCAGCAAAGATGCCAACATTGTGTCTCAGGAACACAGCTGGGATGGAGGTGCTCTGGCTGCAACAGTCCAATCTGTCCTCTCCAAACTCAAAGATCATGAGCTGTAGGTCAAACCCACATCACCCCTGCCCACTACACACTAAGAACCAAATGCTGAGAAGACTGACTGCTACCATTTTTGATGAGCACTTGCTGAAGGGCCTTGCAGAGGTGTCTTGTCTCATCCACAGCCCTATCAAGAGTCACCTTGGGCTTCACCATGGAGATGAAGAAACCCAGCACACAATAGGCCAATTTGTCTCCTAAGTATGAGGATGATAATTTAAGGACAAAACAACAACAACAAAACTAATTTTCACTATCAGCAGACATCATCTTCTCTTTACATCCTGCTACAAGCCTCACATGACTATTTAAATTTAAATTAATTAAAATTAAATAAAATTTAAAATTCAGTTTCTCCATATTCTCCATAAAATCAGCCGCATTTACACAATCTGCAGTCATCCCCCAGCTGGACAGTGCAGGTCAAGGACCCCTCCATCACTGCCCAGTCCTCTGTAACCAAGCATCAGCTCCTGGAGGAAATTCACTCCCAAGTTGAAAATCACTTCCCTAGTCAGGTGCAGCCTGTCCTTGGAGTGGCTGGCACACCACCCAGCCACACCTCTAGCATCCAGCTGACTGTGTGCTGTGCGGGGTGCAAGCTCATCAAGTTCTGGAATGCAGAGGAAACTCAAATAGGGTTTCTTCCCCAAAGGAGTTTACAGTCTAAGAGAAAGAAGAACCATATTAATGTAATTACACAATGTTGTATTGTAGCACGTACGATGAAGCACAAACCAAACAGAGAGGGCAGAGGAAGCTACCCAAGTCAGAGAAGGATGACTGCAGTATGGATTGGGACACTGCCATAGGGGCACTGGAGCCAGAACTACACATCACATGTAAAGCACAGCACAGCACAGCACAACACAGCATGGAGGGGTTGCAAAATCAGACATCGAGGGAAAAAGTAAACTGTGGAATAGTGTTTACAGCATGAGCCATCAAAATGTAAATACTGTGTGTTATTTGCCTGGTATTTATGGATGCATGTGTCTCCTTAGAAGGCTTTAGTTTTTAAATTAAACTACACATAATGCAAATTAGAACCTATTAGTGTGTTCATTAACACTTGGAATATTGTATTTCTCAAAACAAAAGAAAGAAGTAAAGGAACATACAGAAATGGAAGAAAAAAGGATCAGTTTTATGATGCAAAATGGAATGAGGCCTGCTCAGGTAAAGAAGGAGGAAGTGGATCTGAAGGGTGGTAGGATTAAAAAGAAGAAGGGCAGCAGAATAAAATAGACACTAGTATTGCTATATGTATATATGTGGCTGTATAACCAATGTGATACTGCAACCTGTACATTTGCAAAAATGAGAAATTATACCCCATTTGATTCAAATGTATGATATGTCAAGATCATTGTATTGTCATGAGCAATTAATAAAAAAAAAAAAAAGAAAAAGAAGAATGGCAGAACTGAAGACAACATTTTCCCAACAAAAATGGCATTAGAAAAGCTGCCCCGGGTCATTAACCATCAAAGACACGCAAATCACCCCAGAAGAGATAACACCTCCTGCCTCTTAGGATGGCTTCTATCAGAGGGCAGAGAGAAGGCAACCCTGCCTCTGTAGCTGGTGGGGATCAGGGAAAATGACATGAATGCCGCAGTCTGGCTGGGCACAATCAGGAGCCACTTGTCAAAAGAAACTAACTTTATTTTTAGAACCACACACGACAAACAAAATAGTCTCTCAGGAAAAACCCTCAGAGCCTCAACTGCCACCACCGGCTTTCCCCAAGCCTCTCTCTCCCACACCAGCTTCTCTCCACCTCCCACAATCCTCCTGCTCTTGAGGCCGATTGGCTGGGTCACGTGGGCGGAGCCAAAAAAGTCCCCCAATGAGCAGCTCCGTGGTCTGAAAGGGCAGGGAAACAGTCCAATGAGCATCACCGCAGAGGAGCCAATCAGCTAGATGTTGCTGGGGCCGAGGAGCCAATCAGCTAGATGTTGCTGGGGCCGCTGTGAGCCAATCATCAGCCAGCAGCTGGAAGTTTGCTGGCAGCTGGAAGTTTGCTGGGGCCCCTTTGGCTGTGGCTCTCAACATCTCCCCCTCTCTGTTTAAACAACAAGCATGTGGCTTAGGGACCGTACCTGTTAGGCAGTCCAATTCAACATATGGTCCTTACCCGTCATCGGATGAACTGACCTCTAGGCGTCAGCCTCCTGTCTTAGGTTGGTACCACTGCAATTGGATCATACCCGTCACTGACTACCGGTCCAGCATACAGCCATACTTGTGGATAGGCTTTTGCACCTGTGGGGGGGTGAGGTTCTTTGCCTCACCTCTGTTGGCCCCCAAATTTTAGACCATCACTAGTAGAGGAGGATGCAAAATGCCATGACATTAAGCCAATTGAGGGCTCCTAAATTGTACCACCGGTGACACCATCAGCAAAAATACTCCAGCACTACCACAATTCGCTGTACCAACAGATAGTTCACAATGCATACAGGTGAGCTCACAATGTGTCCAGGCAAGTTCTGCAAGCAGTTCAGTGATGGCTATTGTAGAAGCTGTAGATTGGTTTTATCTTTGACTTCACCAGCACTGGGATGAAGATAGGAATTCTGGCAATAATGGCTAAAGAAAAAATTATGTAACATTCCAGAAGAGACTAAAAGAAAACAATTTTCTTAACAATTTACATTGTCTTCACCGGCACTGGGATGAAGATAGGAATTCTGGCAATAATGGCTAAAGAAAAAATTATGTAACATTACAGAAGGCACTAAAAGAAAACAATTTTCTTAACAATTTACATTATCTTTAAGAGAATTATTAAATATAATGAAAAGGAAAGGTAAAAGTAAACAAACAGATCTGTTAACCTTCTTTTTTGTTTACATATTAAAACAATCCTCAACAGTTGTTTACCCAATTTAAATTAAACCATATAAATCACGTGAAAAAAAAATATTTGGATCCATTTTATCATGAGCGCTCATCATATATGATATATGGACATACGTACATTCAAACATATAACACAAAACACAAGTGTGCACACATAATATAATACATACAACACATAACATTATAGTAAAGGCCTTATAACTTTTTACAGGTGAAATCTCCATTGCAATGTTTAAAAACTCTATAGTCAAAAAATAGAACTGATCAGCAAAACATTAACCTAGGTCTGTATGAGCTCAAAAAACAAAATAGAACTTCATGATATGGCAAAGGGCAATAATAAAATAGATATTGAAAAAAGCATCCTGGTTCTGTTGCAGATGTAAGAATAGCCAAACTGGAGTTTTGGATATCAGTTGTTATGGATTTGAGCCAAATCATCTTCTTTTTGGTCTGTAGAAATCGCTTTAGTTAATCTTTCTGGAATCCAAATAGGCTGCTGTTCTCCCTGTGGAAACACATAAACAGACCCCCGACTCCAGACAATCACTGGGTCAGGACCTTGGTTAATCTCTCTGGAATCCAAATCGGCTGCTGTTCTCCCTGTGGAAACACACAAACAGACCCCCGACTCCAGACAATTACTGGGTCAGGACCTTTCCATTGTCCTGTTAGAATATCCTTCCAAAGTACCTTGGGCTTATGTACATTTTCTGGACACATATGCCTTTCCGCAGCACTAAGTCCTGATGAATCCAAATTTAAAAAGTTTAGAGTAAAAAGGGTTATTTTAAGTTCATCTTTGGGGAATATATACCCCTTCCCAAAATATCAAACAGAACTACCAGATGACCCAGCAAGACCCCGTCCAGGCTCGTATCCACAAAAAGGGAAACCAAGACCTCATAGGACACCACACCCCACATCAGTGCAGCAGTAATTACAGGACCCTAGGCACCTGGTTCCCTGATCACACAGGTGTCCCCATCATCTCTGCATACTTCCAGAGCTCTAGATTGCCCACCCTGGCCACCCAGGTGATTCCTTCCATGCCTCCCCTGAGGCAAGTCCTTCAGCCTTGGGGAAGGTTTGCCTTCCGGGTTGTCTGGTCTTGGTTCTCCTCCTTCATTGCCACAATACCTGTGGGGTTCTCTCACTGGCAGGATCTTTCAACAGAGCTCAGTCATTCTATACTCAACTCCTGTCCCACTCACCTGGCTCTCCTGCCACCCTCTGCCCACCAGATTATACTCCCTCCTTGCCTACAAACACTGGACAGAAATCCTTACTCCACAAGTGGATATGCCTCTGTGCCTGGCTCTGCCCCATGGTAAAATGCATCCATCAGTATTTTATCAAAGAGATGTCTTACATATGTCATTCATGGTGAGCTCTAGAAAACATTTACCCCACCTTGCCATAACAATCATTGTTTTAGTCAGATGTCAGCACCATGACCAAAATACCTCACAGGATCCACTTAGAGGAGGAAAAGTTTATTTTGAGCTCTGAGACTCTGTCCATGTTTGTCCCAGTCCACTGATCCAGGTCTGAGGTGAGGCAGAACATCATGGCAGAAGGCTGTCATGTAGTAAAGTTGCTGGGCTTGTGGCAGCCAGGAAGCAGAGAGATAGAGAGGGAGGGGGGGCTGGGGAATATAGCTCAGTTGGTAAAGTGCTGCCTTTTATGCACAAGGCCCTAGGTTCAATCCCCACAACCACCAAAAGAGAGAGAGAGAGAGAGAGAGAGAGAGAGAGAGAGAGAGAGAGAGAAACAGAGGAAGGGAACCAGGGACAGATATCATCCAAGGTCACATGCATAGTGACCAATTTCCTTCAGCCACATCCACCTAAGTTACTACCCAGTACTTCTTTGAAATTATTAATCCATCAGACAGACTAGCCCACCCGTGTTACAGCCCTCCTCATCTAAGCATCTCGCCTGTGAACTGCCTAAATGGCCTCATAAGAAAGTCTCTGTGGCTGGAATTGTGTGTCCTGCCCACTGTTTCCTTAATCTTCCCAAGGGCCCTCAAAAGTGCAGCATTCTATTTTTGCAAACATGAGATCTGAGGCTTATGGAGATAAACTTAATGAGATTTGCACAGGAGGCCAAAGTGCCAGGATTCAAACCTGGGCAAGCCACCTCCACAGCCTGCATTCCTGGTGCTGGATTACCATGTCACTTCCAATGTCCACATTCCCTGGGATGGAATGGTGATTTTTTAGACCTAGAAATTACCATTCAAGTCTTCCACTTTTGGAGATAAGCAAAAGAAGCCACAGAAAACACCTGTTCGAAGGTCACCTGGGAGACCCTGACTGAGGCTGGGCCCAACGTGGCTGCTTGAGCTTCATTAAAGGCTCTCAATCCATGAACCTCTCTGTGCAGCTAACTGCCTCCCCTGTGGTATGAGCACAGAAGGGCACAGAGGCCTCACTGCCCCCTGGGCTGTGTGGACCCCTCAGTGAAGTTGAGCATGTCTGGCCTGAATCCCAGCTTCACCAGGCCCTGCTGTTCTGTCGCACAGGCCAGCCTTTCCAGGGTCAGTCCACTGACAGTCTTTTTTTTTTCTTTTTTTATTATTAGTTGTTCAAAACATTACAAAGCTCTTGACATATCATATTTCATACATTTGATTCAAGCACATTATGAACTCCCATTTTTACCCCATATATATATTGCAGATTCACATCGGTTACACATCCACTTTTTTACATACTGCCATACCAGTGTCTGTTGTATTCTGCTGCCCTTCCTATCCTCTACTATCCCCCCTCCCCTCCCTTCCTCTCCCCTCCCATCTTCTCTCTCTACCCCATCCACTGTAATTCATTTCTCTATCATTTTTCCCCCTTTCCCCTCACTTCCTCTTATATGTAATTTTGTATAACAATGAGGGTCTCCTTCCATTACCATGCAATTTCCCTTCTCTCTCTCTTTCCCTCCCCTGTCTCATCCATGTTTAATGGTGATCTTCTTCTCATGCTCTTCCTCCCTATTCTGTTCTTAATTGCTCTCCTTATATCAAAGATGACATTTGGAATTTGTTTTTTAGGGATTGGCTAGCTTCACTTAGCATAATCTGCTCTAGTGCCATCCATTTCCCTGCAAATTCCATGATTTTGTCATTTTTTAGTGCAGAGTAATACTCCATTGTGTATAAATGCCACATTTTTTTTATCCATTCATCTATTGAAGGGCATCTAGGTTGGTTCCACAGTCTAGCTATTGTGAATTGTGCAGCTATGAACATCGATGTAGCAGTATCCCTATAGTACACTCTTTTAAGGTCTTTAGGGAATAGTCCAAGAAGGGGAAAAGCTTGGTCAAATGGTGGTTCCATTCCCAGCTTTCCAAGAAATCGCCATACTGCTTTCCAAATTGTCCATACCAATTTGCAGTCCCACTAGCAATGTACAAGTGTACCCTTTTCCCCACATCCTCACCAGCACTTGTTGCTTGACTTCATAATGTCTGCCAATCTTACTGGAGTGAGATGGTATCTTAGGGTGGTTTTGATTTGCATTTCTCTGACTTCTAGAGATGGTGAGCATTTTTTCATGTACTTGTTGATTGATTGAATGTCCTCTGAGAAGTGTCTGTTCAGGTCCTTGGTCCATTTGTTGATTGGGTTATTTGTTATCTTATTGTTTAATTTTTTGAGTTCTTTGTAAACTCTGGATATTAGGGCTCTATCTGAAGTGTGAGGAGTAAAAATTTGTTCCCAGGATGTAGGCTCCCTATTTACCTCTCTTATTGGTTCTCTTGCTGAGAAAAAAACTTTTTAGTTTAAGTAAGTCCCATTTGTTGATTCTTGTTATTAACTCTTGTGCTATGGGTGTCCTATTAAGAAATTTGGAGCCTGACCCCACAATATGTAGAACAGAGCCAACTTTTTCTTCTGTCAGATGCAGAATCTCTGATTTGATATCAGGCTCCTTGATCCACTTTGAGTTAACTTTTGTGCATGGCGAGAGAAGGGGATTCAGTTTCATTTTGTTGCATATGGATTTCCAGTTTTCCCAGCACCATTTGTTGAAGACATACACAGGCTGAAGGTGAAAGGTTGGGAAAAAATATACCACACACACGGTCCTTGTAAGCAAGCAGGGGTGGCCATCCTCATATAGAATAAAATCGAATTCAAGACTAAGTTAATCAAAAGGGATAAGAAAGGACATTATATACTTTTAAAAGGAACCATTCACCAACAAGAAATAACAGTTATCAATATTTATGCACCAAATAAGGGTGCTGCAACGTTCATAAAACAAACTCTCCTCAAGTTCAAGAATCAAATAGACCACAACACAATATTTATAGGTGACTTCCACACACCTCTCTCACTATTGGACAGATCCTCCAAACAAAAGTTGAATAAAGAAAGTATAGAACTCAATATCACAATCAATAACCTAGACTTAACTGACATATATAGAATATATCAACCATCATCAAGTGGATATACTTTTTTCTCAGTAGCACATCAATCCTTCTCAAAAATAGACCATATATTATACCATAGGGCAACCCTCAGTAAATATAAAGGGTGGAGATAATGCCATGCACTTTTTCTGATCATAATGGAATGAAACTGGAAATCAATGATAAAAGAAGGAAGGAAAAATCCTACATCACATGGAAAATGAACAATATGTTACTGAATGATCAATGGGTTACAGAAGACATAAAGGAGGAAATCAAAAGATTCTTAGAGATAAATGAAAATACAGACACAACATATTGGAATCTATGGGACACAATGAAAGCAGTTTAAAGAGGGAAATTCATCACCTGGAGGTCATTCCTCAAAAAAAGAAAAAAAACAACAAATAAATGAGGTCACACTTCATCTCAAAGCCCTAGAAAAGGAAGAGCAAAACAACAGCAAATATAGCAGAAGGCAAGAAATAATTAAAATCAGAATGGAAATCAATTAAATTGAAACAAAAGAAACTATTGAAAAAATTGACAAAACTAAAAGTTGGTTCTTTGAAAAAATAAATAAGATCAACAGACCCTTAGCCATGCTAATGAAGAGAAGAAGAGAGAGAACTCAAATTACTAACATATGGGATGAAAAAGGCAATATCACAACAGATGCTACGGAAATACAGAAGACAATTAGAAATTATTTTGAAACCCTATATTCCAATAAAATAGAAGATAATGAAGACATGGATAAATTTCTCAAGTCATATGATTTGCCCAGACTGAGTCAGGAGGATACACACAATTTGAACAGACTAATATCAATGAATGAAATAGAAGAAGCAATCAAAGACTACCAACCGAGAAAAGCCCAGGACCGGATGGGTATACAGCAGAGTTTTACAAAACCTTCAAAGAAGAATTAATACGAATACTTTTCAAGTTATTTCAGGAAATAGAAAAAGAGGGAGCTCTTCCAAATTCATTCTATGAGGCCAACATCACCCTGATTCCGAAACCAGAAAAAGACACTTCAAAGAAAGAAAACTACAGACCAATATCTCTAATGAACCTAGATGCAAAAATCCTCAATAAAATTCTGGCGAATCGGATACAAAAACACATCAAAAAAATTGTGCACCATGATCAAGTAGGATTCATCCTGGGATGCAAGGCTGGTTCAATATACGGAAATCAATAAACATTATTCACCACATCAATAGACTTAATGATAAGAACCATATGATCATCTCAATAGATGCAGAAAAAGCATTCGACAAAGTACAGCATCGCCTTATGTTAAAAACATTAGAAAAACTAGAGATAACAGGAACTTACCTTAACATTGTAAAAGCTATCTATGCTAAGCCTCAGGCTAGCATCATTCTGAATGGAGAAAAATTGAAGGCATTCCCTCTAAAATCTGGAACAAGACAGGGATGCCCTCTATCACCACTTCTATTCAATATAGTTCTTGAAACACTGGCCAGAGCAAGTAGAGAGATGAAAGAAATTCAAGGCATAAAAATAGGAAAAGAAGAACTTAAATTATCACTATTTGCAGATGACATGAATCTATACCTAGAAGACCCAAAATGGTCTACAAAGAAACTACTAGAACTAATAAATGAATTCAGCAAAGTGGCAGGATATAAAATAAACACGCATAAATCAAAGGCATTCCTGTATATCAGTGACAAAACTTCTGAAATGGAAATGAGGAAAAACACCCCATTCACAAGATCCTCAAAAAAAAAAACCATAAAATACTTGGGAATCAACCTAACAAAAGAGGTGAAAGATTTATACAATGAAAACTACAGAACCCTAAAGAGAGAAACAGAAGAAGATCTTACAAGATGGAAAAATATACCCTGTTCATGGATAGGCAGAACTAACATCATCAAAATGGAGATATTACCAAAAGTTCTCTATAGGTTTAATGCAATGCCAATCAAAATCCCAATGGCATTTCTTGTAGAAATAGAGAAAGCAATCATGAAATTCATGTGGAAAAATAAAAGACCCATAATAGCAAAAGCAACTCTAAGCAGGAAGTGTGAATCTGGTGGTATAACAATACCAGATTTCAAACTATACTACAGAGCAAAAGTAACAAAAACATCATGGTACTGGTACCAAAACAGGCCAGTGAACCAATGGTACAGGATACAGGACACAGAGACTAATCCACACAGTTACAACTATCTTATATTTGATAAAGGGGCTAAAAGCATGCAATGAAGGAAGGATAGCATCTTCACTGACACAGTCTTTGCTCCACTGTCTTTGTGGAGCTGCTGGAGGTCCTGTCACCAGCTGCATGCAGCCAGGTCAACTGCAGATGCAGGCACACTCCATGCATGCTTGTGAGGCTGCCCTCTGGTCTATGCTTTCTCCTCCTCAGTCTTCTCATCTGTAGAATGGGGACAATAGAAGTGTGTACTTAGAACACTCTTGTAAAGTTTCACAGATCACACACTGAGTGCCTGCCTGCTCCCCAGCAGAGGCTTATGGAGTTTATGTATTAATCCACCGCCACTCTTCTCCACTGTCCTGCAAACATGGGCCATGAAGAGGCAAGAGGAGGCCCTCACTGGAAGTGACAAAAGCTTGCATGTGCCAGTGAATTGGCTGGTGGTTACACTCCTCTGGCGTCATGATGATAGTGAAATGCCCCTCCTTCAGGGCCACACAGATCCCTATCCCTTCATGGTTCTCACTCTGGTAACCAGGCAACTGGCAGTTATCTCACTCAAGGAGAATGCTCCTCAGGTTCCACCTGCCATTGCATCAGGGTCAAGGGCATAGCTCACCCTTAAAAAGCTATGCCCTTGACCTGCCACCACTCCAGAAAATTAGGTTTTCTTTTCTTTTATTTGAAGTTACTTGCAGGCTTTGATGAGCTAAGAATTCCCTAAGTAAATAGCAAATTGAGCATTAGGACAGGTGCAGGCATTTCAAGTGCATTTGAATGACAGTGTGTCCCAGAATGCTCTGCAGCAGGAGGGCAAGCATAAGTTGCATGTTTCTCAGGAGCTGCTCAAGGGCCCTGAGGAGTTTCCCCTCTGGCCCCCTTTCTACCTTCTCACCCCAGCCCCACTCCAGATGTCAGGCTAAAATGCCCATGGAACCCAGGGCCTGACACAGAGCCTGGAGACAAACTCTTGTAAAATTACTTACACATCTGGGTTGCTAATGGGCTCCTATTACAAATACAATCTTAGTTACTCATTGAACTTATTCAGTGTGATGGAACAAATGATCTCAAAGGAGGCAAATGGAGGAGGGGTCCCTCCTGCCCCACCCACCAGCCCCATAGTCCCATACCCTCGTCCACAGAGCACCAGAGCCCTCTGGGGCTGGAGGGTAACTCACTGTGGCTCAAGTTCTGGGTTTGCTTCCACAGTATTCCCATTTATCCTCAGTACAATGTAAGCTTGGCAAATAGCCAACATTCAAAGGAAAAGAGAGTGATTTCACTTTGAGTGACAAAAATTAACTGACTTACCTCTTAATTTTATTAAACCTACTTCTAAAAGAGAAGCCATGGCATTTCATAAAAATATATAATTCAGTGCAGCTTCTCCTTAAAGCCAGACTGAGGAGCCACCCCACGAGGCCATAGCCAGCAGGAGGTCCAGAGTTTTCTGTACAGAGTTTGCCAGCCAAGAGCACAGGAGGTGCTGAGCATGCAGTGAGTTAGAGTGCTGTGGGTTCCAGCTCTTCTGCTCACCAAGGCAGTGAATTCATAGAGATCCACTGGGGGTTGTGAGGCACAGTTACCAGGGAGCACAGGGAGAGGCAGGGCTGGCTTCATGCCCTTGCCACCTTTCTAGGACCTGCCACCAGCATCATTTGACAGCCTGGCTTCTGCTAAGTGGGACATGGAGAGTGCCAGGTACTCCTCTAGGAAACCACTTGCACTAGAGATGTGCTTCTGCACCACACTTGGAAGGCTGGCAGACCACCTTGACCCTGGCCACAGCCCTGTTTCAGAATAACTCAGGCACTAGATGTGGAGCAGTAAATATTTTCTTGGCATTTAGAGACATTACATAATATATATATATATATATATATATATATATATATATTCAGCTTCATTGAGACATAATTGATAAATGGTGTGTATTCAAGGGGTACAACATGATGTTGAGATATGTGTACACACTGTGAGATGACCTCCAGTCAAGTAAGGAGCATATCTATCACTTGGCATGGTCACCATCAGATGTGTGGGGAGAATCACTAGTGAAACTGAAGTTTTGAGATGAGATGAAATTTACTTCTTCCACTGGCAGGTAGAGTCTGCACAAGCTGCAGTCCTACAGCCTAGAAATATTGCAGCCCTTAAAGGTGAGCCATGCCCTCCAATGTTGCAAAATCCCTGGCAGACCACCCTCAATTTCTTCTTCCTAGGTTCTGCTCTCCAAACTTCAAAGAATGAACTCCTTAGAGCAGGATGAGCTTTAATCTCTAGGATATATAAAGAACTCAAAAAACTTAACACCAAAAAAATAATAACCCAATCAATAAATGGGCTAAGGAACTGAACAGACAGTTCACAGAAGAAGAAGAAGAAATACAATGGATCCATACATGAAAAAGTGTTCAACATCCTTAGAAATTAGAGAAATGAAAATCAAAATTAAGATTTCATCTCCCTTCTGTCACAATGGCAATCATCAAGAACACAGGCAACAATAAATGTTGGCGAGGATGTAGTGAAAAATGTACACTCACACACTGCTGGTGGGACTGCAAATTGGTGCAACCACTATGGAAAGCAGCATGGAGATTTCTCAGAAAATTTGGAATGGAACCACCATTTGACCCAGATTTCCCACTCCTTGGTTTATATGCAAAGGACATAAAATCAGCATACTGTAGTGATGCAGCCACATCAGTGTTTGTAGCACCTCAATTCACAATAGTTAGACTACAGGTCCAACCTAGGTGTCTCTCAATAAATGAATGGATAAGGAAATGTAGAATATATAAATATTCAGCTTGAAAGAAGAGTAAAATTATGGAATTTGCCAATAAATGATTGAAGTTGGAGAATATCATGCTAATCAAAATAAGCCAATCTCAAAGAACAAATGCCTTTTGTTTTACTAATATTCAGATACTAATTCACAATAAGCAGGGGGAAGTAGGGAAGAAAGCATTACTTTAGTTTAGGTAGTGGGAAGTGATAGGAGCAGAGGGGATGTGGGCATAGAAAAGATAGTAGAATGAAACAGACATTTTTACTGTATGTATATATGTGACTGCATAACCAATATGATTCTGCAAGATGTACACTCAGAAAAATGAGAAATAACATTCCATCTATGTAAGATATATCAAACTGCCTAAATGCATTCTACTTTCATATATAACTGAAACAAACAAAAATGAACTCGAGCACAGCCTGCAGACTCTAGTCCCATTTTCCCTTCCTGTCATATCCCTCTGAAAATGACCCTAATAGCAATATAGGAATGCATTTTTTGTGTCCATTTTATATTTTATGTATATGGAATTATATAGTGAAAGAAGTAATTTCTTAATTTAAACATTGTTTGTAAGAATCACATGTGCCACTGCCTGAAGCCCAAGTCTCTTCATCTACTTTTGATATTCACAGAAAAAAAAAAAAACACAATAGGAGACTATGTGGTGTCTTGAAGAGTTTTGCCTGTGGGCATTTGGGTTGCTTCTTTGTTGGAATTATGAGGAAGTATTCTCCTATGATTGCTGTTGGAAATGTGTTTGGGTAAATTGCATGTAAATATTTTTGTTATTTATATCCTAAGAGTAAATTTCTGGATCATCAGTTACACATATTTGAAATTTAGTATACATGACCAAATGCTTTCCCAAACAACTATATGAATTCAATCCACTAGTAACATGGGGACACTCTAATCTATCCATATCCTCACTTACATTTATTACAGTCTGTCTTTTATGATCTTAGTGATTCATTTGGGAGGTCAATTGTGACATATTGTGTTTCAATTTGTGTGTCACCAAGACTAAGAAACGTCTGCATTTAAATAAATTAAAACAATTTTCTAGATGGCCAGAAAATAAAGTCTTTATTTCCAAAGAAAATTGTTTAAAATGTGACATGCTGTCCATTGCTTCTAAATTTTTTCTTCAACAGAGAAGAGATGATTAATACTATTAATCATATTTTCTGATATTGTTATTTTATAATTAAAATAAGTAAATTTAACATAATTGGGATTAATTTTCATAAATATAGTTTCTTAAATGAATAAATTAGAAATTACAACTGATGTCCAACTACTTTCTCCTTTTTTTGTTCAGTTATCAAAGAAACAAAAGGATCCTGCCTCCACTCTCTTTGCAGTAAGCTGAATTAACCTCCATTATCATGGAACTGAGATTATTTTCTACTACTTAAACATTACCACAGATTCTGAATATATAGTTAAACTTGTTCGTCATATTTCTGTAGCTATGTTATCCTCTCGTTTGGATTCCAATTTATTATCTCTTTTTTTAACCCTTCAGACTCTTTCACAGCATCAAAAGTCTCCCATCTTCCTTGATCATATGCATAGCCATACCAAGATTCCTGGACATCTGACAGAGAATAATGCCCACACAGGTATGGTTGTGAGGTCCCTAATCTTTTATTGTCAGATGCTGTAAAACGCAGGGATTTTCTCATCAAAAAACTCATGGATTTTCTGCTCATGAAGGAAGATGTTTTTGATATCTTCCCCAAAAGCTCAGGCCACTGTAAATAACTGTTCTCACTGTATACCTTTCTGGGCCCCTATGTGGGAATCTGTAAACCCACAAGGACTACATTCTAATGCACTCAGGCAAATGGGTGTTAACCCATTTCCCTCCTTTTCATCCTTATTCCTTTCTTATCCCAGTGATATCATTCTGGTTTATTTGGGCTACTTCAGATTGATCTAAAAATTTACCTGCTTACAATTCTTATTACTCTGCTTTGCTACTATGGATAAGCCTACTTATTTAAAAACATGAAATGCCCCTGTATATATACCTTGTGCTTTTGCACAATTTGCTACTCATTGGAATATAATTTTAACCCATGGAATTACTCATACTCCTTTCAAACAATCTTTACTTGAATGAGCACATTGTACCCTAATGACATGCCACTTTTACAAAAAATAAAAAGGGGACATAACCCACTTTTACTAGATTCCATTTCTGAAGACAGACGCACATCCACTTGATCCAAAAGAAGGCATATTAAAATTCTGTGTTTAGCCTGTCCAGATAGTCTACCATAATTAGACTAATATACATCCTGCCTTTGTAGAGGAAGATGTGGATCAGAATATGGTTGGCCTGGTGGAGGGGTCATCAGCCTACAGGCCTTTTCCCATGGAGGTGACAGTGGCCCAGTATTATAAGGCAATCTCTGCGGATCGATTAACCTAACATAACCTGATTTTTCTCCTTTCATTGATAATATGAGGTCTCAGAGGATTCTCTCGGCCTCTTGAGTCTCTTCATCCTCCTACTGGCTCCAAAGATGAGAATATGAGTGGACCCTTCTTCTGCAAAATACGTCCTCTCATTTCAGATGAAGGTTGACCCAATGGTGAGGGATCATTTGGGGAATGCTCTCTGGCAAAGGCTATGTTTGAATCAATAAGTGCATAAGGATGTTTTTCTAAAAAGTTTAAATTTATTCTCATTTTCAGTTAATTTTGTTGTGAGCATTTTGTTTCCTTAAATCTTGACGTATCTTTTAGCACTCTGAGCTGCCAGCTCATTATCATGTGCTTTTTTCTCATAGTACATAATCTGACCCAGGTAAGAATGAATGGTTCTCTCCAGTTCTTCTTCAAGATATTTGACTTGCTTTCTAAAGTCCTCCAGCCATTCAGTTGAATGGCTGATGTTTTTGTCCACTTTGGAAAGTTTCTCCTCTCACTCTAACTGATAGTTTTCCTCTCCTATTAATTTTCTTTGGAGTTTCATTACACTTTTTGATATAGTTCAATCATGACATTCAATTTCTGCTGAAGATTCTGATTCTCTTTTTTAAATTGTGTATTTTTTTACTGCAAAGATGCTTGTTCTCTCTTAAGATTTTTAATATTTTATATAAGGTCTTCCTTTACTTCATCTACTTCAGATAATAAAGTAAACATTTTATTTCTTTCTCCTCCTAAGGTTTTAAAGGGGCATTTAACTTAGCACCATAAACCTGTTCCTTCAAAGATTTTTTTGGCTGATCACCTAAGTGAGCACAAATTTCTGATTCACTCTTGATTTTCATTCCCAAGTTACCATCATCTTTTAGGTCTTCTCCAAGCACAGAAGCCCAATCTTTCATCTGCATCATGTGTTCAGTCAGAGACTTAATGTGACTTTCTTTCTCTTAGAACTTGTTCTGCATATACAGTAGAGTCTTCCAATGTTATTTACTGTTTATTAATGTCATTTACTTTTTCTTTCCATACTTCAGCATCTTGTAAAAGTTGTTTCTGACTATGTTGAAGTTGGGAATTTTCTTTCAAAACCTCTTTTATTGCTATCTTAAGTCCTTCTACATTCATTTGAAATATTCTCAAGGTTGTTTTACCTTTGTCTATTAGTAACTTGAGGGGTTTTGATTCATCTTCTATGGACTTAATCCTTCTTGATATATCTGCTGTCAATTCATCCTGTTGAGAATGTTTAGTTTTCTCTTCTTTTAGCTCTTTTTCTAGAAGAGTATTTCATCCCCAAGTTTAGATTTAGAAAATCCCGCTTTTCATTCATTGCTTCCAAATTTTCTGCTTCTATGGACTTCTTCTCCAAAATGGCATCCTTTAAAGATGACTCTAAGCCTTCATACTCTTTTTGAATAAGGCTATCTTTCTCAAGTGGTTGGCATTTTTCTTCAATTAGTCCAACAAGTTTTAGAATAAGATTTTTTTCTCTTCTCACACAACACCTGCTTCTAATACATTTGACAACATATCCACAGAAACAAGAGTATAGTAAAAAAATTCAATAGCTGCATATATCACCAACTCCCAAGGATATCCATAAGGATGAGGGCCTGGTTTCATATCCGCAGACAATGATGCCAAAGCTCTGTGTAATTCTTCCAGGATCAGCCCCAAATACAGCTGAGGGGCAACCCTTGGCCACTTCATCCTGCTAAGGCTGCTTTGCCTACTACTGCTGCAGCCCCAGCCTGCCCAGACATGCCCTAACAGGCTGTGGACACTCAGGTATTTAGTGAGGAACTCAAACCTGCACCAGGCAATGGAGCATACCATTGTGAAGCAGCTGCAGGGGTGGCGGGGTGGAGCTGTGGGCATGGCAATGGGAAGCCACAGTCATAGGCTCCCAGGGGCCTAGCACACTCAAGTGACAGGGAAGTTTTAGCCCCTTCACTTTGCTGTGCATTCTGAAGCAGTGCAGGTTCCAGTCTGTCCCAATTGAGCCAGAGAGGACTCCCCTCCTTGCTTCCCAACCCTTCGTTTAGTTTCAGCCAGGCCAAGGAAGAGTTTATTATGTGCTATTCCATTCAGTCATAATATCAACAAGTTTGATGTAACTAAAATTCTAAAGTTTTGTAAAATAATTTAAAGAGCTTGTACATCATATATTTGTACCACTTGCCCTTTTATTGTAATGACTCACTCCTTTCCCTCCCCTCCTGTCCACTCCCTTTTTCCTTCCTTCCTTCCTTCCTTCCTTCCTTCCTTCCTTCCTTCCTTCCTTCTCCCTTCTCTCCCATTCCTTTCCTTGCAGTGTTTGGAGTTAAACTCCAAGGCCTTCTCCATGCTAGGCAACCTCTCTACCAATGAGCTACATCTGCCACTTGTTGACACTTACTATAGAAGTAATATGAATTATTTCTGTAGAAAAACTATCGAGTTAGACTATTTCAAAATTAATTTTAGAAGAGTTGAGTTGTTTTTAAAAATACAGCATATGTAATATTTCTAAAAAAAGGAACTTGAAACTTGAATTGGTTTTCATGTTAGTTTTACTAGACTACTATTTATTTAAGTCTTCAAAATCAATTTTCAGATGTTCTTTTGAATTCTTATATGATATACAAACTTCTAAGTAGCTGGGTCAGTATAAATATACAGTAAAAAGAACGATAAGATGTCACTCTTTGATATGGCTTTAGCTCTTGAAGGTGAATTATGTTTTTGTTAAGATAGAGTTCATTGCTTGATGTAAATAAAAGACATCTAATATACTTTTTATTCCTAGTAATAGTTGAATTGTTGATAAGCCAAATCTAATGTTTGAAGGAAAGCATTCACTAGTAGTCTTTGGTTTCCTAAATGTCTCTAAAGTTCAAAGGCATTATGCCACCATGTATGATTACACCAATTCTATATCTATGACCAGAGTTTTATCAATGTAAACTAAAACACTTGTCCAGTTGCATAGGGCTTGCTTGAAAGTTTAGAAATTTTTTTGATAAATGTAATTATGTGAGGTTGCAAATATGTTAATTAGTTAATGGTGAATATTTTTCAGTGTACATACATGTATCTGAATCAAATTATCAGCTGGGCATGGTGTCACACCCCTGTATTCCCAGTAGCCACTTAGGAGGCTAAAGCAGGAGTATCACAAGTTTAAGGCAAGCCTCAGCAATTTAGTGAGACCCTGTCTGAAAAAAAAAATAAACATAGGCCCTTCCAGATCCATTAAGCTACAACACTATGTGCTGCTGCCCTCTGCCACCTCATGACCCAGTAAGCCTCACCAGATTCCAGCACCATGCTCTTGAACTTCCAGAGCCATGAGCTAAATAAAATGTCTTTTCTCTATAATATACCAAGGGTGATATTCAATTATAGCAACAGAAATCATACTAAGTTTCAAAGAGATTACTGGTCAAAGCACACAACTAAAAAGCAACACTTCTGGGATTCAAACCAACTGTCTTCAGTTCCATACAAAATAGAAGCAGTTAGTCATAAAGTAAAACACACAAAAACCAGGCTGCAGATTCCTGTTTGCTTGTCAGAGCTCTTCCTGTTTGGATGTAAAAGTCACAGAATGAGAGAAGCTTGTTTGCATCTACAATATCTGTATCAAGGTACCTACTTTCAAGTGAACTTCTGGAGCCTTTTCCTCATCTGAACATGGAGGTCAATAACACTATCATCATCATCATCATCATCATCATCATCTTCTTCACTATAAAAGAGTTATTCCAATCATTAAAGGGACAAACAGAACAGACATCAAATGCTATTCCATTCCTTCCCACCCTCCTTTTCCTGTTTCTTAGTAGAAAGGAAAAAAGTGAGGATTCTTAAAATTTATTTTTGTTTGAAGGATTATAGGATTTTCAAATGGTATAGAAACTATAATACCATGTCAAACAGTAATAAGATACCAAACCACACCCAGTTAAAAAAGTTTAGTCTTGGTCAATTACCTTTGACTTTCCACTCTGTGACATGGGCATCTGGCCTTACCACTTATTTAAATGTGAGAAAGTTTTGCACCATTCATGTCATCATTACCCAGATCAACAGAGATGATGATGACAGATGCAGTACCCCATGTGCTTCCTGAACATTTTCAGAGTTCAAGAACAGCTATTCATTCACTTTCCCACAACTTGTAATATCATTTCCTACAAAAATTCTAATACAAAATTTTTTCCTTGTAAGATGCAAGCATTGTGTTTTAGGGAATCAGTAACACCTTATAATTGGAAACTGGTGAACTGGGTGTGCTTGTCATGCCTATAATCCCAGTGGCTCTGGAGGCTGAGACATGAGGATCATGAGTTCAAAGACAGCTTCAGGAAAAAGCGAGGTGCTAAGTGTGGTGCACAGTGAGACCCTGTCACTAAATAAAATACAAACTAGGGCTAAGGATGTGGCTCAGTGGTCAAGGGCCCTTGAGTTCAACCCCTGGTATCTCCCACCACCACCAAATAAAAAGACTAATGTTTCCTTTCTGACATGTTACCTTGGGAAATGGGAATTTTCATTCCAGAGAATCTACTGTGTATAATTTATTAACTTAGACATGTCAATTTGCTTCATAAAGGATTCACCATCATAGTACTATAAGGGTTTGAAGGAGACATTGTAAAACTCAATGAGAGGTGCTATGGGCATCCAGGGAGTCCAAAATATGATTCCTATGAGTCCCAGCAGCATCCATGGATCAAATACAACCAATAAACCCTCTCATGATTAAAATGTTTGTTATAGTGGAAAAAAACTATTCCTCCTGAGAAACATCACTGGACAACCCCAGGGGTCCTCCAGGACCCCCTGCAAATCACTCAGACCACCCCAACCTCCAGCACTGTAGCTGAAAGCCACTCTGATTCACCAGTACTTATGCCAAGGCAGTTGTACAATATTTTGAAAATCACTCCTGGGTATCATCAAAACTGCTTCTTAAATAAAAAGCTTTCTCGCCTTCAAATTTTAGACACTTTTCCCTTGAGCTATTTGACAGTGTTTTCTACCTAAAAAAATACTAGCTGCTAAAAATAAGATCCAGCTCCATGAAATGCATATATTTACTACAATAGGTTTTCATGAAATTATGTATGTTAAAATTTAATTTAGAATTCATACACAGCCTGTTTAAAGTTCTAAGCTGTGAAACTAAAATTTTTTAAACTATTATAGAGATACAGGATTTTCTCATGGATTGTTCAAAACTATATGTTACAACACCATCACTCATTTCTTTGGAACCATCTATTATTAATCTTTTTACTCATCACAACTAGAATAATGATTCAACCATAAAAGCTATACAGAGATCATTAATGACAAAAATTTCCTTCTATTCCTGGAAATACTTGAGTTAATTAAATTGAACAACAGTGAAGCACTTAGAATTCCCATAAAAAATTATAGAGAAGACCCAAAAAGGTAACGATTTATCCTTCTACTTAACCTTAAACTGTATTAATTGGTTACAAATGGGTACTACCCAGTCAGTAAGAGCTTGTCACAAGGAAAATAATTAAAATCACCATATACATTTGTGAAGAAAAATATCTGCATTTGAAGAGTGAAATAAAAGTCTTAATTTTCAAAAGAAAATTATTATCTATTTGCAAATTTGCAATTCACTAAAGCCATATCACTGCAATTTCATTACCTAGAGTATATAACAGTGCCATGAAATTTTACTCACCAAACAACAGCATAGAACATAGTCACACAGTCAAAGGCATTTGACAATAAATAATGGTCAATAACAAAGAGCCATGCACAAAACAACTGGTCAAAATAGGGATAGTCAGAGCTCGGAAGACACAGGGAGACACACAGATGCCCAAGAAAGGCTGTTTCCATGAGCACAACAGGCAACCACACAGATCACATTGCACTTGGATTTCTGTTTTCAAGTTCAAGATAGGATGGGGTGCTGGGTAAAGCAGACAGTCAACCCCAAGGGAGTCAAAAGTGAAAATCATGTTTTTATCTCCATAAACACAATTTCCAATATGTGTAAGAGCAACAATCCCACAGCAGCTGAGCACACTAAAATACTCCAGTCTAAAGTGTTCTTTCCCCTTCCAACTTCTCCACCATGTTAGCCAGCATCTCCTACAGGGTCTGCAAAAAGAGGGACTGCTCCATCCCAAAGCTATAGAAGGACAGGATATTCTGCAAGGAAAGAGGGGGAGATGTGAATATGTCACCAGTGTCAAGCATCCAGGCCCCATCTACCTTGGTGTCTTCCAGCAGCTTCACAGAAAAATTGAAGATGTTTGCTACCTCTGCACTGTCAGCTGCCAATCACCACAAATAACTGTCATCACTGCTTGTTTCATACATTATTAAACTCAGGGTAACAACAGCTGCCATGGCTGGAGTGTGTATCCTGACACACACTGCATTGGAGCTTTGTCTGTAGTTCCTGTGGTTCCCTATGACAGGGACTATTTCTACCACCAGAAAAAAAGCAGAGAAGTTAGGTCACTTTTCCAAAGTCACACAGTCACAAAATATTCAAGCCAGGATTGAAACTTGAACTATTCCATCTCTCACATACTGGTTTCTAACCCACCAAGCATTCTGTTGATTTAAAAAAATAACATTTAAGGCTGTGCAAGTGGGAGGCGGTGACACCTGTGTAATGTGTCTGTGCAGAGAGGGGGGCAGCAGAGAGGAGTCTCCAGGGGCCACTGTGCCTCCTTCAGAGAAATAGAAAGCAGCAGGAAAGGCTGGGTGGAATCCACATTGGCCACGGCCACCACTGGGGGACCAAGAACCAGGAGGAAGAGCCAAGGTGCAAGGCAAAGTCTGAAATAGATGTTACAGGAATCATTTAAAGAGCTGCACACAACCATAAACATTTCTGAAGCCTTTTCTCAGTAAAGTACATTAAGATGAATGAACCTGCCTTCTTGGATCTTTTGGAGTGTCCTGTGTATCTAGAATGCCTGGGTTCTTCTGCAAAAGTCTTATCTTGCCAGCACAGGTTTTGCAAAGTTGTTTGCTGGGATCATAGGTTCTCTCAGTACTCCATACTTGAGGACTCTTGTTGGCTCCCATGATGAACATCCAGATAACATCCTGCTGGTCAGGCTTCTGGATGGCATCAGGCAGAGAGGCCTTGGAAACATAGCCAGTGTGGGGAGTGGGACCAACTGCACAAATGCATTAAGGGCTCAGGGCAGCACTATGTCTAATTGTAGTGCAAAAGATCTAGAGAGCTCCCAGTGTGGATGGCAGCCTCAGGTGCAAGCCTGGAGGCCACAGAGAGGGGTATAACTGTTACCATGTCCTAAAGCATTACATAAGTATGAAGGAAAGAAGCCTGGAGACTTTAAACTCAGCAAATGTGACATCATCATTTTTTGACAACATGTTAACAAAAACTGGCTCCACAGAGTAAGTCAATAGGATCCATGGCTTTTCCCAACCAATTTAGTGCAGATTATTAAACCATTACCTCAGCCCCTACCTCAGTGCAGAGCGCTTTATGACTTTGAAGTGAAAGGCAAAAAAGCAGCAGATAATGACGGCTTTCCGTTTGTTAAGGATGATGTTCTGACTGTGATCCAAAGAGTGGATGTAAGCTGTGCTGAAGACATGTTGACAGACAAAATAGGAATATTTCTGATTTCCTACATTGAGTTTAACCTGGCTGCTAAGCAGCTGACAGAATGGGATAAGCCTCCCATACCAGAAGTTGATGCTGAAACATGTACCTCAGCAGCAGCCCAGAGCAGCATTGCCCCAAAGCAATGTGACACCAAGAACAACACCAAAAATCAGCACTCCTTCACTTCCTTCACCATGGGAAACAAGTCCTCTCACACATCCCAGAATGCCAGTCCACGGAGATCAGCCCTCCTGTCCTCATCATCTCCAGCAGCCCTCAGCTGCCACAAGAATCAGAGAACTGTCTAGGCTTTCCTTCAGTGCCTCTTCTCAGATTCATGTGAATACAGCTGCATTCATTGTGACCCCATACCCAAGCAGCCCTGTGACAACTGGCCCCTCCTTCATTTTCCTGTTGGATGTCCCCTCCCCAAGTGCCTGTGGAACTATGAATTCTCCCTTTCTATCACCCCCTCTCCTGGCTGCCACTGTCCTCACCTCCATCCTGCCAGGTGCTGTGCTGCTTCTGCTGGAGAGGGACCCAGTTTCAGGTTAGAAGACTGAATATTATGAAGATTTTAGTTCTCCCCAAATTTATCTACAGATTTTATGCCATCTAATTATAAATTCTAGCAGTCAATTTTGTGGAAATGTGTATATTAATTCCAAATGTGTACATTAATTAACATATATTAATTCCAAAATTTAGGCAGGTATACATCATTTCAGAAGCTGGGATCATAGTATGGTAAAAGTAATTAGGAAAGAATGAATTTTGAGTATTAATTATTCCTGATTTTTATATGATCTACTTAATTTTTAATAATGGTTGGATTTAACAAAGATTTGCAAAATTTATAAAAACTACTCTCATAAATAAATAAATGTGGGCTTATTTTAGCAAAACACTGATACCAGGTATCCAGAGAAGTTTAAGTATCTATGATTTTCTTACCAGCCATTCTTAACACTGGAAGAATATTAGCCTTATTTAAAAAAAAGGAAAAATAAAATCAAAGACTTTAGGCCATGCCCCAGAATATATAATTTGATTTTCAAGAGAAAGCAGGTTTTTGAAGTTATAAAAGGTCAAATTTTTTCTACTACATGGCTGGCTTTCCTTACAGTTTATAGGTAAAGTCTATGGATTGAGATCTGGAGAAAACTTCATATAATTTTCTGCAAGCCATTAAGAAAAAGAGGGTTACGAACTGTTCATGGTGCCTTTAAAATGATATTTATTTTGCCCGAAGTCTACTCCTCTGGCCACAAATTGTAAGTCAACCATTGAAGTTGAAAATTGAAAACAAAGCTAATTTATAATTAAGGTACCCTCAAAAGACTAGAAATTTGTTTACCAATTACAACCTAACAAGTCCAGAATCCTTTTATCTATCAGATAAATATTGGTTGATGAATGAAAACTAATAAGCCATTAGTTTTCAATATGCTTTCAGGAGAGCCCTAGTAATGTGACTATGCTGCATTCTTGTAGGAGGTTTCCTTCCACGTATTATTCTGTAATTTAAAGATGGCACTAGCACAAATTTCTTAAAATTTAATTAATGGTCAGCAGCCCGTGTCTTGTGCATTGTGTAGGTGCCAGTTGCTGAGGTGTCAGATTGTATATATGGAAAGAAAAGCCCCCTGGCTAATAAAAGGAGCTTAAACAAAGGGAAGTAAGAGCTATTTTGTTCCATGAATATTTTTGGACATGAAATATAATGAAGAATGATGATTTGACTGAAGATGGATTTTAGAAGGAGCAGTATATGAATTAGAAAAAGTCTAATGAAAAATGATAAAGATCTGACTGCTCTGAACCATTGGAGAAATGAATCCTATTTAAACTGAAGATCATACTGTGAACAAGCCAGATTTTGTGTTAATATGAATCTATATAATTTCCTTCTCCCATGCACTTGACTTCAGCACATTTACAGAACACATCTGCTGTGTACTGTAACCTTCTGGCTGAGTCCTGATTCCTCAAGGTTCCAGATCTGACATACCTGAAACACCCTGAGGTATGGAGGTCAACCTGAGGATCATAAGTCCATGAAAATAAAACTCTTATTCACATTCTGCAATTAAACACAAGTCAAAAGGAAGGGATTTATAACATAGGGTAACTACTTTTGAAAAGTCAAGAGACTGTACTATATGATTTCAATTTTAAACCATCATCTTCATGTGTTTAGAGCTTTAATTTATGGAACAATCAGGCAATCTTTATATTTAACATTAAATACCTTAATATTATAAATAACCTTAGATAAACATTTATGGGGAGTTTCAGTGAAACTTCTGAACAACTTGTCACTTTTATTGCACAGCAATGATTTGTAAAAAAATGATATGCTAAGTAATCCTAGAGTACAATTTAGGGACACAAAAAGAACCGTCAAGAAATAGGCAGAGATTATGTTTAATCAATCTTTGCAGACTAAAGTAATAAGTATTAAATTAATCAACACAGCTTAATTGAAGTTCTATGTGAAACATTTTTTATTAGACTTGTTATATATAGACTTTTAAATGCTACTACAACTTGAACTCTGGATTAAATCTACATAATGAACCACTCTTGCAACACAAAAAAGAACAAAAACTACTTTAATAGCCCTTTGTTTCCCTGGGCCTCTTCCTGTTGTACAAACTGAAGACAAAGAGGACTCCCTCCTACCTCCCCAGGGTTATCCACATCGTTGGCAAGATACCATATTGAAGGCTGCTGAAATAACTAAAGCAAAATCCTGAAAAAAGTAAAGGTGCAGTAGCTAAGACTGGAAATGATAAAAGAATTTTTGTTGTCTTCAAAGATACTGTTTTCAAATCTGTGCTTCTTGTGTTTTTTATTTAAATGTCACCATAATATACAGTCATGTGCCACCTAACATTCTGGTAAACCACAGACCACATATATAATAGCATGTACCACACAGCTCAGCATGCAGTAGGATATAACATGTAAATTCCAAGATGTATGCTCAATAATGAAATTACCTAAGAAGCTTTTCTCAGAGGTATCCTTGTTGTTAAGTTCATGACTGTATATTTAAGGGTTCTCTGGTTACCGGTGGTAAAGATTTACCTGAACATGTCTCCCAAACCCTTTATCATTCCCTTCTTGGCTTTCATTTTATCTTTGTTTCTTCTCTTTTTCAGTTTTGTTCTTTTTACTATCAGTCTGGTCACCTTTCTCTTGGTTCCCATTCATTTGTCTCTCCAGAGAGTGCAAAGGCTGATCACTGGCTGTGGGTATAGATTCTTTCCCTGATTGTGAACTTTATTCTGTGTCTTCTTCCACTGGATAATAAAATAAATAAAGATAAGAAATATGGTGAATCACAGCCACAAATATAAGTAAGTAAAAATGTTTGAGAACTTTACTTTTCCACATTTTCTACAGAAGAATGGTCCTGCCCTCAGTTTGGATGGCAACACTGTTTAATGCTGAGTAGAATTAGAAGGAAATATGTGATGTGGATGAGTCCCAGGCACAGACATCTGCTATGTGAAGAGGATGCACCAATAGCAAGACTGAAGCAGCTTCCTGGCTAGATATTATTATTAATATTATATATTATTCTATGCACAATAACATTCTGGTTGCTACACAACATGTTTGAGGGGAGGACATCAACCCTCCTTACACAGCACAGACCTCTCAGGGTCTTTGCACTATAGTGGCAAGATGAAAAGACAGAAAACAAGCAAGTTTCCTTCCTCAAGAGCTTCCTTTCTTCTTGGTTAAGGCAGTGTAGACACATTCTGGTCCCTCATTAATTTGGTAAACTGTACCACTCACTATAAGCACACTGTTGTTAGCACAGGGCTTCTTTCCTCAGAGTTCTAAATAGGGCCATTTATGATTTCTGGACACCAAGGAGTGGGCTTTTGGGTTTATAACAGCAACAGATCCTCAAGGGCTCTGTAACATTTCTTTATAATGTTAATGCCAACATCACTAGTAAATGCTAACCAAACATTAATTTTTACTTACTACTCAACAGGTACTCTTCTCTGAGGGCAAGGAATAAGGAAGCATCAGTAAATATTTGTTGAGTAGATTATCATGTAGCAGCTGAAAATATGAAAATCTATCTTTTTTTCACTCTCTATTTATAAAGAATTACCCTACAAATTTTAAAACCATAATGGTAGAAAGAGATTATTTAGAAATTTAGTATTTTCATTGGAGAAGCAAAAACCAAATGTGAAAACTCTACACAGGATGACTCAGTCCTCAGAAGGTGCCATTTTAAAATGACACTTAAAGTGGATTAAATAAATAAAACATTAATACTGGAAGATTTCACTAAACTCAACAAATGTTATGACCACCAACAACTTTGATCAATTAATGATAGGTAAATAACAATGTAATAAAAATTGATAAGAGTCACCTCCCAGGTACTGCAAAGTTCTACATAGGGACTGAGCATATTGGGTACATAAATATTGTTTTTTATCCTTACTTTAGTTGATTATTTTGATTTTGGGAAAGGAAAAAATATGTAGAAAATGAACAGCCAGTGATACAGATGTTAACAGGATCTGCTGTTCTGGCCTCTGACTTTTAAAACAGAATGTTGAGCTCTTGGTAAGGGAAACAGGTTTTCTGAACAACAAATGTAATAATAATAAGATGATGAAGATGAAGACAAGAAGCAACAAGCATGAAACATGAAAACTTCAGAACCCTTTTATACTAACATCATAGGATGGGAATAATATTTAATATTATGAAGAACCAAGTGTATGACCATGAATGCAGATGGAGAAGGAAAAGCCAGTTGATATTTAATAGGGTACTACAGAAGGGGTTTCAAAATAGGAAAAAAGTTCAAATTCATGACCCCTAAGACACTCTACTGTAAAACAGACTTATTTAATTTTAAAATAATTTCTTAGTACATATGGGTAGAGAGATAAAAAGACTATGATTATTGTTCCATTGTTCATTTTCACTCTGCATTCAAAACTTCTCCCTAATCCAGGCTCTCATATGAATTGGGTAAAAAGCTCCCAAAGGTCAAGGTAGTATGTCACCTGCATTATTCCCCTCTTCCCACACAATGCTTCAGGACAGGAAAAAGGAGGCCACACACTCAGTTTTATGAACCCTTGAATATTTGCTTTTGGTTCCCAAATGATTTTGACATTTAAATGATGGTACACTATGGATGTTTTCTGCCCAGTGGGATAATGTATAATGGCACTGAAGGCTTTCCTTTCAACAGTTAAGACCAAGTGAAATGTTCATAATAATCAAAATGGTAGTAAAAAGTGTAAAAGCAGGTCTGGGGTTGTGGCTCATCAGTAGGGCACTTTCCTAGCATGTTAGCACCACAAATAAATAAATAAATAAATGAAATAAATATATTAAAAATATTTTTTAAAGTGTAAAATGCACAGAGAGGTGCTGAGGTCATGTACATGGGGCTGTGAGAAGATATACTCATGAAGAGTATGTGGTGTAAGCAAGAAAAAGCACCCCTAGGTCTGGGGTTGTGGCTCAGTGGTAGAATGCTCCCCTAGCACATACGAGGCCCTGGGTTCCATCCTCAGCACCACATAAAAATAAATAAAGGTATTTTTTCCAACTACAACTAAAAAATGAATATTAAAAAAAAGAAGAAGCACCCCTGCTGGAGGGATGGTGAGAATGAGTGTGTAGTTACAGAGCAAAGTCAGAGACAGGAGAACCAGTCAGGAAATCCTAACAATACCTTCAGACATCAAATAATGAGGGTTCAGGCTGGATTAGAAAGAATAAGTAAAATTAGGTTTCATGAGAAAAAAATTAAGAATTCTTGGTAATGGAGTGGTTATACAATGAGGTGATAATTCCGACTTTCTGAGCCTGGAGTGCCAATGAGGCAAATCATGATCATCCATCTTTATGTGTGCAACACTATGCGTGTAAACATAGTTTCTTCTTTTTCTTTTTCTCTTGTTCTGCCAAGTGTCATTGCTCACACGAATTATTCCATTAATATTATATAAGTAAGGGGCTGGGGTTGTGACTCAGTGGTAGAGCGCTCACCCAGCACATGCATGGTGCTGTATTGGATCCTCAGTACCACATAAAAATTAAATAAAGGTATTGTGTCCAACTACAACTAAAACAAAACAAACTACAATAACTATATATATATATATATATATATATATATATATATATATATATATATATATATATATATATAAAATATGTGACCTTCTTGCCACCAAAATTGCTTCTGGCCATCCCTTCCCACAATAACATATCTCAAAATCATGGTCACAAAAATCATAATCCTTTTACTTCATTCTTCAAAAACTTTTAGAGGTATTTAGAATAAAATGTAAACAATTTACCTTAGACTATGCTCCTATCTCTACATACATCTGAAACTCATTCCTCACTATGATCTTACAGATAGTGTATACAACACCCTAAGAGAGCTTGGAACTACAGAAATCTAGAGATGGTCCCCATTCCACATGCTCAATATAGCCCCTCTTCACCCAGTTGAAGACTCTCAAACAGTAGTGCTGGACTGAAGCAATATCTGTCTGGGAAACCTTCTCCACATCTGCATCTACTTTCTTCTCCACCTGAATTCCACACAGGCTGGGTGTGTGTGGCCCATACTATAATGCCATAACAACCTGTACAGTACCATTACATTCAACCACACAGCTTATCAAGAGTTGGTTACAAAGGGTTGGATTGCTCATGGACCCTCAGGAACTTACAGTCACAATATCAGACTACAAATGCCTTGTCTCATTAATACATGCATAGATACTTAAGTAGTATTTGTATAATGGGATATCCCATTTGGAAGATTTACAGATATTCAGAAAATCACAGGATTGCAAATTAAAAAAAAAAAAAGATGTATTAGAAGTGTGATTTTGGTCAAATATTTAAATATTTTCCTCTTTAAAAAGTTTATAAAAAGATTACAAATAAGACTCCTATAATTCATACACTTTAGATATGATTTTCACTGAAATTTTGCTGAAGTTACTTTTAATCTGGAAAATAGAAATTTAAGGAAGAGTTTTTGCTACTTCACATGCATACACCCATGCTGCATTCAGAGACTTCCTAAAAACAAATCAAAGCTTCTTTTCTTAAACTGAATTATTAATGCTTAAAAATACAAGTTAGCAAAATATGATTTATTTTTTTGTACTGGGGATTGAACTCAGGGGTACTCAACTGCTGAGCCACGTCCCAACCCTATTTTGTGTTTTATTCAGAGACAAGATTTCACTGAGTTGCTTAGTGCCTCACTGCTGCTAAGGGTGGCTTTGAAATCAGGATCCTTCTGTCTCAGCCTCCCTAGCTGCTGGGATTACAGGCATGGGCCACATTCCTGGCTTCTATATTGTACTTTTCAACTAACTGTTAAATACATTAACTAAAGGTAGCAATTCATAAGGCACTTTGACTTTGGAATGTATATCTTGAATTCTTTCATAGTAGTTTTATTTTAATATGAATGGATTCCGGTTTTGATAAAAATAAACTTATTTTCTATTGTTTTTCCTCAAATGCATGATGACAAAAGGGGTCAGCATAATGAGAAGTAAAAAAAAAATCTTAAGTTTTATCAAATGCAATGTGCTATTATTTAGCTAATGAAACAACAAAATTCCCCCAGAAGTTCTCATTTTACAAATGTAAATTTAGTTTCTTCTAATCTCATATTACAAAGCTCAATTATGTGTGTTTTAGAGCAAAGCTTTTTTATCTCCTAAGAGAACTATATGAAAAAAGGCAAGCTACTCAAAAGATATATGTCCATCTTAGCAAGACAAAGTTTTTCACATTTAAAGTTCTAAATATGATGTATCTTAAAATCAACAGTTAAAATTAATAGGAGATATTTGGTTCTGTTATGTTTCATCAATTTAAATCCAAAAAGAATCCCTAGGTATATGGTTTCTGGCAATTTTAATTATGAAAAAAGTTTATATATATATATATATATATATATATATATATATATATATATATATATATATATATATATAAAGCCACATCCAGCAAAATCAGACATGGAAAGTGTACGTGAAGTCTGAATCAGGTAAAACTCAGTTGTGATGTTAGTGAGCAACATTTGGCAGTGTGGAATCAGAGGAATCCAGGAAGGTACTGCCTGAGTCAGAAAGTGATGACTAGAGGCTGTAGTCAGGCAGGGGGACAGAAGTCTTCTGGGAGTGCCTGCAACCTAATGTGGCACCTGAGTGTTCACTTCAACTGCCTGTTAATGATCATTAAGGCATGTGCTCTTTCTGGATGTGTGTCCTATTTCACAATTTTAATAAAATACAGAAAAGTAAGGGTTCCACCAACACGAGTAGCAATGCCCTAGCCAACCTAGTGGGATCCCTAATTTCCTTCCAACTATCCTTAAGACCCCTTCTATGCCCAAGTGGCTCTGGGCCACTTCGTCCACAGCTATAAGTTTGCCTCTTTAGATCTGCTTCTCCATCAGACAGCAGCACTCCACCTGACCCCAGCTTTATCTTCAAAATCTGCATGTGTGAAGCTGGCTTTGAACTTCTGCCTCAGCCTCCATGTGACAAGACACCAGGGTCAAGCACACTACTCTGAACGTACAAGACTCCTGTCATCTTTGTCTTCATTCCAGAATCACCAGCAAGTCTTGTGGAGCGAGCTCTTCTGAAACGTCGTGCCTTTCCCTAAACTCCTAGGATTCCTTTACTGTCCTCTTATTCATATGGCTGTTTTTCCTGACAGAGTGAGCCCCACATACCTGTGGGCTTCTGCACACAATTATAAGTTCTGACACTTGTAGCTGATTCTCTGGGGCCTTCTGAGTACAGTAATGATCTGCTGATTCTCTGTCCATATCCCTATCCTCTCTGTCCCACCAAGCATCCAAACATTTGTTGTGTACTGCCCTTTGACACATCCCCATCACGATTCTAAATGTCACTTGGTGCCTCTGTGTATCAGTGACATGCTTGTGTCTTGGCTTCCCATCTCCATCTAAAGGTTATGAGTTGCCCACACCACAGTCAATCACTCTGATGTCATCTGATGAAAGAGCTCATGGAGGGGCAAGAACTTGAGGAGGAGCAGCTGAGGTCTTCCCCTGAGGTACTGAGACACTTCTGAATACAGATGTGCTTATGGCAATCTTTCAGAGTAGGGAGAATCTGGAATTTGGCTACAGAATCATTCAGTCCTGGGGAAGAACAAGTCTTAAGTACACTCACAGTGCTCAAAGTGTTGCTCCAAGGCATAATGCTTCTTGGGTCCTCAACATGATCTGATGGAATGGCAAGTTTTGCATCCATTTTTTTTATATCAAACTTCTAAACACAGAGAACTCACTCAACCAAGATGACCCAGATAGAAATCCACAGAAGCAGGATTCCAGCCAAGGGAGTGTGCAGGTCCCCGTCACAGAATTAGAAGCTGCTAATTATATTGGTACAAAGCAGGAGGAAGCCTGGCATCTCTGCCTTCCTTTTTTTTAAAGAGAGAGAGAGAGAGAAATAATTTTTTAATATTTATTTTTTTAGTTTTTGTTGGACACAATATCTTTATTTTATTTTTATATGGTGCTGAGACTTGAACCCAGTGCCCTGCGCAAGCCAGGTGAGCACACCACCGCTTGAGCCACATACCCAGCTCTGCCTTCCATTTTTTATTTGTCTTCATACTCCTGCTCACCTCTGCATAAAGGTGTGTTCTCCTTTAAGGAGTGCTCTCCTAAAACCTGGTAGCACAAAGTTTATTAGGCCTGATTTATATAGTCTTGAAGAGGGACAAGATGATGAAATGAGAATAAATAAGGGATTTCCAAGATTTTCAGGGACATTCAGTGTCAGCTTTCACATCATCCTGTTCCACATCCCTGGAGTGGCCTAGAAGTCTCCAGACATTGCCATGCACCTCCCACTAACAGCAGAACATTGCAGCAGAGATCACATGGTGGCAATGCTGGCACCACCAAGCAGGTGCTTGTGTCCAGTTGGAACCAAATTGCCCCCTTCTGGACCTACAGTCCAATAGACAAGAAGCCCCTCCTAGGAGCACCATGAAGATGATAATGACCGCATCAGTTTGCTCAGGTCTGCATCCTTGTTCAGCCTTCTCACTCTGTCTCAATCCCTCCTCTATTTAACCTGAAAGCTCATGAGAGCATCCCATGGACAGAACCAAGACCCTGCATCTCACTTTGCTTTCCTGACATGGCCATGGTGAGGAAAGCTCCTTCCTTGTTTTCTTCATTACATTCCAGTTTTGTTCTGGGATGAGTAGCTGGACCTGATTTGCTGGGACCCCAGGATCAGATCTCTGGCCTCACATTGCAGCAACATTCCCAGAGTTCTTGCTCCTAGCCACCCCACTTACTGTCGCATGGATGACTGCAGGTGCAGGTGCTCCTGTCAGTCTCAGCACAACCTGTTTGGCACCCTCCTGACCTTAATGTGTGGCTGCTGGGAGTTCGTAATCCATCCCACAAACCTCTTTACTCTGTTCTAGTGGCCATGTTATTCTCTGTTACTTGGAACAGCCCACCTGACCTGCAAAGACTGACCTCCCCATTCTCCAGGGCCCTACTTCTAATGCATCAGCCTGTGATACCAGAGAGCAAGGTCATCTTGTAATGTCTGCATCCTTCAATGATTGCAATAGGAATGTCAGTGCCCTTCAGTGTGGCTAAAGAGAATGTTGGAAAGTGCTGGGAGCCATTAGCCAAGTAGGTATGACAATTTCCTTGCCAGCGTACCCCATGTTGCTTAGTGGAAGGACTCGTGGAAATAGGACATTTTGCAGTGACATTGCATGTAGGTGACCTTGCTCAACGACCAGGGCGGATCCGGGTTTAGGGTGTTCCCGGTTTAGGATAATCTGGTTTAGGGCGTTCCCGGTTTAGGTTCCAGGTTTAAGGTTTAAGATTATTCCTGCTGGGAATCGGGCGTATCCTGCTGCCTGAGTTCCCCTTGAGTTCTCACGGGATTCAGAGAGTATTTTTTGGGAGACAGAAGCCCAGTGGGGGTGGATTTTTGGGCAGAGAATGTGGATTTCCCCAGAACGTGATTGTAGACGGCTGGTGTGAGTTTGGGAATAAAGAGTTGCTGTTTGAATCTACAAGCTGTGTGGTGGCTCGTGACTTTGTGCCCAGCCAGACTGCGGCATTTGTGCCCAGCCAGACTGTGGCAGGAAAGGAAGGCTCTGGTTGTTTCTGTAGTGCTTGGCTTAACGGCTGGTGGCAGAACAGATTGCAAACAGGTTTGGGGGAGATGCCTGCAGAGGTGACTGGTCTCCCTAGACTGGTTTTTTGAGTGATTCTGACTTGCTGGAGATAATGACTCCTGCTGAGCAGCTTGAATAACTGGGAGACATCCCAGATCTCACTCCAGAAGCACTCGCAGTTTCAGTCCCATGGATATCCCAGGTAACCCAGATCTTCACCTAGAGGAGATCAGCACTGATGTGTGGATAGCACCCATTTGGTCATTCTGGACCAACCTGTTTTGACAACATCCCACTGCAGAATCTCAATGCAGGATGGGAAGTTGGAGAAAAACTGCTTCAATTCATATCTTTACAGTAAAAAAAAAAAAAGGCTCATGGGGTGGCATGGTTTTCCTGGGGTGACATAGGTGCACTCACATTTGAGAAGATTAGCATTCTCTCTTGGGAGATCCTCTAAAGCTATAGGGTTTTAACACTTCCCAGGTGCCCCCACATTGATCTCTGGCCTGAAACTCTCCTGAACTCTGACTCATCCCTCAAGTGCCCAGATAAATCAAAATGCAACTTGCCCAAATGAAAATCTTTATGTCTTCACTGTAGCCTTAATGCTGGTTGCAGCCAAACAAAAGGCTGAATCCTGACCCCTAAAGTATCAAGAGGGGCCTCTAAGAGGGGATTAGGTCATGTGGGTATGTCGTATGAGTGAAATTAGCATCCTTATCAAAGAGGCCCAGGAGCTCTTTCACCTGCATGGATGCATGCAGATGGCCTCATCATGAGCCAGAAAGCACAAGACATGGAAACTGCTGGCATCTTAATCTCAGACTGTCCAGCTTCCAGGATGGTGAGGAATGACTTTATAACATGCACAAGCTACTTGGTCTATGGTATTTGGTTCTAGCAGCCTGCACAGATGGAGACAACCTCCCTCTAAACCTGCTGCTCCTGGAGCATCTCAGTTAATGGAAAGATCATGGTTCCAGTTCTCAGGGACTAACCTAGAAGTTACTTTTGTCACTTCACTTTCAGCAGTTCATCTGGACCATTAGTTCCATCTCTGGAACATAACAAGCCCACCCCAAGCTTTCCTCCACTGTGCCCTCTGGATCTTAACTCCAACTCTCCCAGCCTCTTACCTCTTGCCCTTCAGGCCTGTAACAACTCCAGCCTCCTCTGATCAACATAGCACCCTGAATGATGTCCCCCAGCATGTAGTAGATCCTATGAGTCCTCTTCTCCAAGCCCTCTGTTGATTATTCATCTTATTCTCAGTGACAGTAAAGGAAGAGAGCAATACAAAGGAGTAGATCTGGCTCCAATGCCAAATTCATCCCTGGTTCTAGAAAAAATGGGGAATTCCGTGAATCAATTTCTCCACATCTGTTCCTGCTTTAAAGTCACTAGATGTGGATATTTTAAAAGAGAGAGGGGTTATCAGACCAAGGGTCTTCCCAGGCCTCCTCCCCATCCTCAAACTATGACTTACCATGAGGCCTGTGCTTCCTGGTCCACAGTAACTAGCCCAGCACTCCACACCTCCTCCTACATGAACAGGCTCTATCCCTCCTCCAGACCACTCTGCTGATGCACAGTTTCTTAGAGAGTGTGGTAAAAGTTGCATTTAGAACACTAAAAATGCAAAGAAAAGAAAAAGAAAGAAAACAAAGGCACAGAAGAGTAGAAAGAAAATCTCCTGTGAGGAGTGGACAGGGGCTGTATAGTTACAAGGGCTGTGGTTTATTTTCCTGGCATTGCTTGGAAGTGCAGAAACCCAGCCAGGCCCTGAATTCACCAACTCCTTAGAACCGTATCTGAAAATGTGCAGAACACTTAGTCCCTATTTACCAAAGATCCCTGATCACTTGCTGCATTCCTCTCCTGTGATATAAACCACATCCTGGGGCCAGGGTTTTGCCTGCTTCCTCACAGGCTGCAGTGTCTGTCCCAAGACCCAGATCTTGACAATCACTGTCAACACATCCCCTGGAAGGTTCTAACAAAGTTTTCTTTTTCTTTACCCACCCCAGTACAGCTCTTCCCCCATCTTCCCATACCTCTTCAGGCAGTCCAGTTGTCTCTAGCACTGCGATGGGGATGCTTTGGGCTGCAAGGAACCATATTCCCAACTAAGTAAGTTCTAAAAATGCCATGAAATTTAAAACAAAACCTGGAAGGATGACACCAGGCATTACCACCCCAGGTTTGCCCAGCACAAAGGGAAAATGGCCATTTAGGGAGCAGCCTCTTTATACTCCTACTTTTACAAGATATAAGAACCTTTCCCAGGACTCCACTGGCCAGAGAGAGATCATGGTCAGCCCTAATAAAAGGGAGCACTGAGCTGTCTGACCAAGTGACTGGTAGAGCCATGACTTGTTTTGACAGCTCACCATTCCTTTCCATTTTGCCTAGAAAAACCATGCAGTAGGCAGAGAAGCAGGCACAGTCCAGAGGCAGAACTCTGGTTCCCCAAACACTCCCCTCTCTGCCAGTGTCCTGCCTGGGCTGCAGCCTTGTCCTTTCCTCCACTCAGGTGTACCTCTGGAATTGCCTCTTCCTAGACCTGCCCCAGATCATCTGTCTCCCTGATTGATATATGTCTGATATTGATATATTGTCTCCCTGACTGATATATGCTGATCCCTCAAGCATGATGCTCAGCTGAGCACTCCAGCACCCAAATGTCCTGGTGGCTCTCTTGTTCACTCTGTTAATTGGCTTTCCATCACTGTCACCAAAATACCCAACAAACTCCCTAGAGGAGAAAAAGGTTGTTTCAGCTCATGATTTCAATGCTTAAGTCCATACCTGGGCAACTCCATCACTCTGGTCCTAAGGTGAGGCAGAACATCATGGCAGAAGGTGGAGGAATGCTTCTCAGCTCATGGCTACCAGGAGAGAGAGGGAAAGACGGAGCTTCACTGGCCAACAACAAAATATAAACCAAAAGGTACACCCCAATGACCTGCTTACATCCTACACACCTATAATTATCACCCATTAACCCCTTCAAATTATTTACCCACCAATTTAATTAATTCACTGATTATGTTACAGGATGCATGATATAATCATTTCACCTCTGAACAATTCTGTATTGTCACACACATGAGCTTTTGGGAGCTTTTGGGAGACACCTCCTATCTAAATATCATGTATCTTACTAGGTATAAGCCTCCTCTCACTGAAACTCAAGGCCTTCATCAATATGGCCATTGATAAAATAAAATCAGTGCTGTTTTTATTTAGACCCTGAGAGGAACTGAGAAATGAAATGACCTTTCTGATAATAGGTGGCTCATCCATGATCTCCCCAAGTCAACACAAGCACTGCTAATCAAATGAAAACCTCAGGCAGCACCATATGGAGGTCATATTGAAAACTAGGTGAAGACTGACTCTGAGGCCACAGAAATCACTGAGTCCACGCTTTTTCTAATATGAGAGACAGCTGCCTCTTTACCAACATGGACTGTGACTCTCCAGTAATCTTCCCACCCCTGAGACAAAAGTAGTTAAGATGCCCAATCACCAAGATGCCTCACATCTTGACCCTGTCTTGACTCACATCTTGGAGTTGTTGAATAGAAGCCAGAATTCTCTAAGGGGCACTACTCCATGCTTTTTTCTGAGATGCTTCTGTGTGGCTGTGGAGCTACCAGAAATCTCAATAAACTGATGCTGACCACAGGTGACAGCCTGGTGAGCTTCAATTGGTGGACATCAGCATTGTGATCTAGTTTCTAATGCTATTTCCCTCATGTCTGAATACCTATTTTAAAATTCAGAATTTTTTTTAGCATCACACGTCTCTCTGAATGGGTCTCTATATCCAGCTGCCATTTTGCAAGAGATATGGAGAAAAGAGAAAGGAAAGTGTGGACTATATTCTAAATATGAATTAACAGAATCCAGATGTGAGAACCTCCATGGCTCACAGGGCCTGTCACTAGAACAAAGAGAGTCCAAGGAAAAGACACACATGGTGGGGAACCTGCAAACCAAGACCTGCACCAAGATATACCAAGTGGTGCATGGGGTGTATTAGACTTTGAGCATGTGGGCTGTGGGGCTGGTTACTTCTGGAGGGAGGAGGGACTAGGGCTAGGATGCAGCCATGTGGGATGCTGGCAAGGTGCTGTTCCTGACTTGGTTCTATGGTGTTTCACCCAATTTTTCACTAAGTTACACCTTTTTCAATGTGGTCCCCTCCCCTGCTTTGTACTTGCATTGCTTTCCATTACTGTGACAAATATCTGAGGTAATCAGCTTAGAAAGACAAAGGTATATTCTGGCTTACTGTTTGCAGGCTTCAGTCCATGGTTGGTTGCCCTGTTGCTCTTGGGCCTGGGGTGAAACCACATATCACCCTGGGAGTGCATGGTGGCAAGTGACACACTTCATGGTGGCTGGGAAGCAGAAAGTAGGAAATGAAGAGGCCAGAGTTCCTCAGTCCCCTGAAAGCAGGCCCCTAACAGGAAACTCCCCATTATCCCACACCCCCCTTAAACATCCCACCTCCTCCCAATAGCACCTGCGGCTGAGACCAAAACTTTCCCACCTGAGCCTGTAGGCGTCATTCCAAATTCAAACTTTAGTAGTGGCAGTGCTTAATTTAAAAAGGAAAGGATTGAAAGTATACCCTCCACTAGTCTTTTACTACAGATAGGAATCTACAGGTGAGAGAAACCAGGAGTCCACCTGGGGTCATCCCAGCCACCAGGAGAGATCACAGCTTGACCAGGGAGGCCAGAGCAATGGAGGCATGGAGCGGAGGCCAGATTCTGGATGCACTGGAAGTAAGAACCAGCACAGCTGCTGACAACTGAATGGAGCATAAAGAAAGAGAAGATGGCACCAGGGTGGAGCTCAGGGGCATAGCACTTGCCTGGCATGTGTGAGGCCCTGGATTCCATCCCCAGCAGAACAAGAGAATTTTTTAAAGAAAAAGAAATAGGAGACCCAAGGTCAGTCCTGTGCTTCTCTTTCTTTGTTGCACAACCAGTCAATAACAAACTCTTTCACCTTAGGTTGGTATTGGTCACCCCTGGGGTGAAACAGCAATATGCAGGTAGATGTCAGGGAAATTTGCTTTGCAGCAATGAGAGTCCCAGTTCCCTGGCAGGGGACTGTAACTTTGTTTCAGTTTTCCCACTAGCTGAGGGTTCCTGGTCAGGGTCCAGCAGGTAATGCAGGCATAGGCAGCATTTACCTGGTCCAGGGGCACTGTCAGTCTAGACCCCAGGGGAGTCCTTGTGTCCCCTGTGTCAACAGATCATCCACTGGGAAGGTGCTCTTGGCAGGAAGGCTGCCTGCAGCTTCAGTTGCTACAGGATGGGGCTTGGGGTGTCTTTAGCCACCTCCCCTGGGAGTGAGAGAACTAATCCCAGGGACAAAGGCAGCTGCCTCCTCCCCCAACTCACATTGTTAGTTGATTTGTGAGCCCAGAAATCTGTGGCTTTGGGCAAAGAGGGAAAGCAAAATGGTTTCTACTTTAAGAAACTCCTGAGTCCCAGTTATCTTATTTGTTAAGAAAAAGGTATTTCATTTTCTATGCATTTACTCATTTAAATCTACACTCAGAGCCAAGGAAAAGAGTAGCACAGATGAGGATCCACCCTTTGCCCTGACCTTTATGCCAGAAGACTTGCCCCTGAGATAGAAAATCTCCTGTCCTTCAGGTACAGCTGTCCTGGTTTTCCCAGCTCCAAGTAACATACTGTATGCACTCAATAAACATTGATTTTGCATGAGTGAATGAAGAAGTGAAACTTCTCAGCGGAGTCTCAGCTCTGGCAGGGGTCAGCAGGTGGTGGGATGGACCAAGGCCTATCCTAGTAAGGACTCCTGTGAAGGTGGAAGAGGATTATCAGGACAGAGCCCAAGCTCCGGTGGAGGTCAGCCAGTGGTGGGATGGACCCAGGCTTACCCTGAGAACGGGCTCACTTGCAGTTCAGCTGGGAGGTTGAGGCCTGGGCCTGACCTCTGCAGGGGTCTGCAGGTGGCAGGATGGAACTTGGCTTACCCTTGCCCAGGCTCCAGCACAGCTGGCCTTGGCTGATCAGGCAGGAGCCTGAGCTCCAGAAGGTGTTTGCCTCTGGGCAGAGGCGGTCCTGGGTCTGGCCTGAGCTCTGGTGGGACTCCGCCAGTGGTGGGACACAGGGCAGGCTCCCATGCCTGTCAGCAAGGCTGACCTGGGATGGGGTTGAACTCTGGTAGGTATCTATCAGTGGGCGAAGTCTGTTGTGGGCAGAGCCTGAGTTGGGATGCCAGTCTCTTGATGACTGGAAGGACATGGGCTACTCTGGGCTCAGGTTCCTTTCTGCCAGGTCGTTGAGTTGGATTTGGGAAGAGCTGGAGCTCTGGTGGGGTTCTGAAGGTGGCAGGATGGAACAGGGCCTCCCCTTGCCTGGGCTCCTGTGCAGGATAGTGAGGCCAATCTGGGCCTTGTATGAGCTCTGGCAGGGTTCTGCCTGTGGGTGGAATCAGGCCTGGGCCGAGCCTGAGTTCAGGTGGTGGGCTGTGGTGGCCATATGTTCCCAGGGCTACCTCTTCCCGGGCTCCTGTGCACATCTGTAAGACTTATCTTGTGTGAACCTGAAATACAGCCGGGGTCTGCTGTTGGTGGGAAGGACCAGGGTCCTACTCTGGGTTTCAGCTACCACTCAGGTCTTTGAGGCTGAAATGGGCTGGGATTGGCCACCAGCGATTGTCTGTTCGTGGGCAGTCTATCCTCCTCCAAACCTGAGCTCTGGACGGAGCTGCTGGAGAGTGGAGGCAGTCTTGGGCAGAACCTGAGCTCTGGTGCCAGTCTCATGATAAGTGGATGGACTCTGGCTACCCTGAGCCCCATCTCCTTCACAGGTCCTCGCAGTGGATCTGGACTGGATCTGAGCTCCTGCAGTGGTCTGCTGGTGGGAGAGGTAGTCTTGGCCCGAGTCTCAGCTCCAGGGAGGGTCGGCCAGTGTTGGGATGGACCCTGACCTATCCTTTCCCTGGATCCAGGCAGGTTGGCAAGGCTGATCCGAGCAGAGCCTAAGCTCCAGCGGGTGTCTGCTGGTGTGTCGAGGTGGTCCTGGGCTGGACCTGAGCTCGGTGCAGATCTCCTGGTTGAGGGATTGATGTCAGCCTACCCTGTGTCTGATCTTCCTGCACAGGTCGGTGGGGGCAGATCTGGACTGTACATGAGCTCTTCCTGGTGTCTGCAGGTGAGTGGAAGCAGTCCTGGACTGGGCTTGAACATCCCACTGGAGACGAGATGAAACCAGGCTACTCTGGGCCCCAGCTCCAGTGCATCTATGAAGGGCCCAAGCTCTGGCGGGTGTCTCTGGACCTTTATTTTATTCATTTGTTAGTAGGTGGTACTGAGAATCAAAGCCAGTGCCTCATACTTGCAAGACAAGAGCTCTGTCACTCAGTCACAACCCCAGCCCTATTTGCTTTTCTTGACCTTTAATCATACTATGTTTTGGTTCTATATCATTTCTTCATGCATGCATTTGAATTTTAACAAGTAGCTATTATGTGATATCACCAGCAATGCTTTGCAAGATGGCCCCAAATCAGACCTTGGTCCTCAGTTGGATTACATCCCACACATCCAGGTCAATTCTGGCATAGGTGCGGAAGAGAGATGACTAAGACATGGTCCATGACTTTGATCTCGGGTGACCAAGGCACGCAGCAGTGGAATGTCACTGATGAGGAGGTGAGGAGGGTGCACACATAATGGAGATGCCCAATCATTAAAGGCCAGAGGGACAAGAGAGACAAAGCCACTTAACACTTAACATACACTATTAGTTGTGTGTTCTGCATGTCATATGCCTGTGGAAACAGAGAAGATGAGGTTCTCAGCCATGGCTGAGGCATAGTCACAGAGTTGAGGCTAGGGTTTTGTCTGGGTTGCACTTGCACCAGTGCCCGGCACCCATGAGGCTGTGGCTGTGCTTAGCTGGGCTGTCTTCTCTGTGGCTCTGCTGACCACTATGATCCAGGAGGATGGGTACTTGAGGTGCAGGTGTCTCTGACACCACTATCTCCCTCCCTGCTGTCACTGTTTGCAGGACCCTGGGCAGCAGCTGTGGTGCTGCCCTTGCTTTTTTTTTCCAGCTGGAGAATCCACCAGGTGATTACTGTGCAGCACTGTGAGCCTGGTGGACCAGTAGCCAGGGACACTGCTGGTTCTTCTAGGACTCAGGAGGACACGGCCCCTCCTATGCTCTTGGTGCAGGAGCACAAGACTGGAGACTGTGGGGTAAGGATGGGGGGAATTCAGCTGCACATTCTGTGCCATTCAAGAAGTGCTTTAGCAGGCCTGAGGGCTGGGGATTTGCAGGTATTTAAATTTAAGAAACCCAGAGACTCCTCTGACTGACACCAGGGCCTCAGAATCTGAAAGCTCTTGTAAAAGCCACCAGCACCCTTGGCTTCACGCCCATCAATGTGGTAAGAGGAGAAACTCTGGGGCTGGAGCAAGAATGGAGGTTCCAGCTGACTCGGAGGCCAGGGCTGGGTCGAGCATGCAGAGACCTCCCCCAGCAGTGCTGTTAGACAGTCACCTTAGCAGGATGCCACAAGCTGGAGGAAGAAGAGCCATAGAGCACATAATCATGAGCCTTCTTGGAAAGTTTGGGAACAAGTTCTGAATTAATTATAATTTCACTTGAATAACAAGCACTTGCTATTTATCCTCGAGCTTCTTGGCCATAAGCACATGGCTCTTACTGCAGGATGCCTGGTGGCAGTGGGGCCCATGAGGGGAGGAGGCAGCACCCCAGCTGAATGTTATTTTAAGCTCCTATGATTGGAGGGGACACTTGTAACTGGAACAAAGGACTTTCAGCTATTTGGATGAAGAATGGCTGGGTTGCCTTCAGCTCTTCCCATTCATAATGACTCACTCCTGGAACATGAGAGCTCTAAAACCTGGTCTGTTTAACCTTCCCAATGAAATTTCCTCCATCCATAATGGCACAGTGCTTCAGTGCCATCTCTAGAGTCACCAGGCAGGGAAACCAAGATGTAGCCTCAGGAGGTGCTGGTCTCAGGGCAGGGGGAGGGGAGGCCTGTGCATATGTCCCCACGTGCCCAGCATCATGCTGGTGTCTGCGGAAGGACAGATTTTTCTGACCGAGAAAACTGTTACTTACATTCACAGCTGGTTGTGGGGCCTGGGGCTTCTCATCCACTGATCAGCTAGTCAGGCTGCCAGGGGCAGGGTCTACCTGCAGGTTTTCCCCATGAGCTTATGCAGACGGTGGTTAAGAGCAGTGGCAGCTGCCATGGGGATGGAAGGGGTCACCTCATTCCCACGCCCTATGATGAAATTGCACATGCCCACCACATTGGCCATATCAAGCAGGCTTGCTTCATTGAAGCTGCCCACTAGAGCTCTGAACTGTGAGGATGGCCTCCAAGGCCTGGATCTCTTTCTGTGAATCTGGGTGTTGGGTTGTGCACAGTGCTCCCAGGGATGCCCTGAGCAGGAAACAACATCTGGAAGTTGTGCTGGGAAGCTAGGGCTGTGGCCCCCGGAGCACTCATGTTTCAGCTATGAACATTGCTTTGTGCTTTCTAAACGTAGGGCTTTGGAGAAGGGCATGCCTGATTCCCCTGAGTATTTTTCACAGTTATTACAGGTCTCGCAATTTCATATTAAGGTCGCAATTTGGGGGGATCCCCAAATGCTACCTTGTACTAGTGCCAACTAACAGAATATTCAACTGTAAGACTTGAAATAAGAGGCATTAATATCAGATACTCCAAGAGTCCTAGAGCTGCCCAGTTTTAGGGCTATCTCAGGAATTCTTTCATGTAGGCAAGACCCAGCCTCTTTCTGTCTTAGTGCAACTTTCCCCTTAGCATATTGGTTGGTTCTCAGTCTGGGCCCCTCATGATCACATGATGGTTGCTAGAGCTCCTAGGATCATAAGATCACCAATGCACATTTGAAGACTGGAAGAATAAACTCAGGTTTGTGTGTGGTTATGATTTAGTTAGTTAGAAATTTATTTTCTTGGATAACACAAAATTCAGAAATAAGAATTTCAGTATGGTGCAGCCAGGCAATACCTTTGTCCCTCTATTGTGTCATGATTGGCCTGTGACACTTATTGCCTTTCTCTATTTTAGAGAAGAGAAGAAATGAGTTAGAGGGGAAAGGTGCCAAATGATTCTGTTTCTATGACCATACTTGGACACCATGCCCAGTAGCCTCTGTCTATCCCCAGGGACTGTAGGATATGTCTATTCTTAACTGCAAGGAAGGCTGGGAGGTGTCTACCACTCCAGCTTGAGCAGAACTCAGGTATTTTCATCAGAAGAAGAGAAGAGCAGCTACAGGGACAATGATCAGCTGCATCTGCCAGTATCCCCATCACATAGATGAGAAGACTGAGCTGGGGGGACTTCAGATATTTGTCCAAAACCATGTAGCTGGGCTGGATCTAATTTTCTGTGGGGCTCAATAAAGTACTCCTCCCAACTAATAGGCAGGGTGTCAGGGCTGATGACACTCCAGACACTAAGAAGATTCACAAGAAAGTTGATTGCAGGAGGCTTCCCTGGGGGAACAGCCCAGAGAGCAGTTCCTGGTGGCTAAAGGAAGGCAGGGGATGGACCCTGTGGGGTAGAGGATAGACTGGGGACAAATTCCAGGCTGCAGCAGGGCTGTAGGCTTGGGTTTTTCCCAGTGGAGGGTGCACTAACTGTTTTCTTGTGGATTGTTCAGACAGGATCAGATGGGACACAGAGGTAGAGTCTGAAGGCCTCTGCATTTCAACACAGATGGCACCCAGGTCTCCATTATGAGTCTGTGTGACTAATTTCTGAGTCCCTGCTAGGAAGCCCGGGCACAGGGACAGGAAAAGCATGCTCTAACTCTGTTCTCAGTGGGCCTGGCCCATGCTGGGTGGGGATCCCTGTGCTCCCAGCAGGTCTGCTCCAGAGAGAGAAGGCTGCGTGGTCAGCACATGGCTGGACTGTGAGGGGTACATCTGGTACCTCCTAGCTGTGGGGGGTGCCATCATGGAGGGGCCTGGTGGTGCCACCTCAGCTTGTGGTGACCATGGGCCAGTGTCCAGAAGGTACCAGCACAGCATGGTCATGGCAGCCTGCCCACTCAACATCTCTCTGCAAACATGACATGGGCCATTCTTTCCCACAATCACCTGTCAACACAGAATTCCACAAACCCAAGCAGTTCACTTGTCCTGACTTTGAAAGTCATTACAGTGGAGACAGGGCAAGATGACATTGATTAAGAACATATTTGGTGACTCAAGAAGGAGTGTCCAAGTGAACATCATTAAAGGGATCAGTGGGCATGCTGCTGCTAGCCCTTCAAGAGTAACAATGACTTGGCCTAATAGAGAGAGACAGTCAGTGAGTTCACTACCAAGGCTTGATGTTTGTAACAAGTTTAGATGGCCATTGTGTGAGTCTGGAAGCAATCCTCTGTATTGATCTTCACCTCCTGCAACACCTCAATCTGTTTAACAACCACTGACTCAAGGTCCCCACCCTTCAGGCCATAGGAGGTGAACAGAAAGAAAATAGCTCACACAGAAATAGTTGCCAGAAAGGAAATTGGAGGTTGTGTTGTCCGTGGGTGCCTGTCTCATTCTGTTCTCTTGAGACCTGCAGACTCTTCTGGAAAACTCTATCCTCCTTCTTTGGCTCTGAGACTTAAGTCTGTAGTGGAGAGAATCAGGAGCTATGCTCAGACCAAGAGGTAGACTTGTGCTATTGCCTTTCCCGTGCTCTTGCTTGTCCTGGGCTCAGCTTCTGAGGCACTTTGTGAGTCCATTTTTTTTCCCTAGCAACCCACAGTCATGCCTGCAGCCTCTGTCTCCATCCTTCAGGTTGCTATAACAGGACAGCATGCACTGGGTGGTTCAGAAGCAATAGAAACATGTTTCTGAGAGCTTTGGAGGCTAGAAGTCCAAAGTCAAGGCCATGGCAGATTTGGTGTCAGGTGAGAACCATAGACAGTTCATGAATGGTGCCCTCTCTCTGTATCTCACTCAGTGCGAGGCTGGACAAGCACTCTGGGGCTTTTTCCATAAGGGCACAACTCCCATTCATGAGAGCTCCACCCTCATGATCTAGATCACCTCCCAGAGTTTCCCTCCTGATACCACCATCTGAGGGATGAAGGTTTCAAAATTTTAATTTTAAGGGCACAAAATTTAGATCTCTGTGGCCTCCAAAGTCCAAGCAGGTTCTCCTCCATGGTTGGTGCCTGTGTGGGTTTCTTTGTGGAAACAGCTGGAAAGAGGAATACAAAGCACCAATCACACAGGTCTCCTTGGCTCCGGAGCTTTGCAGACAGAAGCTTGGCCCTGCCACAAGGACTGACATGCACCAGAACTGGGCCCTGGTGCCAATCATCCAGGGCCCATGGCTTCCTAAATACATGGCATCTTACATTGACTTTTTACAAGTTAGCATTTGTCTTAAACTCACTCAACTTACTGCTTTTCCTTAACAAATATCTCAAGATCAATCACACATCACAGATATAAATGTATTAGCTTATTCCTTTCTCTGTCACTGTAATTCTATATTTCAAGACAAAAATCGATGTGCCTTGAATCATGACCTTGCATACTTCAAGTGGCTTTTAGAACCAGCAGGGATGGTGGCAGCAATCAAAGTAAGATGTCAACGTGGCACTGGAGCATGGGCAGTTGTGGGGTCTTTGCATCACTCACAGTCCATGTCAGTGTACAATGCCTAGAAGGTATGGGGATTCTCTGGGGGGCAAGAAGGCTGCAGTCGGGAATAGGCCTGGTTTCCCAAGTATGAAATAAGCTGAGGGTGCTGCTGAAACAGGATAGCTCACACTGAAGTTTCTGTGATTCTGCCTTATGCTGGTGTTGCCATTCTCAGGCTTCTCTACTAGGATCTGGGTTGTCCAGGAGGCTTTTAAAAGTACCAAACCTCTATCAACCCTCTCCTCGACTTTCCAAGTTGTCAGTCTTTGGTGCAACACCCTTCCGTGGCCACAGCATTTGTTGATTACATAATGTTTTTCTTTAAAATATGCTGCTTAAATCTGGGTTTAAAAGGGGAGCCACTTGGACACTATGAATGCAAAGCAGTCATCATGTATTATCAGCAGAAGAAAACTGCCACCAGGAAGCATCACACTAGGGAAGGCCTAATGCCACCAGGTCCATCATGAGGGACACCAATGTATGCAAGAGAACGGCTGAAAGTCCACACAGTGAGCTGAGACTCCCTTTGAAGTGCCAGAAAGTCTCCAAGAGATCTACTCAGGGAAACTCCTCCCTGCACCACACAATGGTAATTAATCCCCAGTTAAATGACACTAAAACCATCTGGCCTGTCAACTAAAATTTTTACCTGTCATCAGGTGATGTGCTTCATAATTTGTGGCTGACATTGGACCTGTGTCCAGTGGTCACCTCCTGTTTTGCTCAGATATTAAGCATTTTGCCCAACCCTCAGTCCAGGGCATGGATCATAGTTGGTTTAACCCACAATTGGCCTCATTACAACTCAGCTTCAAGACACTGCAGTCCTGGTAGACTTTTGAAGGTTGCAGTCTTTTAGGAGGGAGATATAAAGTAATTGAAGCACATGCCAGAGTGATCACAGCATTGAGGAAGGGTATGGACCAAAAAGAGGGAAAACAAAATAAATTTTAGGTGACTTCTATTTCTTCTTTCCCTTCATTTGTCTGTTAAATATTTAACAATCACCTACTAAGTACCAGGCACTTTGCAATACCAACCTATAGGGACAGCTCCCTTGTTTTCATCTAGCTAGTGGTGGCATTTAATTCTGCTGAGTGATGCTTTGCTGTCTATGGGCACCTGCTCTTCTAAGACCTAAAACCTGGGCTTTCTGGTTGACACTTCTCACTCTTCAGAAGGGAATCACTATCTGCTTTGAGTGGAGTCAGAGACTGTGTGAAAAGATGGAAAGGAAAGAAGTGGACGCCTCCTCTCTCCTCATCTCCTATTGGCTCAACCACAGCCTGTTGCCTCTTTTTTAGAAATTAGACTTCAGTGGCACCAAGTCCTCTTGTGTCAGTGATGCCTCCTAATGATGGTACCAGGATCAGGTGGCTATGGGTGGTTATAATGGGTGGTCATATGCAGTGGAAGGGTGGCCTCCTGTTAGAACTTTTCTTTTTGGGTGTCACTTCTCACTCCAAATTAGCAAAGTGACCCAGAAAACAAGTTGCTATGGCTTGAATATGATGTGTTGCCCCCAAATCATACATTTTGACCCCAAAAATCTTATATCAGTGGTATGGAGAGGTAGAAACTGGATCTACCTGTGGTGTCTAGATGTGGGACTTTTGAAAAGTGACTGCATTAGATAGGTCATCAGGGTGAAGTTCCCATGATTGGATCCTAGTGGCTATATAAGTAGGGGGAGGCCAAAGACCCTGAGATATAACCACAGGGCTCTTGGGAGCACTTGAGCTATGCTTGTGGGACTCCCAGCCTCCAAAAGGCAAGCTAAATAAAACTCTCTTTTTTATATAAAGTAGCTGCCTCAGGTATTTTTTTACAGTACTTGGTTATTTTCCAGGAGCAAATCCCTGTTGATACAAGTTTTCATTCTGGGTTAGAGGATGAGAGTGAAATGCTTCAGGTGCCCAGCTCTTCTCTAAGTGCTCATGGAGTCATGGAGGAGATGAGCACCATGCTAGAATTTCCATGATTTTTAGGATGGTTTTTCTGTTCAGTTTACTGACATTTGTTGAATGAGACTGAGTAATCTGCCTCTCACACACTCTGAAGAGATTTTAACCTCATGAGGTTGGGCTCTTAAAGTTTCTCATTTTAAAAGATCCATGATGTACAGAATTGGAGAGAGAAACACACTAAAGACAAATATGTCCTGAATAAAATCAGCCCAGAACCAGTGGCCAGGTCATGTACCAGGATCACAACAGAGTCCAATGCAAACCTGTGATGTTGCCTCTGTGTTTAGGCATGTGGGGAAATTCTGTCCAGGGCTTCTTTTACCCTTCTGGTGGTTCTGGGTGTTCTGCCAGGGATAACTGCAAATCAGCCCCACCTGAGTATTGAGTGTTGCAAGGGAAAAGGGGCAAATCCAGGATGGAGAGTGACTCTATCAATGGTGTTAAGTATGTGTAGTTCATGGCCCCTGCTCATCATGGAGCCAGGCACACTCAGGAGAGGAGGAGGGAGGGAGAGGAAGAGGGATAGAGAGAGAAAGGTGCTTCTGCTTCCTGGTTTATCTGCAGAGGTTGAGGACTTGGTATGGATTTTGATGGACTGAGATGTGTGTTTCTAGCTGATGGCAGAAGGAGATTTCCAGAGATACCATGAGAGCCTGTCACTGAAGCTAGTGCCTTTCAGGCCTCAATGCCAGCCACACCATTGATAGTTCTTCCTAAACACTTGATTTAAAATAGTCATCAATTCCTTGAAAGTTGCAAAGAAACACAGGGGTCCTGTGCATACTTGGCTCACCCTCCCAGATCTGACATCTGGAATGACCACACAGAACATCAACCAGGCGGTCAACGTTGGTGTCATCCCTGCAGCTCATGCCCTGTCAACAGTTGGGTGTGCATGCATAGATTCACAGTTCCATTGGTTTGTTCCCTGTGGATCTAGCTAAAGATGCCACACCAAGGTGTTTGACCCACCCAATACTGCTTCATGTTACCCCTTAGAACCTCAAGTCCTCTCTACAGGCCCAGATTCCTGACACCTCGATCTGGTACCCCTCCAAGCTATTTCAGTGGATACTTATGCTATGTAATGGGGCCACTTAAAATGTGCCCTTTGAGGTTCCCTGGATGTTTAGCTCATCATGCAGAGCAGCAGCTACTTTGTCTGCTCAGCAGTGTTTCTCAACTTGCACATGCCCAAGCTTCTTAAGTCCTTCACTCATTAGATGAAGTGCAGGTGGTTTCTTGGAGTGCATTTTGAGAATGTTTGCTGAGTCTCCAGATCATGTAACATCTCTCTGCAGATTAAGAGAGAACTGTCATTGGCCCTCTATAGGCAGTATAAGCCCATGGCCTGCAGCCATGATTGCAGAACTTGGGCTAAATGGGAATGTTAGCAAATAAAGACATGAAGAGTGACCATGTGGCAGTCTAAAGTGAGTTCTGTGTATGAGGGAGGAGTGAACGTGAGGATACATAGAATCAAGAAAAAAGGCAAGCACCCCAGGAACCTCAGCTGTGCCCAGAGAGCACTTGCTTCCTCTGCCACCAGAACAAGCTGAAAACCACCCCAGGGTATCCTCCGCCCAAGCCCTGTGGAGTTTTTCAGTTGGAAACTCATAAAATGATATTATTTGCCTGAAGCCTTTATTTCCTAGGATGTATTGATGAGTATTAAACAGAAAAATAAAGTTGTGTGAAAGATTAAAGTCATCTTGTGCTAATGAGAGACATCTGTCTATTCCTGTCTTGATATTGTGCATTTACCCAGTAGGCAGATTTTTTTATGAGTTAGTAATAAAGTAAGAAAAGGGGAGCAAAACAAACCAGAAATGGTTGCCAAAAAAAAAGGAAGATTGGCAATAATGCAAAATTTGGTTTGTGAAAAGTTGTGCTGAGGGAAGAGTTCTGCAGTTATTTCCATTTCCTGTGGACATTTTTGCATTTCAGTCTTGCAGTTGCTCCAATGGATCCTCACCTAAGCAGCCCCTTAGTTCATCTGACAGGTATTAATTGAGCTTCTCCATGAGCTGGTGCCATGTTGATGCGGAGCACACTTAAGTGACTAAGCCAGATGTAGGCCCTGGCCTGGGGAAGCAGGGCGAAAGGCTAAGACAGGTGTGAATTACTATTGTGAAAGGCCACCAGTCCTCACCAGGAAAAGGCACCTTTCTAAGGGGTTTTCTAACAAAAACTTTTTATTCCTTTATAATTCTAAGAGGTGTTGACTCATTATTTTTGTCCAAAGAACATGGATGAGTGACGAGGCACTCAAGCATGATGGGAACTTGTCTATAACACCTGGGTTTGTGCTGGGTGCTGGGGACACAGTGATGACATGTCACTGCTGTGGGTTGAACTGTGACCCCCTCCATTCTGTATGCTTAATACCCTGCAAAACCTCCTTGTATATCTGTGTGTGTGACAGTGGAATTACTGTCCTGGGACCTGCAAGCCTGTACTCTCTGCCTTCCAGAAGCCTCATGTCTTGGTTATTTCAGCCAAAAGACACTTTTGTGCATGGGCAGCCTCTTTGGAACTTGCCAAATATACTTAAAGGGGCACTTAGAGAGTTAGTCAACTCATAAGTGTAAAGAAGCATTCACTAAAAGAAGGAAGAAGGCACTGGCCATCAGCTTGAAGCTGGACATGATTCTGCCCAGTGGGTTTTTATACAGTTTTTTTCTGTATACAGGGCACTTTCTTTGTAAAGGCTGTGTTCTCTTTCAGTTAAGTACAAGACTGGGACTCCATCACCCATGGAGCCCTCCTGAGAACATACCTCTCTGTCACAGCTCCCCAAGGACATCTTAAGAGCTGAGCCTTCAACACAGAAACCCTGGGGGACAAGAAAAACCCAAGCTCCTGCCCATGACAGGATTAAGGCCATTTCAGCTCTGGTCTCAGCTTTGTTGACTAGAAAAGTTATGTGAGGCAGGGGGGCCTTGGTTAAAGTAATAACCAAACTCAGCTTAAACTGAGCTTCATGTCTATCAAAGGGAGCAGAATTTTCTCCTGGGCTTCAGGAGTGAGCTGTGCTGGGTGTGATAAGCCAGGCCCTGGGCAGACACAGGGCCACCTCTGCATGGCAAATGGATGGTGATTTCCTGGAACATCCACTTTTGCACCTGATACCATGGCCTGGATTAGCCTCGCACTGTAAATCTATGCCACGGTGGTGTTTTCCTGGTTGCATGAAGATGACAACACACATGAAATATTGCTTCCAGTCTTGAAGTAAAAAGCTGTCATCAGTATGGGGACAGGAGCTGTCCAAAATTCAGATGTCACGAATAGTGCCGAGGCCTACAAGGACCATGGCTCTCTCTGAAAGCTTAGAAAAGACTGAGTCAAATGGCAGCTCTCAGTCGCTGGCCCTTCCCCTGTGCAACTTTTCTTTTCTGCCATCCCCATCCCAACCCCCACTATGGCATAACATTTCTCATGCCCTTACACTGTCCCCACCTGTGAAGGGGTGTGGTAGACAGAAGATTGCCCTGTGTCTTTGTCATGACGTCAGGCTCTTCTCCCATGGGGTACCCATGAGCATCCCCTATTAAAATAGGCTCCATTTTGATATAGAAAGGGATCCTTGGGTTTGTTATAAATATAACCACCTCAAAGAAGAGCTTTTGGGGGCTCTTTGGGGTAAAGCTCCTCACTTCATGTCCCAGTGGTTTGCACTGTTTCTGAGGTGAATATCAAATGAAGTCAGATGCAGGGAGAAAGCATCTGCACCCCAGGTTCAGTCTGTGGCCTACATGTGCATGGGTATGCATGAGTGTTGGGCAAGGTGAGCCTTGGCTTCTGCATGAGTGTGAGTGTTGGGCCAGATGAGTCCTGGCCTCTGCGTGTGCGCATGTGTCAGACCAGGTGAGTCCAGGCCTCAGCCAAGTCCCTGGATGTGTTGGTTGTGTGCCCTCCAGATGTAGCAGATAGATTCTGGGGTGTGGAGAAGAAAGTGCTGGTGGTCACAGACCCCAGGACTGGGCACACACCTGCACCACCTTTAAGACACTTCCAACAGATCTCTGAGTCAGAGTTCAGTACCTACCAGTGAGACAGGGAATGTGATGCTGAGCACAGGAGAGAGGGATGAACGGAGCTGCGGAGGCTGAGAAGGGATGATGGGAGGGAGGAGAGCATGGCTGGTGGTAGGTTGTGCCCATGGTGAGGGGTCCGTCTGCAGAGAGAACTGGATTTTTCTGGCAGGTTCCCAGCACAGGTTCGGATCCTGGGAGAGCATGAAGCAGTCCTGCTTTGAGCACATGGATCTAGGAAAGAGGCAACATCAACAGGTGGACACTTAGAAGGCACCTTCTTCCTCGACTAGGGTACCCATTCTCTAGGGAGTCCCTAGGGTGAGCAGCACTGCGTGTGCCACAGGAGCCATGGTCTCATTTTACTTGGAAGCATGACACCTCTGATTTTCACCAGGACTGGAACCCCTCTCACCTCCTCCCTGGCTGTCTTCTGTCCAGTCCCTTGGCTCTGCTCTTTGGAGACACTGCTGAGTGTCACAGAGGTAAACCTACCCCTGCATGAGCTTGTGGGCAGCATTATGTGTCTGCAGGTCCTGGCATCGAGGGGGACATGGGGACTTCTGCTGGTCACTGAACAACACTGTACCATTGTCTCTTTGGGGTGTGATCTATTACTTGCATCCAACTTTAGAAAGCCAAGGCCATTATCTTTTTGTAGCAGCCTTTGGATAATGGCTGTACAATGATTTTTGTTCCTGCATTTCTCTGGGAGAGAAAAACTTCTCATCAGACATTATTAGAAGGCTTTTAATCCTTGAAAGCTTAATCAGCCAATATAGTTAAGAGCATTGTGGGCACCACTGGGCTGCTATGCCTGGTGTCTTTATCCAATAGCCGCCATCTGCTGCAATGAAGGTTGCAGATCAAAGCTGATGAATCAAAAATTTTTTTCAAGTCTGTTTCTGCCAATAGCTCTAGACATTCGCGACCTCTTTTATTGTCTTCTCCTTCTTTGAGAGCTGAAGGGGAAGATGGATGTTCTTTTCCCTCAAGAGTCCCTGTGACCTCAGAATCAAATTTTATTTTCCCTCCACACACAAGGATACCTTAGCCTGATTTCACAGGGCTGGTCAGGGTTTTGGGAAGCAGCTCTATTGTGTTTTCAGAGCAAGCTTTTCACATATAGATTTTCTTATCCGTGTGTCTCCAAAAATAATACTGAGCAGTTTTTACCTGGGTTTCTTATTGAGAGGAGGAATCTCATCCCACTTTTGACTCTGAATTATAGGCAGGAACTCATACACAGGTTCCCAAGATAATGAAAGAATTACATTATCAGTTGGGTACCTGAGAGTGTTTTCAAGTCTAATTCACACATACTGTCATGTCACAGGCCAGACACACACCCAAGTGCTCTTCTTTCACTGTCTCCTCCAGGGTCAAGGGTGCTCAAGGAGAGGTCATATTACTGTAGTGAGGACTGGCCTTTTGGCTACCACACCTCAACTTTGCCTTGGTGATGCTGGTCAGCATCCATGGTCTGGGATATGCATATTGCCAGCCCATGCCTCAACCTGTCCCTTAGCCCTGCCTGCCCTCCTTCTCAGCCAGATGAGGAGGATCCACGTCTTGGCTCAAAGGCCTAAATGATGGCAGAATGATAAGTTGGAGGAGCCTGAGTGCTAGGACTGCATGGAGTCACTGTGAGTGTGGCCAGAGGCAGCAAGCCCAGCACTGGGGGTTATTCTACCTTTCATAGATGCCTGGCTGAGAAACTTCTTCTGAGAACTGGTCAGCCTCAGGGGGCAACAACACTTCACTCAGAAGATGAGATTTCAGGATGGCATAAACCTCAGTATGCAGTCCAGTTACACAGTACCTCAACAGCTGTGCACAGAAACCCAAACTACTGCCTCCCTCAATAGAAAGGATCAGTGAGAGGAGAGTTCAAGAAAATCAGATATAGTGGATTTTTGGGTTAGCTGGGACCCATTCTTATGAGTGACAATATTAACTCCTAAGTGGTGTGGCCAATTTTTCTTTAAAAAATTTTTGTGGCTAATATTTCAGTATATTTCTTTCAGTTACTGCCATTGGAGGAGCTAGTAGGAGGTTAAACTCTGGATTAAAATGAGAATTAAATTAGAGATTTCATCCACAGGAAGGATCTGTTATAAAGCTGTTTTAACAATCTTTCCTGCAGCCCATAGGAGGGAAGCACTCTGGCTTGCAGAGATAGGGAAAATTCTCTCTAGACTCACATATATGCACATTCAATATCATATTAGAATAAATGTCAGATTGGTTTTCCTCTTGTCAGCTTAATACACAATAAAGTAAATGGCCCATAAAGAAGAAAAGGTTTTCTTCAACAAGAAAGTGTTAAAATATGTAAACATTTTGATAGTTAATAGGGAAGGTGATAAAATGGATTTGATGCATATCTTGATTGAGGGTTCACAAGACTTTTGTAAGAAAGACTTTTTGTTAGTACTGGTGTTTAGTAGTTTCTTCTCCTGCCTCTGGGACCCTTTTCCCTGAGGATTCTCATGGCATTAGCACTGACAGTCTTATAGAAGCTAGAGGATGTTGTGGTTAAGATGAGAGACCAGGAACTGTAGATACCTTAATAACTTAATGAAGAGGGAATGATGAGCCTTTTCATGATTCCAGGGTTTTTCTTTTTAATATTTTTTTCAGTCTGGAGAAGCATTTTGTAAAGAGCACATTGCTTCTTGAGGCCAGGTGCCTGGGACTCTTAGTTAAAATCCCACTGGCTGGAGCCAAGGATGATGCCCAAGTCTCAGTGACTGTGGCCAATGGAAATTAATTATAGTGAAGTTTCTCACTTAAACCAGGGACATCTAGCTGGCTGGGAGAGACTGGGCAGGAGGCAGCTCCTTGGAGACCAGAGGTAGTCAGCTAGTTGGGAGAGGTTGGGGAGCAGCAGCTTCACAGGGACCAGATTCCTTCCATTTTTAAGGCCTTCCTTTTCCCAGGGGACCCAGAGCCCTCTGCTGGATTTGCAGGGCCTGAGGTCAGTGCTGATGGTTTGCCTTCCTGACCTTGCAGTTGAGTCTGCTAATGCCATTATCTGTTCCTCTCCTCTTCCTGGGAACCTGCTTGGGCCCTTTGCAGATGCCCACTAGGACAAAGGACTGCTTCTTGCACCTGAGGTGAGGGCAGAAGTGATGCATGTCCCCTTCTGATGAGGTGGCCCTTCCCTTGTTCCTTCAGAGGGGGACCACAGGGGAGTGTGAGGGCTGTGAGGCTGGCAAATCCAGAAGGCACCCAGATCTCAGGCTGCTGTGACAGGGCCTACACCTCAGCAGGTGGTGTGCTGGCCAGATCCACAGGTCACAAATGGAAGGAGTTTCACCCATGTCCCACCCAGTACTGGCTCAGATGAGGCTCCCAGAGCTGGAGTGAACTGGCACTCTGAGGGTGATGGGCCTGGGTGTGGGTCTGGAAATGATGTGCATTCTGGGGGCTGGGAGTAGAGCTCTGCAATTTTTGTCTTTGCCCAAAGGTAGGTTGACATCCAGCCCCCCTAGGGCAGGATCTGAGCAGATTTAAAATTGGGTTGTTGCAGAGTTAGTCAAGATGAGGTCACACTAAAGCAGGGACTGCCCCTATGCAGGGTGACCATGGCCTTATGAGAGGCTGGAAGGGTGAAGAGGACACATAGGGGCCCTGTGATGGCAGAGAAAGAGGCTAGAGCCAGGTGGCTGGGAGGGAAAGGCCTTGAGAACTGTGGGGGTCACTGGATCTGGGATGGCACAGGATGGTACCTGGAGATGACCTGGAGCATGGCCTGGGCACCTGGCTCAATATTTTGGCCTCCAGGACACAGAGGATAGGTCTTTAAGCTACCCTGGGTGTCCAATCTTGCTCTAGCAGCCATGGGGAGCAGAGGCTGCCAGTGTGGCCATTTGCAGGTGCCCAGGCTGGCCAAAGGGGGACATTTGGCTACCCAGGGGGCAGACCCTGATGTGCATCTGCACGAAAATCTCCTGCGTGAACATTGGAGCTGCTGAAATTCTGAAATGATTACCTGAGGGTTTCATAAAAACCACCCTCTGGTGGCTGGGGCTGTACTCTGTGGCAAAGTGCTTGCCTAGCATGTGTGAGACACTGGGTTCCATCCTTAGCAACACATAAAATTAAAATAATAATAATAATAAATGTATGCTGTCCATCTACAACTACAATTTTTTTTTTTAAATTCCCTCAACTGCACTTGATGAGTGGTGCCCAGAGGTGACTGGGAATCTTGGGAGAGGCTGGTTACAGAGGCAGGGAAGTGCAAGGTAATACTTAGGTCCATGGGTACTAAGCACTATCTCCTTGTCCTTAGTCTTCCCTGCCCCCCATTTGGCATGGAGGACCTGTGTCTGGGAGAGTGTTTAATTAGCTCAGAAATTTCCAGGGCAATCTGCAGCAATGTTCTTGGGATCCCTTTCCCTGCACACCTATGCCACATGGTTTGTCTTCTGAGGAATCCACTAGCACCTGCCATAGTGGCTGTGGCACTTCCAGGTTTGCAGATCCCTGTGAGAGATTCTTGTGGAAATCAAGGAAGGCACCGCTTTGGAATTTGCTTTGAGGTTTCAACTTTGCATTTTTAATTTTTAATTTTTTAATTAGTGCATTAGAGTTGAACACAACAGTGGGCTTGGTTTTGAAATAATCCCACAAGCAAGGAAGATAATTCTCTCCACTTCATTCCCCTGTGCCTCCCCCTTCCTTCTTCCTCCTGCCCTGCCCCCTCCTCTATTTCTCTTCTGTTTATTTATAGTTTATTTGCAGTTTGATTTCAGCCTTTAATAGGAAGTTGCATATGTTCATATTTAGAAATTGCTTTCTTCATCACATTTTCAGATCTGTGATTCTGAATATTGGCCTTTACAAAAGCAATGGATGCTTAAATATTTCAGATTAAAAAAATAAAAAATAAAAAAGAGTTCCGCCCTCCTGTTCTGTGTGCTCTCTGCTTTCTCCTCTGTGCCCAAATGGACAAGGTCCTCCAGGCCCACCAGGGATTCCTCTGTGAACCTGAGGGGCTTGAGCTTTGAGCTGAGCTATTTTTGCTTCTAATCTCTAGGTTTGTCTCTGCACCTGCAGCTGCTGCACATTTCCCAGGAGAAGCAAGATCTGGCAGTGGCTCTAATGTGGATTTTATCTGTGTCCAAACCCTCAAAAAGCCCAGTTTTCAGGGTAAGTTGTAACCACGGCCTTTGCCTTCAGGTTTAGTCTCCTCATGGCTGGGGAGGCTTCCTTGCATGGGTAGCAGCATTCCCATCCTGGACCACAGGTGAGGCCTGAGGCATGGAATCTTTGGAAGTGTTAATGGTTTTAGAAAGGGGTTTCTAGCAAGTCAGTTTGGAACAACCTTGTTTATCAGAGACCACTGGTCCTTTAAATTTCCTGTCTAACTAAAATTACTTAAATTACTTGCTTTCAAGATAGTAATAATTTTAAAGGTGGTTATTTCATTATAGTGCCATGGGAGAGACAGATAAGCCTAATAGGGCACTTTATTTTATGAGTGATCCCACCTGGAGTGCAGGTGGCCATTTTTTGTGGAGACCATGAGGCCATCTGTTGAGAGCCACCGCCAAAGGGGCCCCAGCAAACTTTCAGACTGCCAGCTGATGATTGGCTCACAGCGGCCCCAACAACCTCTAGCTGATTGGCTCCTCTGCGGTGATGCTCATTGGGCTGTCTCCCTGCCCTTTCAGGCCATGGAGCTGCTCACTGGGGGACTTTTTTGGCTCCGCCCATGCGACCCAACCAATCGGCCTCAAGAGCAGGAGGATTGTGGGTGGTGGAGAGGCTCGGGGTTGGCGGCATCCACCATCCATGTCTGCCCTTCCCTTCTTAAGCTGAGTGCTCAGCTAAGCCTTCCATCCAATACTCACTCTCCCTTCTTCTTACTTCTTCCTTCCTTCTTCCCTCCCTCCCACCCTTCCTTCCTTCTTTTTTTCAGGGACAGAGATGCTATTCTACATAGTAGAAAAACCAAAAATTACAATATAAATGGTCCCGAGTCTATGAAATGTATCCGTTTGGATTGTCTGTGATTTGCAAAAGGAAGATAATAATTAAAACAGGATTAAACAAAGAGTAACATTGTATAGCTGAAGTATTCAGGGTAAGAGTGGGCTGCAGGTCCAGTAGCATCCAAGGATTCATCAGGATGTAACTTATCTTAACTTTCATTTCTTGTCTTCTGCTGTGTGTGTCCCATTGTCAGATAGGCTCTTCCCTCATGGGGGAAGCTCCAGCATGACATCCTTTGGGTTTATATCTAGAAAAACAGAACTTTTCTCAGGGAGTCATCAAGCCCTGGATGTATTCTAACTGCATCCTTGGAGGAAGGGGAGGGGCCTGCCTGGGTCTTCTGGACTCAGTCCCTCTTAGGCATTGGTCTTCAGAAATTGGCTGCAAGGCAGCCAGCAGGTCCAGTGGATACAGGGGAGACTGGTACTTCCAGCCTGGGAAGTAGAGGGTGGGAGGAGAAGGCCCTATGTTTAGCTTAGAGCAGATTTTTTTAGATGTCACCAGAAAACCATTTCAGGGCTTTATACTGATATCACTGGGGAGAACAGGAACTTAGTAAAGCCTCACTTACCACTGACACCCCCTCAGGTGGATGGGCAGACCCAACACCAGACCTCCACCCATATGTCTCCCGAAGCACTTGTGCTGTGTGCTTCTGCCTGAGCTTCACCTTCCATAAAAATTTTACATGGCAGTGCCACTCTCCAAGGCCACTGAGTTTATTTTCTGAGGACTCCAATGTTGCACGCCCATTCCCCTCACAAATCCTCTGGTTGGAAGCCTATGGCTGACTCGCCCAATCTGCCTCCTCATCATTTTCAATGAAGCATCACTCATTGAGGATTTGCAAATGTGCAAGTGGAGACAGCATGGAGAGCAATGTGGAGGTTCTTTGGAAGAATAAAAATAGAATGATCATATGGCCCAGCAAGCCCTCTTCTATGTATATTCAAAAGAAATAAAATCAGCATGTAGAAGAGATGTCTGTACTCATTGGTTTGCTGCAACATCCTTCAAAATAGCTGAGGGACAGAATCCATCTTAATGTCCTGTGAATAGACGGATAAGCAAATTAGCAAGTGTATAGTGAAATATTATTCAATCTGAAAAGGAAGGAGATGCTGGCACTTGAAACAACTTGAATGGACCTAAAGAATGTTGTGCTGAATTCCATAAGCCAGATGAGATATATGGCATGACCTCACTTACCAGAGCAATCTAAAAATGTGAACTTACAGAAGCTGAGAAATGATGGTCACCAGGGGTGAGTGGTCAGAAATAGGTGTCTGTCAAAGCTACATGCTCACCTGTATGTCAGGTGAGTGAGACCTAGAGATCTCCTGCACCCATACCACCCATAGTTCAGAATGTGGTAAATGAGGTATTTTGCCCTTTAGCTCTTTGGTTAAGTATTCTTGAAAAACAAAGCAAAGCACACAGAAAAGTGTGAGGGAATGGCAGGAAGCCCTTGCCTCACCAGAGTATTCCAGGGGTGTGCATGTGTCCATACCACAGAGCTGTGCCATGAGATATGAGCAATTATTTGTGTTTCATTTCTGCCTCCAATCTAGGAGGAAAGGCTCTGTGTTCAAGAGACTCCACTACACATCAGAGGGAGTTGGAACCACAGGGAAGGGGTCATGAAGTAACAGTGCAGGTGGTTTTTCCTGGGACCAGGAGGCATTGCTTTGGCCTGAGTTCTGAAGTGGACACCACTCCTCAGGCCAGAGTCTTTCACCTGCCTTCCCCCCTACCCACTGTCTGCAGTTGTGGGAGATGTGATGGGCAGGTGCACAGAGACCTCTGGCCCATGGGTGAGGGATGGGAATGTAGCCCTCTCTGCTCCTCAGGCCCCTCTGTAAGATGCAAGGAGGGTCCAGAGACTGACTGCCTGCCCTCCTCTTCCCCTCTCCTTGCTCTGTTCAACTTCTTTTGATGGTAAGTAGATTAGAAAGAAATCCTTCTGTTTTTCTTTCTTTTTTTGGAGGGGGGTTGCTGGGAATTGAATCCAGGGGTGCTTAACCCCTGAGACACATCCCAGCCCTTTTAATTTTTTTTTATTTTGAGACAGGGTCTCACTAAGTTGCTTAAGCCCTTGCCATGTTTCTGAGGCTGGCTTTGAAATTACAATCATCTGGCCTCAGCCTCCTGAGTCTCCATGACTATAGGCATGACTCTTTTTCATAAAAAGGGATAAAAAGTTAATTTGTGGTTTTCCTTTTTACTTGTATCTTCACTATCGAGATCCCTCTCTCTTTTTACCAGAAACTATATTTTTACAAGATACCCCCACTGGACACATTCATGGATCAGATCCTTGGGGACTTTGGGAAATATGGGAACAGCCCAGGGGTGTTTCTTCAGAGCTGTGATGTGAGTTCCATCCCCCTCCACACAAGGAACAAACCTAGGTAGGGGGAAGTGACCCACCAGGGCCACCCCAAAGAGCTCCAGATGAATCTGCCCATTAGGAGAGCATGGCCACGGGTGCCTGGCCTGGATTCACCTGCAGACAGCTAGGCCTTGGTGGCTGTGCAGTGGGTGGCTGCACTGGAGGGGCAGCAGAACAAGGCGTCTCCTGTGTGGGATGGAATTGTGACTCCAACTGCTGCACCCCCAGGGGATGTGTTGGCCTGGATGGGCTAGCTCCGCCGGGGTAAGAAGACCTGAGTAGTGTGAGGTTCTGCTCTTCTGTCAGGGATAGATGCTGAGGGAATTGGAGCAGGAAGCAGGAGAGGTGGCCTTTGAACAAGGCTGTGCTGTTTGGATGAAATGCTCAGTAGATATCCAGCTTCGCAAACCTGTAAGGACCTCTGAAAGCTAGTCATGAATCATTGAGCATAGGTGCTGATCAGGTGAGATCCACTGCTTCCCTGACTTCCCTGGGTCAGACAGTTTGGTTGGAACCCTAAGGACAGGAGGAAAACTGCCTGAGGTAGGGGACAAAGGATTTGGAGTCTGACCCCTTCCACTCTTGAGCTCATGAAGACAGCCAGCCCAAACAGGTCCTCATGCTCCATAAGAAGGGACTGTGTCAAATCAATGTGAATTTTTGTATGGTTGCAGTTGTTTAAATTTATTTTTAAAAGCAGCTTTACTTTAGTAAAATTGATGTGCAAAGTGCTGCACATGTTGATTACCCACAATTTGGTGAGTTTGGGTATGCCAAACAACATTGTAACAGATGCACTGCCAAGTAACAGATGCATCTGCAGCACCTGTGTGGGCTCATGTGTCCATGTGGCTTGGTGTGCATACTTGCATGGTGTAGGTGTTGGAAGGATACTTAACAGGAGAGAAATGCTCCTGACAAGTTTCTAAGTGGACAATCTCATGTTGTTAACTACAGACACAATCCTGTAGAGTGGGTCTCTAGAATTGATCCATCTAAATTAGCTGAAGCTTTGTACATTAATAGTTTTTATTTTTACAATAGTTTTAGATTTACAGAAAAAATGAGCAGATTCAACACTTCTGGTATAGTCACTTCTCCCTGCAATTTCCCCTATTATTAACATTTTGATTTGCTGTGGTGCATTTGATACAGGTAATGTACCAATATTGACACATTATTACTGGCTAAAACACATAATTTATTCAGGTTTCCATAGATTTTACCTAATGCCCTTTTTCTATTCTGAGATCTCATCCAGGAAACATGATTTGTCATGTCTAGTCAATACAATTTTGAATTCCAAAAGTGAGACTGCGATTATCTTGAAGGTATCATAAGATTATAAATTATCTCACTGTTAAGGTAAAGGTAGCTATTGTCATGAAGAAATTTCAGATCTCAACAGAGCAGCACAGAGTAATTAGTATCAACAGACTTATTTCCTTGTGGTGCCAGGATCTGGCTCTTTTTCCTGGTACCTGGGAGTCCTTGGCATCCAGCCAACAGAACAGGAAGCACAGGAAGGCACCTCAATTCCAAGGCACCCAGGCCAGGGAATGACAGCCATCCACTCCTTCACTCACATGCCACAAGAAAACCAATGCATGGTTGAGCTTGGTGGTGAGGAGCCCACGTGTCCCAGGGGAGGGAACAGACCTGTAGAAAGTCCTGTCTGCCACAAAGTGTGGAATAAAAACATCCAAGGGGCTGGCTGAGCTTTTACCCAGAGGAAAGGTGGGAAAGGGGTTAGGCAAATCCAGGCAGGGATCCTGGAAATCTTGGAAACCTAAAGCACCTTGTTTTCATTCTCCACATAGCACCCTTCCCTATTTTATTTCTGGAATGATTGGATTATACTTATTATGTTTTGTTTTCCCCTCACTACTTTAGAAGTCTTAATTATTTTGTTCACTGCTGTATCCCTAATAACTAGGATATTTCCTGGCAGTTAATTGGTGCTCAAAAATTATTTATACAATAAATGAATGATGTAATCCCTATTCCCCATATTTTCTTTAAAGACTGAAAGTCATCAGGAGCCTAAGAATATAGAACCCAATAAATATAGACTCTTTTCCAACTCAAGTGAGCATGGATCATGAACAACATATGCAATTAACTGACGTGATCTTCATAGTTCACCAGGGTAATAGGCTGAGGTCCTTTGTTAGACTACCACAAACATATCAATCATGCTGTGTCCCTAAGTTTGTCGGTAATATGTATCTCCCATCACTAAGTGTAGTCTGGCTTTTCTGCATCTGAAAGAAGAAAGAAAAGGCCCAGTTCAGCTTCCTCTTGATGTTTTCTTTTCCAGAAGATATTTAATCAATTATTTAAGATGAGTTACAATAAAGTATAGAAAAAAACTTTATTTTCTTATCAGAAAATCAGGTTAATTATACTTATTCAACAAATGGGATTTTTGAGTACCTACTAAGTACCAGGTTCTTCTTTTCTTTAATTTTGCTTCTAATACTGGGATCAGATAACAAATATTAAGCAAATTTCATATAGAAGCCACTCACATTCTTTGATTTAGGAATTTTTTTTGTTATATATTAGAAAAATTAAGCTTAGAAGAGTAATGAAACAACACAGGCTTTCACTGGTAGTAGCAAATTGGGATCTGAACATAAATTTTTGTAACTCCAAGGCTCCTCCCTTTATACTTTAGAAAAAGAATATTGAATGAAAGTTTAAATGATAACAAAACTGAGTTTTAAAACAACTTCAAAGAATTGTAATTTATAAAAAATCAATTACACATTCAAATAGAGAAATTAACTATATGTTTTGATCAAAGAAACTAAGTATATTAAATGGTGCCATCATATATAACTTTAAACATCCACACAATGCATCATTGTATAAGTTAGACATAATCAAGAGTTCATCCAGATAAAAAAAAGTTTATCAGTTATTGTCCAGTGTGTTCTCATTAAGATACCTCTAACTACTTTAAAGTGTTTAATGCAGTAAACACTAGGCTATGGTAGGCAGAAGTTCATCTTTATTGTCAACCAACACTCCTATGCTAATCTTTCACTAGGCTCACAGTCTAGTCCTTGGTAAACAGCAGTGTGGACTTCAGTCCTGCCCCAGGGATTCTTCTGCTTGTTAATTGTGAGTTTGTGGTTTAGCCATGAAATAATCTGGAGGCAGGGAGAAATTTGTTATTGTAGGCATCAAGGGTGAAAGAGGTTCTAAATAGGAAATCCAGTGTCTGTGGTGATGTGGGAGTCATACAACCCAAATTACCAGTATAACATTGAGGTTTGAGAGGAGCAACTGAGAAATGGCACTTTATGATTGAGTGTCTGGGTATCACATGAGCACATTGATGCTTAGGACTTCAAGCTTTCAATCCAATTACATCAGCACACAAGATCTGCATACAGTATTTAGACCATGGTAGTTGATGTGCCTCTTGTTGACATTTTGTCTGGTCAGGATTACTTTGGTAGTCACAAATGTAGCTATAGCTTTTTGGTATGTAAATATCAGAGATGGATAAGCTCATAAAATAAGGGAATTTGGCTTTGTCATATGAGAATATGTACAATTCAAAAACAATCTAGTGTATCAGCCAAAAGAATTAGTTAAAACAACAGAAACTTAGACAATGTTTTATTCATCTAGTCATTTAAAAAACATTTATTCATTGTCTACAGGTATACTAGAAGCATAGTTGAATATACAATACATGAGGTGGGAGGGAAAGGGAGAGAAAAGGGAAATTGCATGGTAATGGAGGGAGACCCTCATTGTTATACAAAATTACATATAAGAGGTTGTGAGGGGAATGGGAAAATAAACAAGGAGAGAAATGAATTACAGTAGATGGGGTAGAGAGAGAAGATGGGAGGGGAGGGGAGGGGGATAGTAGAGGATAGGAAAGGTAGCAGAATACAACAGTTACTAATAGGGCATTATGTAAAAATGTGGATGTGTAACCGATGTGATTCTGCAATCTGTATTTGGGGTAAAATTGGGAGTTCATAACCAACTTGAATCTAATGTATGAAATATGACATGTCAAGAGCTTTGTAATGTTTTGAACAACCAATAAAAAAAGGATACACAATATTCTAACAGGAACTTCACAATGAAGATGCAGCAATGAGGCAATGAACACTCACATTAAAAATTAAGTGACATATTCAAGAGGCAGCACTGCCAATCTATGATAAAGTGCCGTATGAATAGTATGAACAATAAAGAACATGAGTTTATAAAGAGAAAAGATCAAGAAAGGTACCATACAAACACAAAGCTTTGTTTCTTGGGAGTTTAGTGGTTGTAAATGAACAAGCAGAGGGTGTTCCAAGTTGGGTGGGGCCTAGGGAAGTGCCAGGAGTATTCAAAAGGGTATTGAATGCACGAAAGATTCAGAAACAGTGTTCAGAAATAGTGGGAAGAGAGCCGCCCCCTCCCCCTGTGCCGGCAAGGTAGAGGGAACTGTGACCACCCACAGAGCAGGCCCAGCTGCCTGCTGAGGGGCAGAGCTGCCCCCTACCACCCGCGCCTGCCAGGTAGGCAGAACTGTGACCACTGACAGAAAAGGCCCAGTGGCCCACGGCGGGACAGAGCTTCCAATCACTCCTGCAAGATAGGCGGGCCTGCGACCCACCGGCAGAAGAGGAGCAGCGGCCTGCTGAGAGGCAGAGCCGCCCCCTCCCCCCGCACCTGCAAGGTAGACGGAACTGTGACCACCATCAGAACAGGCCAGACCTCCAACCAACAGACAGAACAGGCCCAGTGGCCTGAGGAAGGGTAGAGACGCCCCCCCCCCCGCGCCTGCAAGGTAGGCGGACCTGCAACCCACAGGCAGAACAGCCCCAGAGGCCTGCAGAGGGGCAGTGCCGCTGCCTGCGCCTGCTAAGTAGGCAGAACTGCGGCCACCAACAGAACAAGCCTAGCAGCCTGCAGAGGGACAGAGCTGCAGCCCACGCCTGCAAGGTAGGCGGACCTGCTACCGACCGGCAGAGCAGGCCCAGCGGCCTGCCAGCGTGGTAGGTACTTTGCCCAAATGGGAGGAGGGGCAGAGCCACCGCCCACACCTGTGAGGGAGACTTTGCAACTATACAAGACCAATATAAATATATAGGGGGAAAATTCAATAGCACAACAGTTTCACCAAGTAGAAAGGAACGCGAACAGTATGAAAAGATAAGGAAAGAAAGGACCACAAGCAATGCAGGTCAACTCGACGTTAGAAGAGGTAATAGCTGCAGCAGATGGAATGTCAGATAAAGAATTCAGTATATACATGCTTCAGATGATCTGGAGTCTCAAGGAAGACATCAGACAGCAGAATCAGACAATGAAAGATCACTTCAACAATGAATTACATAAACAAATTCAAGAAGCAAAAGATCAACTATACAGGGAGATAGAGGTTATAAAAAACAAACAAACAGAAATCCTAGAAATGCAGGAAGCAATAAACCAACTTAAAAACTCAATTGAGAATACTACCAGCAGAGTAGAACACTTAGAAGAAAGAACATCAGACAATGAAGATAAAGTATTTCAACTTGAAAAGAACATAGACAGCTCAGCAAGACTGTTAAGAAACCATGAGCAGAACATCCAAGAAATATGGGATAACATCAAGAGACCAAATTTAAGAGTCATTGGGATACAGGAAGGGACAGAGTTTCAAACCAAAGGAATGAGCAATCTATTCAATGAAATAATATGAGAAAACTCCCCAGACTTGAAGAATGAGACAGAATCCCAAATCCTAGAAGCCTACAGGAAGCCGAATGTGCAAAATCATAAGAGACCCACACCTAGACACATTATAATGAAGATGCCCAACATACAGAATAAGGAGAGAATTTTAAAAGCTACAAGAGAAAGGAAGCAGATCACATTTAGGGGTAAGCAATCAGGATAACAGCTGATCTTTCAACACAGACCCTGAAAGCTAGAAGATCCTGGAATAACATATTTCAAACACTGAAAGAAAATGGGTTCCAACCAAGAATTGTGTTTCCAGCGAAATTAAGCTTCAGGATGGAAGATGAAATTAAAACCTTCCACGACAAACAAAAGTTAAAAGAATTTGCAGCTAGAAAACCATCTCTTCAAAATATCCTTGGCAAAACATTACAGGAAGAGGAAATGGAAAATAACAATGAAAACCAACAGTGGGAGGTAGGACAGTAAAGGGGGGGAAATAATCAAAGAGGAAAACAAACCATGTTTAGTAACATAAATAAACAAATATGGCTGGAAGAACAACCCATATCTCAATAATAACCCTAAATGTTAATGGCTTAAACTCACCAATCAAGAGACACAGGATAGTAGAATGGATCACAAAACAAGACCCAACAATATGCTGCCTACAGGAGACGCATTTGATAGGAAAAGACATACATAGGCTGAAGGTGAAAGGTTGGGAAAAATCATATCACTCATATGGACTTCGGAAACAAGCAGGAGTGTCCATACTCATATCAAATAAAATGGATTTCAAGCCAAAGTTAATCAAAAGGGATAAAGAGGGACACTACATACTGCTTAAGGGAACCATACACCAACAAGACATAACAATCATAAATATATATGCCCCAAACAATGGTGCAGCTATGTTCATCAAACAAACTCTTCTCAAGTTCAAGAGTCTAATAGACCACCATACAATAATCATGGGAGACTTCAACACACCTCTCTCACCACTGGACAGATCTTCCAAACAAAAGTTGAATAAGGAACCTATAGAACTCAATAACACAATTAATAACCTAGACTTAATTGACATATATAGAATATACCACCCAACATCAAGCAGTTACACTTTTTTCTCAGCAGCACATGGATCCTTCTCAAAAATAGATCATATATTATGTCACAGGGAAACTCTTAGACAATATAAAGGAGTAGAGATAATACCATGCATCCTATCTGATCATAATGGAATGGAACTGAAAATCAACAATAAAAGAAGGAAGGAAAAAGAATACATCACTTGGAGAATGAACAATAGGTTACTGAATGATCAATGGGTTATAGAAGACATCAAGGAGGAAATTAAAAAATTCTTAGAGATTAAGGAAAACACAGACACAACATATCAGAATCTATGGGACACATTGAAAGCAGTTCTAAGAGGAAAATTCATTGCTTGGAGTTCATTTCTTAAAAAAAGGAAAAAACCAACAAACAAATGATCTCATACTTCATCTCAAAATCCTAGAAAAAGAAGAGCAAAACAACAGCAAAAGAAGTAGAAGGCAAGAAATAATTAAAATCAGAGCTGAAATTAATGAAATCGAAACAAAAGAAACAATTGAAAAAATTGACAAAACTAAAAGTTGGTTCTTTGAAAAAATAAACAAAATCGACAGACCCTTAGCCATGCTAGTGAAGAGAAGAAGAGAGAGAACTCAAATTACTAGCATACGGGATGAAAAAGGCAATATCACAACAGACACTTCAGATATACAGAAGATAATCAAAAATTATTTTGAATCCTTATACTCCAATAAATTAGAAGATAGTGAAGGCAACTATAAATTTCTTAAGTCATATGATCTGCCCAGATTGAGTCAGGAGGATATAGACAACCTAAACAGACCAATATCAATTGAGGAAATAGAAGAAACCATCAAAAGACTACCAACTAAGAAAAGCCCAGGACTGGATGGGTATACAGTGGAGTTTTACAAAACCTTTAAAGAGGAACTAATACCAATACTTTTCAAGCTACTTCAGGAAATAGAAAAGGAGGGAGAACTTCCAAATTCATTCTACGAGGCCAACATCACCCTGATACCTAAACCAGACAAAGACACTTCAAAGAAAGAAAACTACAGACCAATATCTCTAATGAACCTAGATGCAAAAATCCTCAATAAAATTCTGGCGAATCGGATACAAAAACATATCAAAAAAATTGTGCACCATGATCAAGTAGGATTCATCCCTGGGATGCAAGTCTGGTTCAATATATGGAAATCAATAAATGTTATTCACCACATCAATAGACTTAAAAATAAGAACCATATGATCATCTCGATAGATGCAGAAAAAGCATTCGACAAAGTACAGCATCCCTTTATGTTCAAAACTCTAGAAAAACTAGGGATAACAAGAACATACCTCAATATTGTAAAAGCAATCTATGATAAGCCTCAGGCTAGCATCATTCTGAATGGAGAAAAATTGAAGGCATTCCCTCTAAAATCTGGAACAAGACAGGGATGCCCTCTCTCTCCACTTCTCTTCAACATAGTTCTCGAAACACTGGCCAGAGCAATTAGACAGACGAAAGAAATTAAAGGCATAAAAATAGGAAAAGAAGAACTTAAATTATCACTATTTGCAGATGACATGATTCTATACCTAGCAGACCCAAAAGGGTCTACAAAGAAACTATTAGAGCTAATAAATGAATTCAGCAAAGTGGCAGGATATAAAATCAACACACATAAATCAAAGGCATTCCTGTATATCAGCGACAAATCCTCTGAAATGGAAATGAGGACAACCACTCCATTCAAAATATCTTCAAATACTTGGGAATCAACCTAACAAAAGAGGTGAAAGACTTATACAATGAAAACTACAGAACCCTAAAGAGAGAAATAGAAGAAGATCTTAGAAGATGGAAAAATATACCCTGTTCATCGATAGGCAGAACTAACATCATCAAAATGGCGATATTACCAAAAGTTCTCTATAGGTTTAATGCAATGCCAATCAAAATCCCAACGGCATTTCTTGTAGAAATAGAGAAAGCAATCATGAAATTCATATGGAAAAATAAACGACCCAGAATAGCAAAAACAATGCTAACCATGAAGTGTGAATCAGGCGGTATAGCGATACCAGACTTCAAACTATACTACAGAGCAATAGTAACAAAAACAGCATGGTACTGGTACCAAAACAGGCGGGTGGACCAATGGTACAGAATAGAGGACACAGAAACCAATCCACAAAACTACAACTATCTTATATTTGATAAAGGGGCTAAAAGCATGCAATGGAGGAAGGATAGCATCTTCAACAAATGGTGCTGGGAAAACTGGAAATCCATATGCAACAAAATGAAACTGAATCCCTTTCTCTCACCATGCACAAAAGTTAATTCAAAATGGATCAAGGAACTTGATATCAAATCAGAGACATGCCGTCTGATAGAAGAAAAAGTTGGCTACGATCTACATACTGTGGGGTCGGGCTCCAAATTCCTCGATAGGACACCCATAGCACAAAAGTTAATAACTATAATCAACAAATGGGACTTACTCAAACTAAAAAGTTTTTTCTCAGCAAAAGAAACAATAAGAGAGGTAAATAGAGAGCCTACATCCTGGGAACAAATCTTTACTCCTCACACTTCAGATAGAGCCCTAATATCTAGAGTATACAAAGAACTCAAAAAAATTAGACAATAAGAGAACAAACAACCCAATCAACAAATGGGCCAAGGACCTGAACAGACACTTCTCAGAGGAGGACATACAATCAATCAACAAGTACATGAAAAAATGCTCACCATCTCTAGCTGTCAGAGAAATGCAAATCAAAACCACCCTAAGATACCATCTCACTCCAGTTAGATTGGCAGCCATTATGAAGTCAAACAATAACAGTGCTGGCGAGGATGTGGGGAAAAGGATACACTTGTACATTGCTGGTGGGACTGCAAATTGGTGCAGCCAATTTGGAAAGCAGTATGGAGATTTCTTGGAAAGCTGGGAATGGAGCCACCATTTGACCCAGCTATTCCCCTTCTAGGTCTATTCCCTAAAGACCTAAAAAGAGCATGCTACAGGGACACTGCTACATCGATGTTCATAGCAGCACAATTCACAATAACAAGACTGTGGAACCAACCTAGATGCCCTTCAATAGATGAATGGATAAAAAAATGTGGCATTTATACACAATGGAGTATTACTCTGCATTAAAAAATGACAAAATCATAGAATTTACAGGGAAATGGATGGCATTAGAGCAGATTATGCTAAGTGAAGCTAGCCAATCCCTAAAAAACAAATGCCAAATGTCTTCTTTGATATAAGGAGAGTAACTAAGAACAGAGTAGGGTCGAAGAGCATGAGAAGAAGATTAACTTTAAACAGGGATGAGAGGTGGGAGGGAAAGGGAGAGAGAAGGGAAATTGCATGGAAATGGAAGGAGACCCTCAGAGTTATACAAAAGTACATACGAGATGAAGTGAGGGGAAAGGGAAAAATAATACAAGGGGGACAAATGAATGTCAGTAGAGGGGGCAGAGAGAGAAGAGGGGAGGGGAGGGGTGGGGAGGGGGGATAGTAGAGGATAGGAAAGGCAGCAGAACACAACAGACACTAGTATGACAATATGTAAATCAATGGATGTGTAACTGATGTGATTCTGCAATCTGTATATGGGGTAAAAATGGGAGCTCATAACCCACTTGAATCAAAGTGTGAAATATGATATATCAAGAACTATGTAATGTTTTGAAAAGCCAACAATAGAAAATTTAAAAAAAATAAATAAAATAAAATACAAAAATAAAAAAAAGAAATAGTGGGAAGTCTCAAAAAGTAGTTTTCGGACATATTTTTGGGCCCTTGATTATTAACACATTGGAACTTTATTCTGAGAATAATGGGAAATCACTGAAGGTTTTCCATATGAGAGATAGGAAAAATACATCATGTCAGAAGGACTAATCTGATAGAAATGTGCACAATTTCTTGAAAATAAGGAAATGAGAAAGGAAGACAGTAGTTATAACAGTGGTTCTTGACTTTAATGTGGTTAAGAATACACCTAGGGAGCTTGTTAAAATTTCAGATTCCTGATTACTCCAGAGATCCTGCCTCAGTAAGCCTGAAGAGGGTCCATAATCTCCATATTAATATGGATCAATGTGATTTTGATTTAAATGGTCCTCTGACAGCAATTAGAATAAAACAAAATTATAATAGTAAAAACTAATCCAGGAGCGAAGTGGTGAAGGTTTGAACTGTAATTTTGGAAGTAGGAATGAAAAGAAAGTGATGGCTATTAAGAAAGAATTGATAAGATTAAACAATCTTCTGGTACAAGAAATCAAAAGGAAGAAATAGTCTAAGATGATATTATTAATGCATTGAACAAACTTAATATTTTGTCTATATAATTGGACTTACTTGCCAATTAACTCACTGAAAATGTTTCATTTAAAATAATGGTCAGATGTGAACTAAGGATAAAATAAAAAATATGGAATTGTTTATGGTAATATGTGTAAATTTAAAAAAATATCCAGAAAAAATAAGTGACCACTTTGTTTCCTATTTAAATATATTGCATTTTTTTGGGGGGGGTTCCCTATCATGGATTAAACTAAATCACATTCAAGTTTCCTGTATTTCTTTTTATCACTAGGTTTTTAAAGTAGACATAAAATTCTCAATTATCTAAATCTTCTTCATTGGGTTAAGAGGCCAACTAATAATAATTGGAGTATCTCCATAATTATGATAGTCTTATATATTGGATTTGTGGAAACATTCCCACTTTAAAATAATATTTTCCCTTTCCTGGAGTTCTATCAGAATATGGACCTTAATTCTTGCTTTGGACCTTATACCATGTGGGGGTACCTTCTAGGAAAAAGAAAACTTGAGATGATTACTGTTAGGGTTTATCTTACATCAATAAGCCATCGGAATAGTATGGATAACACCTATAAGGAAAATTAAGTTTTCAGTAGAAATTATAATAATTATCCAAGGAAGTATTTTAGTCTCAGATTGATGCAAGTTTTGAGCATGGTGATTTCACTGGTTTTTACTAAGCAGTAACCAATAATAAGAAGCAACTTATCTACTCCCATCTTTAAAATAATTTGGGGGTTTCTTACATTTCATGCCTTCCTTTACACATGTGAATAAAAATATTTTTCTAGTTATTTTCAAAGAATACCTTCAAAGATAATGTGAGGTATAAAGCAGTATTAGAAATTAAAATGTTTATTTTGCATGGTATTGCCTAAAATTACCGAAGCTGTTAATTCCATCAATAGAAGGAGGAAAAGGGCAAAGAAATTCAAATACCTCAGTGAGTTATGGATCAGTGTATAAAAGTGTACAGATCTATTTCAGATAAGTATAAATGATCATTTTCCTTTTTGTTTTAAAAGGATGTTCATTGTGAATGAAGGAAGGCTTTCACCTTCTGAAGGGGATGAGGGGAGAAAGGCAGAGATAGATGGGAACCTGGGAAGTTTCAATCCAAAGCACAAAGAGACAGACAGCAAAGGAAGATTGGGGAAAAGCAACTACTGCCACAAACTGGGAGCTTTTACTTTAGGGGGACAAACTACCTTCATTTGAACTATCAACATGAGTTTAGACAGACTCACCTCCCCATGGTTCTGCTGGGGCTAACATGAAGGGTGCTGAAGTCATCTTCTGGCACACTGTTACTTATTTCCCAATGATTTCCTCAATGATTCTTAGCCCACTCTCCTAATAAATATGATAGATTACATGCTTTTTAAAACAAAACAAAACAAAAATCTTTAACTGCAAAGAGATTAATGGTTCTGCCATTTTGACTAAGTTTATTCATTATATGGGTTACTTGACCAACATCAATGAAGAACTGGGTCAGTGAATCCAATCTGTGGTTTTTAATTGGTCAATAATTTGACATCTTTGAACCTGTACAAAGGCCGCTTGCAAATGAATCTAGATCTACATTTGGCATGATCCACAAAGCATTCTGAACAATTTAATGTGTTTAAACGACGAGACTTCTATTATTTATGCATGAAGAAAACATGCTATTTTCCATATGCTGAGGCAGGGGAAAAATCTTTCAGTTGTTTTAAAATCATAGTGTCATTCTAAGAGAATAATCGTTAATATCATTCTTTTTCCTCAAATACTATGACAAAATGACATTGATTAAAATAAAATAAAGTCTTGTATCACTGTAGCAAGTGTGTAAGAAGACTTCATAAACAAGCAAAAACATGAAAACTATCAAAAAGTCTATCTTGAATTGTGCATTCTATATTTTTTCTCTTCTAAAGTTCTTGTTCTTTTCTATTATGTTCAAGAGTTACCTGGAAATTTAACATTCCCCCTGAAATAAATAGTGCCTTTTTCCATTGTTTTTAAAGAAGTACTACTCTATTAATTTTTTTTATTCACAAAGAAGGTAAATAACTGGGCTATAATCCAAGTCAGTTTGTGAGTGTGCCCCAGGTAATTATCCTAATTTTATCTCTTTTACAGCAAACATATATTTGTTGGGGGTGAATGCCAGGAGCCCCTTTGAAGTCTTGTTTACTTCAGATCTTAATAAAGAATTGTGGTTCTGCTGGAAGGTAACACATTTGTTATCACTTGAAGAAAAGTCATTTGATATAATGAGTTCCAATTTTTTATCTTTCAATTAAGCCTAGCTATAACTATATTAGGAACTGAAGTTAGTGGTCTTGGATAATTATCTTAAAATATTCTCAGGTCTCTTGGAGCTAAAGAATTTAAACTTGGATGGCTAATCCTAGAATGGCATTGTTTCTACAAAATGGGAAGAATCGCCATTTCTCCTATTTAAAGTTTCTGTTTGGACACCAGAAGTTCAACATTCCATTCTTAACAGCCATGTGATTCAGGAAGGAAGAAAGAAAATATGTGGTTTATTTTACATACACATATACACACAAATGTGTGTGTGTATATATATATATATATATATATATATATATATATATATATATATATATACACACACACACACACACACACACACATAGTATAGCATAATATTTTGCACAAAGTCTGAAGTAAAGACACACCTGAGTTTACACTGGTAATCTTAGTAATAACAACAGCAGCAAATTCTTATTGAGTGCATAAAATGGATTGCTTTATTTAATCCTTACAAATTCCTATCATGTAAAATTTGTCACTAAACTATTTTACAGATGAGGGACCTAAGACTTATCAAGGTTACAAAACTTTCCCCATATCACACAACTTTCAAGAATTTATATTAGTTCTGCCTGATACTTAAACCCATCCTCTTGAGTAGAACACTTCATTGCACTCCTAAGGAAATTGACAATGTGCAGAGAAGACTGGGTTCTGGGGCTGCATAGTCAAGCAGGAAGCATAGGTCTGGGGTTTGAGCTTTGTAAATAGCTGTCTGAACTGCAAACCTGATTTGCCTATGCTGTGTTCCCTCTGACAAGTTACTAGCTTCTTGGTGCTTCAGTGTCTTTATTTGGGCAATGAAGATAGTAATAAATTAATTCTTGAAAAGCAGAACAATTCCTGTATCATGTAAACTCAATAAATATTTGTTATCATTTGAATCTAAGTACCCCACATTTCATACCTTTTGACCTTGCCCCAGTACCTCCTTTCCAGATTATTGGAAAACTTTTAAACATCAGAACCATTCAGAAAACCTGAGGTGATATTAGAAACTAGAAAATTTTCTCTGTCACTATCCATCTTCTATCATTAACTTAATTCTTATCTCTTCTCTGCCAACTTCATTTCCTGATCCTTGGGCAACTATCTTGAATCTTTGCTAGTTGTTAGAAATCCCTTCTGTGGTGTTTGCTAATAGCTAAAATGTTAGATAATAAGAAATATTACATTTTAATGAAAGACATTTGAGAAATGAAACCACTTTCTGACCCTAAGAAATATAATTTTGGAGGACTAGAAGAGATGTAAGTATATACGTGTGCTAAGATGGGGGAATCAGTAAATGGAAAAGGTTCTCCTTGCATTTGAGAGCAACTCATCTTTTTATAAAAAATTTTACCTAAATTTAGTGTTACTTTAAAAACTAAACTTTGAGAGGAAGATGAGCTCTATTTTAAAGAGGTTCAGTACTTATTTTTAAGCTTGAGTTCTGTTTGGATTCCCCACTTTGTTTATTCTAGAATTTGAAACCTTTGCCCAGAAGTTTAGTTTGGGGTTACCAACATGGAGTGCTTACAATGCCCTAAAGCTTTCTCTTCTAATGATGGAATATTCAGTTACATTTGTGTGCTGCTGCTTCCTATCTCTCTCATTTTTATCTGTTCTGTTGGTGATGATATGCTTCTTTGCCCTGTGATGTTTTTACTATAGCCTCTGTGTTTTTTTTTTTACTATTCAATACCTAATATTTGCAATTATCTGTAACACAGGTGTAGTTACAGATAATATAATTTTTGATCTGCAATGCCTTCATTTATCGTCCCTTTCTCTGAACATCTACATTTTCTCATGCACCATCTTTTCCTTCTCCATTCACCAGGCAACCACCATCTGAAATTTGTGAACCATGTGACCTTCCAATTCTTAAATAGTATTTATAAAACCACATATGTGTATGTACTCTAAAACTTTGTCTTTTAAGTATGCTTCCCAGGCCTGTAGCATTGACGTTATCAGAGAACTTCTTAGAATCCCTGAATCCACTCTTCCCCAGAACTACTGAAACAGAATCTGCATTTGTTTAGAACCCAAGTGATTTTTATACACATTAGTTTCAGGAGCACTGTACCTAAAATGTATTATTTTGTTTTCCTTGGATTGTTTTATTTTTTTCTTACTTTTTCCTTATTTCTTGAGCTTTATAAGATTCATGTAAGATTCATTCAGGTTGCTTTGTGTAGTCATTTATGGCTGCATTATATAACATCTGCATTGATATTTTTTCTTGATAAATATTTGTCTGCACTTGAAATGTCTGTATCTGTGTGTTTGCATGTTAAGATATTTTTTCTGCTATGCACCCAAGAGTAGAATTGTGAATCAAACATGTGAATGTTAACCTTGACCAGATATCAGCAAATCATTTTCCACCTGCAGTGTGTACTTCCCTTGTCAACATCTTTTCCAATGGTATCACCAGCCTTTATGGCTGACATACTAGATATAAAATGCTCTCTTGCTGTGGTTTTTGCACCCATCTCTTATTACTAATGAGATTAATCTATTTTTTCTTATGTTTAACAACCATTTTGGTTTCCTCTCCTGTGGAATTTCTTTTCATGTATTTTTTCCAAATTTTCTACTTTTTTCTTAGTGATTTATAGGAACATTTAATTTATTTTGAAATGGTTCTTTGAAAATTACATTCATTGCAGTACTTTCTCCAAAATTTTACTTGTTCTCTAACTCTCTTGGTCTCACTTTTGATGAGTGAAGTTCTACATGGTAGTATAGTTTGGCTTATGAAACTGTTACTGTTTGTGCTTTTGAATATTTTAAACAAGAAACCCTCCCTGTGTGAATGTCATAATACTCTAATAATATCAGTGGATAGGTGGTTATATACAGGATTAGAGAGTTAAAATAATATTGGTTGAAATATTAAACTACCCATCCATGGATATTATTAAATAACCCATCTATTGACATTTCATTTTCAAAAGATCTATTTTTAGTTTCTCTCTTTTGTGATTTCATCAGACAAGATTACAGATTTTGGGTCCAGCTTGGCCAGGGATCACGTCCAGGCTTGGACAATAAACAAATGTCTGACCTTAGATAAGTATTGGCCCCTTTCAGCTTAGTTTCCTCCTTTGATCATAAAATGGAGTTACTGCTCAAATTATTCTAACTTAAAAATTTTTCTTAATTATAACATGCCACTGAATTTAATAGAGGGTTTTAAAAATACAAATTGTTACTTTAAATTTACATTTTCTAAAATAAATGAAGTACACCTACATATTGCCATATAAACGCCTACCATGTTACTTTTCAGCATCTCAAAGTGAAAGATTAAATCTTCTTCATATTGAGAATCTAAAGATCCTTCTATGTATTGTCCTTTGGTAATTGGGCCTAATTTCATAGTTATAACCTCTTTCTTGTAATCTCTTTGCATCTTGAGATTGAGAGTGCCATTTCAAAGCATACTTATTTTTAAATTTAATTATCAGCAACTAGAAATTAAACATCTTATCTTAAATTCAGCTAGAAGCTTTTGAAAGATGGAAACCTAGCACCTGAATAACTATCCTTCAGGTACAGAAATCATTTTGAAAGTTCTATTAAATCTGAGGGATTTTAAACATCTACTCATGTATATTGCAGCTATATAATTGACCATGCTTTTGTAGTCATTTCAATGATAAGACAACAAATTTTCAAATCCTTTTATCTGATAGTCTACAATAGAATAAGGAATTTGATAGCTATATGAATACAAGCAACAAATCCAACATCTATATCATGGCCAAGTGGACTTCCTTGAATTGTCACCATTTCTAAACAGCCTCTACTTCACTTCACCCCAGGCTAACAGTTGCTTTTCTATTACTCAGTATCATTCCACTGAATTTTCCCATATGTTAGAAAACTGGCTCACTTGCTTCCTTCAGGTTTCTGTTCAAATGTTGCTCTATCAGGAAAGTCTTCCTTAGCTGTTCTGCACAAAATAACATCCCCATGCATCAGGCTTGAACTTCTTAATTTGCTTCAATTTGCTTCTTAAAAGCCCCATCTGCACATTTAAATATGCATTTGAGTGTTTATCTCTTCCAATTAAAACAAGAGAATTGGGAATTTTCCCTTCTTTATTGACTTCTGTATAGCCAGAACTTAGTATTTGACATGTGTTAAGTGTTCAATAAATATTGGTTGAATGAATGAATTAAGGTTGAGACAATAAGGTGTCTCACGGATGTCACCTTGGTTGTACTCAATATCTACAAGGGGCTAGCAGAGTTCTTTTAGCACCTTTTGGAAGGTTCACCCTGATTTTCAAAATGGAAAAATGCAAATAAAACAGTATATTGTTGCAATATTAAAAATAGTGTATGAACAGTGCTTGGAATACACACACGTATAGTGACACACATTTTTAAACAATGAGAAAATATAATTTCACCCTATACTTGGAATTCAGCATAGATGTCTCTCTCTCTCTGAGAAGACTCTCTGAGCCTTAAGAATTAGCATTTCCATCTGTGTTTCCATGTAGACACTTCATATCCATATCAACATGTACTGTTCATTCATTCATTCTCTCCCCTAATTATAGTTGCTTATTTATTTATCCCCTTAAAAGAAACAAAGCTTCATAAGGATGGTATTTTTGGTATATATTCATGAATAAAATACCAAAGTTTACATGGAAATTGAATAGTAGGTAAGCAATATTTTTAACTTGAATTGACAAGACCAGTTTCAATAGAAAATTTCAAAATTGGTTTCTGATTATACTGAGTCACCAGCCAGTTTGAGATTAGCACATTGTTAAATTTGCATTAGTGTGCTAATGGAAAACCAATGCATTCAATTGCAACATTTCTTAGTTTAACATTAATTTTATATTGGTTTTTATTTTATATTGGAGAAAATATCACATAGGCTTAATATATTGGAAACAATGGAATAAAAACTTAAATATTGGTACTTATTATAGTGGTGATATTTATGATACATACCACCTAATGTCTGTGTAGACATCTATAATGGCAAGAGCCCTTCCTATATAAATGTCTATACAACATTTCTATTCAACATTGAAGACTTGGGTGAAATCTGAATTCTTTGTATATTTCTAGTTAGATGACAGTTGGGCATTGTGTAAGACAAAATCTGATGATAAAATTTTCTAATTTTAAAGTTATGAATCAATAAAAAACTGGGGATGCATAGAATATATACAGATTAAAGTCTCATTTAAATTTTTCATCACCCAGAGATAAAGGAACACTTAGTTATTGCAGCTTACCAGTTTATTCGGTTTTGGATAAAAATGGTGCTTGCTATCTGCTAGTTTTTCATTGACATCATTTCTGCTAGACTCCCCATAATTATTGATAGGAATATTCTTCCTTATTAATTGCCCAGCAGCACATTGAGTGATTGATTGTATCATTGGGGAAGATTTGAAATGTGTTGGCAGAAGAAGATGGTAATATGTAATCTCTGCCTAATAGTAATGGCACCATTACTATGCTTGTTTAGATTTGTTCAGGGAAAAGACCCTGGACATTTATGTAACTGCTTTTCCACTTTTTATAAAAATATACTGATTGTATAAGTATTGATAGCTTTGAAAGATGTCCCATATACTAATTCACAAACTAGTAATTCACAAAGATTCTCTCAGACATATGCTTTATAAAAGTTTAAGATCTGTGGTCAATTGATGGGATGACAATTCAAGGAAGTCCACTTGGCCATGATATAGATATTGTATTTGTTGCTTGTATTCATATAGCTATCACAATTCCTTATCCTATTATAGACTATCAGACATAAGGATTTGAAAATTTGTTGTCTTATCAAAATTTGTTGGTCAATTGGTGGGAAAAGATAGATAATTTATGTGACATATAATCAGAGACAGTAAATGGGTCTATTGAATATTTTACATTTTTATTGTTTTAACTGCAATTAGGAAATATCTAGATTAAGAAAAAGTTCTTAAATGGAAGGCTGACAAACTCAACCATTGAAGAATGTAAGATTTTCTTTCAACATAGAGACAAATATAGTTATAAATCAAGCATATATTTTCATAAGAGCTGGGCTTATAAGCTGATTTTACCTGGAAGTATTTGAGACACATGGACAAGTCAGCTAACAGCACCATGTGTTTTGGCATCCATACAGTGAGAAAATAGGGCTGCATCAGTAATTAATGATACATAAAATCATCTGATAGGTGTTTTTTTGTTTTTTTGTTTTTTTGTACCAGGGATTGAACTCAGGGGCACTCCACCATTGAGCCACATCCCCAACCCTTTTTATATTTTATTTAGAGATGGGGTCTCACTGAGTTGCTAATGCTTGCTTTTTGCTGAGCCTAGCTTTTTAACTTGAGATCTTCCTGCCTCAACCTCCTAAATTGCTGGGATTACAGGTGTGCACCACCATGCCTGGCACAAAATGTGTTTTTAAAAATATTGATGATGCAGTTTTGCCACAGAAATACAGATTTTATTAGTCACAGCAACTATTAAGGAAAGTAAACTGTTCCTAAACTTTATTGTGAATCAAAATCATTTGCAAAATTGATGAAAGCATAAATCTCCAAGCACTATACTCTCAGGAGCCTGAGCCTATGTATCCTGAAGTAGTTCTCCACATGATTCTGATAACATCAAAGTTTGGGATCACTGCTCTAAGGTTCAGAAAGCTCCACAGGTACATCTCCTATGTGTAGTAAATGTTGATAACTACTAATGACAATGATATTTAGGATTCTTCCAAACATGATAGCATTCATCAAACTCCTATCTTTAATTAAACATTTGTGGTATGTATATATATATATAGATAGATATATATATATATATATATATATAGATAGATATAGATAGATATAGATATATAGATATAGATATAGATAGATATATAGATATAGGTATACATAGATATATTATTGTGTTAAATGATATATCATTAAAAACATCACAAGATTCTGTGGATGTGTAACAAGAGTACTATTTTGTATATAAAAGACAGGATGCATATTGTAACCTCATATCCCACACAATAAACTTACTGTTAATCTTCTGAGATTATAAGAGAAATTGAAAAGACTTTTCAAGTTGGGAGCATATTAAGTGATTTTTTTTTGCATTTAAAGATGTTGATTGTAATTATACACTAAAACAATTTATTATTTTAAAATATTCTGTTTTACAAATGAATGGGGAATATGGAGACAAGAAAGTTACATGAATTAAAATAAGAGTAAGGATCAGATTAGATTTGAAATATTCAGTTTAATCTGGAAAAAGGATCAAAAATCACTTGCACTGTTAGCATTTGAGAAGTTAGGAGTTTCATTTTGGTATCATTCTAGTGAAGAAAAGGTGGCACACATTTCAGAGGAAAGAAGAAAGTTGTATACTTCTTTGAAATGGTTCCAAATGTAAATAGTGCAATGAATTAAAAGGAAAAAAAAGCAGTTTATACTGCAAAACACTTCTTTCTCTTTCCTTTCACATTTGGGTAGATGCTGACTCAATGCACTCTGAGGCATAGAAAATACTTTGTCCACTGCTGGTAGTCATACTTTTTTTCTATATGGGGAGAGTACCTTTTGAAGCCTTTCACAGGAAAATTGGTGCTTGGGAGATTTTGGCTTTATCCTTGTAGACAACCTTGCTCATGTTTTGTGCATGGGCCACATATGAGCAGAGTGCCCACACCAAAATGTTGAAGGACAGAGACATTTACAATCATTAATAAATAACACAGAGATGGTAAGTTTCTTTTGCACAATATTATATTGAACTGCTGCCATATAAAGAACAGGACATGTGTACATTCCATGTACTGTTCTTATTAATGAATGAAGTGAGAATTTATTTTTGGTATTTTTTTCCCAATGCCATGTATACCAAATATTCACTATGTGGAGAGCATTGGATTTTCAGCACTCTGAAGAGTGGCATACAGTGTTCCCAAGTCTGGTGTGCTTTAGTATTACTCATATAATATGCATGAAATATACATATTCAATTATGTTAAGACTGCATGCAAAGAATAGAATAATTATTCTGACTAAATACTATGTCAAATAATGGATGATACTGTGGTGACTTCCACAAAGACTAATCTAGAACTATTTCAACAGTGAGTAAATGACTCTGATCTCTAAGTAATATGGTTCTATTAAAAAGATTTAGATAAGTATGCTTATGTATTTCTCTGAAATTCTCTTGGTTTCTTAAAAATATTCAAGATTGCAGGAAGATACTAAGTGGAAGATATTAAGATACTAGTGGAAGATAAAGGTTGAATTTGGAATTGGAGGATCAAATATGACTCTAATTCCTGTGGAATAATAATGGTAAAAATGTTTTGAAACACTTTGGTAATAGAGCTGTGTTCTGCTGTAATTGGCAAGAAGGCAAATTGCAGGCAGGCTCTGAAGGTAGTAACTGTTGAAGATAACCACAGGTTTGTAATGGTAAAGGTGCCCAGCCTTCACTGTAGCCAGCAATATTTTATCCTACACCAGGGAAAGAGACTGAATTAATCCTAAATATTGGATCTTCATCCAGATCCTTTTTTTCTTTTTTTTTTCCAGCGACGAGCTCATATTACTCTGGACAACTTTGCCAGGTCACATCTTTTATGTTTGGAAGGTTTGAGAACTAGCCAGGAAAACTCCATTTCTCAAAGAGGACTGATGCAAGCGAAGGTGAAGAGCAACCTCCCTTCTCAGGCAGTGAAAAGCAGTGGGGGTGGGGGGAGATGCAGGCACCTGGAGGGGAAGGATCAGGAGGAACACAGGTCTGATCCTGACTGGCTGAGTGGTTTAAGAGAAAGTCAGAGCTTGGGCTCCTAGGTCGGGAGCTGTCCAACTTTTCAGGAGCTCTGAGATCACGGTTTGGGTTCCTTGGACCCAGAAGGCGGCTAAAGCTGCCACTGCTACTTCTGCAGCTGTAGCTGCTACCAATTCCTGCTCTAGCCGCCAGGGATCCGAGGACAGAAGGAAAGAAAGGGAGGAAGGAGGGACCGACTCTGGGCAAAACCGCGCACTAGACTTTCAGAGCACGGGATCGCGTCTCTGCCACTATTTTTGTGAAGGGAGCCCTATTGCATTAGTGATCTCTCCCGCTGGCAGAGCCCCTTCTTGGTAGCCTAGCCTGAAGCTGAGCCAAGCCTCTGCTCGCCTCCAGAAGCAGCAGCGGCGGCAGCATCAAGGAGGCGCTTGGGCCATCCCAGTGATCCCGGCTGGGAAGCAGGGCCCGAGGCCGCGAGCCAGGATGGAGGCAGAGGGCAGCAGCGTGGGCAGCGACGGCACCGGGGGAGCCACACTCAAAGCCCTCAAGCACCTCTGGAGGCACAAGCAGCACCACCAGTACCCTTTCAGCAGCCCCAGTTCCGCGTTCGGTTGTCCCACCACCACTTGCCCCCACCACTGCCGCCCTCACCCTAGCCCCAGAACCCACTGCAGCCACTGCTGCCACCCCACCCTAACGCAACCCTTGCCGCCGCCCGGGGCTGCACTTGGCCGCTATGACTCCAGTAGGGCCAGCAGCCGCATCCAGCATCAGGACTACTGGAATACCGAGCGCTACCTGAATTCCCGCGCCATGGACCGCACTTCCTTCGCGGTGGAGACTGGATACCTGCCTGGCCTGAAGAAATCCAGGATGTCCTGGGACTCAGGCGCTGAGTGGAGAGCGCCCCTTTCCCCATTCTGTCAAAAAGTCACCTCCCCTCTTCTCAAATCACCCTAGCTGCTTTATTTATCACCACCAGTGCTGCACACAGGGTCAAATTATATTCTGGATATTGGGGGCGGACGAACAGGGGCATGGCTGTCCTTGCTTGAGAGGGTAAAATTCAGGTATGTGTAATAGACCCCGAAAGTATGGCATTGTTGTTCATTGGGATTTTGTGTGTCTGTGTGTGGTGCGTTATCCAGTTATTTGTGCCATGCACCTCCCCTCTCCCCAGAGGCTTCCATCCCACCCTAGCATTGAGATTAAACAGCGAATTCCCGTTTACTCTAAGGTGAAGGAGAGGAAGGGTGAAGGTGGGGCGGGAGTTCTAGCTGGAAAGCACCCAGTAATCTGTCCACTCACCCCAGAGTGAGGAGGGGTCAGCCTTGCAGTTCTGACTGGAGAGGGTACAGGGAGTGGATAAGACAGCCTGGTCACCGGATTGCAGCTAAAAGCCTGAGAACAACTCGAGTTCTTGAGTTCTCTTTGTCAAGTCAGGAAACAAACTGAACAGCAAAAGGGGAGAAAAAACACGTGGGTGACTTGGAGAGTTTGGAGAAAAATATTCAGCAATTCTTAGGAGCGGGATGGAGGAACCCTTGGAAGGAGGGAGCCAGTACGCTGTGGGAGTTTATACTGTGTAGGTGTGTGTGAGTGTGTCTGTATCCAGAGAGTGTGTGTATCAGTGGTCCCTGCAAAATTCTAGGAAGAAAGTACCTCGTTTTAGCAGCAAGAAAGAGGTAGATATTTAATTATAGTGATTTCCTCTTAATGTAAAGTGCTCCGGAATACAGGGCAGGTAAGCCTCTTGTCAGCTGGGAGTTTTAATAGATGCAGACCACTTGCTTTTCCAAGGAAATGAGTACTGTAAAGGACCAATTATACCTTTTCTGGGAGTCAGCTCCAGATTCTTATTTCAGGCATGGAGGTGGGTTGAGCCTGCATTGGTCCCTTTCCTGGTACCAAGCAATGAATCTCCCCACACTACCCAGCACACACACACACACACACACACACACAGAGAGAGAGAGAGAGAGAGAGAGAGAGAGAGAGAGAGAGAGAGATGAGATGCTGATCCTTGGCATGCATAATGACCAAGTGGCAAAGTGCAGATGTCATCATCTAACCTTAGTCTTGTACAGGAATTGAAGCCCTCTGTGGCTAAACCCCATGTTGTAAATCAGAGTTGTGTGTGAAAACAGGAAAAGCTGGGGCTGAAACTGTTTGTCCAACTCCAATTGACAGTAGGTGGGGCTTATCAGAAAATCATAATCGTGTTCAAATGTGGGTTTATCTGATGGTGTGTGTGTGTGTGTGTGTGTGTGAGAGAGAGAGAGAGAGAGAGAGAGAGAGAGAGAGAGAGAGAGACAGCAAGTCTTCTGTGTGTCATAAACATTAAGAACAAGGGAATTTAGTCAAACATATATCCCAACCTTGATGTTTACACATCCTTTCAGACACATGGTCTTAGCACTTTGCCTTCCTCATGTCCTTAAGTACCTTGTTGATGTCATTGGGCCTGTTTGATGCAAAACATAAGAATTGTTGTTAGTAATCTCTATTCAGATCAATTTAAAATTTGATGATTGGTATGGATCGTAGATATTTATAAATCAATGCACAAGTTTCATTTTTATGATGTAGACTGCTGAAACCCACAAATAGTTTTACTTTTTGTTTCAAGAGGTGGTCATTCTTTCTTATGGTTAATGCTATACTTTGTGCATCCCCAATGGTAGAATAAAGGCAAGCATGATGCTATATATTTGACCTATTGTTAGGAAACCTTTTATTGGATGATGAGCCCTTAATAAACATTAAGTAAGAACAGGAGTTCCAGTTTAATCTAATTGGCTGATTTGTGGAGTCTCTTATTGACTTTATTTTAAAATAGAATATGTCTTGGAGGATGGAGGAGAAAAATAAGCTAATAGGACTAGCAGTATTGCATCATTTTTATTTTTTATTATGCTCTCTACACTGATTAATTGTTCTATTTGAAATTCCTTAATTGAATGGTTCAAAGAAAAACTAAGATGTACAATATTAACATGTTACTTCTGCTGTGGTTCTTCTGTTGTATTATTGTCATGCTGTTTAAAGATCCTTGAACTTAGACTTCTTTACATTGTTCCCTTGTTTCCCTCATGTTCTCACATTATATGTCATTCTTTCCTTAATAGAGTTACTTTTACAAATAAATGTATTTCCAAGCAGTGTATGGATATTAGTTTTACTCTGTAAAGAGGACCATGACAATGCTTTGAAGTCATTGAGGAAATTTTACATTATTTTTGTTGAATCCTATGATGACACTAAGGTGAGATGGTATTATCTCCATTTTATAGACAAGAACATGGAACCCTACAGGATGTAAGTAATTTGTTCAATATTACAGACTGGAAGTGCCAGAGCCAAGACTGAAACCCAGTTCTCCTGACTCCACAAAGGTCCTCCTAAAATAAATGTATACAGTACCTGGGCTTATGTTGACTTTATCAGGAATACATGAAACTGAACAGGAAATTTGTAGCAATTGATACTGTAGGACATAGAGCCCAAATGAACCCAAAATGAGAAGTGATTTAAACCCATTTAAAAAATAGCAAATAGTATAAGCTTCTGGAAGTAATGAGAAATTTTAACTTTTATTTTTAACTTCAAAACCCCTATCCAGTATAAACAGGTTTCAATTATTACAACAGAGGCAAACCAGCATATTTGTTGACTTTGCACAGTGTATAGGATAATAAATATGAGGAAGGGTTCAGAAATATTAGGCTAATTAAAACACTTCAGACTGTTTTCAGTAACCTTCTAGAAGATCGAAAAAGAAACAAAAAAAGTATGAGTGAGTGTGCGTGTGTGTGTGTGTGTGCACTTGCAGGCACACACACGCTTTCATGCATACATACACACCACAATCTAAATGGGGGTTTAAATTGTCTGTCAAGAAAATATCTGCAAAAGTCTCATGGGTGGTTGGGTGAATGATTCCTTATAGAACATCGAGAAAGATATTTCTCTTAAAAAATCTATTTCTACCATGTACAATAGCATATCCAGATATTATCTTGACTGAAATTTTGAGAATTAGTTACAGTTTGTGAAGCAATGTGAAAGAGTCATCTTGGTTTAATGAAAAAAAAATCAATATAAACAGGAAGGAGATAGTCCTCAGACATTTTTTGTTGTCAATTCCTTTGATTCCATGGAAAATGTAGATGTGTTAAATAAATTTTGTATTATTATGATTGTCTAGCAAGGTGAATTCATTTATTAATTTCAACACAGAAGAAATTTGAAAGAATAAAATTTCTGGAGGAAAGAATCTTTATGAATGAAATGAAATAAAAAATATAAAACGTCCATTACACATGTATACATCATGTTTAACATTTCATCCAACAGTCCCTCAAAATGTAGAATCTGTATAACAGAATGGATAAATGATTTAATTATTTGACTTCCCTATATTTAGCAAAGTATCTTCCACTTCAGTAAAGTATGTTTTAAAATTCACAGGAGCTATGTTTTCATTGATCTATGTTTTCTGTAATTAAGGTTGGAAATTCAAACAGCACAGGTGATTTATTGATTCTATGAAAACATTCTAGGTGACAGAGATGTAAATATCAAGAAAGTGATGTTTGATTTTGGGCATTTTAAAAGGAAAATAGCTGAGGGGACTGTGGCTGTGGCTCAGCAGTAGTGCACTTGCCTGGCATGTGTGAGGCACTGGGTTCGATTCTTAGAACCACATATAAATAAATAAAGGTCTATCAACAACTAAAAAAAAATTAAAAAAAGGAAAATAGCTGAAAACTATAATCACACTGAATATAAATCCCATGCCTATTATAAAATATCTATATGACATTAACTTTTAAAATACATTGACATAATATAATAAACTAAAGAGAAGATTAGACTATAGTATTTCAGTACTTAAGAAATCAAGTTTTTTACTTTTTTATTTTGGGTTATAAGACACTCTCCATTGTTTTTAATTGGTTTTATCAAAGATTTTCAGTACAGATTCTTCTTTATTAAAGGATGTAATTGTAATTTGTAATACAAATATGAAAATCTGTGTTTCATATTACCATGATAATTAGCTGAAAAGTTGGTCATTCCTACTGCCTGCATCAGTGAATCTAAAACTTTGGATTTTAAGAAGCATTATCTTTTGTCTGTTTTTTTTCTTTCTGGCACTGGAATATAACCCACTGATGCTCTGCCACTGACTAAACCTTCAACCCTTTTTTAAAAATTGTTATTTTGAGACAGGGTCTTGTTAAATTACTGAGTCTGGCCTGAGTTGCTGGGACTACAAGTGTGCACCATCATGACCAGCTTTTCATTATTTTTATAAGTGCTAGGTAACTGACATAAGGTTGACATCTTTAAATTTTAAGTAAGGACATAAAAGACATTTAAATAGCAAAAAAATGTAAGGAAAAATAATATTTTTTACATTTCCTACACATTGTCAAACAAATGTTAAACATTTTTTAGAACCTGGTTTGAACAGGTTTTTCTTTATTTGCCTCCACTAAAAGTGAGTACTTTACCAGCTAGCATGTTCTGAGACTTTGATAAATCAGAAAAGCATGACCTTCTTATATTTTGATTCTGAAATTGTGTTCCTCCATATTTCATTGTATTGGGAGGTGTGGCAGGCAGGAGGAGATAGGAAAGAGGAACAGGAATATGTTTCCCTAGAATGGAATATGCATAAACCCTTCCTAATCTCATTCTGAGTGGTCCAACTTGGTCACTTGCTCACGTATGCAACAGTAATAGGGGAAATAGGTAAATGACACTGTCCATAAGACACATGTCTCTAAGACTATGCACTGCCTGGAAAGGAAGAGACTCAGTGAAACCAACCTAGCCTATAACCTAGCCATCTTTTATTCTTAAAGAAACATGTGTCTTGAGGGGTTCAACACAACTAATTTACTGGCAGAACCAGAACTCTGATTTATATTTTCTGCATCTCTTAACAATTAATTTATATTTTGTACATTGTGACCACATTTAAGAATCAAAATTCCCATTGACTCAGCTATTTTCTAAAAACAAAATTCAGAAATTACTTAAAAAAAGTGAATAATGGAATCTTCAGATATTGTGCATATATGTGTGTGTCCAAACACACACACAAACACATACCCCCACACCCCCACACACAGCAATATATTGTCACTAATTTCTGTGTACTAACTTTAATGTAGGTTTGGGGGATATCTTGAAAAGTTCTCAAGCACCATATAGATCAATAGTCTAAAAACACTAAACCCTGGTAATGACTTTTGCTAATTATTTAAACATTTTAAGTTTAACATTGGTAAAATTATGTCCCTCTCACAGTTTATTATCCAACTACATGTTTAAAAATATGTAATATATGAGTCTATAACTTGAATTCTGCCAGTCCTAGCTCATAACTGCAATGTTGCTAAGGGATTTATCCCAGATAGCACTGTATTATATTGCAAAAGATGTTGTGGTTGTTTTTACCCTGAGGAAGATATTTTTCTACATTTAAAAATAGGAAATTTAATTTTTATCAGAGAAGAGGGCACTATACCTAATCTTTTAAAAACATATTAGCTAAATTGCTTTGATTCTATACACACACACATACTGCTATTGTCATGAACCTCACCACATGACATCAAAGACTAAGAACTAAGGTTTGACTTGTCATCTAAATAAACATTTGTTGTTACTGATTTATCTCAATGAGCGGTTTCATCATGTATCCCGTGGTCTCAGATCAGTGATATCTTTAGTTTCTATTCCTCTCTTAATTCTGGATCTCAGAGACCACCAAACTGTTCTAATCTACTTCCAAAATATTTTATAAGTAGAAGCAGCATGACTTGTTGACTGTCTATTACATATTACTATTACATAAAATAACTTGTACATTGCATATATTTCTGAATATAAATATCTTTACACTTAAGTAAACTTAAAATGTTACAGTTTTTTTTCCTGGAATTCACTGTAATTTTTAGCTTGTTTAGTTGTGATAAAGTGTGAAATATTAGTTTAAGGTACACCATTTAAAAATACTTATTGACAGATGGAATTTTGTGGTTTTGTTACGGATAGATCATTATGCCATTGCATTAGCATAATAAATGCTTTTTTAATTGTGAGTGTATACAGAGATATATTCCATTTCAGACCACCACTAATTAATGTGTTAATTTAAATTGGCTTTCTCAGGTCATTTGAAATGTTGAAAAATAACACTTCAAACTACTTCCTCTTAGGAGACATCATAAAGGCTAATAAACTTTGCTTTTCCATAGTACCTCCCTTTCCTCCCTGCCACTGCCACTGCCTCCTCCTCCTCCTCCTCTTCTTTCTCCGCTTTCTCCTCTTCCTCTCCTCTTTCTCTCTTTCTTGAGTTGCTACATTAAGCTCTCCACCTTTGGTTTTCTGTAGATATCTATTCCAGAAAATCCTTCCTACACTGGTGTAACTATGTGAGTTTGATGTTTGTGTATTACTGCAAAATTATTGCATTTTCTTTTATCTTTAAAACATTCTGAAAATTTGCCTCAGTTTGTTCTCCCTGTCATCAGTTGTATTTTCTTTTTACTGTCTATCATTGGCTTTTATCTCTGGTTCAATCTCTCTGTGGGTAAAGTACTAACTACACTGCCAGGTCTTTGCATTTAGGGCAAACAATAAAACCTACAGGCAAAGCAAATTAACACCCACTATAAACACCAGCTATTCTTCCTTTTGCTTGTTCCTTCTTAGAGTTCATATTGTTTAGGATGACTGTTCTTATTAACCACTTCTGAGAAGAATAATTCCTTAATTTTCTTTTCTTAGAATTTAGAACTTTGTTACTATATTAATTTGTAAATATGACATAAACAAAGAAGGTCTTCTCAAACCCAATCTTTTTGTTATATGTATACTTTTATGTATTTTGGTTTTACGTATATATTTTTGTTATGTTTCCCTTCATAACATTGCTGTTCTACAAAGCAATTACTTTGTATTCATTTTCTTCACTGTTATCTCATATTTCTCCTTTACCATCATTCTATCATTTATTATTAGGTTAAGTATATAACAATAAATTTTTCTTTCCAAGATGTGAGAACTTTTACATTTTTTCTAATATAATATTATTAAGAGCATGTTTAGAGATTAATGTTAAAAGACATTTTCATTGTGTTTTAACATGTACTATTCCAAGTGATGCTCATGTAGAAGAGTTTTAAGTTGAAGAGAAACATGACCATTATATTCTAGAAATATGATTCTGGTAGTAGCACAGGAGGGAGCCTGGAGTAGAGCAGGAGTGGTATGTTAAGTTGAGACATTGTAACAGACAGCTGGGAGGAAAAGTGATAAAGGAATAAACTAGGGCAGCAGCAGAAATACTACTGATATAAAAGGTGGATTAATCCCTCCTTTGTGCTCCATTAGAAAAAAAAAATGGGTGGGTGAGAACTAAAGAGGAAGGGAAATCTCAGGGCATATGCTCAGCCATCTATGTAAGTGATGGTACCATGGACCAAGTTAGGAAAAGAAAGAAGTTCAAGAATTTGCCCATGAACATACAAATGGAAACATTCAGCAGGTAAGCATTATCATCATCATCATAATCATCATCACCATCATCATCATCATCATCATCACCATCACTATCACTGTCATTATCATCATGTCTGCATTACCCTTTATTGAATAACTAGGTCTAGTACTCCTAGTAGCTTTACACAGATCACATCCAAATCCTTTTAACACTCCATGAAGTATATGCTCTTTTCTTTAAATACAGACATGGGAACTGATACTTTGAAAGCTCATAGAACTTACAGATTCACTCAAGTCAAAGTCAGCATCCATCTGACTCGGAACCAAAGTCTTGGTCCTTTCAATATATTAGATTTCAGAAATTCAGGATAAAGGGATAGTGGAATAGATTGGTTTGAAAGTTACCAGCAAAATAGGATAGGCATAAATAAGAGTACCCAAAGAAGAGGTGTCAGTGGAGAAGCTCAAGGAAGAAAGCCAGGGAAATGCCACTGAAGGTACATGTGGGAAATGGAGACAGTGGTAGAAGCTAAAAGGCATTCAAACCCTGTGCTTTTCAAGCAAAACTAATTCCTCTTTCTTTTCCTAAGAACCATGAACTGTGGACAAAGGGCAGCTCATTCTAAATGTATACGAAAATAAGACTTAGGCTATGACATTTATATCAGTAAAAAAGATCAGGCAACCTGTGGATCTTTCACATTATGTAGGTGGGGTTTTATTCATTAACACACAGAGTAGATTACCAGATTCCAGGAACTGTGCATTTCCTGGTAAGGGAGGATTGTATCAAAATTTTACATCCTGTGTACTTATCAGATTGGTCCTCAAGGGCTGCCCCACAGACTTATTCTTTAATGAATGTGTTTACTTACTGGCCTAAGAGAAAAAATAATCATAGTTTTAGGTTAGAAACAGTTGAAATTTATTCATTTTGTAGTAAGATAAATTCTCAAAAAAAGAGATAAATTCTCCATTTGCTTTACACTGATCTAATCTGTTTAACAAAGGGAGTGGGAAGGCACCAAGTTTTGGGGGATGATTGAATTTAGGGGCATAAACTATGGAAATTGACAGTGGGGACAACCACCTAGTCCTGACATCAACATTTTTTGTGTGTGTAAGAGAAAGAAATGCAGTGTTGTTGTTGTTTTACATATAATGCTACTTTGGATTCTCTAAATACTTTTACATTTTTTTTTTGATGTGTACAAATGAAACACAGAGGAGAGAGAAGAAACAGAAATCCATTTTCTTCCATAAATATCATCACTCTCAGGTTATAACTCTATTACCTACATCTTTCTAATAATGTTAAGTTAAGATTGTCTCTGCAATAAGAAGAGTTTTTTTTTTTTTTGGCTGTTGAAGTTCCCTTCTGGTGCATATTAAAATTTTGTAGTATTCATATTTCATTTTTTATTCATAGTGGGCAAAAAAATTGATTTGATAAAATTTTCAATAGCACAGTGGGAATAGTTATGTTTATGTAAGTAACCTGGAGGTACTGAGAGGTGGAGCAAAGGGGCTGCATTTGGAAAATCATTTAATTGAACTCTCCACTTATATCTGGCTTTTTATGAATGTAGTTATTATGAAAAGATAAAGGTTGTTTATATTAGATTGAATTTTATTTTTTAACTTCAATTTATTTTTATTTATTTGAGAATATTTTCTTAGCTTGGAATTATTGGTATAAGCCACTGATTTTCAAAAATATGCAGAGAAGAGCTGAAAGGGAATGTGAAAGCTATGACTTCTTGATTCTGTCCTAATATATTTTTCTGTTTATACACTTTTATTACATTGATACACACACACACACACACAGTAGTTATTACACCAATGCTTTAATACAATTTTTTTTTCATTTCCGCAAAATATTGTGTTGAACATCTTTGTAAATAAAAGTAAACAAATATTTCTAATTTCACACAATTCTACCTAATAAAATCTTGCTCACACTCTTTTAAGCCTTCGAAAAGAAAACCCTGTTCATATTTTCTCCTTCCAGATTTTTGGCTCAACTGGGCTTCTGCATGGTTGGAGTGTCAAATCCCACTCCTGCATCTGGTGAGCTGTGCAGTTAGCAGCCTCAACATTTCTCTCCACTGCTCAAATGAAGAAAGCCCCAAATGTAAGCATGGTATAAAAGCAAGCTGATTCCACATGACCACCAGATTGCTTCAAGATCTTCCAAGTTATTCTCCTGGCTGTGTCAGCTTTAAAAATCCAGGTCATCTGGGTATAGAGAATGAAAGAATGTTCTCTTGATCTTTGCTTAAATCCTCATAACTTTCTCTTCCAAATAACAAACTGGGAAATTGGAATTAGACTATTTTATGAGTTTGGTCCAAGCAGTGTGTGTGTGTGTGTGTGTGTGTGTATTTTTTCCCTACCTTCCCAACGGGTGTGTATTCTCTGAGTTTGGAAAGGGATGAGAAATGAAGGAGAATACCAGTGTAGCATTTCTCCCCCAGAAATGTACATTTGGCAGCTCATCTGCAGAACAGCTCATTAGACACAGCTACTTTGTTCACAGAAATGTCTTGGGATGGACAGACACTGTCTCTTAAGTGCTTTGTACTTGAGAGTTGTGCTTGGACCAAGATTTCAGTGCTTGGACCCATGTTCTCTGACATTTCAGACCTGTCAGTAGGGGTTTTCTTTACTGATCTGTACCACTTACATATCCAAATGCGAAAATGACAGAAGGTTTCTTTCCCTCTTAACCTTGTTCACTAGCTGCTATTTAGATGTGCTACTTTGTGCATGAGATCAAACTCACTTAGTAAGGAATAATTCAATATTAATAGGCAGAATGAATCTTATTTCATGTTTTACATATATTAAAAGGGAGGGGAAAGAAAAGAATTAAGTTTTATTGAAACATTACTTTGCCATACCCCTGTAGTAATTATTATTTCAACTTTTAAATCTGTTCACCAAAAATTATGATATTTTTAAATGGGTAAGATAGTAAATTTTATGTTACATCCATTTTTCTCATATTAAAATTTTAGGAAAAATAAAATTTTTATTAATCTGTGCCCAAGTTTAGACAGTAAACAGTTTTTTATTGCAAGAAATTTAGAGATTCACAATAGAAACTTTGTTTCCAAATTTTAAAAATTTTGTGCAAAGAAAGACTATGCTGTTCTTCTTTTAAATATCACTCTCCTGTTTTAAATCCTTCAAAGTTTTTTCATCATTTCCAGGTTAATACTCAGAACCCATAGCAAAGTATACAAATTCATCCACACTCTCTGGTGCAAATTATAAAAGGGACCATGCTGAAGGTATATACTTTCAGCATGGTCCCTTTTACATAGTACTAAACATCATTTTATATTGTCTTTTTTATTGCAACATAACAAAATTAGCATCTTCTGAAAACACGTCTGTTATTTCAGTTTCCATGGATCAGGAGACAGGGTTAGCTTTAGGATCATCAATTAAGGGTCTCAAGAGGTTTCAAGTTATGTGGTGGCCAGGACTGGAACCTCACTTATGGCTTGGACTCCTCTTTCAAGTTCATATGGCTCTTGGCAGAATTAATTTACTTACAACTATAAAAATAATGGAGGTTTGCTTCTTCCAGATCAGCATGAGAATGAGACTGACTACATTTTGTATGGCTTTCAGGCTTAGGCCAGGCCGCTCCCTTCAGATTAAAGTCAACTGATTAAAAACCTTTCCAACATCTGAATAATTCTTCACCTTTGCCATATTCCATTAGTTAAAAGCAAATTACCAAATTAATGTGAGGACATGGATCATTGGGGGTCACCTTAGAATTCTGTGTATCAGTCATTATGTATGATTATATAAGTATACATGAATGCATGTTTATGTTCCTAGATAATGAGTTTAAAAATTAATCGCATGCACCCCAAAACACATAGTAACTACACGTCTTACCTCTTACTTGGAATTTATTCCCTTAAGTTTCTCCAGGATCTTCTACTCCCATTATTAGATCTCTCTTCTACTGTCCTGGCTTCACCTTTCTTAGATGAGAAAGTATTAAATTTACTCTGGAATGTACTTTTCAATACAACTTCCCCGATTTGGCAGCAATGATGAGTGAATCTTTAGTAAATCATTTGTGATCCAGAATGAGCTTTTGCAGTTTGCAGTGAGGCCATGGCCCACATGTATGATGCCATCGGCCTGAATTTTGTACTAAATCCTATATCAAAAAGGTAAATATATTGTCCCTTCTTAGACATGAATTTTAAAAATATTTTATGTACTGTTCCAGTCATTCATGGGGAAACTGGATATTAACCCCTTCTTGTTAGACTATTAACAAGGATAAATGGAGCTTGCAATGAACAGATAACTGTTGTGTTAGCTTATTTTTTGAGCTCTTTTTTTTCTTGATATATTAGGTGGAATTCCTAGAGCTAAAGGTATAGGTTTGTTACATGTTGTATGTTTCTATATGTCATACCACCAAAGGATTAGAGATGGCTTAAGGATAGAATTTAGGTTGATATAGTATAAGCAAAAGGTAACATTGAAAAAAAGCAAAGAAGAGAAAACACAAGAAAACTATGGCCACCATAGTTAATGCCACAGAACTCAGGTTACTACTCTGCCTGCCATGGTTAAGCCTATGTGACAATTTAATTTCTTCTCAGTGATACAAAAGATGAAAGGTATTGTGCCTTGGGGAAAGCCATGAGTTTTGGGGTTCTAAATTATAACAATATATTTTTCCATGTGGGACTTGAAGGGAAACTCTAGATAATAAAAATAGACCTTATCCTAATAAAGTGTTGGCAACAAATACAGACAAATCTATAATAATTTTTTTTTTCTTATAACAACCTTTGTTGTGGAAGCAGAGGCTCAGATGTTGAAGCTGAACCCAGGACAGGTGATTCAAGTGCTACTACTATAGTTGCAGTGCAAAAAGTTTTGATGAATAACTGATTCTGATATAAAACTCTTAGACCCAGAGGGACAATATCAAGATTTAAATATATCAGTTTATCATCCTAAGAATTCAATCCCCTCCAAAGAATTTGATAGCATTTGTGAAGGATATTTCATGTAAAACTCACTTTGAGGCCCTGAGTGCTATGCCACACATGTCTAATGTAGGTCTAGGTATATTTTTTAAACCTCAGAAGCAGGTGATAAGGTTCACTTTCAACTGGGAATTATGAGGAAAGTAGCTATTAAGTGAAGTTCACCTGATTCACCTCAAATTCTGAAAATATGCCAACAAACTAACAAGTATCTATAATACCTTTTAGTATTTCCCTGTGACTCTCAATGTTAATATAAAAATTCTTAGCATTAGCTTTCAAGAATCTGCATGATATGGCCCTTGCCTAGCTTATCTTGCATCATTTTTGACCTTGCCCTCTGCAATTTAACCACATTGCCTAATTTCAGCACCTGGAACCTTCCATACTCCCAACTGCCTCTGTCAGTGTGTGCCATTTTATTCAGAGAGAAGAACCCACAAAACCCCTCTCACTGCCTATTAACTCCAACATTTCCTCCGGATCTTAGCTGAAATTTCACTTTTAAAAACATATTCTTGATTCTCCAGAACTTGGTAGGTCACTGTGTTATGGGCTTTCAGAACTTAAGCTCAGTTTATTTCATCAATGTTTGTAATTTTGAGACGTTTTGATTAATATCCATAAGCCAGACTGTCAGCTCAATGAAGACAGGTTGCAGAATGTTTTGCTGACCAGTGTATCAGGAGCCCAAAACACAATGAAAGGCATAATGTTCATTTAAAAAAATGTGCTGAAAGGATAAGTTATTATTGTCAGTAATTAACTTTTGTTATCTCCTCATAGTCTTCCTCTCATAGAAGTTACAGTTCCAGTCCCACAGAGACTGAGTGGTGTAAACATGGTAATTTAGGGTGGGGGTGAATAGGGAAATCGTTTGACATTACTTAAATTGAAATATTGGCACTATGTAACTAGATTTTTACTTTGAAAGTGAAAATCTTACGTGGTCAGTTTTAGAAACTAGTCTGCACAAAGAATATTTTGCCACTGTCATTTCACTGGAGAACTGAACTTGGTAGTTGTTCTATAATATTGTTTTTATTTATCACTGTTGCCTTCTTAGAGCTTTTTGAACCTGTGTTAGCACAGGTAGTTATTACTAATGGAGTTGGAAATTTTGGGAAAGTGAAATATACATAAAGAAAGGTGTCTTCTTTTTCCTATTGTGGCAAGTCATATATATATATATATATATATATATATATATATATATATATATATATATGTAATTTTTTTCCTTTAGTTGTCAATGGATTTTATTTTATTTATTTATATGCAGTGCTGAGAATCAAACTCAGTGGCTCACACATGCTAAGTAAGCACTCTACCACTGAACCACAATCCCAGTCCATGGCAAGTCATTTTTAATGGTATATTGTTATTAAACCAGTGGATTTTATATCATGGTCCTCTGACCCCTTTTAGAAATTCTGTGAGACTGCCTGCATTTTCATGATATTAGCAATATGTCACTGTACATTTTCTCAGTGGAATTCTCTAGAAACTGTATAACATGATGCATGTCATGTTGCAGCAGACCTATTACAGAAGCAGATATGAGAACCCAGTTGTCTTCTATTGATATAGCAAAAATGGAAAACATGTCACTTCTCTCATTTTTGTTTTTTTTTTGGAAAAAAAAGTGTTTTTCACAAAATTGTGCTATTATTATTGTTTTGAAAATGAATCAGAAAACAAATATTTGTAAACATCTCAGTTTTAAGATGGCAAATATTTCACACTTACAAAAAATCTTTGTGTCTTTGGTAATTTTTAACATTATAAAGTGATCCAGAGCCAGAGGCATTTGAAAACTATTTCTCTAAACCATTTCATAGACACAATTTTACCTGATTTTTAATCTAATTATTTTACATAGCTTTTCTTTTCATTCTTTTCTGAAAGACAATTGGATAATTGACTTGAATAGCCAATATAGGTGTAAGAATAAAAGTCTTATTGGTATCAAGAGGTGGACATGAACAGTAAGTCCCCTTCTCACCTCAGTATCTCTGTTATCAGGTTCCCTTTCCTGGAGGCAACTGCCATGCTCACACTTTCTGTCAGAGGATTTTCATGTGTTCCCTCAATTGCTAGGACACAGTGTAATTTACTAGGCTTCTTGCTTACGTTCCTTAATGAGAAAGCCAGAAGAGTTAATTCTAACTTTACATGGATCTGCCACAGTACTTTCCACAATTGCAGTGTACTTCATATATGAAGGAGCCATAATTTCATCAGGCTCCTACTGTTAGAAGTTCTTGCCATCTTTTGCTATAACCCACAGTGTTGCAAAGGCTACATTTTACTTAATTATTTGTGTCTATCAAATAAGTCTATATGCTGAATTAATATTCGGAAGTAGAATTGTTAAGTCAGAGAAAATATGCATTTCTCAAATTGGCCTTAAAAAACAGAAACATGAAATTTAACCCCCATGACTATTTTTACCTAGTATATTTTAGAATAGAGTAACATAAAATTTTAATTATTGCTGCTTAGAGAAGTGAAAGAGTATCTGATTAGATACTTAATTTTCTTTTTATGTTCATTTCTTTTCTCTTTGAGGTCCAACTAGTTTCCAAAAATGTGTACTCTTGAAGTGTACTCTTGAAGATTCTCCTCCCTGGCTTCAGGGATCTCTTCCAACACTTCTCTCCACACCTCAGTGAAGTCAGGTTTAGCTCTCATCCCCCGAAAGCAGAAGAGTCTTTAGAATACCACAGGCAATCCATGCCATCAGTCTTAGCTGGGTTTTCAAATTATCATTCAAGAATAGAAACAGTCTTCTACTTTACAAATTCATATGTGCTCAGGAAGATTTTTTTATGATTAGGAAACACTGCTTAGTCTCTAGGGAGGAATCTTAATTAATGAAAGAACTCTGTGTTTGATGGAAACCTCAGTCTAAAAAATCATCCTAAAACTTCATTAGACACCATATACTCCCCCATGGACACTGGTAAAGAGACACTTGATTAAGTGGATCATGACAACTTCAGTTTTGTCTGTCATATATGCCCCAGAGACTACTCAAAATCAAGAAAGACTTTCAAAGAAAGGAATAACTATTTATTTTTCAGGAATATTACTCATGCCAGAGTTTGCTGTATTTTCATGTACTTTCTTTGTAAATCTACATAATCTTTCATACCTTCCTAATTCTGGGATTTATTTGTGGAGTAAGCAATTTTTCCTTCACTCTCTTCATCTCAAGATTTAACAGTTCCAGAGGCAAAGTTCTCAAGCACCAAACACGGAGTGACTGAGGTTGGATTCTCTGTGCCACACACTAGTGAGACTTGAGTGTCCCCGTGTTTCTTTGGTTCTCAGTTACCACATCTGTGGTGATGGTAAAATTTAGCTTGTGGTAAGAAAATTAAAGTAGATAATGCACATGGAGTCACATGCATAAGTCAGAATTTGATAAATAATTGTGTATCATCACTATTAGAAAAGAGAGTGGCTATTCTCTGAAACAGGATATGAAAAATAATGTTCAACTACCAAATGCATATAAAAATAAAAGATCTGACAATTTAGATGTAATATACTCACTCTACATTGAAATAAAAGGTAATTTTTGAAGCTTTAGTTAGAACCTCATGGTGACACTTCTTTTGGATTTGGCATTTAGCTGCTGGGATTTGGGGCAGAATCCAAGTTATACATTACTCCTGCCTCTGCAAAATCCTGCATCAAAGGCCTTGAGTAAACAATAGGAAGAAACCCCAGCAGCACCTCTGTCTTTCAATTAATAGGTTTTAGTTACCTGGAATTTAATCCTGGAATTTAACCCTGGGCATCTAAATTGCATTTGTCTTTAAAAGAGTTAAAGTATATAAAATAATCACCAAAATATGTTTGTCATTTATAAATATAGTTTTAAAATACAGTAATAAACCAACATTCTTTAGTTAAATTTATCTTGCTTTTATGTTTTATCTATAGAAGATTGCAAAAAAAAATGTTATGCACATACATGTTCCCTTAAGTTTTAAAAGGCACCTAGTTCGAGTATCAAATATTCTTCTTCCTTTCTGTATGTATCTTACCTCCCACCGGCCCCCTTCCACACACAAACACTCAAAGAATTGCATAGACCACTAGGTTATCTCATTGAATGGGGAAACTGTCTGTCTTTTCCTGGTAACAGGGTAGTTATTATTCTTGTCTCAATCTCCCCCAGAGGGAGAGTGTTAAGTGACCTGCAATAGGGTTTGCTAAATCTAAGGCTACTCAAGGAGAATGTTTGCTGCTGTGCTGGACAGTGCAGTTCTCCACAGCAGGCTGTCAACATTCTGCCCTGCTCTGAGTAGGTGCAGAAGACTCAGTGGAGTGAGATCATGTATCAGCCTTTATGAGCAAATCCTCCCTTCAGCCCCTACCTTTCCCATGGCACAAAGGAACCAGTGTCTGGAGGCTTGGTTCCAATGATTATCCAAAGGGCGATCTCTGCAAGCATCCAAGAGTAAAAGGTGCTGCCAGTTTTTGTTGGATTTGTTATTCCCATAAAGTCACACAGGAAATAACGTCCCCCCCCAAAAAAAAAGAAAGAAAGAAAAAAACATCAAACTCAGAGGACAATCTGCTGAGTGCAATCATAGACACACATCACACATCCTGTATGTATACAGAGCTATTAACAATGCACATTGGAATACACTTTTGCATTACAATTAATTATTACCCAACATTGAGAAGATAGAAGGGCAAGTGAAATATGAAGTAGAGCTAGTTTATTTTTAGAAAGCACCACTTTAAAATGTTGATTGATTGGACAGGTGTTTAATAGCATTTGTCAGAATCAATTTACAGAAAATCTCTTTCACATTCAGGTTACAGCAATAGAAGGAAAAAAAATAGCCTACACATTTTACAATTTCAATTGTAAAAAGCCATATTTTGGGACTTGTATCTGAAAATATTAGATTCTACCAGGCCCAGTTAAAGCTGTTAATTCCATAAGATTTCAGACAACCAGCTGAGCATCCCCTGGACTCCATGGACTTTGACTTGGACATCTAAGGAGAATGTCTGCTGTACATCCCCATGAAATCTGTGACTGCTCTGCTTGAACTATGAAGTTATTGAAAAGAGAGCAAATCCTTTTCTGAAGAGCCTCCAAGAGGAGGGTATTTCAGTTAATTTCAGCTCCCTGTGAGTGCAAAAGAATGGATGCTGTGCTGTGCACTGTTCCCATGTGTGTTGCATGCAGGGCACTGCTCAGTGACTCAGCCTTCCAGGGAGCCTTCAGGGTTGGAAGCTGCATCATCTCTTTCATCCTTGAAGTTCTTTTGAATTTTATCAATGGCATAGAGAGATATTTTTAAAACAATTATGTTTTGTAATTTTTCCGGGACCAACAAAAAGCCTTCCCTAGTCACAATGCCCAAACTATCACAAAGATAATGTATATTGAAAAAAATTCCTAAACTAAAAAAACATTTTGTGGTTAGGTAACTAAAAGACAGACATAACATATCTTATTATTCCCATTCGTACTCAGGTCTGTAAACAGAAATCAGTACTGAGAACCATTCATACTGAAGAGCATAAATTAAGATCAATGATGGAGAATAAATAAGCACATAAAAGTAACAATATCATGCCTGAAACAAAAAAAAAGTAGTCCAATGGCTATTTCAGTGAAATAACTTGACTTCACAGAGGCAAATTTATTTAGTTAAAGTCAAGACAAAAGATATTAGATGCCCCAGTCAAAAATCTCTAGTTATATTTGGTATAGTAATTTGTAACCCTTTAAAAAGTCAACAAAATATTTCCTATACTGAACCCATATATTTTTTTCTTCTAACATGTTTTTTATTCCCAAATTAGAAAAAAAAACATTTTTTTTCTAATTTGGGAATAGAAATTGGAACTAAAAGGAACACAGACCTGTGAAACAGCATCCCATCTAAATTTTATGTATCATTAACCAATTGTGTTCCTTATGTTACAGGTAAGAAAGTTGAGGCACAGAGAGATGAAGAAACCTTTGTACAGTAATAAGTCTAACAATGGTTGAGTTGGGATTCAAGTTCAGGCAGTCCATGCTAGAATGTATATCCCTAACAATAGCACATACAGCAGCTGAAAGTGTCCACCTTTGTGATCCTAATGACCCCATTACCAGATTATAAGTATCCCCATTTTTCATACAAAGGCTGAGCTATAGGGTAGTCAGATAACTTTCTCAAGGTGGCTGAACAAAAATTTGATTCAGCCAGTCTTGTTTCAGAGGAGTTATCCAAACCTACACACTATTCTGAATGTATATGTGTATGCAAACTCACACATACAGACAATACATGAATACACAAATAAATATTATAGCAGTGCAAATAAACTAAGGATGCTCGTGTCTAGTGAGAATACATAAGACCCTTTGCTTCATCTTTTGCTGTATTATTATTCTGTTTTAACCACATATCACTTTTGTATAAAATTTTTATATTATTTACTTAAATTTATTCAAATTGATACATAAAAGCATACAAATTAATGGGGTATCATGTGATGAAAAATGTTACTAAAGTGTAGTGAGCTGCTTGGCAGCTTAAAATCTGTTAGGAAATCAAACCTCTAGCCTTGTAGAATAGTATCCTGAAGTGCAGAAATGGTTTTGATGGATGGGATATAAGTCTTGGGAATATCCTGGGAGACAGGTATGATCAGATGGGGACTGCATTCAGAAATAAGGAGCCTGCTTTCAGGGATGCTTAGTTGCTTAGTGGGTGAGGGTTGAGTGGTTATCTGCACAATGCAAAGAAAGGTGAAGAGTACTGGGCTGCCCAAAGTACAAGAGGGTAAAAATGCTTCTGTAAGTTAGCTCTAAAATTAACTGAGAGATAAACTATAAGTTCGGACTACTTCTCAATTTTGCCTAAGGCTGGCCTTAGTCAGGTTTTTGCCAGCTTTTCTCGTTTTTTAAATATCTGATCTGAAGGACCATAGCCTTGATTTCCCTCAAAGTTTAAGAGCATTTTTTTAAATGCCAGCTTAGAGGCCCCTATACTCACAAAGTTTTTCTTTTACCCTTATATTGAGCATTTGTCCATAGATAACCCCTATACCAGAGTATTCACAGACTGAAGTTAGTGCCCACACTAATGATGAGAGGCAGAAAGAAAGAACATAGGTCTTGGAAGGAGAGGATAAAACCCTTTTCCTCCATGTGATTAAAGAGACACTCACATTGATTATCTTCCCACTGTTTTGTATGGTTGCTTGATTTATTGAACTGAATTGGTAGTTTGGAAGGACCAGGGAGATTCAGTAATCTTAATGAGAAATAGCAGTTTGCTTAATTAATTACCATATTAGCAATTTTGTGTATTAAATGGCTAATAAACTGGCTTGGAAATTCTTCCAGTTGGGGGTCCTTTAGGTTTTGAAACAACAAATTGGGTAACTCAGTAAATTGATGAGGACTAAAAATAAATTAGGGAGCTGGGGTTGTAGCTCAGTGTTAGAGTGTTTGTCTAGCCATGTGAGAGGCAATGGGTTTCTTTCTTAGCACCACATTAAATAAATAAATAAATAAATAAATAAATAAATAAATAAATGTATTGTGTCCACTCTCAACTAAAATTATTTTTAAATGAATAAATTAGACCTCCTGAATCCCGAATTTCCACTGAAAATGTCCCCAATTAAATGTAGATTATTGTCTGAATTCAAGACAAAATCATAGAATTTGCAGGGAAATGGATGGCACTAGAGCAGATTATGCTTAGTGAAGCTAGCCAATCCCTAAAAAACAAATACCAAATGTCTTCTTTGATATAATGAGAGCAACTAAGAACAGAGCAGGAAGAGCAGGAAGAAAAGATTAACATTAAACAGATACATGAGGTGGGATGGAAAGGGAGAGAAAAGGGAAATTGCATGGTAATGGAGGGAGACCCTCATTGTTATACAAAATTACATATAAGAGGTTGTGAGGGGAATGGGAAAATAAACAAGGAGAGATATGAATTACAGTGGATGGGGTAGAGAGAGAAGATGGGAGGGGAGGGAGGGGGGATGGTAGAGGATAGGAAAGGTAGCAGAATACAACAGTTACTAATAGGGCATTATGTAAAAATGTGGATGTGTAACCGATGTGATTCTGCAATCTGTATTTGGGGTAAAATTGGGAGTTCATAACCAACTTGAATCTAATGTATGAAATATGATATGTCAAGAGCTTTATAATGTTTTGAACAACCAATAAAAAAAATTTAAAAAAAAATACATAACCCACAGTTTCCCTGTTGCTTTATCTGTATCCAAGAGATTAAGCAGCAAGGTTACATTAGCACTGATTAGAAACTAGTGATAATTTAGATGGTTTTAGATAGAATAATGTCTTGAGTAAGAAAGAATACTGTATTGGGGGTTCTATAGAGGACTCTCAGTTTATGTTATTATCAATTAAAATCATCATGGTTTATAATTATTTCTGGTTACTTTGTCACTAAATACTAGTTAAGTGTAATTCTCCAATTTCATTTTTATTTTTTGATGTACTCCTTTAGTATTTAAACCTCTTTTCATTTAAGTATTTGGAAGCTTTATTCAGCAATTAGCACAAATGTTGTCACTAAACTAATGTAAGTTATTTTAATACAGTAGTAGCTATTGACTTCAATAAATAAAACAATTATTTATTTTATATATTTAGTAAAAATAGCACTGGAATAGATGTGTGTGTTTGGAAGAAGATAGAGATTATCTCCTACATTGTAGAAATCCTCAGTTAAGATGAAAACAATCTTAGTTAAATCTCATTGCATCATTTGCACAATGACAGTTCAGTAAAAGTGAGTTGTTTTAATGTCTCAAGTTTTCAAATTTATACATCCATCTACTTCAAAACTTCCCTCTACATGCACCCCAAGCTCATCCTCATCAGTGAATTCTTGGTACAATCTATCTGTTCTTATAGTAAAAAGCCACCAGGGCCGCCTTTCATTTTTTTTTCGAAATGCAACCCATTATCTCCAAATCAATGGGAAAACTACAGTTCCTCATTTAATGTCCTGTTAATTTCTCCTTTAATCATCTTACTTCTAGTATACCTATCAAACTGGAGCAAACCATGAGTCAATAAGCTCTAATTCAATCTATCAAACATTCAATCCTTCCCAGATTCTGCTCAAGATACTGAAACCTCTTCTAAATACACTTATTCTATGGCCATCTTTAGCATTAGCTATCCTACTTTTAGAGGATCAATTTGCAACCTTGATTGTAGTATATATTAACATCTTCTAGGACTCTAGGACCCAACCTATTAAGTTCTTATATCCACACATAGGGACTTATTCTCCTTGATAACCTTGGGATCCAAGGACCACCACCACTTCTGTCTCACTTGTATGTTCTTTTACCATGACACTGATAATCATACCATTTTATTATCCAGTGATAGAAGCATAAATTCACATTCTTTTAACGCACTCTAAAAAAATTGATTTAAGTTCGTTTTTTGGAAACTTAGTTAAAGCTTAGCTGGTTGTTATCAACCTGTTCTTAAAAACAACTAACCAAAACCCCACATCATTACACAAACTTTTAGAAATTCAGAGAATAATTTTGCCTTATAAAGAAAAATTAATTATTTTCCTAATACTTTTTGAAAAGTTTATAACACTGCTATCATTTGAATATTTTGGAAATTTCTTTGACTCCTCTCAATAGGACTATATAATGCCTAAAAATCCTTTGCCAGACTGAAGGGGAAGGTGGTGGTAAAAGCAAAATAAATTGATGAAATCTGACCATAAAAATTGCCTTCTCTTTATTTATTTACTTTGTACTGACATCAAACATAAAACTGTCCTTTATGTTGAAGAAGGGCAAAGCAGAAGATATAAGAAACACCTGTCATGTCTTTATTTACAAAAAAAAAAAAGTATAGGTGGCAATTTTTAGCAAATAGGTTCCTGATTGTCATATATTAGTCTGAAATTTTGCTTGAATATATGCTTCCCAGGAAAGAAATGCTATTCACTTTCTTTTTTGGAAAAGACAGGTATGTAATAAAGATTATAGAAGCTTTTTGATTTAAATAATAGATGCTTTATCAGTTGCCTTCACTGATAACAAGACTAATAAATTTCCATAAATTATTGCTTACCAACAAACCATAAGTTCTAATATTGCTTCAGTGCTTGCCTGATATTTTTTTGGAACCTCCATTCAATACCAGCCAGGATAATAGTCCCTTGATGAAACTCTTGTAACAAAATTCACCCTTTATTCTCATTGTTTTACTTGAATGAATTCTTGACAAAAAGCAATGAGATTCTGTTGAGCCTGATATCCATTTTCTCTAATTTCAAATAAAGTAGCAAATTTTATTAGATTCAGGGAAGCAAGAATATATCAGTTAGCTATTACTGTGGTTTAAAACAACAATTATTTATAACAAGTCTGAGGCTCAGCTGGTGTTTCCTTCTTTTTTATGTTGAACTTGCCATTAGACTCAGATTTATCCAGGCTGGTAGTAGCTCTCCCTCATCTTTCTCTTGGGATAGGTGGGCTTGCCTGGGTGTGTTCTTCTCATGGTGATGGAAGAGGTGGCAGGAAACAAGTCTAATACACAAGCATCCTTTCCAATGTCTTTTATTGTGTTTGCTAATATCCTGTGGCTCAGTGACAAATCAAAGTGTGGAGCATGTTTTTCTACCCAGGATGGGAGGTCCCCAAAAATTTCATGACAAACAATGTAGATACAAGGATTAAGGAGTTAGGGCCAAATGATATATCCTGTCATTAAGACAAAAGATAAAGGAAAATTCTAGACCTTTCATTCCCTTTGCTTCAAATAATCACTATGTTCAGACATTAACTATGACAGCATCAAGAGGGAATATCAAGATCAACTTCAGCAGCAGCACAAATGTCTAAGAAGATTCAGCTCTCAAGTATATCTGTATCTATAAAATGCATCTGTTTCATCTCATGGACCAAAATGAAACTCAGAACCATTTGGATATTTGTCTTTGCATAGGTAAAGAGTCCCAAATAGAAATAAACCATCCAAACAAACTTTCTTCTTTCCTCCTTTTCTCCCGGCATTGTCTCTCTTAAGATATTTAGTAATGAGTTCTCTTTTAATGTTTATAGTTTTTTAGATCTTTCCCATCTATGTTCATTTGCATAAGTTTCAAGAGTCTTAGAAACAAAGTCGAGCTGATGGATTTATTAGTGCATCAAATTCACTGAGAAGTGACTTCAGAAGTTCAGTCTTCCAAATTGTTACTATTTCTCAATTTGGTCATCAATAGTTCACAAAAATTCACATTTTTTATTCAGAAATGCATTTGATTATCGGTCATAATTTATTTATAACCCTTCCCAAGTGATATTAAGAGATGAAGTTCAGGTAAATAAATATTCACAAATTCCTTTTCATATATTCTGAAATATAAGAGCCTTTGATATATTCTGGGAGCTAGAATCTGGAAAAGAAGAAAAAATGACTTCTCTGCAATTAGGAAGGTCATGCAAAAAAACAGTAAAAAGATAAGTGTGATTTTCTGGAAAGCACCACAAAAATAACAAATTCTTCGTCTTCATACAAAGCCAATTACAGGTGTTCCCTGTGGTAGGCAAACACATGATGTGGAACTTAGATTGGTGGAACTCATAAAGGCAGTTATGGGTCTTTGTGCTCACCAATCATTTCCTGGAGCTCAGACTCAGCCCAGGAATGACTCCGCCCACCTTTAGATGTCCTGTAGAGCTCAGGCTCCACCCAACACTGACTCCACCTACTGGAAGACACCTGCCTGAGTTCGGCCCCAGCCCATTTCAGCCTGGCTTACAGGCCTGGGAGCCTGGCCCAAGGTAGACCTGGCTCCTTCCCGCCACCAGCCCACCTCTACCAGAGCTCGGGCCAGATCCTGGACCACTTCTGCCCACAGGTGAACACCTTGCAGAGCTCAGGCTCCTGCATGATCAGTTGAGGCCAGCTGCACAGGAGCCTGGGCAAGGGTCAGCACAGTTCCATCCAGCCACCAGCAAACCCTTGTGGAGGTCAGGCCCAGGGTGATCTGCCCCGCTGAACTGCTAGCAAGCCCGTTCTCAGGGTAAGCCCAGGTCCATCCCACCACTGGTTAACATCCGCTGGAGCTCGGGCTCTGCCCTGATCAGCCTCTTCCCCCTGCATGGGAGTCTTTACCTGGGGTAGGCCTTGGTCAATCCTGCCACCAGCTGACCCCCGCCTGAGCTGAGACTCTGACCAGATTCACTTTGCCTGAGGCTCCAGGAGCCCAGCCCAGTCACAGGGTAGGTCAGAGTTAGTCCTGACCCCACCAGATTGCTGCTGTAGCTTAGGCTCGGCTCAGGACCACCTTGCCCACCTGCCTGGCGACTGTGGCCAGGGTACACCTGGTTCCATCCAGCCACTGGCGGACGGACCCCTGCTGCCACTGAAGCTCTGCCCAGGAGTCAGGCCCCAAGGAAGGCCCAGGTTCTACCCGCCACCTGCTCAAGTCTGTAGGTCCTCAGGCTCGGCCTAGGACTGCCTCCACACACCAGCAGACAAGCTTGAGAGCTCAGGATCCATCCAGATGTGCCACGACCACCTGTGGTGGAAGCCCAGGCACAGGATGGCCACAGGTCTGAACGGACACCAGCCCACTGCTGCCAGAGTTCAGGCTTGGCCCAGATCCACCTTGCAAACCTGCAATGGAGCTGGGGCCCAGTAGAGGCCTGGGTTCCTCCAGCCACTGTGAAAACCCAGCCTGAGTCCAGGCTCCGCCCATGAACCCTTCCCTCCAAGGGCAGACACCCACTGGAGCCATGGAAAAAGTTTGACTGCCAATGCAAATTGAGAAGATGAACCAGAATTCTCCAGCTGGCAAAGGGCTCTCTGCAAGAGGGAAAACTGTTGCCAGTTGCTAGAAAATAGAATTTGGTGATGCTCCTGGGGGTGTCTGCACAGCTCACCAGAGCTTAATCATGTATGGAGCTCCTACAACTTAACAGGCAGAAACAAACAGCCGATAAGAATGGCAAAACCCAATAGCAGCTCTTTATAAAAGATGACATACCAAAAATTGAGATGACTTTCCACCTCACAATATGGTAATACAAAGGAAACCTAAAGTACATGTGTGTTTTTGCCTATCAAAGACAAAGAATAAAAAGAGTGAGAAAATCTAATGTCAACAGTGTTGGAAAATTGAATTATCATGCTCTGATCACTGAAATACAAAATTGTCATAACTCTCCTGCAGAGAATTTTCAAGAAATATGCCCAAATTTAAATTGCATGCCTACCTTTAGCCCAAGAATTTCAATTTAAATAAGATATTCATTGTTACTGTGGCAAATTTTTAAATTTTAACCTGAAGTTGTCCATTGTAATCATTTTACATGCATAAATAAAATATATTTTTACTAGGGTTTTTTTTGGGGGGAGGGTGTAGTTGAACACAATGCCTTTGTTTTATTTACTTATTTTTATGTGGTGCTGAGGATCAAACCCAGGGCCTCTCCCATGCTAGCTGAGCAATCTACTGCTGAGCTACATGCCCAGCCCCACTGGTGTTTTATTTTTTAAAAAAATATTTTGGCATATCTGTATACATATTCTTATATAATTGTATCTCAGACACATATTTTTTTTTTAAAGTTACCATATGGGCTGGGACTGTCGCTTAGTCAAAGCACACTTGCCTGGTATGTCCTAGGCATTGTGTTTCATTCTCAACACCATTTATAAATAAATAAAATAAAGATCAATCAACAAATAAGAAAAACAAACATTAAAAAAAGAATATAGATGGTGCTTTAAAAAAAAAAAAGTTAAGCCAGGTGCAGTTGTCCATGTTCATGATATGAGACAACTAACATGTTAACTTTTTAAAAAGGAGTATGGTTCTATGGCACCAAAGAGGATCACATTATTATACAGCCATCACCATTGTTTGTCCATCCCCAGGATTTTCTACTCATGAATTCAACCTGTCCTCATTCAATACTACTTGCCACTTTTCCGTCTTCCTCATCCCAGTACCCACCATTCTACTTCCTGTCTGTATGAATTTGACTATTTCAAAAATTTACTTGAACATCACAAAAGTCCAAGAGCAATATGTGCTGGTGTATGTGTGTACATGTACACACACACACACACACACACACACCACCATATACATACAAAACGTGCATGAGTAACCAACTTTGCCTTCTTGCTTTCCACATTGATGTTTAGAAATCCTCCTTTACTGTGTAAACATTCATTTGTTTTGTTCCTGGGCTTTGATGATTGATATGTTTGATCTATCAGAGCATCATGAGTTTATTTTGATGTACATAGTGAGACAGGGATTGGATTTCATGTTTTTACCTACACCATTAGGGATCTTGGTCCCAATACCTTTTGCAGAATAATTTGTCTTTCTCCCAATAATGGAAATGTGTCCTTTGTGACATTATAAAGTGCTTTATCTATGCAAGTCTTTCCTGATCTCTCTTTTAAGTTCTGTCACTCTGTTCCTAGTTCCCACACTTCAGATATTATAATTCTCTAGGTGAAGATACCTCTGGGTGCTAAATCCATGAGTTATTTTATTTTTCCAAAATGATCCTTTTGTGTTGGGCATGACGGCCTATATGTCATCCCAGTGGCTTGGGGTACTGAGGCAGGAGGATTGCAAGTTCAAAGCTAGCCTCAGGAACTGGGAGGCACTAAGTCATTCAGTGAGACCCTCTCTCCCAATAAAATACAAAATAGGGCTGGGGATATGGCTCAGTGGTTGAGTGCTTCTGAGTTTCAATCCCTGGTACCAAATAAAAAATTTAAACACCCCCCCACACACACACACACACACATCTCACACATGTATACTTTTGTGACTTAATTTTTCAAAATGACTTTAGACCTTTTTTCTCTCATGATACCTTCTGGAAGTAAGATTTTATACAGACTGAAATGAGAAAAATAGATAGCTGGTCAACACTGGCCTCTCTCTGAAGGAATAGACTTTACCTATTATGACATGGTTCTCTGTTTTCATAGTTTTATTTATGTGGACCCTAAAGGCTTAGGAGAACAACATCTGAGTGCTACATATAGCTATTTCAATGGATTTCAGTGGGATCTTCCTCTCTGGTTTCAACCCCAGTATTTATTTTTATTTTACTGGGGATTGAACCCGGGGGAGCTTAACCACTGAGCCCCATCCCTGGCCCTTTTTTTTCTATTTTATTTACAGTCAGGGCCTCACTGAAATGCTTATGGTCCAGCTAAGTTGCAGATGGCAGCTTTGAACTTGGAATACTTTTGCCTCAGCCTCCATGTGACAGGATACCAGGCTCAATCACTTTCTTCTGAACACACAAGACACATTAATTTGTGCATGCATGTGCTTCTGTCATCTTGGTCTTCTTTCCAGAATCAACACCAATCTGGTGGAGCGAGTTTTTCCTAAATGTCCTGCCTTTCCTTAACCTCCTAGGGTTTCTTTACTGTCCTCCTGTTCATAAGGCTGTTTCCCTGGTGGACTGATCCCGAGCATACCTGTGGGCTTCTTCATACCATGAAAAGATCCCAGGACATTAATTATCTGGTTTTCTGAGTGTGGTCATGATCTGCTGATTCTCTGTCATAACCCCTAGCTGGAATCTTGAGTTGGGTCATGCTGTTCCACCACTCTTGTCATTCTTCCTGTGCTAAGGAGTCCTCAGGGATAACCAGTAGAGGAAAACAGATGAGTGGCCAAGCAATTTAGTAATTCTGCCACAGTGCAGAGAAGCTCAAACACCGTGAAGAGAACTGTGTGAATGCCACAAATTCTGGGCTCTTGGGACACTGAGCATTCTCCCTACCCACCATAAACGGTCAGGGTTAAGAGGCCTTCAAAACTTTGGGGATAAAATATATGGTTGATGACAAAGTAAGCAATAAAAATAGTATTTCTTATATTATTGGAGCTTAAAAATTAAGTGTTTTTAGGATGTAGTGTAGGTGAAACTGATGTTTAATTTGGGTAAAAGAAAGCAATTAACAACTGTGCTTTGTGAATAATACCTCAGGCGGCTGAGAATTTCTTTGGAGATACTGACTTCCTATAAATTGACCCTGAGTAAGTTTTTTTTTTCACTTGTAGTTCAGAAAAAAAGAACACTCGAATCCAGGACCCCATAATAATAATATATTTAAACTGGGGTGCAAGAAGTTTGGGGAGAGTATTTGGGCATTTGCTTCCCTTGAGAAGAGTATGTTCTTGTACTCTTTCAATGATAACTTCCTAGGAATGCTGTACTTTCCAAATGGATTGTTTTCACTTTTAACACATTTGAATAGGGTTAGTTATTTATAAATTAATCTTAAACCAGCTCCTTTGTAAAAATATTTTTTAGTTGTTGATGGAGCTTTATTTTGTTTATTTGTATGTGGTGCTGAGAATCAAACTTAGTGCTTTACCCATGCTAGGCAAGCACTCTACCACTGAGTCACAGCCTGCTCCTTTGATGTTTAAGTTTCTTCAAATTCAGAATTTGGGGCTGTCTTTTTATATAATGATATTTATATCTAATCTTTTTATAGCATTGACCATCAGGAACCATTATGAGCTCAACTGCAAGATACTATCACTTTTTACAATTTTCTTAAGAAACCATGCTATTTTTGTTAGGACTGGTTTGTCACCAGCAAGTACAGCCACAGGCAAATCTTCACTGTTCACCCAGAGATGATTCATGGGCTCCATTCAAATACCATGTGAAAGCAAACCTTTACTTACCCCCAGTATTATAGGTTGCTCTTAATCACCCCCCACGACCTCTCCTGAGTGATCGCCTACACTTTCTACCTTCCACTGTTGTTTTTCAAGTCACTAGGTTTGTAGACAGAGGAGTACAGCTGTCCAAAGGCCTCTGCCTCCCTCTGGATGCAGCCAGATTCTGTGGCTTCACCCTGTTTCCACTTTTTTTCTTTTTTATGGCGGGGCAGGGGGTCTCCCCATCTCCAAAGTCCATTCTTGGGGAATCAAGAGAGCAGAATTTCCATTGCACCCCCGAGTGGCACTGCTCAGTCTTGAATTTACTGACTGGGGTAAATAATGAGGCCACTGTAGCCTAGGATAATGATCTCCATCATAGCAGCCTCATCAGAAATCAGACTGAAATTATATATTGAAGTTCAGTGAAAATTTCCTCCTGCATGTTTTATGTAAACAAGTTTATTCAATGAACATTCAATTAATCTACAGTTCTTCAAAGGCCCTGTTCATAGTAAAAAGAAAGAGGCAGAAATATTTGGATTGGTGAGCAGTCAACACTTCACCTAGAAAGCCATCAAGCTGTTGGAGCATCTTTTCAGGAGCTCAGATGTTTATGTCAAGATGGCATGTCAGCCAAAAGCTAAATATTGTTTTTGGATGAATCAGATATGTGCCCAATGGACTCACATATTCAGACACAAGAATACCACTGTTGTGCAAAAGGTCAGAACTGAGCTGGTGACAGATCTCAGACCTTGGGCAGGCCTAAGGACTACAAGTCTATGGGGCACATTTTACATTTGACAACTATAAAGCAATAATGAATAGAAATTACCCAAGTTGAGGCCCTCAGTTGCTGATGGTCTTGGGTCTATGTCCTAGGATCTGAAGGAAAAGAAATCTGCCCCCCAAAGCCTTGAAAGTCAGGTCCTTTCCAAGTACAGTATTTTATATTTACTGTTTGCAAGAACATGTGAGAAACAGTGACATTAAGGAACAGTTTATTTGAAAATTGTATCAATCAAGGTTGTTGTAAGTGACAGGAAACTTAACTCACGTTGGATTAAGTAGGCCAAGGATGTTATTGAGTCATAGATTTGAGCAGGATGAGGGTATGGCTAGATACAGGAACTCAAAAGAAGTCACCAAGTGGTTCTGTTTTTCCATCTTTTAACTCTGCATCCATCTGGTTTGGTTACATTCTAGAGTAGATATTGTTCACCTACAGTATGTGGCCACCAGCTGCTCCAACTCAACACTGTAACTTCTTAGCCACAGAAGGAGACAGAGAATAGCTGTCTTCAGCTTACAACTAAGAAGTGTTTTTTATTAACTTTAATTAAGTAAAGTTTCCATATCTTAGCCCATTGCAATTATCAGGGGATTTAAGACTTCTGATAGGCCAGAGCCAAGTCACATGCCCATCTTTGAACCCAGCAAAACTGCAGGGACTGAGAAAATGGAGGTTCTCATCAAAAGAATAAGATTTGTCACAAGGAGGATGGAAAGTGGATTTGGGGCAAGGAAAATCTTGTCTGCAAAACATGTGACAGAAAATAATAGAAGGAGATGGGCATGTGTGGTTTAAGCATGCTTACAGTTAACAGTGAATCCAGGAATCCTAAAGCTGGGAGCATACTTCTAGATCTAGGACAACAATATATTTGTGAAAGCAACAGATCTCTTGTTAAAAAAAAAAAAAAACAAGTCTACAGGAAGATCATAATGAAAACAGGTCAAAGCCAGCTATTTGACTGAGGGAGGGAACTGGAAGAAGGGGAAAAGGCCAAAATTCTGTCTTCTTGCTTCTTCCCAATCTAGCATTTAGTTCCTCCTTGTAAATGCAAGAAAGACTTTCAGAAAACTGCTGAGGGGAATGGAAGAAACCTAGGGGCTGAGGGGACCCTGCATTAGGACAGCATTAACTAACCCCAGTGAAGGCACTTCCCAAGTCAGTCCTCTTTGACCTTGTTGATTTTCAAGGAAAAAGCCTTAGTATTGCATTAGCATGATTTAATCAATTTTGTTGTTTTTTTACTAATACTCATTTGAAACTTAAGATGTGACTTCTGGTTCAGAATGCCCTTTGGTGACCATGACAGGCTAGAACTATGAATATTTTGTTCTCATGGTTTTGTTTTAGTTTTTTGTTCTATTAAGGGAAACAATTTTGATTTTTCTATGTAATAATGTTGGTATTTGTTTGTGTGTTCCTTTTGAGTTAAAAATTTATATTGTGGTAAAATATACATATGCAATTTGCTATTGTAACCAGTTTTATTTTTATTTTTATTTTTATTTTATTTTTTATTTTTGTAACCAGTTTTAGATGGAGAGTTTGAGGGTAGCCCAGGGACCATCAGCACCAATCATCTACAGAACTTTTCTTAATCTTCCCAGGCTACAACTGTGTCCCCATTAAATTGCAACTACTAATTGTCCCCTCCCCTGGTCCCTGGGAAGTACATATTTCTTTAAATACATGTATACAAGAAAACATATACATATATGCAAATAAAAATATTCAAAAAATAAAAGTACAGAAGGTGCACAGAGAAAAATATAAAGTTATGAGAAAGGTTTGGAAAACACTGAAAGTGTTCCCCTCACCCAAAATGATAGACTCCTCCCCATCACACTCTTGCATACTCAAACACTGTGTCACCTTGGGAAGAGTGGAGGAAAGTGTCCTGTTGTTCAAGGTGGCCTTTTTTCTAAGGACAGGGTTAACTGCTGTAAAGTCCCTTCCTGCCTCAATCTCAAACTGGGTGTGAGAACTGGCACTGCACAAAAGGATGCTGCTCATTCTCCTTTCATACTGTGGCACCTCAATCTTCGAATCCAGGCAGGTCCCCTTTCTTATTGACAGTGCATTTAAATGCTCACAGATCTAGGCCCATGGGTACTAGTGACACAGGATGGAATGATATGAACAGCCTGCTGACCTGTTTTGCACCCCGTGTGCCCACCTTCTGCTCACACTAGGAACCACCCATGCCGCACCTCTTCCTGGTTTATTTTTTTTTCCTCTGTGCCACGAAAGACACTGAAATATTGGAACACTTTTTCTCTCACTGAATTGGAAGACTAACTCCACAAGGGCTCTATCTCCCTCACAGATTTCCTAGGAGCCTACAGCAGTGCTGCGGAATGGCCATATCTTCATAAATAGTTACTAAACAGGAAAATGAATGGATGTGGGGGGTTTAGCAGCCAGTGACTATGAGTAGCAGTAGGGGCCACATGGGCTAGCAGAGTTGGAGGAGCATCTGGGGGACCCCAGTGACTGGGTGTAGCCATGCCCATACCCAGCCCTCAGCTCAGGGGAGGTGGGGAAAAGGCTGCTGTGGTGTGTTCACAGACTGCATTTCCTGTTCCTCTTCTCTGTTCCAAGCTCTTTGGAGAACAAGTCAGGAATGGCCTGCAAGTAGGGTCTGTTTATAAGTGTGGTTGTCATTGGCAGATGGTTGCAGGTCCAGGCTTCAGGACACCTGCTCCTCATTCACAAATTTTCCTGTGTTCCAATTGGGTCTATGCTGATGGCAGAGGCTCAGAGAATCTGAGCCAGCAGGGGCATGAATAGAATCTAGCCTCCTGCCTCCCAGTGAGCAAGTGGCAACATTTCCAGTGCCCTGGTGGGACTGATGAGATTTATGGCATATGGTAATTGAACCCAGCAAGTGCTGGGCATGCTGATCAAGCCTCTGACCAGCGCTGGATCTTGAACCTGTTCAGGGGATGCTACCATGGTCATTCTGTTCCATATATATAGCCCCAGATTCTCTGGAACTCCAAGGGAAACTGCCTCATTTGAAAGCAGAAAGCCAGGCCTGCTGTGACAGAGAGGCCCATCCTAAAAGGCTAGGGCCCTGGGGAGAAAGTGCCTCCATTTACTTTTCAAACAGGTGTGTTTATCTGCATTTGGCACCTCAAGGCTCCAGGGAGACAGTGAGGATGCTGCTCCCCAAATACCCTGATTTCATTTGAGAGGCTACTTATGCAGAATCTGTGGGGTAGACTCCAGAGATGCCACAAAGACAAAGGCAGGAAAAGAAGGCCAGAGGTGTTTGGCAGAAGGCAGAAGGGGAGGTTCTGGGTGAAGATCCTCTGCCTAGGGCCACTCCACTGCCTCCAACAGCATCAGGACCTGCAGGACCAAAGTCCTGATAAGTCTGACACCTAGTCTCCATGGGGTGCTCTTAAGACTTGAGGTGGCAGAGGCAGGATACACAGCCCTGGGCACTGTACCCCACAAACCTTCTCCAGCCCTCAACATTGCCTCCACAGTGCTCTGGTGACATCAGCCTAGGAGACACAGGGTCCTGAGTTCACACCCCAGTTCTGCCACTGGCTAGCTGTGTGGTCTCTGGTGTGTTCAGGGCTGCTCTGAGGCTCAGTGTTCTCAGCTGTCAATTGGAAATAACTAACAGTCCTTGCCATAGGGGCCACAGGGTTACTGTGAGTCTTGGAAATGTTACTATGCTCAAGTGCTTAGTTGGGGTCACTTGTGTATCTTCCCATCAAAACGCTAATCCTTGTTCTCTTTTCCATAATGAAGGTCTAAAGTTGCTGCTGTAGGTCAAGGACATCCTAGGTGTATGAAACTACAGACATTCTAGCATGAAGAGCTCATCTCTCCATGTCTTTCTGCTGGATAATTTGAGTGAGTTTCTCAACCTCATCTTTAGACAGCTGATCAGTCTGTTTGGTTAAAGATATATTCTTTGAATTCTGAAGTTTAATCTCAAGTACTTGTTCTTTGATTCTTTTCACAAATTTTTTTCATTTTGGCTTTACATATGGCATGGTTTTCAAGCCCATTTTCTATATTAAGGCTTTTCACTTTTGTTTCTTGAAAACTATCAGCATTCTCTGTTTGAATGTCCTGTCTTCATGCCCCTGGGCTTTTATTTGTTCAATGGTTTTCTGCAAATTCTTGATCTCCTTGTCTTTTTCTAAAAACAGTTGGGTATGTGCATTGATATTTTTTACAGTGTTCTAAATAGAAGAAAACTTGGGGTTCATTTTTTTATGGTTAGTAAATGCATATAATAAAGGCCACAGTGCTATTTTAAAAGAAACTAACCATTTGGAAGCAGAAAATTAACATGATGATTATTTTGTCTTTCGAAGAAAGAATTTTAAAAAAAATCTTAAACACCAAAAAGTAGAGTGAAAAAAATGAGAAGTTTAATTTAAAGGTCATCTGTGGCTTATTTTTGTGAAATGGCATAATGGAAAACTCTGATTTTACTAGAAAATACCAAAGCCAGTGAAAGCACCCATAGCTTTCCGAGAATATAAATATGGATGATCACACCATTGTTGAGCCACTACATGCTGTGAAAGTATTCACTATTTTTTCATTTGTTTTGGGGTAAAGGTTTTCTTTATATTTATTTTGTCCTATTTAAGGCCAAGGACCGTAATTCTTTATAAGTTTTCAGGGACAAGTCTCTTTTATATGCTTCATTTTCCCCTTAGGGGGGAAAATAAATAAATAAATATATATATATATATATATATATATATATATATATATATATATATATATATAATTTTAGTAATATATGGCTATTTCAGTTTGAAAGAAGGAAGGATTTTAAGGTGGAAGGAATTTTAAACAGGCCTTCCAATAGAGTTGTGGTGTTTTCTTTTAGAAATCCTTGCCATGATCCTTGTGCTATTCACAGTCAGCCACGTGTTTGCTTCTATCAGGATGTCTTGCACTGAAAAACAACAATCATTTGTTTGTTTTGAAAACTTTTTCTAGCTCTTTAAAGTGAATGGAAAGTTAGTTTTGTTAAGGTGTGGCATTGTAGATCCTGTTATTTTGAACTTTGGTTTTACATCTCTAGTGTCTTCACATGGAACTGATTCCATGTGATTCAAAATATTTGGAAAACTGCTTTCCATGTAGGAACATAAGAATCTCATTTGTTGATACACAGACAACCAAGAATGGTGACTAAATACTTTCATTTTCCTCTACATAATGGGATTAGGTTTACAAGGTAAAACTTCCCAGTGTAATTAATTTAAGATGTTTAATTTCATTTCATTAAGATTTGGGAATGGAATAGACTATGACCATTCCTGTGATTCAGTGTAAACATTAAGAAAACTCACTTATTTAAAAGTCTCACTACTTTAAATGCATTATATACCCAAATAAACAATGATCCACATGTTCTTACATGTAAAATGTGAAAATATCCCTCCTAAATGAGAATAGAATAGAAAGGGAACCAAATTTTATATGATACTGTTATAATTAAAGCATCTTCCCAGGGTTTCATACACTTACTTCCAGACCACTCACATATAATCGAATCAAGCCTTTATTGAAGCACACTAGTGGTGGCTGACCAGAACATAAAGTTATTCCCCTGATCAGACCTGAACAATTGCAAGGGCACTGCTTATAAGCCTGAAAATCGCAAAAGGGATGTTAGGGGTCTAGCCAATGCAAGCAAGCCAGGTTACAGAAGTGGGAGAGTGCAGTCAAGTGGAGGGAAGCCTAACCAATCACAATTAGCCCAATCACCCCAGTTTCAGGAACAGAGCCCCGTTACCTTTAACAGAAACAATACCCCATTAGGTAGTTTCGTGTTCTTAAACTTTTCTATAATAAATGGAAAAAGAACATTTTTCCCTGGTCATGACCATTCTACTTGTCATGGTTGTTTTACAGGATGAAATGTAGTTTAATAATATATTCTGAAATGCTCTCTGCCATTAACTCTTATTACACAGCATGTTTTCATAAAACAAAATGGAGTCACATTTGCTTCTACTATCACAATACTACTCTAAGCAAGCACAGTGTTAGCTACTTTTTGATATTACTTTAAAATGCAGGAGAGCTGATTAAATAGATACCTTCATATCTTACTAGAGAAGAATCATTCTGCAAGGACAATTTGGTAGTGCAAACCAAAAGTTTTATAACTTTGTGTGCTTTGGGGATTATGTTCAGAAAGTTATCTGTAATGGAGTTCCCTACTTCCCTGGTGGTCTTCAATGTCTGCTAAAGGCCACATGTGTAGAAGTGTGGTCCCCAGCTTGGCATTATTAGTAAGTGTTGGAAACTTTAAGTGTGGGGGCAGGAAGTCAAGAATGATCTTTGGGTCACTAGAAGTGTCCTTAAAGGGAATTATGAGACTATAATCTTTTCCTTCTCTTTAACTTCCTGGCCATGAAGTGAGTGTTTTGTTCTGGCAGGTGGCCTTCCATAATGTACTGCCTTGCCACAGGTCCAAAGCAATGTGACCAATTGATTATGCACTGAAAATTCCAAAACTGTGAGCCAAAGTTAATATTTTAGCCAGTCCCCCCAAACCAAAGACTGAATGTTCTCTGATATGTTGATGTTAACACACAATATGGTAGGGGGATGAAAGAGTAGAAGATCATTAAATTAGACAAAGGAGAAGGAAGAGAAAGGAAGGGGATGGAAATAGATAATAAGATAATAGAAAGAATCTGACATAATTTTCCTTTCCTATGTTCATGTATGAATACACCACCAGTGTAACTTACTACATCATGTTCAAGCACAAGAATGGGATCCTAATTAGGATGTTATACTCCATGTATATATAATATGTCAAACAACACTGTACTGTCATGTATATCTAAAAAGAACAAAGAAAAACAAAGAAAAAACCTTTTATTTTGTAGTTTTATTATCTCATTTTTTAGAGTAATAAAAGCTGACACATGCATATAATTTTTATAACAGTAGAAATGATAAGAAAACTTAGGTTAATTTAATTATGGTTCAACCACATAATGAAAACATGCTGTGTAATAAGAGTTAATGGCAGAGAGCATTTCAGAATAGATTATTAAACTACAAAACAAGTTCCAAAGCAGTCTATGTAATGTGGGTGCATTTTTAAAATACATGTATTTAGCAAGGTAGTCATAATGAGAGAGATGATGTTTTTGCTGATATTTTCTACAACACTCTCAATTAATTTTTATATATGTTTTTCCATTTAGAAACATCTAAGACAGACATTCTTCCTAACACTGGCTTTAAAAGACAGAGTATCAGTTTACAAATGGGCTGTACAACATATACATGAAATAAATGAGATTTTTTAAATATGGGAAAAGTAACTTCAACATCTAAAATACCAAATGCATGTTGGTAATCTATAATATATGCATTTGAAATAGTTTTAAATTACAAATAATGGTATAAATTACAAATAATGGTATAGTATTATTGAGACATCCCTAAGAAGAGCTTGTGTAAATTCTGAGCATTTCCTTATTTGGCTTTTGTCAGTTAAGCAGCTTACTTCTATTCTAAAAGCATAGAAATCACATGAATAAAATAACTCAAAGGATCATTGATAGATTCCTTCATAGAGTAGTGTTGTTTTGAGAAGAATAATTCATACCCCTTAATTATTTAATTCATTGTGTATTATTAAGGCTCTTTATACATTTTTCTTCAGTAAATCTACTAGGTGTACACTCTCAACCGAAGTAAAAATTTAATAGAATCTCACAGTAGTTAGTAATCCTTTAAAACATCGTGCTTTTCTCCTCTGTGTTATTTTTATGCTTGAGTTGTTACATTAATTTTATTTCATTCCAATATTTGTTTTCTCCATTGTAATCTCTGTGACTTCAGTTTATATTCCTGTTTTCTCTGACAAATGGTTATTCCATTTTCTGGCTCTTTAACTCTTTTATGCTTCAATTTCTGTAATTGCAAGATGTAAAATTGATATATCAATATGTCTCTGATGTGCAATTGTCACAGCTGACTGCAAATCATGTAACAGATGGGATCTTTATACTCCCAATCCATTATTTTTAAATTTTCAAGTAAAAGTGAATTATTCTTTATTTAAGACAAATGGAAGCTTTCATTTGCCATTTCATACTACCTTGATTTATTAGTTGATAAAATACATATTTAAAAATTCTACTCTAAGAGCAAAGAATCACATAAATTAATTACATAATTGACCTGTGATGTTCAGTGTTAGGATTTGTCATTACAGTTTAGATTTATGTCATAATTCATTTTTTATAATTAGAAAGATATATTAGTATGTATCAGTATTGTTTATATGAACTTCAATAACTGGTTGGATTACTCATGAAAGATAAATCTGTGCATGTGTGTTTACCAGGGATTGGGTGGAGGGAAATTTGGAAGTAGTTTAGTCTAGAAACTTCTATATATGTAGGGCATGAAGTAATGCAGGGCATGTTGCATCAGAAAAGAGGAAACTTAACTTGCTGGCTGCTACCCACTTCCCAGTCCTGGGGCCACATGTGGCTAAGAGAGGACCTAGCAATTAGCCAGAAGGCATTGCCATGGGTTGTGATGAAGAATGGGACCACCTCTAGGATAGGCTCAGAACCCTTCTGCCCTCATGGACATTACTGCCTATAGGATTGGTGTAGATGTAAATTCTCCCCACTCTGCTGACCTTTATCCTGATTGGCTTCTGTACATTATATTAGCTGTGTATGTTTTCTCATTAAATGAGATCCTGCTTTGACAGTTCTCCCTGGTGCATCTGATTGTCCTCCAGGGAGGGAGGGCTGGGTGTGGGCGGCCAGTGGACCTTTACCTTTCTTGGCCTGTCCTGGTCAGGGAGTGCTCCCCCAATCTCTCCCATAGGTCAGGAGGGAATAGGGGGCTAAAAAACCAACATGTGTATTTGAAACTTATAGCACAATTCAAACTAGCCACACTTCAAGTGCTTAGCAGTTTTATGCATGGCCTGTGGGTATTGTTTTAGACAAATCTAAGTCTATCCACTGGGATAAATTAAGGGCTTTTTAAAATCAACACATTTGCTTCACTTTACATGATTTTTTTTTTCAAGTCATCACTCTTTTTCTCTCAGTGGCTTTTTTTTTCCTGTGGGCAAATCTCTCAGTCATGCTTTCTATTGGCATGACGGCTTTTAAAATTCAAATTTGTATGACTTTAAAGACAATTCATCTAGAATACGGTAATCATATTGAGGTATTTTTTTATTTAAAAATATTTTTAGTCATAGTAAATGCACATAACATGGAATTTACAACTTTAAGAATTTTTAAGTGTAAAATTCAATGGTATTAAGTATATTCACATTGTTGTTCTACCAATGCTATTATCCATCTCCAGAATTTTTTCATCACCCCAATCTGAAATCTCAATCCACTAATTAAACTACTTCCAATTTCCCCTCCTCCCAATCCCTGGTACCCACTATTCTACTCTCTGTCTCTATGAATTTGACTATTTCAGATGCTTATTGCAAATGGAATCACATTATTTATTCTTTTGTGTCTGGCATATTTAACTTAGCTCAATGTCTTTCAAGACTCATCAGTGTTTAAGCAGAATTAATATTGTTAAAATGGCCATACTATTGAAACCAATATACAAATGAATTCAATCCCCATCAAAATACTAATGGCATTATGCACAGAACTAGAAAAAAAAAGTCCTAAAATTTATTTGGAAGAAAAAAGATGGACAATAGCCAAAGCAATTCTAAGCCAAAAAAAAGCAATGTTGGAGACATCACAATACCTGATTTCATATTATACTACAGAACTACATTGTATTAACATGAAAACAGATACATAGACCAGAGGTTCAAAATAGATGATACAGAGACAAATCCACACATCCATAGTTGTCTGATACTTCACAAAGGTGCCAAAAACATATAGTGGATAAAATACATCCATTTTAACAAATGGTGCTGGGACAACTGGTTAGCAACATGTACAAGAATGAAACTAGACCCTTATCTCCAACCCTGCAAAGAATTAACTACAGATGGATCAAAGACCTAGGAACTAAACCAGAAACTATGTAATTCCTAGAACAAAATATAAAATCAGCACTCCTGCATTATAGGCCAAGGCAACAACTTTCTCAGTAGGACCCCTAAAGCTCAGGAAATACTGCCAAGACTTAATAAATGCGATGGCATCAAATTAAAAAGCTTATGCACAGAAAAGAAAACAATTAGAAATGTGAAAAGAGAATCTACAGACTGGAAGAAAATCTATGTTGGCTACTATCCTTACAGAGGATTAAAACCTAGAATATATAAAGAGATAAACAAACGCAAAATATCAATAGCCCATTTAATTAACAGGCAAACAAACAGATGCTTCTCAAAAAGAAGAAATGCATTTGGACATCGAAAAGAAAAACTCAACATTATCAGTAATTAGGGAAATACATATCAAAACTACACTAAGATTTTTGTCTCACACCAGTCAGAATGGCAGTCATCAAGAATATAAACAATAATAAATGCTGGACAGAATGCAGAGAAAAAGGAACGTTTTTCAGTTCGTGTGATTATAAATTATTATAATCATAATGGAATTCAATATGGAGGTTCCTCAAAGGCAAAGAATTAAAGTCATCAGACTACAGTGATACATTCACAACCATGTCTATAGCAGCACAATTCACAATTCACATGGGACCACCCTACATGTCCATCAGCCAATAAATGGATAAAGAAAATGTCACATACACACACACACACACACACACACACACAATGGAGTTTTATTGAACCAAAAAGAAAAATAAAATTATGATATTTGCAGGAAAATGGATGGAACTTGGGACCATTATGTTAAGCTAAATAAGCCAAACTCAGAAGGTCTGCAGTCATATATTTTCTCTCATATTTGGAAGCATGAAAAAAAAGGAAAAGAAGCAGGGGCTGGGGATCTCATAAAAATCAAGGAGAGATAAGTAGAGAACAGGGATCAGGAGGGAGCGGGGATTGCTAGGGAGTGATACTAGCCAAAATATATTGCTATGTTGAGTGCAATTAGATATGTAACAACAAATTCCATCATTATGCATAATTATATTGCACCAATAAAACATGAATTAAAAAAGTTTCATCTATATTATAGTATGAGTCAAAATTTTCTTCTGTATTACAGATGAATAATATACAACTGTATGCCTATACCACATTTCATTTAACTGATCATCTGTTGAGGAATACATGAAGGCTGTTGCCAAATTGTGGCTATTGTGAATGATGCTGCCATAAATCAAGATATAAAAATATCAATTTGAGAATCTGCTTTCAATTTTTTTGTGTGTATACCCAGCATTAGAATTGCCAAGATGGGAACAGCTATTTTTTAAACTTCAAGATTCAAATTTGTAGTAAGAATAAGTGATTTGTGGGGGCTCGGGTTATGGCTCAGCAGAAAAATGCTCGCCTAGCACATGAGAGGCAATGAGTTTGATCCTCAGCACCACATAAAAATAAATTAATTAATTAAATAAAGTTAAAAAAAAAGAATAAGTGATTTGGGGCCATTCTTATCATCACGGTGAGTGAATTTGAGATGAATTCACAAAATGTGAATTCATAGAAGGTGCTATGCTTGAGGAATGAGCCTTCACCAGAATCTACTGGTATTTGAATCTACTGGCACCTTGAGTTTGGCTTCTGGAACTGTGAATAATAAATTTCTGTTGTTTATAAATGACCCAGGCTAAAGTTTTTATTATAGCAGCTGAATGGATTCAAATACCCCTCAAGCCAATCTAGTAAATTTTTAATTCCAAACAAGTCATGTTCTCACAGAGCATGATTCATTGAGAGCCAGTTAAGCATTTAAGAAGGTACAGTTGCAGTTTTTGCAACAATAGTAAGGTCTTAACAACTGGACCTATAAAAGTACCAAGATATCCTAGAAATGACCGGAACCCTCATAAGTTGTACTACATGAAGTCGAGATTGGAATAAAGGGCAAATTCTAGGTTTCCACAGCTCCTGTGTACAACCTGGCACTTTTAGAAAGAAAGAGAGACTATACGCCACTGAAAACTTTTTGCTGGAACTCTGGGAAGTATTTCTTTGAGGGTATGCTGCCATAAGCATTTGCTCAATTTCCACTGTAGCCATAACCCAAACTTACAAACAAACACATAAACATGGTGAGACTGGTTCCTTGACTGCTTTCATGTGTGTGTATGTGATTCTGCTTGGTATTCTCCTAGTTTGTACACCTTCACTTGCAGAGAAGTTTGTGCCTCAACCAAACCTCCTCTTGCTTGATGGTTGGGCTCACACGGGGAAGATCTCAGAGTTAGGATGGAGTTTTGCTTTGAAATATATTCCTTTTTTTTTTTTCAAGATTTGATGGGTATCCCTAACCTTCAATTGGAAAGTGTAAAACATTAAGGGGTTACTTTAATTATTTTATCCTGTTTGAAGCAATAAAAAGCTGCTGACTCTGATTTAAAACAGAAGACAAGCTAACACATTTTTAATCTGTGAGATCAATTTATTTGGATTATTCTCTTAAACTGATTTAATTATGAGCTATAAGAAAAAAAAAAAAACAGAAGGTGTAAGGGAAAGGGCGGTCTTTCCTTCCCTGCCTAAGGGTATTGTGAATGTGCAAGACAGATGTTTGAGACAGAAGGGCTTAACCAAAACTTGCTCTCACTGTCCTAGGAGTTCTGAGGCATGTCTTCACGTCTTTCACATGGCCCATCAGTCAAAATTAACTTTTTCTGCACTGTGGTCATATGAAGTTTTTATCTTTTGGATAAGATTTTTAATAATTTCCTCAAAAAGCAGGAAGTTTTTATTTATGCCCTGTAGGGAAAAGATTTATGTTTCAGAGAAGGAATGAGAATTCCTTATGAGGACTAGAAAAACTTGCATTAATTCTTAGTTGATCAGATTCAGTCCTGGATTCAGATCAGTAAAGATCTGCAGAATCAACATCATTGTCCATTTTCTCTTTCCTCAATGTACCCCATTCTAATTTCAGTCTACCTCTCTCTCTCATACTTCCTACTAATCTCCTTCAAATATATTCTACATGTACCCCAATCAAAAAACAAATTCATGTATGTTGACTCAGATGTGTAAAAATTTATGTAACTTCCTTTAATTTTTACACATTTTTTCACTGATGGGTGAAAACTTGACTTTCCCAATTAAAAGTGTCAAGCTTTTTGATTTAAAATAACTCCTTTAGATTAACTGGTTAGTCTTCTGAAGTCTTTCCCTTTTCTCAGGTGTCCTGTGCTCCCTTACTCCTTGGTTCCTCAGTCCCCGTGTGTAGAGCAGATCTGGAGGAGAATGTGGGCACCTCCAGGGAAATCCTGTTACCCTGCTTGGTAATCACTGGCCTTCATCCTCCCCATGGCTACAGGGAACATTGGTTCTCCTAGTCACAGGACAGCCTATGGTGAAAAGGTGGGTGGGTCACTGCCCTGCAGTTAGTATAGGGGTTGCTGTTGCCGACACCATGATCATGGCTGGAGTTTTCCATATATCTTAGTTAAGAGACCTCCATCTTTCAGCCTCTCTTGAACTCACAGCCCTTTCTAGTGACTGGGTTTTCTCAGCACTACTGGATCCTCCCAGGAGACTGGGAGCTGATGGCTGTTTTCCCTGTAATACAAAATCCTGCATGGGGACTCGTGAGTCTTCCCTGGGCTCCCTCAGCTTGGCAAGACATGGTGATTTGTAGAAATTTGACCTTCTCTGAGAACATAAGCTCCTCCAGGCTGCCTCTAACATTTTTATTTCATCCAACTCCAAAGTAGGCCATGCTGTCACAGGCACCCTCTTTCCCTTCTCTTCTTGCACTCTTGGGCATTTCCTCCCCAAACAGTATTTTTTACTTTCCTTCATGTGGCAGGAACTTTTTTCAATCATATTCTCCTTCATCGTCCTCTGAGGCCAATCCTCCAAATTTTGGTTCTTTATGTAACAACTCTGCTCTAAGAGGTGTGAGAAATACTTCTACTCTTGCTTGAAGTCCAATGTAGGGAACTGTTATTTATTTGCAGATATTATTTTGAAAAACTAGTTTGAAACTCCAAGCTGAGCAAGGACTTCTTTGTGTGTCCTTCTGTTTCCCTTTCCCTGCAAAACATTGTCTTTAGTCTCCTGGATTAAAAAGAGGGAAAGCTGCAGGATATTAAAATCAACCAACAAACCAACCATTCAAACAAAAAAAAAACCCAACTCTGAAAATACTAAGAAGGAAAAATACATCAGATGGTATTTCAAAACATTGCATACTATAATCAGCCAAACTAAACTGTTTCTCTTCCCTTAATATGCTAGACTTTCTCTCCTGTATCCACATCTTGTCTGTGTTGCTCCTTTCACCTCAAGAAGTTCAGGGATTTAGTTTTAACTTCATACTTGCTTTGTCATTTTCTAGCTTTTTGCATTGATGTAGAGCTGAACTGGGATGCCACATATTTTCTTCAGCAGCCACCGTTCATTGAGAACCAAATGAAAATACAAAATATTCTGTATGGTAGAGAGAAACTTTGCATAATCTGATGTCAGATCCTAGTAACAGAAAGTTTCTGGTTTCTGCAGACAAACTTACCCACTAAGATTTTGATGAAATTGGCTTAAATCACATAGCGTGAACAATTCAAAAATTTTCCAGAATTTCCATGAATTCTTGAATGGAACATATTTTTCTGTTACCTCTATGCCCTAATTGTTGCTCTATCATCAAGATTTTTGACTCTTTGTCACCATACTTCTTGCAAATAGAGGCATTCCTCTTCCCTTCCTCCCTTTATCCACTTATGATATCAGACATAACACATCCCCTTTTTCTTTGATTTCTGAAAAATACCACTAGCCAAGTAAACATGAGTAGAAGACACAGACTGGATGGAAGAAAACTTTTTAGATGTAACTGTATCTGTATTGGTTATCTATTTTCTGTGTAACAAACCATTGCTAACAGCCATTGTTCAATTCACAATTCTGCTGGTCAGCAGTGGGTGCTTGCAGAACTTTTCATCTATAGGTTGGATTTGTTTGGGGGGATGGGTTTCTACAGATGGAACAACTAGACCAACTTGATTTTGTTCCCTGCAGTCTATCCCTCCTGTAGACTAGCCTGAGCATGTAAAGGTAGGACTGGGTTCCAAGAAAACAACCAGAGCATACAAGGATTCTTGAAGCCTAAGAACAGCAAATGCACTGTCTTTTCTGCTGCATTCTGTTAGTCGAAGCAAGTCCCAAGATCTCCTCTTGGTAGCAAACTACTAAATTACAACACAAAGAGGTGTGCATATGGTGAGATTGAGGAGGGAGAGCAAATAGAACAGATCCCAGGACTCTCTTTCGATAACTAAAATAGTCCTAAAGTGGTTTTTATTCAAAATACATCTCTCTCCAATCAGAAGAATGTTATAGCCACCTTTTAAACTTCTAGGTCTTTTCTTCCCAAGAACAGATGGAATAATAGTGTGCAAGTGTATGAATGTGTATGTGTGTGTGTGTGTGTGTGTGGAGGGTTTGCAAAATATAAAAGTAATTGCTTTGTTTTCTGAGATTATGGTGATAATTAAAATTTTTATCTCAACACTTGTCATTATAGTGTCCTTGAGACAAACAAACGAAATAAGTACATATTTATTTCTTTATTTTTATTTATCCCATACTGAATTACTTGAGGACACATAACTTAATGGTCTAATCTTGTGTGGTTTCTAACAATCAGACAAGTTTCTAACTATCCTGATATTTGCTGAGAAAATTGGTCAAGCACAAACTATCAAATAGATTTGAAAGTACACTAGAGATAATTACTTGTTTTAAAATGCATAATAAGGCAAGCATCCTTTTAAATTTCTTTTTCAATAATGGTAAAGTGAATGTAAAAACTAAAAGAAGATTGATCAGTCTGTGAAAGTACTAACAATAATTTTAAAAACGCACAGCATTCCTTTCCTAAAGAAAAGGAAAGAGGCTGATGAGGACAAAATAATCAGTTCTGAGAAAGTAAATTTCAAAGTTTCAACAAGTTAGGGTACTGGCAAAAAAAAAATCCTGATATGAAGACAGGAGTCCAGAAGAGCTGGATGCTCTTTAAGCAAACAATTTTGGAAGGTGAACAAACTATATGGAAAGTGCACCACAGGGAACAGGGCACCAAATTGGCAAAGCAGAACAGTGCAAAGTTCTTAATTGCAAATTAGAGAACCACAAGAAGATGACTACACAGGTCACCAAGGATGAACAAAAAGAAGGGCTCCAAAGGTGTGGGGACCACATCAAAATGAGAAAGATAATATAGTGTGGGTTAGACATAAAAGACCTCAGGAAGCTAGTAATCCGATGTAGTAATAAAAACCAAATCATTACTCACATTTTGACTAAATAACCAGTCCTGGATTTAATTTATTTGTCTGTAGGACTGTTGCCTGGCTTTCCAGTCAGCTTCAACTAAGATACTTTCAGTTGTGAGCAGCAAAAATTATAATTCAAAATGGCTTTAATTTTTTTTGTAGTGCTAGGGAGCCAACTGGGGACTTCTACAAGCTAAGTGTGCACTCTGCCACTTACTTCACTCCAGCCTCTCAAAATGGCTTTTACAAAAATGGGGTCTTTTGATTCATGTAAATGAAAAGTCCAAAGACAGACTGATATTTAAGTAAAATTTGGTTAGGGTTTGAATTCTATTTTTTCTGGAACTGTTTCCTGTGCACAGGCATGCCTCATATTATTGTGTTTCACTTTAAATCTTTATAGCTATAGTATTTTTTGTAAGATGAAGGTTTGTGAAAACCCTGTGTTGAGCAAGCCTATAAGGGACCTTTTTCTAATGGTTATTAAAATTTTTAGCAATATGTATTTTCTAATTAAGGAATGAACATTGATTTTTAGATATAATGCTATTACATGCTTAATAAACTATCATAAATTTTATTTTTTATATTTGTCAAGGTTTTTATTGTAAATATTTTGCTCTAATATACAACACATATTTTGGACAAATGCTGTTTAACTTTCACTACAGGTATAAGATTTCAGGTGTTCAATGAATTTGAAATTTTTAAATAAAGGCTTGGAAACATTATTTAACATTTTAAGATTACTGAGCACTATGAATTCTCCAAAGTTTAATAATGTCTGAGCAATGGCTATGAGTTTTAAAACATTTTTTTTCCACTCATATTCTCTCCTACTAGTATGTTTCCTCAGGTGATGAGTAAGGGTGACCAACTGTTCCAGACATTTTCACATTGTCACAGTTTTTTCATTTGAATAATTTTTCTCTGCTGTAATTTCTCTTGTGTGGAATAAATTTTGACCCATCCTTGAAGGAAAGGTACAATGTTATCATTTGTAAAGCTTGTCTCCAATATGAATTCTCTAATGTCTAGTAAGGTTTGATGTATGATTAAAAGCTTTGCCACATTCTTTGCATTTATAAGCCTTCTCTCCAGTATGAATTCTACTGTGGTAAATAAGGCTAGTTTTTTGTTTGTTTGTTTGTTTGTTTGTTTTTAATTAAAAGCTTTGCCACATTCTTTGCATTGGTAGGGCTTCTCTCCACTATGACTTCTCTGGTGGGGAACAAGGCTTGATTTTTTGCTAAAAGCTTTGTCACATTCTGTACATTTGTAGGTTGTCTCTCTGTATGAATCTTCTGGTGGGGAATAAGGTATGCTTTTTTAATAAAGTCTTTGCCAAATTCTTTACATATGTAGGGATTCTCACAAGTATAAATTTTGCTGTGGTAAGTAAGGTTGATTTGTTATCAAAAGCTTTGACACATTCTTTACATTTGTAGGGCTTCTCTCCAGTATGAATTCTGCTGTGGCAAATAAGGCTTCTTTTTCAATTGAAAGCTGTGCCACATACTTTGAATTGGTAGGAATTCTCTGCAGTATGGATTCTCTGGTGGTGAATAAGTCTTGATTTTTTTATTAAAAGCTTTGTCATATTCTGTACATTTGTATAGCTTCTCACCAGTATGAATTCTGCTGTGATAAATAAAGTATTTTTTAAATGAAAGATTTGCCACATTCTGTACATTTGTAGGGATTCTCTCCAGTATGAATCCTCTGGTGGTAAATAAGGTATTTTTTTTTAATAAAAGCTTTGTCACATTCTTTAAATTTGTAGGGCTTCTCTTCAGTATAAATTCTCTGATAGCAAATAAGGTGAGATTTTTCATTAAAAGCTTTTTCACATTCTTTAAATTTGTAGGGCTTCTCTTCAATATGAATTCAATGGTGGTGAATAAAGGCTGACTTTTGATAATATAATTTCTGATGTTCATTCTCACTTATAATTTTCCATATTTTTGTTATGAATAGTCAAGTTCATAATTTCCATATTTTCCATTTATCACTTTTTGACATATATGTTTTATGCCCTGCTCTTGTGAAAATTCTTGCATATAATGAGAAGCCATGGCCAGGAAGACCATATTTCTGTAGTTCTCTAATATTACATCTCTATGAAATTTTTTCTGAGCAGGGTGCAGGCATTCCCAGTGAAATTCTTCAGTGAAATCAATGGCCACATGTCTGAATGTCAACAGTTCCATTTCCTGGTGCTCAGGATCCAGGCCTGCTCCCTAAGGATCTTCAGAACCTGCACAGCAGAGCATCCTGGGACTCCAAAGCTTGAGAGTGAAACTGGGAGACAAATGGCAGAAATGGCGGACTCAGGGGAAAAGCATAACTTTTTTATGCATTAGAAAACAAAAAAAAAATGTATGTGACTTGCTTTATTGTGATATTCACTTCATTATGGTAGTCAGGAACTAAACCTGCAACATCTCTGAGGTATGCCTACTTTGGTTTTTTTCTCAGCTGTCTTCCCACAGGGTTGCAAAGTGACTGTAGCGATTTCAATTCTCAGACCTTCACACTACATCATTCAGAGGCAGCTTCCTTCCTCCAATCATAGGTGAACTATCTGATCTTCACACTGATTGAACTAACTCAGAGCATTCCCACATAGATGGGCTTAGGCCCAGAAGAAGCAGACAGTTGGTAAGGAAATGATTTATGCTGATTCATTTGGGTCATATAGAGACTGATATATGGGAGGTTCCGTCTTACCCAACACATGCAGCTGATGGTGGGGTAAATATACAGAACAGGAAACCAGTAAAATGCCTGTCTTGGGTGGCTTGCGATTTGGAGGAGTGGCAGAAATAAACTCCCCTTTGCAGGTCTCTTCTGCTTTGGGTGAATAATTACAAAAGTAATGAAAAACAAAGTTATCATGTAGGTAACCATGACAAGTTATAAAAGCATTCTCAGAGAGTGAAATTTAGCCCAGATCTTTCCCACTTCTGCCTTAAAGAAAAGCCACAGTTCTATATTATTAAAACTGAAAATGGCTCCTATGAGGGCATCTACATTTTAACTTAACTGTGATCACAATATCTCACACTGGATCTTAAAAAGTGTCAAATATTCTTGTGCTTAACAGCTCACTTCATAGGAAATGTAAAAACACTTCAAAGTAAATTCAGTTTTGCGATAATAACTGCTGTCTGAATAAATACTAATTTCAATGAAATTTAATTGGGGAGAATAATTGTGGGGAATGTATTTTTATGCTCTTGAATAACAAAGTGGTTTTTGCTCTGTGTAGGATAATTTCAGTGTTTCATCTACAAATAGTATCTCTGATGTCTTTGCAATTTCTAGAAAAAACTGTTTTATCTCTTAGAGTGAGATTTTAAACCTCATCTGCAAAATAAGAACAATTATATATACTTCATAGGATGTCATAGGAATTAAAGGAAATAACATGAAAAGTAAGTACACATTGCTTGCCATGTCTAATATACCTTATTACAGTAGATAGGTAAGATCAATATAATATATGATTTCATTATTATTTCAGTGTATCTGTGTTTATTCAGTCTTCAGGTTAGACCTAGGAAGTTGGTATTTACTATACCATTTTACAGATGAGGTACAGAGAGATGATAAATAAGTCTTTGACTTTCTAAAGTAATAAAATGACATCTTTTTTTCTTTTTTTACTGAGTAAGATTCACACTTAAAAATAACTTTAGATTTGCTAAATCTCTTTTACTTTCCTTGAACTTTGTTTTAACCAAAGGTTAGAATTGAAACCTAGAAAATGCATGAATGAGGGGCCATCTCTGCTATTCATTCATGATCAAAAAAATATATAGGGATTTTATTTTCTAGACTCTCTGCCTTGCAATCTCTTTCTTTTGCTATTTTTGGCTTATAGATTATATAATCTTGTGGTTAGGCTTAAATATCTACTCTCATGTTTATACTTAAATATCTCACATTTAGTAGGTACTTATTAATACTTATTGATGGAATGAATGAATAAAGCATAACACTAACTTATAAGGAAAAAAAATAGCTAACAGGGAAGATAGAAACTAATTCTTATATCACCACTCTGGTCATGATATAAATAAGGGAACACAGAAGTTGGAGAAAGTTTGAGCTAGTTTTGGAAACAAGGAAAAGGTAACATTTACATGTGAACAATAAAACAGAATATTGTTAAATATAATGTGAATGGGAACTGACAAAAGGAAGTCACAAAAGAGTTTTATCACGGAGAAAAAAGTCTTGAAAAAATTTCCAGGTAAAGATCAATATTCCCATTTCAATTGCTTATAAATATTTCATTATTTGTATGGAAATCTATTTGATTTTTTATAAAATTTAAATTCCATAAATTTTTGCTTTTACCAAAAGAACAGTGAACATCATTTTTTTTCCTTATTTTTAAAGGCAATTGTTGTGGAAGGAAGAGTTTAATTTTCAAAAATTGTAAGGAGAAATTCAAATAAAACTAAGTCTATGTGAAAAAAGGAAAAAGAAAAGAAAGAAAGCAAAAGAAATTGCAAAGAATTTGAGAATAGCAAAATAAGGTGACAGAACAGTAAATGCATTAAATTAATATAGATAGATAAATACTTCTTAAAAGGTTAAAGAAATATCAACACAGCCCTCTGTGTTTGGGTCCATCTCAACTTCACTCCTTATATATAAAGCAGTAAAAGAAAGTTGCACACAAATGTAAAAAAGACAAGCAAAATAAATTAATGAATAGTTGTATAAAGAATCTTAATTCTTTCCTTCTCTCTGCTCTGATATCCCCAGGGTTGGTTTCATTTTTTTGGCTTGTAGCAAAATGGTTGCTGTAATTGCAAGTGTCATACCAGAAACAGCAATTTTCAGGGGAAAAGAGACCTTGACCCTTGATCGGAAGAAGGAGACTTTCCCAGAGGATCCTTATCTACCAGTACACGTCCTCTTGACCAGTACACTTCCTCTTCTACTCAATAAACAATAAACTGGGGACTAAACACCTAGACCAATCACACTGTCACCTGAGACACTTCACTATGTAGAAAAGCGATGGCTATCCAGACAAAACTGAAGTTCTAGTAGAAGAAAGAGGGATAAATGGTTTCTAGTTAGGCAACAAATGATGATCACAACACCAATAAATGCCAGCCAAAGATAAGTTGATGTATCCTAAACAGACTTAAGAGTGAAAGCACAGTTATTTAGATCAAGAATTGCTTTACTTAGCCAGGCAGGGTGGCATATGCCTATAATCCCAGTGGCTAGGGAGGATGAGGAAGAAGGATTTCCCGATCAAAGTCAGCCTCACAATTTACCAAGACCCTGAGCAACTTTTAGTATTGTCTCAAAATAAAAAATAAAAAATGGCTAGGGATGAGGAAAAGTCCCTGGGTTCAATTCCTGGTACAAAAAAAATCAGAAAATATCTCCGCTTTACCTATTGACAAATTTATTATAATTGTTCTGATTCTGTATGCTAAAATGTATCTTTGAAATATATGAAGCAAAATTATAAGGGGATAATAGTGATATATAATTATAGATCAAAATGGAGATTTTTCAACATACCTTTCACAAAGACAGACTTAAGAGAACATTTAGTAAGAATTGTGAAATTATTGTGAATAACAGAACTGTTGATTATAATATATATATATATATATATATATATATTATATTTGCTCTTACATATGCAGTCCTGAAGACAAAAAAGTAGTGAAAGCATATTTTCAAGTACGCATTGAACAGTTCCAAAAGTTGATCACATACCACAAAGCTCATCTCAACAAAAGAACAGGGCAATAAAATTACAAATGCAATCAATAGCTAAAAATAGCCCAGAAATCAATACACTTAGAAATTTTAAAACCAACTTCTAAATAATTCATAGGTCAAGAAAGAAATCATATTGAAAATTACAAAACAGAACTAATTGTCCAAGTCTGCTCTGCATATTAAAATCTCTATTGGATTATTTGCAGGGAAAATTCATTTCCAGAAAACTGAAAGTAGTCATCTTTTTACAGCCAATTTTCATCCAAAATGCTGACATTGATAGAAAATTATAAGAAAACATTTCACTTCTTCCATATATATTGGGAAGACTACGCATTGTTCTTTCATTCCTGGGGGTTTTTCATGAAGATTCAGCCAGAGACCATATGCTATACATTTTCTTTGCATTAAGCATTTTTGTAGCATTTTTTTTTTACAAATAATCATTTCAGTACTGTCAGCCTTCCCTCATCCCCATAAAGGAATATTTTCCTTATTCTAGTCAGATACCTCCTAGAAGAATCTCTTGTTCCTCTCTAACCAGTGCATGAAGAAATACAAATTGTTCCATGCATTGCCAACTTGTCCATTTCCTGGTGGACTCCATAACATCCCTGAAAACTCTGCATACTGGTAACCTCCTGTAGCTGAAACATCCTCATGTGTAAATTTACAAATCTATGCAAAGGAGAGATGCTTGTTTAAAGCTGTGCAAATTTTTTTCTTCTAGCAATAATTCAAATGAATTGCATGCTGAACCTAATTACAAGAAGGAACATGGAAGAAATTAACATTTCACTGTCTGCCACATAGAGATGGGGTTTTCAGAGAGCCTTTTACTTGACTTGTCTAATAGGAATGATAATAAATCCAAATAAGAAGGATGAATGCAGGGATGTCAGCTTCCAGGTAAATTTTATAAGTAATACATTGTTGTATCCAATACAATTAAGCTTCAGGCTTGAAGATGAAATAAAAACCTTCCATGACAAACAAAATTTAAAATAATTTGCAGCTAGAAAACCAGCGCTTCAAAACATCTTTGGCAAAAAAATTTCATAAAGGGGAAATAAAAAATAACAAAGAAAACCAACAGTGGGAGGTAGTACAGTAAAGGAGAAACTAATCAAAGAGGAAAATCAAATCATGTTAAATAACAAAAATAAACAAATATGGCTGGAAATACAAACTATATTTCAACAGTAACCCTAAATGTTAATGGCTTAAAATCACCAATCACAAGACACAGGCTAGTAGACTGGATTTAAAAAAAAAGATCCAAAAATTTGCTGCCTACTGGAGACTCATCTGACAGGAAAAGACATACACAGACTGAAGGTGAAAGGTTGGGAAAAATCATAGCACTCACATGGACCTAGGAAGCAAGAAGGTGTGTCCTTACTCATATCAAATAAAATAGACTTCACGCCAAAGTTAATCAAAAGGGATATAGAAGGACAGTACATACTGCTCAAGGGAACCATACACCAACAAGACATAACAATCATTAATATATATGCCCCAAACAATGGTGCAGCTATATTCATCAAACAAACTCTTCTCACGTTCAAGTGTTAAGTAGACCACAACACAATAATCGTGGGTGATTTTAACACATCTCTCTCACCACTGGACAGATCTTCCAAACAAAAATTGAATAAAGAAACTATAGAACTCAATAACACAATTAATAGCTTAGATTTTATTGACACATATAGAAAATATCAACCAACATCAAGAGGATGCACTATTTTCTCAGCAGCACATGGATCATTCTCAAAAATAGATCATATATTATGTCACAGGGCAACTCTTTGCAAATACAAAGGAGTAGAGATACTACCATGCATTTTATCTGATCATAATGGAATGAAATTGGAAATCAATGATAAAATAAGGAAGAAAAATTCCTACATCACCCAAAAATATAATCCAATCAATAAATGGGCCAAGGACCTGAACAGACACTTCTCAGGAGAGGATATTCAATCAATCAACAAATATGCGGGGGAAAAAATGCTCATCATCTGTAGAAATTAGAGAAATGCAAATTAAAACTACTCTAAGATAACATTTAACTCCAGTAAGATGGCTGCCATTATGAATATAAACAACAAGTGCTGGTGAAGATGCAGGGAAAAAGGTACACTCATACACTGTTGGTGGGACTGCAAATTGGTGCAGTCAATTTGGAAAGCAGTATAGAGATTCCTTGGATAAATGGGAATGGAACCACTGTTTGACCCAGCTATTCCTCTTCTCTGACTATACCCAAAGGACCTAAAAACAGCATATTATAATAACACAGCCACATCAATGTTTATAGCAGCACAATTCACAATAGCTAAGCTGTGGAGCGAACCTAGATGTCCTTCAGTGGATGAATGGATAAAAAATGTGGCATTGGAATATTACTCAGCAATAAAAAAGAATAAGATCATGGCATTTGCAGAGAAATGAATGGCATTAGAGAAGATTATGCTAAGTGAAGTTAGCCAACCCCAAGAAAACAAATGCCAAATGTCTTCTCTGATATAAGGGGGGTGACTCAAAATGGGGTTGGGAGGGAGAGCAAGGAAGGAAGATTACCTCTAGATAGGGAATAGGGGTGGGAGGTAAAAGGAGGAAGAAGGGGAAAAGCATGGAGGGTGAAAGGAGATCTTCATCATTATACAAAATACATGTATGAAGATATGAATTTGGTCAACATACCTTATATATAATCTGAAAAATGATAAATTCTGGTATAATGGTGTATTAAGAATAATAATAAAAAATTTAAAAAATAAAATTAAAAAATATAATACATAATCCTTTCATTTAGGACTGATTCCCCTCCTGGGTATTTAAAAAGCGCAAATATTGTTACAGAACATTTATTATGGTGAAGAATGTTTTGCACATGGTTGCATTAAGGAAAACCCATTTTAGTTTGGCCAAGTATTCAGACTTTAAAGGAGAAAAAATGTTTGAAATTCAACCTTCACAACAAAGAGATGTTACATTACTATTAGGTGAACAGATACAATGCCTCACTGATGTTTTCTAATTTTTTGTAGGGGTACCTGGGATTGAACTCAGGGGCTCTCAACTACTTAGACACATTCCCAGCTCTATTTTGTATTTTATTTGGAGATAGGATCTCACTGAGCTGCTTAGTTCTTCACTGTTGCTGGGGCTGGCTTTGAACTCACAATCCTCCTACCTTAGCCTCCTGAGCCACTGGGATTACAGACATTTTCTAATTGTTTTTCTAATTTGAATTAAATCAGCTGGGAACAAAGCCCATGTACAACCTATTCATGATGCCATCAAGACATTGGAGCAACAGAGTGGGGTTGGGCATACCTGTGATATCAGCAGCTCGGGAGGTTGAGGCAGGAAAATTGTGAGTTCAAAAGGCAGTCTCAGCAATTTAGAAAAATCCTAAGCAACTCAACATGACCCTGTCTATGAATAAAATATATAAAAGATTGGGGATGAGGTTCAGTGGATAAGTTCCCCTAAGTTCAATCCCTGGTGAAAAAAAAAAAAATGACATCTGAGTTTTCCTCACAAGTTTCTCCTCTGTTTCTCATCTGAGTTTCTCATCTGAGTTTTCCTCACAAGTTTCCTCACAAGTTTCACAAGTATCAAAGAAATCCAATAAAAAAAATTGTTGCAGCTCTTTCACTATATAGGAATTATGATGCTATTTCCTAAAGAGATGATAAAGAATGCTGTTTCTGCATACCTCTACCTAGACGTAATTTCTAGAGGAACAACCCACAGAATGATCACTAAGAACTTATTGTGTTTTTCAAGTTTGAGCAGCTAGCACAAACTGTGTTTGATCTGCAGCTCTATTTTCATCCACCTTATAGTGCAAAAAAAAAAGTGTAACCTGAAAATTCAAACTTCTTCTTTCTGCAAACCTTTGAACCTAAGGGAAATAAACTCTGAGAACCACGGTTTTTTTTTTTTGTTTGTTTGTTTTGTTTTGTTTTGTTTGTTTGTTTGTTTGTTTAGTGAAGATATGAATCCTCTAGAGAATCAAATAAATCCAACAAACAATTGTTGCATCCCTTTCTCTATGTGGGAATTTTCCTGCTAACTCCTAAAGCCCTGATAAAGAAAACTGTTCCTGTGTACCTCTGCATTGAGCTACTTTGACTAGGAACAAACCACAGAATTAACACTTAAAACTATTTGTGTGTGTTAGGTTTCAAGCTTCTAGCATAAACCAAGTTTGATTTGCAGCTCTATTTCCATCCAACTTTATAGTGCAAATCAAATTGAAACCTAGAATTTCAAACAGTTCCCGTGTGCAAATTGTTGAAATTAAGAGTCGCCAAACATGGGCTACAAAGTGGATTTAGTGAAAGAGTGAACACTGTGGAGTATCAAAGAAATCCAATGAAAAAATTGTTGCAGCTATTTCAGTACATTGGGTACTTCTCCTATGTCCTAAAATGAGTTAGTCCAAGCTTTTCTTGCATGTTTCTGCTTAGAAGTACTTCATCCAGCAACAGATCACAGAGTGAACACAAGTTTCAATCAGCAAGCACTAACTGTGTTTTATTTGCAGCTCTATTTTCATCCACCTGTATAGTGCAAAACAAAGTGAAACCTGAAAATTTAAACATCTGGTATGCAAATCTTTGAATTTAGAAGAACCAAACTTGGAGAACAAAGTGGGTTTAGTGAAAGTATGCATCCTTCTGACTATCAAAAAATTTCAATTAAAAAACATTTGCAGCTATTTCAGTACATGGGAATTTTCCTGCTAACTCCTACAGTTCTAATAGATAATGCTGTTTCTGCATACCTCTGCTTAGATGGACTTTCAAGGGGAAAATAACCACAGAGTGAACACTTTGACCTGACTGTGTGTGATAAATTTCAAGCATCTGGCACAAACCACCTTTGATTCATAGCTCTATTTCCATATTTCCATCCATCTCTATAGTGCACAATATATTGAAACCTGAAAATTCAAACTGTTCCTGTCTGCAAACCCTTCAACCTAGGAGAAGAAAACTTAGACAATCATTTTTTTTTTTTTTTTTAGTGAAGGGATGAAACCTCCTGAGTATCAAAGAAATCCAACCAAAAAATTGTTACATCCTTTCCTCTATATGGGAATTTTTCTGCTAGCTCCTAAAGCCCTGATAGAGAAAGCTGTTCTTGTGTTCCACTACTTAGAGCTACTTTGACCAGGAACAAAGCAGAGAATGAATACTTAGAAATTTTTGTGTGTGTTAGGTTTTAAGTTTCTAGCATAACCCACTTTGATTTGTAGCTCTGTTTTTATCCAACTTTATACTGCAAAACAAAATGAAACCTCGAAATTCAAACAATTCCTGTTGCAAATTATTGAACCTCAGTGTCCCCAAACTTGGGCCACAAAGTGGGTTTATTGAAAGTGTGAACCCTATGGAGTATCAAATAAATTCAATGAAAAAATTGTTGCAGCTTTTTCAGTAAATTGGGATTCTTCTCCTATGTCCTAAAGCGAGTTAGTCAAAGCTGTTCCTGCATTTTTCTTCTTAGAAGTACTTCAACCAGTAAGAAACCACAGAGTGATTACTGAGAACGGCTTGTGTATGTCAAGTTTTAATCAGCTAGAATGAGCTGTTTTATTTGTAGCTCTATTTTCATCCACTTATATAGTGCAAAATGAAGTGAACCTGAAAATTTAAACAGTTTCTGTATGCAAACCCTCAAATCTAGAAGAACCAAACTTGGAGAACAAATTGTGTTTAGTGAAAGGATTCCCCCTTCTGACTATCAAAGAATTTCAATGAAAAAACATTTGCAGCTCTTTAAGTACATGGGAATTTTCCTGCTAGCTTCTAAAGCACTGATAGGAAAGCTTTTTCTGGATACCTTGCCTTAGAAATAATTTAACCAGAAAAAATCCAGAGCGATCACTTAAAACTGATTGTGTGTTGAAGATTCAAGCATTAACACACACTGTATTTGACTTGTAGATCTATTTCCATCCATCTCTATAGTGCAAAACAAAGTGTAACCTGTAAATGCATACTGTTCCTGTGTGCAAACCATTGAACATAGGAGTCCCAAACTTGGTATACAAAGTGGGTTTAGTGAAATTGTGAAGCCTGCAAATAATCAATTCATCCAATGAAAAAATTTTTATAGCTATTTCAGTATATTGGGATTCTCCAGCTAGCTCCGAAAGTGAGTTAGTAAAAGCTGTTTTTGCATGCTTCTTCTTAGGAATACTTCAACAAGGAACAAACAACAGAGTGAGCACTGAGAACTTATTCTATATGTCAAGTCTCAAACAGGTAGTTTAAACCGTGCTTGATGTGCAGCTCTATTTTAATCAATCTACATAGTGCATAAGGAAGGGAAACCTGAAAAATTCAAACTGTTCCTGTCTGCAAATCCATGAAGCTAAAAAAAAAAAAAAAACATACTTGGAGAATGAAGCATGTTTCGTGAAAAGGTGAATCCTTCTGAGTATAAAAGCAATCCAATGAAAAAAAATTATTGCAGCTCTTTCAGTATATTGGAATGTTCCTGCTAGATCCTAAAGCACTGATAATGAAAGTTTTACTGCTTACCTCTGTTTAGAGCTACTTTCAACAGGAACAAACCCCATAGTTAACAATTAGAAGTGATTGTGTGTGTGAAGTTTCAAGCATCTAGCACAAACTGTGTTTGATTTGTAGCTCTATGTCCATCCATCTCTTTAGTGCAAAACAAAGTGAAACTCTAAATTCAAACTGCTCCTCTGTGCAAACCTTGGAACCTAGGAGTCCCAATCTTGGGTTACAAAGCCGCTTTAATGAAAGAGTGTACCCTTCCAAGTATCAAAAAATCCAATGAAAAAAATATTGTTGCAGCTCTTTCAGTACTTGGGAAGTTTTCTGTGAATACTCCTAAAATGCTGATAGAGAATGCTGTTCCTGCATACTTCTGCCTAGATGTACGTTTAATAGCAAGAAACCACAGAATGAGCACTGAGAACTGACATTGTTTGTCAAGTTTGAAGAAGCTAGCACAAATTATGTTTGATTTGCAGCTCTATTTTCATCCCCCTGTATAGTGCAAAAAGAAGTAAAACCTGAAAATTCAAACTGTACCTTTCTGCAAACCCTTGAAGCTAGGAGAACCATATTTTGACAACAGAGTTTTTTAGTGAAGGGACGAATCCTCTAGATTATCAAAGAAATCCCACAAAAAATTGTTTTTTCCTTTTCTCTATATGGGAAATTCCTGCTAACTCCTAAAGCCCTGATAAAGAAAGCTGTCCCTGTGTACCTTTGCTTAGAGCTACTTTTACCAGGAACAAACCACAGAATAAACAGTTAGAAATATTTGTGTTTGTTAGATTTCAAACTTCTAGCATAAACCAAGTTTGATTTGTAACTCTATTTTCATTCAACTTTATAGTGCCAAACAAACTGAAACCTGGAATTTCAAATAGTTCCTCTGAGTAAATCATTGAAAATAAGAGTCCCCAATCTTGGGCTACAAAGTGGGTTTAGTGAAAGGGTAAACATTGTGGAGTATCAAAGAAAAACAATGAAAAAATTATTGCAGCTCTTTCTGTACATTGGGATTCTTCTCCCATGACCTAAAGTAAGTTAATCAAAGCTGTTCCTGCATGTTTCTTTTACAAGTACTTCAACCAACAACAAACTAAAGAGTGATCACTGAGAATGGCTTGTGTATGTCAAGTTTCAATCAGCTAGCACTAACTGTGTTCTATTTGCAGCTCTATTTTCATCCACCTGTATAGTGAAAAATGAAGTGAAACCTGAAAATTGAAACAGATCCTGTATGCAAGTCCTTGAATCTAGAAGAACCAAACTTGGAGAACAAAGTGTTTTTAGTTAAAGGATGGATCCTTCCCACTATCAAAGAATTTCAATGAAAAAACGTTTGCAACTCTTTAAGTAAATGGGAATTTTCTTCCTACCTTCTAAAGGACTGATAGGGAAAACTGTTTCTGCATGCCTCTGCTTAGAGATACATTGACAAGGAAAAATCACAGAGCAAACACTTAGAAGTGATTGTGTGTTTGAAGTTTCAAGTATCTAGCACCTCTGTATATGAGTTGTAGCTCTATTTCCACCCATCTCTATAGTGCAAAACAAAGTGTAACCTGTAAATACATACATGTTCCTGTGTGCAAACCATTGAACATAGGAGTCCCAAACTTGGTACACCAACTGGCTTTAGTGAAATTGTGAAACCTGCCAAGAATCAAAGAAATCCAATAAAAAAATTTATAGTTCTTTCAGTATGTTGGGATTCTCCAGCTAGCTCCTAAAGCAAGTTAGTACAAGCTGTTTTTGCGTGCTTCTGCTTAGAAGTACTTCAACCAGGGACAAACCACAGAGTGAACACTGAGAATTTATCGTGTATGTCAAATCTCAAGCAGATAGTACAAACCGTGTTTGATTTGCAGCTCTCTTTTAATCAACCTGTATAGTTCAAAAGGAAGGGAAACCTGATAAATTCAAACTGTTCCTGTCTGCAAATCCGTGAACCTAAGAAAACCAGACTTGGAGAACCACGTGTGTTTTGTGAAAAGGTGAATCCTGTCAAGTATAAAAGAAATCCAATAAAAAAAAATTGTTGCAGCTTTTTCAGTATGTTCCTGCTAGATCCTAAAGCACTGAGAGTGAAAGCAGTGAAAGCTGTTCCTGCTTACCTCTTCTTAGAACTACTTTGAAAAGGAACAAATCCCATAATTAAAAATTAGAAGTTATTGTGAGTGTGAAGTTTCAATCATCTAGCACAAACTGTGTTTGACTTGTAGCTCTATGTCCATCCATCTCTATAGTGTAAAACAAAGTGAAACTCTAAATTAAAACTGCTCCTCTGTGCAAACAATTGAACCTAGGAGTCCCACACTTGGGCTACAAAGTTGCTTTAATGAAAGGGTGTACCCTGCAGAGTATCAACAAAATCCAATGAAAAAAATTGTTACAGCTCTTTCAGTACATGGGAATTTTCCTGCTAACTCCTAAAGTGCTGATAGATAATGCTGTTTCTATATACCTCTGCCTAGACATACTTTCAAGAGAGAAAACAAAACACAGAGTGAACACTTTGACCTGATTGTGTGTGTGAAATTTCAAGCATCTAGAAAAAAACATGTTTGATTCATAGCTGTATTTCCATCCATCTCTATAGTGCACAATAAATTGAAACTGAAAATTCAAACTATTCCTGTCTGAGAACCCTTCAACCTAGGAGAAGCAAAGTTGGAGAACCAAGTTTTTTTAATGAAGGGATGAATCCCTCCCGAGTATCAAAGAAATCAAACCAAAAAATTGTTGCATCTTTTTCTCTATATGGGAATTTTCCTTTTAGCTCCTAAAGCCCTGATAGAGAAAGCTGTTCCTGTGTTCCTCTGCTTAGAGCTTCTTTGACCAGGAAGAAAACAAAGAAAAAAACTTAAAAAGTTTGTGTGTGTTACATTTAAAGAATCCAGCATAAACCAAGTTTGATATGTAGCTCTATTTCCATCCAACTTTATACTGCAAAACAAAATGAAACCTGGAATTGCAAACAGTTCCTGTTTGCAAACCATTGAACCTAAGTGTCTCCAAACTTGGGCCACAAAGTTGGCTTAGTGAAAGTGTGAACCCAGTGGAGTATCTAAGAAATCCAATGAAAAAATTGTTGCAGATTTTTTTATTACATTGGTATTCTTCTCCTATGTCCTAAAGCGAGTTAGTCAAAGCTGTTCCTGCATGTTTCTTCTTAGAAGTACTTTAACAAGCAAAAAACCCACAGTGATCAATAAGAACTGCTTGTGTATGTCAAGTTTTAATCAGGTATCACTAACAGTGTTTTATTTGCAGCTCTATTTTCATCCACTTGTATAGTGCAAAATGAAGTGACACCTGAAATTTTAAACAGTGCCTGTATGCAAACCCTTGAATCTAGAAGAACCAAACTTGGAGAAAAAAGTGTGTTTAATGAAACGATGCACCCTTCTGACTATCAAAGAATTTCAATGAAAAAACATTTGCAGCTCTTTAAGTACATGGGAATTTTTTCTGCTAGCTCCTAAGTACTGATAGGAAAAGTTATTTCTGAATGCATCTGCTTAGAGATACATTGACCAGGAAAAATTCCAGAGTGAATACTTAGAAGTGATTCTGTGTTTGAAGTTTCAAGCATCTAGTACACTCTGCATTTGATTTTAGCTCTATTCCCATCCATCTCTATAGTACAAAACAAAGTGTAACCTGTAAATACATACTGTTCCTGTGTGAAAACCATTAAATATAGGAATCCCAAACTTGGGATACAGAGTTGGTTTAGTGAATGTGTGAAGCCTGCAAAGAATCAAAGAAATCCAATGAAAAAAAATTTATAGCTGTTTCAGTATATTGGGTTTCTCCAGCTATCTCCTAAAGCGAGTTAATAAAAGCTGATTTTGTGTGCTTCAGTTTAGAAGTACTTTAATCAGGAACAAACCACAGAGTAAACACTGAGAACTTATTGTGTATGTCATGTCTCAAGCAGCTAGTACAAACTGTGTTTGATTTGCCACTCTATTTTAATCAACCATTTTAATCAGTGCAATTTTAATCAGTGCAAACGAAGGGTTTTGCAACCCAAAGTTGGGACTCCTAGGTTCAATGATTTGCACACAGGAGAAGTTTGAATTTTCATATTTCACATTGCTTTTCACTAGAGAGATGAATGAAAATAGAGCTGCAAATACAACATGGTTTGTGCTAGCTCTTGAAACTTGATATTTACAATCAGTTCACTGTGCTCCCTCTGACATTTTTTTCTGGTTTAAATTCTTCTAAGTAGAAGAACAGAGGAACAGCTTTTACTAACTCACGTTAGGAGCTAAGAGTAGAATCACAATATACTGGAAAAGCTGCAACAATTTTTTTCATTGGATTTCCTTGATACTGGGCATGGTTCAATTTTTCACTAAACCCACTTTATGTCCCATGTTTGGGACTCCTAGGGTAAATGGTTTGCACACAGGACCAGTTTGAATTTTCTGGTTTCACTTTATTTTATATTATACAGATGGATGGAAATAGGAGTCTTATGAATTTTTAGGGAGATAACTCACAGTGTGAATGATGCACTGGAGAAAAGTGACACAGAAAGCATGACAGCACAATAATTAAATAGTCCAGGAAAAAGATGATCAGAAAGTTAAATCAAGGAAGCATCAAGGAACAAAGAAAAAAAAAGGGCATATACAAACTAGTTTAGGGAAAAGAGGAAGATCTGAGAACTATTCCCAAAATTACACCTGGGTGCAGAAAAGATTTTACCTTCATTTATCTCAAAAGGAAATAAAGCAGTAGGAAGCAGGTTTTATGGAAAGATAACAACTACATTTTTTGGAGATGATGAACTTGAGATGCAGAAATAACCCCAAGATATCTAGCAAATGTAGAGTTAGAACCTTAAGCAGAAATCACAAATCATCAGCCTAGGCTGTAATCAAAGGTCTAGAAGAGACTAGCAATAGATAGATTGCCAAAACCAGAGAATACAAAATAAGAGGAAAACATCATTAGGGATCCAATTCTAGGAGAACAGGGCTCTTTGAAAATTTATACTTTAAAAAATATAAATTGTTACACTTTTGTTTTCAATATATGTTAAGAGCTATACATTATTTAAATAATTACAACTAATAATTCCAATAACATATCCTAAATAAAGATTTATATATAAAGATGTTCCCTTTAGTGTTATTATAATAAAACACAGAATTAAATATGACAAACAAAAGAGTTCACTTAAAGCAAATTACGCTAGCTTTATAAAGTAAGTTGTTACGTAACCACTTATGTAGTATTTTAAATGACTTTTTATTTGTGTGAAAAAATTCTTATGATATTAAATGGAAAAGCATACAAAGAAGTGTTTATAGCATTATTTATGCAAAAATATTTATCAAATACCAACAATGTATTAGAACCTAGGTACTGGGGATAAAATACAACCAAAACCAAACACTAGTTTTTATGGAGGATAGGATTCTACTGAAAAGTGACTAAAAAATAGTAAACACATAAATCCGTAAGAAAATCTTATATGAAGAAAATGCTAAGGAACGCATAACAGGATATAATGAGAGAACATTATCAATTATATAAAAATACCTAAAGTTGGCTTCAAAGAAATAAAATATATTATTAGCAGTAAAAAAAAAATAAAAACTAAAAACAAAGCAAACTTCATGTGGCTTAGTAAACAGTCTATAAAATAAAGGTGAAGTTGTGAAACAAAAAGTATTTGGGCCCTTTATAATTTTTCCTCACCATGGTCGTGAGGCAGAACTTTCATAACCTATAGTCTTTGTCATTCCCAACTATCATTACCATTCAATAGGCAAAAGCAACATGCTGAGGAAGACGCATGCTTCCACAGAGCTGGTATGGACTAAAATCAACTCCTCAGTAACACTACATAAGGTAAAAAATTCACAAGATAAATGATCCTTCCATAACAAGATGATTGATTTACTGATTGTTTTGTAGAGGAGTTAGGGGGTTTGTTGCATTTCCATTTTTGTTACAGTACACATACACACACATATTCTCTCTCTCTCTCTCTCTCTCTCTCTCTCTCTCAAATTTGTTCATTCATTTGTTGAACCTACCAATATACTGCATGGTAGGGACTCCCTTCAAACCAGAAATCAAAACATCACCTAGAAACAGTACTCAATGTGCTATAGAAATTTAAAGATCAATTCCTAAAATGCAAAATGGTAGACTGTTTAAAAGTTTGTGAAAAGACTGTACTGAAGGAAAGCACCAAAAAAATTGCTGTACTGAGTTGTGTAACACTACAGAAACTCCCTTTAAAATTAACCCAATGAGGGGCTGGGGATGTGGCTCAAGCAGTAGCGCGCTCACCTGGCATGAATGCCGCCGGGGTTCGATCCTCAGCAAAACATACAAAGAAAGATGTTGTGTCCACTGAAAACAACAAAAAAAAAATAAATAATAAAAAATTCTCTCTCTCTCTCAAAAAAAAAAAAATAACCCAATGATAGTTAATACACACAGGCAAAATTTAAAAAAAAAAGAAAAGAAATAGTCGTTTAGAAAAAAAAATTCCCGACGACTAGAGTTGTGGCTCAGGGTAGTGTGCCTGCCTAGCACATGCAAAGTGCTGGGTTTGATCCTCAGCACAACATAATAAAGGTATTATGTCCAACTACAACTAACTAACTAACTAAATAAATAAATAAGTAAAATCCTGAACATATAATTCTCAAGAAACTGATAACAATATCCTGTTGAAGGTATAAAAATTAACAAAATATTGTATTACATACTGAATTATGTCTCTCACCCCTAAAACCAATTCATATATTGAAGCTCCAACCCCTAATATAATTGTGGTTAGACAAAGGGCCTTTATTAAGGCTAAAATGGTCAAAGCCAATAGGATTGGTGCCCTTATAAGAAGAAGAGATACCAGAGTTTACTCTCTGCACTTTCTCAGAGGAAGGGCCATATGAGGCCAAAATATTCATATGCAAGTGAGGAGAAGATTCCTTGCCAGGAACCAAACCCTGCCAGAGCCTTGACTTTAGGCTTCTCCCACTCTTTGAAATGGCAAAAATAAACAATTGCTGTTTAGGCCACACAGCCTACAGTATCTTGTCATAGCAATGTCTCCTATTTAAGCCACATAGTCTCTGGTATTTTGTCATAGCAGTTACAAGAAGGAAAAAAAAACCTACTGGAATTCACTCAAACACACACACACACCCCTAATATAATATTCTGGAATCTTTCTTGAAAATAAAATGTTCCAAATTAATGTAAATTATCTTCTTAAAAGTCAACTGTAAGGCTGGAGTTGGGGCTCAGTGGTAGAGTGTTTGCCTAGCATGTGTGAGGCAGAGGGTTTGATTCTCAGAACCACATATAAACATTGTTTTAAAAAAATTGAAAAAATAAAGATAGATACATTGACAACTAAAAATATATTTAAAAAGTCAACTGTCAGAATGTTATTGTTAGCAATTAATCAGTTAAATAAAACAGTTTTCAGAGGTTGATAACATCATAAACTTCATTAAAACTGCAGCCAGGTACGGTGGCACATGACTATAATTCCAGTAGCTCAGGAGGCTGAGGCAGAAGGATTACAAGTTCAAAGCTAGCCTCAGAATCTTGGTGAGATCCTAAGCAACTTAACAAGACTCTGTCTCAAAATTTAAAAAATACAATAAAAAAGGGCTGGGAATATGACTCAGCAATTAAGTGCCCCTGAATTCTATTCCTGGTACAAAAAAAAAAACCCAAAAAAACAACCAACCAAATAAACAAACAAAAAAACAACCCCTACAGTACAGCAAACCTTATTGGTACAGAGAATAAACAAAGCCCAGAATAATTCAACTTATTCTGATATAGAAAGCATGAGAAAAACAACTCCCCCTTTCCTCTGATATCCTTTTGAATTACTACCTAAGATGTTCTCCAGTAAATAAGATGTCCATTCTGAAGTGACAGCTGAGTGTACTAAGATTAACACACAAGAGTAAGCCAACTGAGATTGAACGAAGTACCTCAAGAATTTAAGCCACCAACACCAGGTGTTCCTAATATTCTCACAATTTGGGCCCTAGACCTTTCTCTTCTCTCACCACTCTTCCTGATTTCATCCAGCCTCAAGTTTTCAAATGCCCTATTTTCAATGACAACCCTCAAATTCAAATATTTAGCCCAGAATACTACTTTGAATTTTGAAGTTATACACCAACAGCCAACTCAACAACTTCATGCAGATATCTGACATACACCTCAAATTTAACATGCCTAGCTTGCAACTCCTGACTTGCAATCTGGTGTTCAAAGGCTTTTCTATCTCACTTCATGGCAACTACATATCTCAACTGCTCATGTCAAAAATCTGGAATATTTATGTATTCTCTCTCTCACTCTCCTTACATCAGATCCACCAGCAAATTCTACTGGCAGTTTACTTTCTAAAGAGATCAAAATTAAACCACTTCTTCTATTGCTTCCATCCTAATCCAAGCCTAGTCCTCTTCTCTGTTCTTTACAAGGAAAGAAACCACCAGGTCCTTTGCTTCTCCTACCATCTGTCCTGTAATGTTCTTCTTCACCCACCCCACCTCGAAATGGTTTGTGCTACACACCTCCTTTAAATCTCTGCTCAAACATTACATCTTCTGACCCTTAATAAAATTGTAACCCCAAACTTCCTGACTCTCTTCAATGATGCCTCCTTCTTCAGTAGCACAGACCATTTTCTGATCTGTGTGCATTATAATTTACTAATTTATCTCCTTTACTGCCTATTCTCCCATGAGAATTTCAGCTCTGTGAGGGCAGAACATGGCAGGAATTTTTAAACATTTTGTTCATTTATGTCCAGTGCACTGAGGTGGGCATGGCATACAGTAGGTGTTCAATGACTAGTTGATAATAGAGTAGAAAATTTATGTGACATTTTATTCTAATAGATTATATAGAAAAAACTAGAGAATTATAAGATTATCCAGCTTTGGATATACACCTGACCTTCTATATCTGCAGGTTCCACATCTGCAGATTCAACCAACCACGGGTCAAAAATATTCAGAAAATAAAATTATATCTGTACTGAACATTTACAGATTTTTTCTTATAACAACTATATACAAAGCATTCAAAATTGTATTAGGTTATTATAACTACCTAGAGATGACTTAAAGTATATGGACAGATGTGCATAGTTTATAACCTAAGGGGCTTGAGCATCCAAGAGGGTCCTGAAATCAATCCCCCTCTAACACTGGTATGTGATGTTTTATTTAGGCCTCTTCTTTGTACACCCTTTCTTGATAATCTTACCTAATAATATCAACTAGATCAGTCTTCACTTAAATCTCACCATAATTACTTTCTGTGAGTAGGGTATCTTCTGATTTAAGACCACATTTAAAGATGACATCTATGGGGAGAAAAACATTTAAAGGAATTTAAAGAAAAAGAAAAAAAAAATAAAGAGAACAATCAACAATTTTCTACCATTTTTAGTTTTTCCCCTTTTTAATAAAATAGGTCAAAATTCAAAAACATTACAGAAGCAAAAGTAAATGCCATATTACATCTTTACACGGAAATTAAGATATGGCAATCTCACTAGTACTGAAACAACTAAAAACAATGTCATAAATTTTCCTGAGTGTGATTAAACAAGAAAAAGAACTATCTTAACTCAAGGTCAAGGATAAGAAATTAACAGGATAGAAATAAAAGCATAGATACTTCAAACCAAAAGAACATCCTGATAATGCCTTGCAAACAGAGGACTGACAAAGCATATTAATGATAAATACTGTTAGAATGCTACTCAGATATGGGTCTTCAGTTTCAGCTTCCCCAAAGGAATGAGTTCCAAATGGGAAGTTACACAAACAAAAGCTAAAGCATGTTCATATTTCCCACACATTCCCATACACCTGATCTTAGAGGAGGTGAACCTTCATCTGCCCTTACATATGTCAAGGAACAGAGGGATAGCCAGTCAAGAAATAAATGCAAAAGAAATGTGAAAAATGACTTAGGTAGCACTGCATTGGTTTTAACCCAATGTTAGAAGCAGGACATTTATGCTCACTAATACTAAAATCTACAGATAGGCTGGGCATGGTGGTGGAGTCCTGAAATCCTAGTGGCTCCTGGGGCTGAAGCAAGATGATGGAAAGTTCAAAGGCAGCCTCAGCAATTTATAGAGAGGTTCTAAGCAACTCAGTGATACCATATCTCTCAATAAAATACAAAAAAAAAGGCTGGAAATGTAGTTGAGCACCCCTGGATTCAAAGTCTAGTACCAAAAAATCTACAGCTATATTTAACCAAACTGAGAATATTTATGTGTTCAAGATAATCCAAGCATGATATAGGACATTCCCTCCAAGGCATAAGGTGTCGTATAGCCCAACCTACACTATTATTTTTAATTTAATTTTAAGATTTTTGCATATATATATATATATATATATATATATATATATATATATATATATAATCTTCAAACTCAGTTGGGCTTAGGAGAAATAAAGAAAAGATTTTAAACCTAGATAAAGGCAAAGTTTTCCTAAAAGTTATTATCAGGGTATCCTATTTTATTTTTAATATTTGACTATGCCAAAACAGCAAGACCCCTTATACAAATACATTTATCAATCATGCCACAGCACACTGAAATCTCTAGTAATAAGGTCCTCTCTTAGTAGGACCTTATTGCTTGCATATATAAATCACTTTCTACACTACACAACTGTTCATCCCTGCTGGGCTCAATCCATAGCAAAGATTTGATATCTATCAATAACAAGAAGTCCCACCTATCAGGGATCACTTTCCTTATTACTTTTGAGGCAGGAACTTGCTCCCGCTACCCCACCTTAGCCAATCCTGAAATTAACTACTTTATCACTAAACTTTAGGATTTATAGGAAGTTAAATCCTTTTCCAAACTAGCAAGTCTCACAAAATAAGATTTCCTAAGTAATCCACCAAATTGGCTCAATAAAAACAGGAAGGAACCAAGGAATGATCCATCTACTAATTATTTGAAAAGTACACATAAAAAAATGTTCAACCTCATTCAGCATAAAGAAATGCAAATTAGAGCCAAAATGCAATGCCTTTTTATTTATTAGATTAACAAAATAAAAACATGAAGCCAGGTGTGGTGGCACAGGCCCGTAATCCCAGCCGCTTGGGAGGCAGAGGCAGGAGGATCACAAGTTCAAAGCCAGCCTCAGCAATTTAGTGAGACACTAAGCAACTCAGTGAGACCCTGTCTCTAATAAAATACAAAATAGGGCTGGTGATGTGGCTCAATGGTCGAGTGCCCCTGAGTTCAATTCCCAGTACCAAAAAAAAAAAAAGAAAAAAATTAAAATGTGAAAAATCCCACTGTTGGCCAGGATTTGAGGACACAAATACCCTCACACTCTATTGGTGGAAGTGCAGACTGTCAATTACGCATGTTAAATATTCAAAGGGGCCACAAGAACAAATGAGGCTCTAGAGGAAAGAACATTTCCCAAAAGATAATCAGTGTTGACAATTGAATACAGGAAGTCTATTTGGGACTACTATGTAACTTTAGAAACCCAGGACTATTTATCCCACTATGTGGTTCTGATTTTCTCTGGTCACACATGCTCTGGGGCAGTGAAAATGTACACTAAGTGCTATGCTTTAAGGAGCCCCACAACTTGGCATAGCCTATTTCTATCTACTTTGTACAAAATAAACATCATTTGAGGATTCAGTAAACTGATTTCCACTTCAATTTTTTTTAAATTTTTTCTCCAGAACTGTTTTCTATTTATATTCTTGTTTTCCCTAAACTCCCTTCTTTCCTCTAATTTCAATAATGACAATTTATATCAACTTATCTGATTATCATACTTATTTTCACATAAGAACATTACTAACAGTTCCTCAGTTCCTTAACAGACTGACTATTGTAACCAGACTTAACAATTTTAACATCATACCTTCCCTCTACTTAAGAATATTATTCTGATGAAATTATATGACTGCTATTAGGCTTTTCTTAGAATTTTTCTGTTTTGTTTTAGTTCCTGTGCCAATCAGTGAATCCCCAAAGCAATTTTCCTAAAGGACAAAAAAAATTTCTGTCTCTTCATTTTAAAAACTCAATTTAATGTTGACTGTCATTCACCAACAGCTGAAGGTCAATTTTCTCTCATCATTTGTTCCATCATTTCCAAGTCTGCTACAGAATTATATAAACTATAGATTTTATTTGCCCTTCAAAATGTAGAGTTTGACTTTTGAGAATTATCACAGCCTTGATTGTCTTCTACAAATCAACCATTCTGTAAAGCAGCTCTTGCCTAACAATGAACACTCAGAAAGGGAAGAAGATATATAGATACTTATTTCAATCAAAATAGCCAACTATGACAACACAAATAATTCAAGCTTTCAAAGCACTATATTCTACTGAAGATGCAATCATGGGCTAGGGATGTGGATCAAGCAGTAATGTGCTCGCCTGGCATGTACTGAAAACTGAAAAAATAAATATTTAAAAATTCTCTCTCTCTCTCTCTCTCTCCTCTCTCTTAAAAAAAAAGATGCAATCATGTTACATGCTTCAAAATAAAATACTCTCTCATCCTGTTTTTGGAGAACTCTGAAAATCTAGACAATATAATTCCTTTCAAAACACCAACTGGTCTCAGAGGAAAAGAAAGAAAGAGACAAATGATCTTGCCAAGAACAATTACTGTAGTCTCTCTTGGTAGAGTAGCCCTTTCAGTGGCTACAAAGATTTAAATTCAATCCATGATTGGACTGATGAAATATCACCTTTTATTTATTCACAACTGAATTTTAAAACAAAAATGAGCTCAGGGAACTCTGTTTCCAATTTTTGCAAGTATAAGTACCCCTCTACAGTGCTAAAAAATTATGAGGATTTTTACAATAGCTCTACCTAGTGACTACTAAAAATACAGACAAAAAGTTGCATATATACAGTAATTCTTTTTAAAGCACCTGCAAACACCTGTACAAAAAATAAAACATGAGTCTAATGTTTTATTACAGAGCCAATGTCAGAACAAAATCTAAAACTAGGTCTCCAGATTTGTAATATACACGGGGCTCTAAGAATTCATCACCAGAGGAAAGACTTCATAAGTATCGCTGACACTTTTCTTATGAACCAGAAAATCTGACTTTAAAATCCTTAAAGAAAAACAAAGACAAATCTGAAAAAGAAGAATAGAGAGTAAAGAGCATCCCCTATCAGATATTAAAACATTATAAAGCTATCTTAACTAAAATACCATGTGTGTTAACATGATCTGTATAAATAAATCTATATTGGAACACATAAGAAAATGTAGAAATCAATTTGTACACACATAAGAATTCAGGATAAAAATGCATGTAGCATTTTAAACAAGTGCAACTGGATAACCATTAGGAGAAAAAAAAAATTAAGTTCTTACCTCATCCTTTAAGCCAAAAGAAGTTCCATATACACCAAGAATCCATGAAATGAAACCACTAAAGACTTACAAAGAAAAAAAATTTAAAACAATTGAGTAATGAAAAAGGTCTTTCAAAATAAGTTTGAGGGCTGGGGTTGTGGCTCAGGGGTAGAAAGCTTGCCTAGCATGCATGAAGCACTGGGTTCAAATCTCAGCACCACATATAAATAAGTAAATAAAATAAAGGTCCATCAACAACTAGTAAAAATATTTTAAAAAATAAGATTGCAAAACAATAGAGGCCAACATTAAACTATTTGAAAAAAATGACTATCACTTCATTATAAAAAGTTCATAAACAAAATCAAGACTATGTATTGAATGAGGCCCCATCAGTGCCTCATAATTCTATCCAGGTTCTATAGTATTCAAATTCAGCAATCTCAAATCACTTGGAGGGAAGCTTTAAAACATAAAATCAAGCAATGTAATTGAATGATAACACCTTTAAGCATTTCTTGCCTTAGGTTATGAATTAAATTTCACTCAGCACCATTCTTAACAGCACCCCACTCACATGACTTTTTAACCAATATACTCTTTAATCCAAATCCTATGGTCTGTGTTCACTACATTGTGCTCCCTATATTGTACTAGAAATTAGAGTCACACTTTTCACTTTATAAACGGGCATTATAGAGAAGTATTCTTGGTAAATGTTTCCCAGGAATTTTAGAAAGCTTCATTTGCTAGAGTTATCAAAATGTTTAAACCCTGTGATTTTTCATTGATGTTTTAGCAGAAACCACTAGCCACCAAGAAAAAGCAAGAGGAAAGGGGCCACCATTCTGTTAATTTACTAGTCCCATGCTACTAAATAACTAATCCATGATGAGAGAAAAAGAGGCATCAGGAAGGAATGTTTTTATTAAGATCCAGTGCACTGAACCCAAACACTCCCACAGTAAGCCTGCAGCACTTTTCAGAGTGGATCATGTTCCTGGGGAACCCTTTGCTTCTGTAGTGTAAATCATACTAAGCTACTTATAAGTTAATTATCTCAGTATTTTGTTATTTTGACTAACACATTGATAATTTCAAACCAACTTTCAATTAAATAAGGAATTTTCAATGGAAGAGCACCACCTGTAGCAGTAAAAAAAGTACTGGCTCTAGTTTCACACCCATCCTGCCAACCCTAAAACTACTCTGCATCTGCAAGCACTGCTATTTTGAGCAAAAGCAAAATAACAACATGCACACTGTAAGAGCCCTACACTAGAATCAGCAATTCTCAGACTAGTTTTACTGTTCACTTGTCATGTGACCATGAGAACCTTTCCATTTCTCACCCATTAAGGAATATAAAAACATTCTTTCTCATCTTTACTAACTCCCTTTGGAATTTGCTCCCAGGTGAACTGGAACATCTGATAAAGTTACCTTACAGCATGCTGTAAATATCATCAATGTGATCACATAATTAAAGACACCTAACACCATAAACATTCTACAAAAACACATTCCTATAAAACTAATATACATTATCCAAGCTAACTCTGTCCAAGCCACTTTGCCATAGCTACTATTCTCTTTTCACTAAGAAAGACCCAGGCTTCAAATTACTACCTTAGTATTAATTTCCTTCTACCCCCATTTTTAGCATTAACAGAGCACCTGTCATCGTTTTTCTTACTAATAATGCTTTCAAGGTATCAATCATACCAGAATATACATAGTAACTGAAAAAAAAAAAAGGTTTCTAGGTTGTTTTTGTCCCTTCTTTTCTAAGGTCTCAGTGCGCGCGCGCACACACACACACACACACACACACATACACACACATACACACACATACACACACACACAGACTCACACACAGACTGAAGATTCCTTAGGGATTTTCTTGCTATTGCTATTGTACTTCTTCAGTTGCTGGTTAATTTTCTCCATACAGTAGTTGTTCCTTTATTTATTATTTACATTCTCTTACTTAATCGTATTCTTAAAATAAGCCTGAGGGGAAGGCATTCTTTTTTAGATGAGGAAATCTAGGCTCACAAAAGTTAAGAAGGATCCCCTAAATCACACAGCTAATAAACAGCAAAGCCAAGATGAGAACCCAAATCAGTCTGGCCCCGAAACCCCTGCTCCTGATGAGGCTGTCCCATCAGATCTAGAGTCTAACCCTACACAAGGATATAGGTCTAGTAAGGAACCATTTACATATGATTGCATTTACATACAACTTGATATGTTGAGAAAGCAAAAAAAAAAATTATTGGAAATAAGTGAAAAAGAAAAAAAAACAGAAGCATCAAACAAGCTCAATATTAGATTCATGCAAAAAAAAGCATCCCTTTTAGTCTATACATGGCTAAAGATATACCATAAATTTGGTTCCAGAACTTCTACACAGGAAGCTGATATAGAATTCGGTGTCTACAAACCACAAATGTATCAACTGCTCAAAGTGAGGGTCTGTATTCCTGAATCTAAGATCAGAAAGTAATCTTAGCAAACAGAGGTAAGTCCATATTGGCTCACTATATATTCCTCTGTACTCAATATTTACAATGATGTCTTCTCTTCTGATGATACCAAAGCAATTTATAGCAAATAACTGTCAAGGAAAAAATCTTTATTAGATGGTAATTTTTTTAAACCAAGAAATTCTGAATTGGGTGTCACCATAAATTATATATAAACAGATATGAAAAATTGTGATATATATATATGTATAATAAGAATTGTAATGCAAAACAAAACACATGTATAAAGGCATGAATTGGCATAAACATACTCTGTATACAAAGATATGAAAAACTGTACTCTATATGTGTAATAAGAACTGTAATGCATTCTGTTGTCATGTATTTAAAAAAAATAAAATCATGAGAGGTGGGAGGGAAAGGGAGAGAAAAGGGAAATTGCATGGAAATGGAAGGAGACCCTCAGGGTTATACAAAAGAACATACAAGAGGGAATGAGGGGAAAGGGAAAAATAATACAAGGGGGAGAAATGAAGGTCAATAGGGGGGGTAGAGAGAGAAGAAGGGTGGGGAGGGGAGGGGAGGGAGGAGGGGGGATAGTAGAGGATAGGAAAGGCAGCAGAACACAACAGACACTAGTATGGCAATATGTAAATCAATGGATGTGTAATTGATGTGATTCTGCAATCTGTATATGGGCTAAAAATGGGAGTTCATAACTCACTTGAAGCAAAGTGTGAAAGATGATATATCAAGAACTATGTAATGTTTTGAACAACCAACAACAACAAAAAAAAAATAAAAAAATAAAAAAAATAAAATCAATAAACTAAAAAAAACAGAAATTCTGATTATCTTCACTGATAATATTTATACTTGGAAATCCTTCCCCAAAAAAGAAGTGGTTTTGTGACTTTCTTTTCAATAGCTGATACTTTTTAAAAATAAAATTTTAAACAAAATGCTCACCACCTAAAAGAGAGTGGTTCTGGCTCAAACATGGGTATGTTTTCCCATAAATTTCTTTGAGGAGGAGGAAAAGGCAATAGATCAAAATGCTGTGGTCAACTCAAATGTTGCTGGATTTCAATCTCTTTAAATATTTATAATGTTCAAACTTTTAACTCAGAAATTCTGTAAACATAAATTTAAACAAAATTTGGGAAATCTTTTGATTGCTTTGAGTACTTTCATGAGATTGTTCATATTAATCAAATTCTATTCAGTTTAGGAAAAGAAATTCCATTCCATCTATTTAGATATTCTATCCACTGAGATTCCTCTATTTATCAATAATCAATATCCGCAAGACATCTTTAAAAATAGAAATCCCAGAGCCAAGTGCAGTGGTACACAGCTATAATCCCAGCAACTTGGAGAGTGAGGCAGGAGGATCACAATTTTGAGGCCATCCTCAGCAACTTAGTGAGACCTTGCCTCAAAATAAAAAATAAAAACGGTTGGGGGTTTGGCTCAGTGGTAGAATGCCCCTGGATTCAATCCACATTACTCCAAAATATAAATAAATAAATAAATAAATATAGAAATTCCAAAATCACTAGAAATAAATTGAGGTTGATACTGGAATTAGGCACCTACCAAAATCAATCAACAAGCAACAAAACAGAATATATGAAATCTAAAACTTCAGAAATAATAACTGAATTCTAATAAAGCCTGAAAGAAAATATTAGCTTAATGCTTGGTTAGTTTTGTACAAAGCCCATGGAAAGTATTGTAAATTAGATTTAGGTGTTTCTTTCAAGTTTTTTTTAATGAATATCTTAAGAGAAACAGACAACTACATGTGTTTTTAAGTTGTGTTATACTGCCACATTTCTGACAAAAGGGAAAGCATTTCTGAGATAATAAAACTACAAAAACCAATGTTTGGACATACTTGTATTTTAATTTACAAAAATATATACTAGAAAGCCAAAACTGCATAGTTAGAATGGCCTAATTACTAGAAATACAGGTGCTTCCAGTTTTCAACATAAAATGTCATAAATAGTCACAACCTGTAAATCATATATTTTTTATTATGTTTCAGTTTCATTTTTTTCCTGGGCTCTGCCATCTACAACCCGCACAGACAGCTAAACTATAGGTCGCTGGAGTGAAATTCCTAAGGCATCAAAGTAAAACACAGAAGACACAATTACCTTGAAATTACCTTGAAATCAAGCCCTGGGATGGCTCCTCTGCCCTCAGCCTCAAGCTCCCCAAATGGGAGAGTGAGAAATCTCACTAGAGGCTGGTGAGAGAGAGTGAGCACGTTTCAGAGTGGACTTTCATTGGGGGGACTCTAGATTCTTTAGAAATTTCCATCCAATGAAAGTCAAGGGGGGCAGGATTACAAGGACAGATGAGGTAACTTGCTCCCTGGGGATGTAGGAAGACATGCCCATGCAAGAAGACACATTTATATTTTCTCTACCCTAACAACCAGGGCTACCATCTTTGGTTACTTAAGCAAACCAGATCACAGGGTGACTGAAAGTGCTACACGGATCAAGATTGGAAGCAAAAGCTGGTCACATGCTATGAGGCCTCCCACAGGGCTCATTCATTTGTTTCCCTTGCCAGTTCATGCATTTCTGATGACTAAGCAAAATCCATGCTCACACAACCTACCAGGAAAGTTATCTTCTGGAGGAAAAGGGTAATTACAAGGGTCTATACCATGTCTACATAATGCTGAACTCATGTTCTTCCCCACAACACCAAAGAAGGAAGTTCAACAAAAAAAAATTAATAAACTAGACAAAGTTACAATGTATGTGAGATTTTGCAAAACACCAAAAATGAGAGGGAAACAAAAAAAAAAAAAGGTCGTCTTAGTAGAAGAATGCTATTACTTTCAATCTTATTTCCTATACTGGCAATTCAATTTAACATTTGTCTGAATAAGACACCCATGTATACAGGCCATGGAATATTAAAATATTTAAATGTATTTGTCTACTATCCCAAAATTAATTAATGGTAAACAAAAAATAATAATTACCATAATTAATTAATTTTCTCAAAACACTCTTTTCTCTTTTCTTGCTGGAATATTTTACTTTTTTATTCAACCTAGTTTCTCTTTGTTGTTTTTATAGGAATTATAATTTTTTTCCAAAATTTTAAGGTCAAATCCTACTTTTATGTTTTGAGATAAACGAAAATGACAAACTAACCTTTGGATAGACAGACAAAGAGAGAGGAAAGCACAAATTGGCAAAATGGGATGGGGGGAGCCAAGGGGTGGAGACACTGATCACTACAAATAATTAAAAAAATTTACAAGGGTTGTAAGAAAATATAATGAATTAAATTATGCCACCAAACTAGGCAATGAAAAAGAAAATTTCTGGAAATTATAAATTTAAAAAACTGACTAGAAAAGAAAGAAAAAGGTGAATAAATCTGTAACAAGAGACTGAATTATAGTAATTAAAAACCTTCCTACAAAAACAATTAGGTTCAAATGGCTTCACAGATGAGTATTTAAAGAATAAACATCCTTCACAAACTTTCCAGAAAATAAAAGATAAAACACTTCCCAATTCATTCCAGAAAGTCAGTTTTACCAATGCCAAAGTTATAAGCAGCACATGAAAACTACATTTTAGTTTCCCTCATGAATACTAATGTAAAAATCCTCAACAAAATATTAACCAACAAAATATAGTGACATATAGAAAGAATATACACATCAAACAAGTGGAATTCATTTTAGGAATATAAGGTTTAACCTCCCAAAAGTCAATTAATACAATATATAATATCAATAAAGAATGAAACCACATGACCATCTCAATAGATGCAGAAAAAAACTTTTCTTAAAATTCAATACCCAATCATGATTATTATTGTTCATTAAAGAAGTTAAATAATGTTGAGAACACTACAGTACATAACATCAGGTAAGACACACTGAGGAAATAAAGGCAAAAATGCATGAAATGAAAAAGGTTATTCTTAGATTGTTACTCTTAGGTACAAGAGAGGTTAGGGGTGCTCACAAGAGGTCCAGGGTCAGGTGGATGCTGAAACAACAGGTGGAGCATGAAACAGAAATGATGAGGATCTCTGGGACTATGTCTTTATCAAGGGGTGCTGCTACACTTTACACATTCCTCTGGAGTTCAACACTGGATAGTTTAAAAAACACATGCACGAAGGGGTACTTTTGCCCTGTCTCTGGTTTGCCTATTAGGTTTTATCACAGTCAGGGCTGTAGGCTGTGTTGAGTTTTGGCTCATCCTCATTGAGCACAAGAAAGCTGTATTACAAGCAACATACAAAGAGGGAAAGTTTAAATGAGAGGAAGTTTAAATTTGTAGAAGAAATGTGACAGGCCTTGAGTGAGCAACAAACACAGCCTCACATAAAACCTAAAATGGATGCTGAAGCAGCAACCATATTAACCTTATGACAGTAGTATAAAATGCTAGAGTCTGGGGTGATGGATATGGCAATTGCCCTGATCATTACTAACTGTACATATCTACTGAAATGTCTCACTAAACCCCATAAATACGTACACTTACCATGTGTCAAACAATTGATATGTGTCAATTATAAACAGAAAATATATTTTTTAAAAGCTTATAGAGCAATAATAGAGGAAAATGTATTAACCTGATAAAGGGCATAAAAAAAAATATCCTACTACTAGTATCACACCTAGTGGTGAAAGGATGAATGTCTTCCCCCTAAAATCAATAACAAACAAGAATATATACTCTTACCACTTGCAACTCAAGGCAAACACATAATGAATGAACTTTTAAGCATTAAAAACTGTATTTCATAATGAAAAATAATAACTTATTTTTCATTATAAAAAAATAAGTTATTAATATCTATGAGCCAAATGATATAACTACAGTGGATTAAAGGGAAAATAAACACAAAAAATATTAGAAATAAAAGACCTATGCATTACTCAGTATAAAACAGATCAAGAGAAAAAAGTAAGTAAAAATTAAATTAAATAGACTCAAAGGGATAAATCAAAAATGTAAATAATTATTGCGACCCCTTGCCCGCAAGGAAGACGCAACTCAGGAATCTTCTTTCAGCAGTTTATTCAGGCCCTTGATATTTCTTCTTCTCTCTCTCGGATGCCCCTCCCAGCCTTAATAAAGCATCTCAAGCCCCAATGCGAAGCTGCCACGTGGAGCTTTCTCATAGGGTGGTGAAAAACCATGCACCAACTCTCCCAAATAAGGAGTTGTTTGTCACAGACCACAGCGGAGCCAGCGCCATCTTGTAATGGCGACCATAGTCTGCAGAAATGGCAGAAGCGGCTCACCACAGTTCCCCCTTTCTGTTTTATTAAAACAATACAGGCGAGAGTAGAGGTCCTATCCCACTGTGCAGAAGTGGCTGCATAGTATGGCTCAGTCCTAAGGAGGGCCCTTCCCCAGATCTGAGGCCATATCAGCCGACGCCTTTTTTCGTGGGGCGGGGCGTGGACGCGTCTAACCCGCATGCAATAGGACATGCTCTCCTTGAGGTCCACGTCAAGGATCACTCAAGTGCAGTGCCTTGCCTCGCATCCTGTATCGTGACAATGGTGGACGAAGGGGGATAGCTGAGGCTGAACTGTGGCTGTTTATAACGACAAACAAGTTGACAGCACCCTGAAAGAAAGGCACGGACTTTAAGGCGATAGAAAAGCACCAGTGTGGAAACCCATCTGCGTGCAATGGCAGCAAGACCGGCAGAGTGCAAGGGCTTTCCAACACTAAGAGAATAACAAGAAAAGTCATGTCGATCCCAGTGCAATGTTATAACAACTTGGGGTGCAACGACCATGTCAAAGGTTTACCGTTTAAGATGCGCAAGCCAGACCTGAGGTGAGTTGCCATTTTCTAAAGCTGCAAGAGCTTGTACGATCATAGCCTTATCGTGAGCACTGCGGGCCTCAAGGCGACAGAGGAACCACAAACAGAGGAATACACCGAAGCAACACATTGCACCAAAAATGCCTACCCCCACCCACTCTTTGAAGAAGGAAAAAGCAGAAGATATCCAATCGGTGAATTGACCCAAAGTCACGGGATCGACACGGGTACTGTTCAAGACAGCTATCTGGGTTAGTTGAGACTGGATCATGTCTTCCGCTGCCATGGACCAATTTCCGGCCAAATATTCACCAATGATGCGGGAGGCATTCCTGGAATCATTAAATCTGACAGAGGTTATGCATAAATGTGCACGTTGGTCAACACAACCCAAAAGCACCAAGTCAGCCAATTCTTCTACCTGAGCTTGGAGTAAATCTATTCTTTGGTTGGCAGCTAAAATCCCTGACAAAATATGTTGATTAATTGTATTTTGGGATTCAAGTATGGTGGAAGTTTGTTGAACAACTTGATTAATGGTGGCAGCAGTTTGTACTTGACTGGCCATGGCCACTCCGGCCGTAACCGCTGCAGCAGCAGACACTGCCACAGCTGTCACTATAGCTGCCGTAATTCCAAAATCTCTGCAGACTCTAAGTAGCTCAACAATGGGGAATTTATCTGGGTCCGCAGTGACTGGGATTGGGACAAAAGTTGGAATTTTCATAACCACTGCTACAGTCCAAGAACCATTCCAACACTCAGACAAATAACAGGTAATATTAGAACAATTAAGCATCCCCTGTAATGTAACATTAGCCAAAAGAAACAGGAACGGAGATTGGAGACAGACTGCTGCGGAGGGTAATGTAGCATTAAACAATTGTGAATTGTGTGAAGTAATTTTAAGTCTCCTACCTCGCTCCGAGTCTTGGGTACTGCCAGAAACATTAAACAGCCAACTTTGGACTCCTAATATTTCCCTGGGGAAACACAAGCGCGGACTAGACTAGTCCAATCTGAGGGAGTCATGCAAAATCTAGTAAGTCCCTCCACCTGAGTGAGAGTGAAAACGGCATCTATGCCATAAGTGCGGACAGACTCTGCCAGGGTCTTTACAATTTTAAAATCTAAGGGTTCATGGAATCTTCCCCTATTGTCATCCTGAAAAACTGGATAAGCAAGACCCATCTCAGCGTTAATAGCCCTCCATGTTTGGGCATGGAAAGCTCTCCCCGAAACACCCCCACCATACGGCGGTGGATCCGGGGGATCGCTTTTCTTGAGCCCCTGTTTATTTCTGTTCCCTTCTCCTATAGCTAAACTCTCTAGCTGACGAGACAGCCTCCCGAGCTCTTCCTCCTCATCCTCCTCTTCCTCTGACCCACTTTCACATGGGGGTGTGCGCAGCGTACTGAGATCTGGATACAATCGTCTCCTCCCCTGTTTCATGCTCCGCACACTCCCATCCTTTTGAGATACCTCACTTCTTGCCTGAGACAATCGTCTCCTCCCCTGTTTCACGCTCCGCACACTCCCATCCTCCTGAGGCACCTCACTTCCTGCCGTCTCCGATTTCTCCTCATGTAATTGCTCTAGAACTTCCTGACCTTTAGTAAGTGCTTCCTGACATCTGCCATCTGTAAGGCAACTACGGACCATTTTCCAAAGGGGTATCACCCCACCCTCTAATATGCCCTGCTCAGAAGCAAAGTCAAAATCTTTGCCTAATTTATCCCAACTAGGTACAGTAAGGCTGCCCGAAAATGCAAACCACGGTGCAGCGATATCTATCTTCTGTAAAAATCTCTGTAAAGTACTATGTTTCACTTCCAGGCCCTTGGAACGTAACAGGCCATCTAGGGCCAGGAGAAGCGGACTTGAAGATGCGGCACCCATGACACAACAACAAAAGAAGCACAAAAAACAAAAGCGAAATGACACAACAAAAGAAACACAGAAAACAAAAGCGAAAGTAGAAGCAAAAGTACACAGTGCAGCTGCAATAAAATGTAAAGCTCTCTCTTTCTTTACAGAGGAGCTGCCCCGCTTTGGTCACAGATCCCACTTATTGGGACTAACCCCGCTTTGGTCGCAGATCCCACTTACCTGGGACTAACCGGTGCACCACCCCTGACTGCTGAAAGTTCTGGTTCCCGGGTTTCGGCACCACTTGTCGCGACCCCTTGCCCACAAGGAAGACGCAACTCAGGAATCTTCTTTCAGCAGTTTATTCAAGCCCTTGATATTTCTTCTTCTCTCTCTCGGATGCCCCTCCCAGCCTTAATAAAGCATCTCAAGCCCCAATGCGAAGCTGCTACGTGGAGCTTTCTCATAGGGTGGTGAAAAACCATGCGCCAACTCTCCCAAATAAGGAGTTGTTTGTCACAGACCACAGCGGAGCCAGCGCCATCTTGTAATGGCGACCATAGTCTGCAGAAATGGCAGAAGCGGCTCACCACAAATAATCTAAATAATATAACCAATAAGGTAGTTGTGGTAGGGGTATATACTCATCACTACACTCTGATAAAAATATAAACTCAGTATTTTGAAAATTCACAGAAAAATTATCACTATAGTGCACAAAATCATTCATATGGTCTTAAAATAAAAGTATCACTAACATTACCCTTCCATCACAATATAAATTAAAAAAGAAAAAAAAGGAATTACAAATATTAAACGCTAAAAATGATACAAATAATTCATTAAAAGGAGAGTGGCCGAACTGTGGCAAAAAAGACACAATGGAGTATTACATAGCAAAAAGAATGCAAATAGCCAAAAGATTGTAAAAAATGCTCATCATCCCTAACCACCAGGGAAATGCATATTCAAATCATATTAAGACTAACAGCCAGTATATTAAAAGGGCTATTATAAAAAAAGGATAACAAAAACTAGCAAAGGTATGGATAACAGAGAACCTATGTGCACTGATGAAAACTTAATACAACATCATGAAAATATAGTTTGTAGGGGGATCCTCAGAAAACTAAGTGGAGAATTATATATGGAGCCAGCAGCCTCACTTCTGGTTATGTATCCAAGGGAAATGAAATCAGTATACAGAAGAGATATCTGAGTTCCATGTTCATTATGACATTATTCACAACAGATAATATATGCAAGCAGCCTAGGCAAACATCATCAAAGGAATGGATAAAGAAAACTTGATACACACAATGGAATACTATTCCCATAAAAAGGGGAAAATCCTGGCTGGGCACATTGGTGCAAGCCTGTAACCCTAGCAACTCGGGAGGCTGAGGCAGGAAGATCACAAATTCAAAGCCAGTCTCAGAAACTTAGTGAGGTTCTAGGCAACTTAGCAAGACCATGTCTCAAATATAATATAAAAGGGCTAGGGATGTGGCTTTGTGGTTAAGTGCCTCTGGGTTTAATTCCTGGTACAAAAAAAAAAAAAAAAAAAAAAGAGGTGGGGGAATCCTGTTGGTGCTGTTTGGATATGTGTCCCAAAAGACTCCTATAAATACATGAATATTCAAATATGAAATGATTAGACTCAGAGTTGTAACCTAGTTAAATGTACTGTTTGGTAACTAGAGGCAAGTAGGGTATGGCTAGAAGAGGTGGTTTACTGGAGGCATGTCCTTAAAAGGGTTCATCTTCCCTGCTGTCCCTTCCCTTTTCTCTCTCTCTGCTTCCATAAATGAAGCACTCCTCCACCCCCCTCAGCCTTGATGTTCATCTCAAGCCCAGAGCTAGAGTTGGCAGACAATGGAATGAATCTCTGGAATCATAAGCCAAAATAAATTTTTCCTCCTCTAAATTGTTCTTGTCAGTCAGATATTTTGGTCACAATGAAAAAGGTGATGAACCTATCATCTGTGACAACATGAATGAACCTGGGGGACAAAACGGGGCAGTCTCTAGGAAGAGGAATTTGTCAGTTCTAACAAAATTACCTATGCTTTTATCTTTCAATACAGATATATAACTTTGAGGACTTTACCCTCAAGTTTAAAACCCACAATACAAAAATATACATGTACAAGTTTATTCAGTAAAATACTATTTGTAATTGGATAATATTGGAAACTACTTAAATGCCCAAACATAGAAAAATTAGTGAACAAATTACATCATGTCCCATTATGTGGAAATATACTAGGCAATTGTAAAATTAATTAATTAATTAATAAGGAAAAGCTTTAAGATCTGTACAAAGGAATTTTAAGGGTTTATTTTGAAGTGCAAAATGCAAAATGCAGCAGAATATATATATATACTATTATGTAACTTTCTGGTATTGAAAGATAAGGAAATAACATACATGTAATACTCCCCACAAAAGACACCAGCAAACAATATGGTTGGGTACATACAAGGGGGAGAAAGGGAAAAGCAAAAGAAAGAGTTCCTCTGAAACTATATAACATTGTTGTGCATTTTTTACTTTGGGGAACATGTTAAATTATGTTAAAAACTCAAAGGACCAGAAGGGGACCCTTAAATACAATCGGTTTATTGTAAGTGGATAACTAAAACACATTCAAGGGAGGAATTTATACATTTAACTTAAAATTAAGTTTGGAAAAATTACCCATTTAATCTAAAATTAAAATCTATCAGTACAAATGTTCATATACCTTCTTAAAAACCTTTTACTACCTAAAACATCTTTTGTGACTTTCCCTTTTTTCACCGCTGGTATTAGTTATTTGGCCATTCTGGCTTTTTGAAATACTTTAATCTCACCAAATGTATTAAAGTCATCAGTCTTTTCAAAAGAATGACTAGCCCTGTAGTTGTTCTCTATAACACATCTGTTTTCTAGTTTACTAATTTCTCCTTTTGTTAATGTCCATCTCCTTCCCCTGGATTTAATTTGCTGCTATTTCAAATTTCTTATAACTAATGCTCAGATCACTAACAATGTTTATGATTTTCTCCTTCTTAACATTTGCATTTAATGCTATGAACTTACCTCCAAGCATGACTTTACCTCCACTCCACAAACACTGATACAGAATGTTTTCATATGAATTCTAACCAAAATATTTTCTAATTCCCACTGTAATATCTTCTTGCACTATGGGTTATTTAGAAAATATTTTCCAGGTACCTTTTGCTATTGATTTCAGTTTAATTAGTTTAATTTAGAGAACACTATTTTATTTCAATAGTTTCTAATATACTGAAAATTGCTTGCCCAAGAAGCTGATAGCTTAGGTTAATATCCATGGTAATGTATAGTCACAGTTGTTAAGTGAAGCATCTAGGCAGCAGAGGCAAGCTTATTAATTGTGGCATTCAAGTCCTTACTAAATTGTGTCCTACAAGCTTCAGAGACAGTGTAAAACAAAATAAAATAAAAATTTCCCTGAGTAATTGTGATTTTGTTTTCTCTCCCCTGTTCTTTTTGAAACCTATATTATAATCATGAAAATTCTTTCAAGATGGTTTAGACTTCCTATTAGAGAAGAGAAAGGTAATAGACATCCTTCATCTACACTTATAAAAATGGAAGCAACTGTTTCAAATTATTATTATCAAAAATGGTTTAATAGCATATATCTCAAAAATAAAATCACTTTTATAAACATACACCAGAGTTTAATTGGGCCATATCCATAATTCCAGATACCACACCAATTTGTTTATTTACTGAGGTACATTTTGCAACTAAGTCATATCCATGGGCACATGGGGAAAGCAGCAATGCTCTACATTCCACAGACAAATTACCATGACTTTTCTATAGTCCTGTGATACCGATTTTTTCAAATCAAAAGTACCTTGGTCTTGCTCTCTGGAAAGTAGTGTAAATTTCATCCTTTCCATCAGTATCTGTGCTAGTATATCCTACTGAGCTGAGACACTGCTTCAGAATCACTCTTCTCATGCTCCACAGAGCCACCACAGGCACTGACACCTGACCTAAAAGACTAACATCTTTGCTCTAGCAGAATCTTCCAGGATCTGGCTGAGTACCTATTCTCACAGTCAAATAGTTGGGGCAAATGCTTATATGCAAATAAGAATCTCAAAACTCAGGTATAGAATCAGCATAAAGAGGCACCCTCCAAGTCCTCAATGAGGCATTGTCTCCCAATTTAGATCAGTCTCACTTTCAAGATAACTTTTGCTTCTCCACAAATGGCATAACATTACAATAATGTCTTTACTATGCTATTACGCCAACAAGCCCCTCAAGGACATGAATGAGTGATTCATCCAGATAGCCACAGCAACTAGCCATGACTCACATGTACACATCCTCCTTCTACTCTTGCCCCGCTGCAATCCATCCTCTATACAACAGTCCTAGTGATGCTTTATAATCAAAATCAAATGATATCCTTTCCTTGATCAAAACCTTGCAATGGCCTTCATCTGATTCTGAGTAAAATCCAAATTGTCATCACAGTCTATCTGGCCCTACATGATCTGGCCCCTAGTACTACCTGACATTATTCAACCCTCATATTCACACTGCCCTCCCTGCTGCTACTCAAGCACCTGAAAGGTATTCTCCCCCACAAGGCTCTTTCCCAAAATGTTTGCCTGGTATCTCATTCCTTCACCTTCATTCATGTCTTTGCTTAAAGTTCATCTCAGAGAGGCCTTTACTGACCATTCTGTCAAAACTAGCAGTCTATGACATTCTCTGCCCTCACTTTCTTTAAGTTACTTATAGTCATTACTACTGTACATATACTTACATGTTGTTTATTATCTTTATACCCCCACTAGAGAATATGAGTCCAATAAGAAAAGGCAAAAAAAAATGCCTACAAATCAGCAGCCAGGAATTTTCACTGTAAAGAATCAAGGTAGTAAATATTTTTTTAGAGAGAAAGAGAGAGAGAGAGAGAGAGAGAGAGAGAATTTTTTAATATTTATTTCTTAGTTTTCGGTGGACACAACATCTTTGTTTGTATGTGGTGCTGAGGATCGAACCCTGGCCACACGCATGCCAAGCGAGCGCACTACTGCTTGAGCCACATCCCCAGCCCCGAGATAGTAAATATTTAATATTTGGTGAATTAGGTCTCCATCTCTACTACTCACCTCTCCTCTGGAGCCCTGAAACAGCCACAAACAGTACATAACCAAACAGAAATGTCTGAATTTGAACAGTTTTCTTACAAAAAATCAAGCAAAAAGTTAGATATGGCCCATAGGATTTAGTTTGCCAACCTCTGCTCTAGAACAGGCCTGATACACAGCATACTGACTTTAAATTAATCAACCACTCCTCTTTGGTCTCTAAAGCTAACTTTAATTAGCAATACAAAACACCAGTACTCTGAGCTCATCAGAAATAATAACATCACTCTTGCATACATCTTCCACCAAAAATCTATTTGAGATCAATTATATTGCTGAATGAGTGAAGGATACGCAATGTGTTAATTCTTTCCACTATTAGGTATATAAACCAGGTTTGTTTAACCCTCTGCATGATCTTCTTTAATTAAGTTGCATTTTTTTTACTTCATTTAAGAACATTAAAATAACAAGCCTTACAAAAACCACTGCTCCAGTATGAAGATTCCTTGGAAAACTGGGAATGGAACCACAATTTAACCCAGCTATCCCTCTCCTCAGTTTATACCCAAAAGACTTAAAAACAGCATACTACAGGGACACAGCCACATCAATGTTTATAGCAACACAATTCATAATAGTTCAACTGTGGAGACAACCTAGATGCCCTTCAGTGGATGAATGGATAAAAAAATGTGCATATATACACAATGGAATTTTACTCAGCAATAAAAGAGAGTAAAATCATTACATTTGTAAGTAAATGGATGGCATTGGAGAATATATTGCTAAGTGAAATTAGCCAATCCCACCAAAAAAAAAAAAAAAAACAAATATCGAATGTTTTCTCTGATATAAGAAGGCTGACTCATAGTGGGGTAGGGAGGGGGAACATGGAAGGAATAGATGAATTCTAGATAGGGCAGAGGGGTGGGAGGGAAAGGGATGGGGCAGGGGATTATCAAGGATGGTGGAATGTGATAGATATCATCATCCAAAGTACATGTATGAAGACATGAATTGGTGTCAACATACTTTATATCCAACCAGAGATATGACAAATTGTGCTATATACATGTAGTAAGAATTGTAATGCATTTTGCTGTCATTTTTTAAATCAATTTTTTAAAAAAACACTGCTCTGTGTGCTATTAAGAATGTCACTGAGTACATCATCTACTATACTACATCTCTGGATTTAACTGATACCAAGTTCCAGTGCAAAATCAGGGAACATTTAGGAAAAAAAAAAAAAAACTGATGTGTTTTTTATGGATGGTGAAAGCGGTTGGACAAAGCTGAGGATGATTCCCTTTCACTATGTCCACTAGGATACTCAGTCAAGTTCCAAGTCAGCCTGGGGAAGAGACTGCCACCATTCTTATGACCTCTCTTCTCAGGAGGTTCACAGCTGTATTACATTTCTAGCATAAAGTAGATTAAATGAGGAAATATCTTAGCACAACCAATGGGAAAAGAGATGATATGTGCCAACCTATAAAAACTTCCCACAAGACTCTACTCTTTCCCCACCCACCAGCACGTTCCCAGTCCTTATAGAAGGCTGAGTCACAAGGTGGAAAAAGGCTGACTGCAGGAGCCACACAGAGGCCCATCCCAGGTGGATCCTGATGTATACCTCACAGAAGTGAGCAACTAAGGTTTCTTCTGCCAAGTCACTGTAATAATCTTGCAGTTGCAGAAACAGTCCTTGAATCTAGACAATGGCATGAAGACTTGAATCTTGTTAGAACTAGAGGTCTGTTTTAATTCCTGGTTTTCATATACTTTGTTTGCTGCTTTGCTCTACTGTGGATGGAACCCAGGGCCACATGCTTGCCTCACATACTTCTGAGTCTCACTATTTATATTTAGCCTTTTTATTATCATGAGTACTTCCTATAAGCAAAATCAGGTCTTCACTTAATCAAAGACAAGAGAGAAATACGTATATATTACATTTAAACAAAACTTTATTTGTAACATTCACCTATCATACGCTGACCTAAGTCATAACACTTTCCAAAACAGGGAAAAAATGCTGAGTAAATATCAAAATGCAGGACAATATATTTTGTTAAAATTAAGTTTGGCAATCATTAGAAACCATACAGCCTAAGAAATCAAACCACAAACTTTTAAACTCCGGTCTGAAGAGAAAGTAACCATAATTGTAGCTTCCTATAACACAACTTTCCTAAACCCTTCAGTCCCTAATCCCTATACAATTGTTTCAGACAATGTCCTGAAGGTTATAAACTTCTGTGGTTTCCACATTTTTATTTTTGACTTGGGGGTGGAGTGTACAGAGGGAACTGGACATGTCAACTAGTTAGGCTTATGTAACACAATGGGCAAAGAGCAGAAAAGCTATGAAAATTTGAATTACAGCTCAGGTATGAACATCATTATCATTGATAAATCTTGCAACCACTATAAATTGCAATGCCAACTTTTGAAAAGGAGTAACATTTTAGCAATATTTCTCTCTGGGATATCTCAAAGAACAATTCAACTGTATTAAAGCTTTGTGAAACAACATTGTTTGCACTGTGTAATTAAAATCTGAGGACAGGTAACTAGGGAACTAGGGAATACCTGTGTATTTCTGATTTTTAAATCAAAAAACAAAGTACTTAAATCTAAAAGATGTACAAAAATGGAGACAAATTCTATGGAAAACTAAGAATGGAGATATGTTATTAAACTCTAATGGGTTGTTTATAACACACAATGCATTTGTCTATTTACATTGAAAATAGATGTGAAGTCTATATTGAAAAATTACAATATTCCCTCCAAAAGTAAGCTCTTGCTTTTGAAGAGATAGGAAATCAGACTCTTCCCCTCATTCTAAGCTGTTTAGCAGCCTACCTTGAAGGATACAAACATAAAGCATAAATTGTTATCTCTTTACCCACTTTTCTGCTGAGTATCATCATCCCGCAATGTGGACTAGAGTTAATGTCATGCATGAAAAGAATCAGCTTAAATCCCTGAGCTTCTCCATTAACATGAACTCTAAAGTCAGGATAGAATGTGGCCCAGCAATGAATTACAAGTCCAGTTCAGAGTTAAACCTTGTCTAGGTATTATTCTAACACAGGATTACGTAACAAAACAGGAAAAAAAAAACACCTTGTCATGTACATATTTTTGATGGGGCTGAAAGATAACTGTGATTATTAGTAAGGAAAAAGACACGATTTTGTAAATTCAACAGTCATGATAATGTCCTGATTGTTATATAATCATAAGTCAAAATAGATGATATTTTCTTTTTTTTTTTTTTTTTTTTTTTTAATTTTTTATTGTGGGTTGTACAAAACATTACAAATTTCTTGACATATCATATTCCACACTTTGATTCTAGTGGGTTATGAACTCCCACCTTCACCCCATACACAGATTGCAGATTCACATCAGTTACACATCCATTGATTTACAAATTGCCATACTAGTGTCTGTTGTGCTCCGCTGCCTTTCCCATCATCCACCCTCCCCCCTCCCCACCTCTCCCCTCCCCTCCCCTCCCCTCCTCTCTCTCTACCCCCTCCACTGTATAACCCTGAGGGTCTCCTTCCATTACCGTGCAATTTACCTTCTCTCTCCCTTTCCCTCCCACCTCTCATCCCTGTTAAATGTTAATCTTCTTCTCCTGTTCTTCGTCCCTACTCTGTTCTTAGTTACTTTCCTTATATCAAAGAAGACATTTGGCATTTGTTTTTTAGGGATTGGCTAGCTTCACTTAGCATAATCTGCTCTAATGCCATCCATTTCCCTGTAAATTCTATGATTTTGTCATTTTTTAATGCAGAGTAATACTCCATTGTGTATAAATGCCACATTTTTTTTATCCATTCGTCTATTGAAGGGCATCTAGGTTGGTTCCACAGTCTTGCTATTGTGAACTGTGCTGCTATGAACATCGATGTAGCAGTGTCCCTGTAGCATGCTCTTTTTAGGTCTTTAGGGAATAGACCAAGAAGGGGAATAGCTGGGTCAAATGGTGGCTCCATTCCCAGCTTTCCAAGAAATCTCCATACTGCTTTCCAAATTGGCTGCACCAATCTGCAGTCCCACCAGCAATGTACAAGTGTACCCTTTTCCCCACATCCTCGCCAGCACTTGTTGTTGTTTGACTTCCTAATGGCTGCCAATCTTACTGGAGTGAGATGGTATCTTAGGGTGGTTTTGATTTGCATTTCTCTGACAGCTAGAGATGTTGAGCATTTTTTCATGTACTTGTTGATTGACTGTATGTCCTCCTCTGTGAAGTGTCTGTTCAGGTCCTTGGCCCATTTGTTGATTGGGTTGTTTGTTCTCTTATTGTCTAATTTTTTGAGTTCTTTGTATACTCTGGATATTAGGGCTCTATCTGAAGTGTGAGGAGTAAAGATTTGTTCCCAGGATGTAGGCTCCCTATTTACCTCTCTTATTGTTTCTTTTGCTGAGAAAAAACTTCTTAGTTTGAGTAAGTCCCATTTGTTGATTCTAGTTATTAACTTTTGTGCTATGGGTGTCCTATTGAGGAATTTGGAGCCCGACCCCACCGACTGTAGATCGTAGCCAACTTTTTCTTCTATCAGACGGCGCGTCTCTGATTTGATATCAAGTTCCTTGATCCATTTTGAATTCACTTTTGTGCATGGCGAGAGAAAGGGATTCAGTTTCATTTTGTTGCATATGGATTTCCAGTTTTCCCAGCACCATTTGTTGAAGATGCTATCCTTCCTCCATTGCATGCTTTTAGCCCCTTTATCAAATATAAGATAGTTGTAGTTTTGGGGATTGGTTTCTGTGTCCTCTATTCTGTACCATTGGTCCACACGCCTGTTTTGGTACCAGTACCATGCTGTTTTTGTTACTATTGCTCTGTAGTATAGTTTGAAGTCTGGTATCGCTATACCGCCTGATTCACACTTCTTGCTTAGCATTGTTTTTGCTATTCTGGGTCTTTTATTTTTCCATATGAATTTCATGATTGCTTTCTCTATTTCTACAAGAAATGCCATTGGGATTTTGATTGGCATTGCATTAAACCTATAGAGAACTTTTGGTAATATCGCCATTTTGATGATGTTAGTTCTGCCTATCCATGAACAGGGTATATTTTTCCATCTTCTAAGATCTTCTTCTATTTCTCTCTTTAGGGTTCTGTAGTTTTCATTGTATAAGTCTTTCACCTCTTTTGTTAGGTTGATTCCCAAGTATTTTATTTTTTTTGAAGATATTTTGAATGGAGTGGTTGTCCTCATTTCCATTTCAGAGGATTTGTCGCTGATATACAGGAATGCCTTTGATTTATGCGTGTTGATTTTAAATCCTGCCACTTTGCTGAATTCATTTATTAGCTCTAATAGTTTCTTTGTAGAGCCTTTTGGGTCTGCTAGATATAGAATCATATCATCTGCAAATAGTGATAATTTAATTTCTTCTTTTCCTATTTTTATGCCTTTAATTTCTTTCGTCTGTCTAATTGCTCTGGCCAGTGTTTCGAGAACTATGTTGAAGAGAAGTGGAGAGAGAGGACATCCCTGTCTTGTTCCAGATTTTAGAGGGAATGCCTTCAGTTTTTCTCCATTCAGAATAATGCTAGCCTGAGGCTTAGCATAGATTGCTTTTACAATATTGAGGTATGTTCCTGTTATCCCTAGTTTTTCTAGAGTTTTGAACATAAAGGGATGCTGTACTTTGTCAAATGCTTTTTCCGCATCTATCGAGATGATCATATGGTTCTTATTTTTAAGTCTATTGATGTGGTGAATAACATTTATTGATTTCCGTATATTGAACCAGCCTTGCATCCCAGGGATGAATCCTACTTGATCATGGTGTACAATTTTTTTGATATGTTTTTGTATCCGATTCGCCAGAATTTTATTGAGGATTTTTGCATCTAGGTTCATTAGAGATATTGGTCTGTAGTTTTCTTTCTTTGAAGTGTCTTTGTCTGGTTTAGGTATCAGGGTGATGTTGGCCTCATAGAATGAATTTGGAAGTTCTCCCTCCTTTTCTATTTCCTGAAGTAGCTTGAAAAGTATTGGTATTAGTTCTTCTTTAAAGGTTTTGTAAAATTCTGCTGTATACCCATCGGGACCTGGGCTTTTCTTAGTTGGTAGTCTTTTGATGGTTTCTTCTATCTCCTCAATTGATATTGGTCTGTTTAGGTTTTCTATATCCTCCTGACTCAATCTGGGCAGATCATATGACTTAAGAAATTTATCTATGCCTTCACTATCTTCTAATTTATTGGAGTATAAGGATTCAAAATAGTTTTTGATTATCTTCTGTATTTCTGAAGTGTCTGTTGTGATATTGCCTTTTTCATCCCGTATGCTAGTAATTTGAGTTCTCTCTCTTCTTCTCTTCACTAGCATCGCTAAGGGTCTGTCGATTTTGTTTATTTTTTCAAAGAACCAACTTTTAGTTTTGTCAATTTTTTCAATTGTTTCTTTTGTTTCGATTTCATTAATTTCAGCTCTGATTTTAATTATTTCTTGCCTTCTACTTCTTTTGCTGTTGTTTTGCTCTTCTTTTTCAAGGATTTTGAGATGAAGTATGAGATCATTTATTTGTTGGTTTTTTCTTTTTTTAAGGAATGAACTCCAAGCAATGAATTTTCCTCTTAGAACTGCTTTCAATGTGTCCCATAGATTCCGATATGTTGTGTCTGTGTTTTCATTTATCTCTAAGAATTTTTTAATTTCCTCCTTGATGTCTTCTATAACCCATTGATCATTCAGTAACCTATTGTTCATTCTCCAATTGATGTATGCTTTTTCCTTCCTTCTTTTATCGTTGATTTTCAGTTTCATTCCATTATGATCAGATAAGATGCATGGTAATATCTCTACTCCTTTATATTGTCTAAGAGTTGCCCTGTGACATAATATATGATCTATTTTTGAGAAGGATCCATGTGCTGCTGAGAAAAAAGTGTAACTGCTTGATGTTGGGTGGTATACTCTATATATGTCAATTAGGTCTAGGTTATTAATAGTGTTATTGAGTTCTATAGTTTCCTTATTCAACTTTTGTTTGGAAGATCTGTCCAGTGGCGAGAGAGGTGTGTTGAAGTCTCCCATGATTATGGTGTGGTGGTCTATTAGACTCTTGAACTTGAGAAGAGTTTGTTTGACGAACATAGCTGCACCATTGTTTGGGGCATAAATATTTATGATTGTTATGTCTTGTTGGTGTATGGTTCCCTTAAGCAGTATGTAGTGTCCCTCTTTATCTCTTTTGATTAACTTTGGCTTGAAATCTATTTTATTTGATATGAGTATGGACACGCCTGCTTGTTTCCGAAGTCCATATGAGTGATATGATTTTTCCCAACCTTTCACCTTCAGCCTATGTATGTCTTTTCCTATCAAATGCGTCTCCTGTAGGCAGCATATTGTTGGGTCTTGTTTTGTGATCCATTCTACTAGCCTGTGTCTCTTAATTGGTGAGTTTAAGCCATTAACATTTAGGGTTATTATTGAGATATGGGTTGTTCTTCCAGCCATATTTGTTTATTTCTGTTACTAAACATTGTTTGTTTTCCTCTTTGATTGTTTCCCCCCCCCTTTACTGTCCTACCTCCCACTGTTGGTTTTCATTGTTATTTTCCATTTCCTCTTCCTGTAATACTTTGGCTAGGATGTTTTGAAGAGATGGTTTTCTAGCTGCGAATTCTTTAAACTTTTGTTTATCGTGGAAGGTTTTAATTTCATTCTCCATCCTGAAGCTTAATTTCGCTGGATACACAATTCTTGGTTGGAACCCATTATCTTTCAGTGTTTGAAATATGTTATTCCAGGATCTTCTAGCTTTCAGAGTCTGTGTTGAAAGATCAGCTGTTATCCTGATTGGCTTGCCCCTAAATGTAATCTGCTTCCTTTCTCTTGTAGCTTTTAAAATTCTCTCCTTATTCTGTATGTTGGGCATCTTCATTATAATGTGTCTAGGTGTGGATCTCTTATGATTTTGCACATTCGGCGTCCTGTAGGCTTCTAGGATTTGGGATTCTGTCTCATTCTTCAAGTCTGGGAAGTTTTCTTGTATTATTTCATTGAATAGACTGCTCATTCCTTTGGTTTGGAGCTCTGTACCTTCCTGTATCCCAATGACTCTTAAGTTTGGTCTCTTAATGTTATCCCATATTTCTTGGATGTTCTGCTCATGGTTTCTTAACAGTCTTGCTGAGCTGTCTATGTTCTTTTCCAGTTGAAATACTTTGTCTTCATTGTCTGATGTTCTATCTTCTAAGTGTTCTACTCTGTTGGTAGTATTCTCCATTGAGTTTTTAAGTTGGTTTATTGCTTCCTGCATTTCTAGGATTTCTGATTGCTTGTTTTTTATAACCTCTATCTCCCTGTATAGTTGATCCTTTGCTTCCTGGATTTGTTTGCGTAATTCGTTGTCGAAATGATCTTTCATTGTCTGATTTTGCTGTTTAATGTCTTCCTTGATACTCCAGATCATCTGAAGCATGTATATCCTGAATTCTTTATCTGACATTCCATCTGCTGCAGCTGTTACCTCTTCTAAAGTTGCATTGACCTGCATTGCTTGTGGTCCTTTCTTTCCTTGTCTTTTCATACTGCTTGCGTATCTTTCCTGCAGGTGCGGGCGGCGGCTCTGCTCTCTCCTTATTCCAATTGGGGTGTCATGGCTACCACGCCGGCAGGTCACTGGGCCTGTTCTGGGAGCTGGTGGCGGCTCTGTTCTGCCCCTACTCCAATTGGGGTGACGTGTCTGTCGTACCAGCAGGCCACTGGGCCTGTCCTGCTGGTCGGTCGCAGATCTGCCCACCTTTCGGGCACGAGTGGAGGCTCTGCTTTGCCCCTACTCCAATTGGGGTGTCGTGACTACCCCGCCTGCAGGATGCTGGGTCTGTTCCTGGCAAGGGAGGTGACTCTGCTCTGTCACTACTCCAATTAGGGTGGTGTTTGTACCCCGCCGGCAGGCTCCTGGGCCTGATCCGCCGGTCTGTTGTAGGTCTGCCTACCTTGAAGGCGCGGGCGGCGGATCTGCCCTGCCCCTCCTACCACGCCTGCGGACCCCTGGGCCTGATCTGCAGGTTGATCACTGGTCTGCTCACCCTGCGGGCACGGGTGGCGGTTCCGCTCCACCCCCACTCCAATTGGGGTCACGTGACCACCACACCGGCAGGGCCTGATCCGGGCGTGGGATAAGGATCTGCTCTGCCCCTACTCGAGTTGGGGTGACGTGTGTACCACACTGGCAGGCCACTGGGCCTGACCCGCCAGGCTGTCACAGGTCTGTTTACCTTGCAAGCGCGAAGGGCGGCTCTGCCCTGCCCCTCCTACCACGCCCATGTACTACTGGGTCATGGGTCTGCCCACCTGGTGGGTGTGGGTGGCGGCTCCGCTCCGCCCCCTCTCCAATTGGGGTCACGCGGTCACCACGCTGGCGAGCCGCTGGGCCTGCTCCGGGGGCTGGCGGCGGCCCGGCTCCTTCCCTCTGGCTCGAGGACAAATTGAGGAGACTCGGGTGACTGAGCCTCACCCCCCTTACCAGGAGACCAACTGCTTATGTCACCGCTGGTATTGATGAAGATCTCTCCTCCACCGCTTTCTGCTGACATCAGATCTCTGCCATGTTGGTATCCTATGCGAATGGCAGCATTTCGTTCCCCTTGCCAGGCAACCCAAGCAATGGGTGAGTCCTGACCTGCCCTCAGCAGGACCCGGACCGAGACACAGTTTCCGCGGGCTCCTAGCCCCGGTCCAGGGAAGTTCCGGGAGCCGGAACTCGGCCGCTCCGTGCTCGGTGTAAGCTCCTATAAGTGTAGGCTCCAAGAAGCAGCCCCCGCGGGCTCAGTTCCGGGAGCCGGAATTCGGCCGCTTAGTGTTTGGTGTATGCTCTGATAGTAGCAGGGTCCAAGAAGCAGCCTCCGCGGGCTCCGCAGCCCTGAGCCAGGGCGGTTCCGGGACGGTTCCGGGAGCCGGAACTCGGCCGCTCTGTGCTCGGTGTAAGCTCCTATAAGTGTAGGCTCCAAGAAGCAGCCCCCGCGGGCTCAGTTCCGGGAGCCGGAATTCGGCCGCTTAGTGTTTGGTGTATGCTCTGATAGTAGCAGGGTCCAAGAAGCAGCCTCCGCGGGCTCCGCAGCCCTGAGCCAGGGCGGTTCCGGGACGGTTCCGGGAGCCGGAACTCGGCTGCTCTGTGCTCGGTGTAAGCTCCTATAAGTGTAAGCTCCAAGAAGCAGTCCCCGCGGGCTCAGTTCCGGGAGCTGGAATTCGGCTTCTTGGTGTTTCGTGTTTGCTCTGATATTAGCAGGGTCCAAGAAGCAGCCTCCGCAGGCTCCGCAGCCCGGAGCCAGGGTGGTTCCGGGACGGTTCCGGGAGCCGGGACTCGGCCGCCCCGCGCTCCGTGTTCACTCCGATAAGATCAGATTTTAAGAAGCCCCCAGGCGCTGAACCCTAGCAATCTGTCTGCAAGCCGCAGGCGAATTGCAGCCTGAAATTACCTGTTCTATGGCTGAATGAGCTGCGGTCAGTCAAAAACAGGTGTGGTGACGTCAGTTTACCAACATGGTGGCTGCTGGCCTCCTCTGTGGTCTGACCGGTGTGGAGAACCGAGATGGACCGCTTCCTTCCCCGTCTCGAACCCAGAATTCAGCCCTGAGTGCGGTGCTTGCGCGTCTGGCAGAAACTGCAGCGCTGTAACCCTGCGTCTCTATCCCAGCGCGCCTTGCAGACTCTAGCCGCGGGGCGATTTGCTGAATAAGCAGTTTTACCCTCCGTGCGACAAACCTCTCGCGTTTGAGTCCCCGTAGCCGATCCTCGTGCGATGGAAATCCTTCCTCCAGGTTCCGGCGCACCCCACTATTGCTGGAAATTCCTAACAAGATATCCTTTAGCCGTCCTGACTTGTCATACTCCCACACAGTGAAGCAGCACACGGGGGTAATGCACTCCCCTCGCCGCCATCTTCCCTCCTCTGATATTTTCAATCAATAAAAAAATTGTTGGGTGCCTACTAGGGGAAAGAACATCAATTCATCCGCTTAGCTGATAATACATGGCCACATGGATTCTAATTCACAATCAATGTCATCCATGCTTTCATATTGCAACATAATTTCACTGAGCTGTTTGTGTACACAAAATGGATTACAGTCCTCAATGAAGACACTGTGGGATGAACCAAAATGGAACTGCTGCAGCAAGGCAATAAAATCTTCAGCATGAACTAGAGCAACTTTTAAAAGATCCAACAGTGTTTCAACTGCTAGAAAACTGATGTATTCAAGATCCAAAGATAGCAAAGATTGTGGAAAGACCACCATAGAAAGGCACTGAGTATTATCACTGTGAACCAAGGTGAAGACCTAAATAAAGGTCTTTCTTTACATTATTACAATGTAGAAGAGGTTATCAGACAAACAGGAAAAAAAAAAACACAAAGCACTGATAAGAAGGAGGCATCCTGCTATCTGGTTCCTACCCCCAGGAGGCTATAAACTAATTAGCAAGACAACCTATCCTGTTTTTCTGTTCATCAGAGTACAGGTCCAGCGTCCCTCATCAACATGAGGCCACAAGTAGAGAATTTTCCATCATGAAACTTAGCTGATAAAATATGGCCATAGGGATTCTAAATTTGCACACAAATTTATTTAAAATATTGTATGAAGTTACCTTAAGGCTATGAGCATAAGGTATATATAAAACAAATGAATTTTGTGTGTAAACTTGGGTCTTATCTCCAAGAGAACTATTTCTGTGTATATATTTCAAAATCCAAAACACTTCTGGTCCCAAGCATTTTGGATAAGGGATAGTCAACCTGTCAAGCTTTCTGAGAGCAGAAGCTTGATTGTGTTAAACATTCTTATTACCAGAAACTAGAACAGTGTCTGAGACATAGTAGGCATTCAAACATTTATGGACTGACTGCTACAGTTAACTTCTGGAATGTCCCCCAAGATTCATGCATGAAGCCAGGTGTGGTGGTGGATGCCTGTAATTCCAGTGGCTTGGGAAGTTGAGGCAGGGAGACTCACAAGTTCAAAGCCAGCCCAGCAACTTAGCGAGGTCCTAAGAAACTCAGTGAGACCCTCTAAATAAAATATAGAAAGGGCTAGCAATGTGGCTCTGTGGTTAAGCACACCCGGGTTCAATCCTGGGTTACCCCCACACACACACAAAAATCCATGCATTAAAGGCTTGGTCTCCAGAATGCAGCTACTGGAAAACAGTGGAACCTTCTAAGCAATAAGGCATAATGGAAGGTTTTAGGTCATTAAGGATGTGCCTTCAAAAGGTCCTTAATCTCTTTTTATTTCTTCCCTTTGCATCCCAGCCATGAGGTGACCAGTTTTGCTCCACCATGTGTTCCTGCTGTGATGTGTTGTCTTGCCAGAGACACAAAAGCAATGGGCCCAATTGATCATGGACTAAAACCTCAAAAATTGTCAGCCCAAATAAACTTTTTTCTCTTTATAAATTAATTACCTGAGATATTTGTCACAGCAATGGAAAGAAAGATGACTAACAAACTAAATGAAAACATTCACAATAGCCAAGGTGTGCAACCAAACTAGGTATCCATCAACAGATGAATGAACAATGAAAACATGGTACATGAACACAATGGAGTTTTACTCAGCCATAAAGAACAATGTTAATGATGTCATCTGCTGGTAAATTGATGGAAATGGAGAACATATCACTAAGTAAAATAAAGCAGACAAAGAAATCTGTCAAGGATCTAATGTTTCCTCTTATTTGTGAAAGCAAGATGGAAAGGGTAGGGTTGGGGAGATCTTATGAAAATAGAAAGGAGACAGAGAAAAGAGAAAGAGAGAAGAGAGAGCATGATGAAATATTGGGGAACAAAATCTATCAAATTATGCTATGTCCATGTACAAATATACCACAATAAATCCTGCTTTTATATATAATTACAAGGAATTAATTTTAAAAAATAATTGGGGACATTAATAGAGTTAGGAGAAAAGGGAAAGAAAGGAGGGAATGTGGAGGTATTGGGGAATAAGACTGATTAAATTATGTGCATGTACATAAAAGGCACAATCAATCCCACTATTATGTATAAATATAGCACACCAATAAAAAAATAAAGATTTTTTTAAAAAACTAAAATAAATAAAGTAAAATAAAAGATGAAATCAAGAATATATAACACAAGAGATCTTTTTTTTTAAGAGAGAGAGAGAGGTGGGAGAGAAAGAGAGAGAATTTTTCAATATTTATTTATTTTTTTTTTTAGTTTTCGGTGGACACAACATCTTTGTATGTGGTGCTGAGGATCGATCGAACCTGGGCTGCATGCATGCCAGGCAAGCACGCTGAGCCACATCCCCAGCCCACACAAGAGATATTTTGATCAATTTCAAGACCACCACTTCAGGAGGCTGGTGGGTACCCTAAAAACAGACACCAGGAGAAATTCCCAAAAGCACTAAGTTGAGAAATTATCCCAAATACTTAGATCAAAGCCAAGGCCTAGAAGTTCAACCCAAAGGAGGAGAAAACATTTTGGGATGTTTGGTATGTCTAAATTTTCAAAGAGAGAGAGACAGACAGACACACCAAAGAAAGAAAACGCTAACCTCCAAAGGTACATGGAAAGAGAAGGAAGAGTAAGTCTAGCTTCAAAGTGGAAAAGTGAAATCTGAGTATGGAAAATATGCTCATCTAGAAGCATCTGCTAACACAGGAGGACTGGTCCTGACACAAAACAAATAAAGCCAGCATTGAAAAGGTGTTGACGCTGATGTCAAAGAGTATTCTTCAGAAGAACAGAAGAGCAAAAAGGAACTGGAACCCACAAGGACAACATGACCTAAAGGAGCATGCACACCCAGGGAAAGGCCAGGCCAGGCCAGGCCAGAGGAACCCTGAGAAGGACCAAACAGTTCTAAGACAACAGTTCTTCTTTCTGGAGAAAGAAATAAAAAAACAACAACAACAACAACAACAACAACAAAAAAATACAACTGTTCTTAAAATGTTTTTTAATAAAGGCGCTGCTTTAAAAAATAAAAAATAACCCTGCACCAGATGCCCTCTCTAGTTAATGCCCTTCTTGTTCATCATCAAGTTTTAGAATAAACTGTCTGCCCTGACAGACTTCCTTCCTTTAACCTCATTCTCTCAATTCATAGCAACAAGCTCCTCAAGACCTCTCACCAAGATCACTAATTATATCTCAGGGCTAAATCCAATGGAAACCTTTAAGTTGCTGTCTAGAGGAATCTCCACATGTCCATACCTGCCTTCCAGGCTTGGTTCTGATGTCAGTCTAGTATAGGAAGAGATGTCAGGACCCTGAGCTGAGACTTGCAGATATAGAAGAAAAATTGTCAAGAGGCAGATTTTTACCAATTTGTAGTCCCATGTACTATCAAATTTAGGTTTGAAATTAAAGCTTAATTCAAAAACTGAATCATTGATGATTCCTTAAGTTGTCTATAAAGTCATTTTGCTCAATAAAAAAAGTCCATTTGGTCTCAAGGCATTTTTATTCCTGAAGTTAGAAGTATTTTGTATGAAAAAGATTTCTCTTAGAGAGAGATTAATGGGACCAATAAAATTTTCTTTTTTATTCCCCCTATAGAACATAAAGTTGAGTTTCCCTAAGTTAAATATCCATATGGTATATATCCACTAAATGTAGGGAAAAGTTTAAAGAAATATTGCTGTCTGACAATGTAGTAGTACAAACATGCTGAAAGTGATCAGATGATAACAATGACAGTGATGGTAACAATAGCAGCATTTGCATGTCTCTGTGTTAGGCATGCTATCTCAGTATCTACAAGATTTCAATGAAAGAGGATACCATAATCACTATGTGAAGGAGAAAAAATGAAATAATTGAAGAGATAGATATGGCATTATGTCATCAGTCTAGATAAAAAGATAAAAGATACAATTTATTTAATGTAGGTTATACATTTTCTGATTGAAAAAATCAGAAAGTGGAATGATTGCCTTCAATGCATAACATAAACACAAATATTTTCATTAACATTATTGCAAAACTACTTCTTATGTCTGCTATGTCTGTGAGGAAAATAAAAGAGGAAAGAACTCATCATAGGATAAATTTGCCTGCAATTCTAATATAAAATAAATCATAAATTTCTGGAGTGAATTTAGGATTGAATAGATATTTTCTAGGTGATAGATTTCTATTGTTTCCATATGTACAGAACAATTAAAATAATTTCAAACTTTATTTTTTTAAATAAAATTTCAGACTTTCAGTGCATGCCTATTAACATTAAAGTTTGTCTTTTCCTGCATGCTAATCTTAGAATTACTCTCTTAATTGGTCCTTGCCTAATAAATATGTCTACTTGGTTTAGATTTTTGAATTGTGTTTTATAATAATTCTGATTTTTTTTCTCCTGAGGCATAAATTGGAAAAAGGAAAGCGTGGACCCTATGGATTTTTCCTGCATTGTAAGCTTATACAAAGGTGAATGGACATGTGTTTCATAGATATCTTCTTGAAGTTTGCAGAAGCACATGAAGGAATTGATTAACCTCTTTGTTTATTAAAGTGCCAGATTTCCTCTAGGAGACATGAAAGCTTAGCTCACCAGGAACTAAATTTATACCCCCAAATTATGATCTACTGACCTACCCCCTCCAGCCATATTATACCTGCCTACATTTATCATCCAGTTAATCCATTGAAGTGGATTAATGTACTGATAAGGTTAACACTATTATAGTTCAAGCATTTCATCTCTGAACTTTCTTGCATTATCTCTCACATGATCTGTAGAGGGCACCTCCTTTCCACATAACAGACTCTAATGAATCAGATGATTAATGTTATCATATATTTATGTGCCTCACATTCTGACCAAATTTGTCTTATTTCCTTTTTTGTTTTGTGGATCTTGGGATTCAACCCAGAGATGGTTTACCACTGACCCAAATCTCCAGCCCTACTTATTTATGTATTTGTTTATTGAGATAGGGTCTCACTAAGTTTCTGAGGAACTTGCTAAGTTACTGAGGCTGCTTCGAAACTTGGGATCCTCTTGTCTCAGCCTTCTTGGTTGATCAGATTATTGTGTGTGCAACAGCTCCTGATAAAATTTGATTCCACAATGTAGGATACCAAAACGCTAAATGCCTTGAGGTCGTTACCCAAGCTGTATGTTGCTGTATGCAATTTCAATCTGAACTTATATACTTGAGAATTTTTTTGCTCTTTTTATGGTAATGGAGTCTTTCCAGTAATAATGTTTTGATTTAACTTTAATAGGTTAGTAGTAAAGACTGCAATTTTGATACTAAAATTCATGTTTCATAACATACAATTCACATCAAAATGTTCTTTCCATATATAAAGCTTCTGACTCATATCTCAGTGGGCTGAACATCCCTGTCTCCTAGTGATAATGATATGGATACTTGCTCTTTGATCATGACTTTCCCAGTTGAAAAATGATAAGCCTGAACTTACTCTCAAAGTCCAGGAGGTGATGAGAAATAGCTACTACAGAAAAGTACATGAGGCCATAAGCATAGTCTATTCTGTTTGAGTCTAACTTTTGAAAAGTACTTATTTCAACTGTCACTTAAGTACTTCACGACCTTCAAAATTGTTCTGTGGTTTAGCATAAAACCTGAAATGATCAACTAAGAATTTGTGGCAATCTTCAAACTAATTTCTCTGGCAGGCAGTTATTCCTAATTTCCATTACATGAATCCTGCTTTCCAATCAGTCTCACTGATTAGCATCTTTGAACATGCCTCATTTACAAATTCCTACTTTAAGAAATTCTCCAAGTCTGGAAGTCTTTCCCATTAGGTATGACAGATGTTCCCACTACATGTAAACTCAGCTGTAAAACAATGTTTTTTTGAGGTCCTCAACATGATATCAGGATCATGATGCTGCCTTGGCTCTCATATCCACATATTAGATTAACAAAGATCACAGGTTTAATGAGTGCTGCAATTTGTGTTAAACCAATAATTCCATGATCCAAAATCCTTTTTTTATTTTCTTCTTCTCCTTCTTATTCCCCTCTAGTCTTTCCTCCTCCTTCTTCTTCTCCTCCTCCTCCTCTTCCTCCTCCTCCTTTTCTTCTTCTTCTTCTTCTTCTTCTTCTTCTTCTTCTTCTTCTTCTTCTTCTTCTTCTTCTTTTACTTCTTCTTTTACTTCTTCTTTGAATCTTCTCATCTTTAATTCAGTTGTCAAGGTGTCTAGTGCCTAAAAAGGCAAGAATAAAAATAAAGTAGATAATTAAGAATTAACAAGAAAGTCCCTTGTTGTTTGAGTGAGACCCCAGGCATCCAAATAAAAGCTGATATTAAGAGAAAACAAGTAATATACTTGGGAATAAATCTAACAAAAGAAGTGAAAGGCCTTTACAATGACAACTACAAAACACTAAAGAAAGAAATTGAAGAAGACTCTAGATGATGGAAAGATCACTCATGTTCTTGGATAGGCAGAATTAATATTGTTAAAATGGCCATACTATCAGAAGAGTAGTAGATTTAATTCAATTCCTATTAAAATCCCAATGACATTCTTCATAGAACTAATAAAGGTAATCATGAAATTCAACTGGAAAAATAATAGAACCGGAATAGCCAAAGAAATCCTTAGCAAGAAGAGTGAAGCAGAGGTATTACAATACAAGACCTTAAACTATACTACAGAGCAATTGTAGCAAAAATGGAATAGTATTCACACCAAAACAGACATGCAGACCAATGGTATGAAATAGAAGACAGAGACAAACTCATATGAATATGGTTATCTCATTCTAGATAAAGGTGCCAAAAACAAACACTGGAGAATAGATAGCCTCTTCAACAAATGGTGCTGAGAAAACTGGAAATACATATGTAATAAAGTGAAACTAAACTCCTCTCTATCACCCTGAACAAATCTCAATTCAAAGTCTAGCAAAGACTTAGTCACTAGAACAGAGACCCTGTACCTAATAGAAGGAAAATTAGGCCAAAATCTTGATCATGTTGGCTTAGGATCTGACTTCCTTAACAAGATCCCCAAAGTGCAAGAAGAAAAATCAAGAATTAATAAGTGGGATAGACTCAAACCAAATATTTTCTACTCAGCAGATAAAGCCATCAATAGTGAGAGAGCCCACACAATAAGAGAAATCTTTACCACATGCACGTCAGATGGACCATTAATCTCCAAGATATGTAAAGAACTAAAAACTTAACACCAAAGAAACAAATAACCCATTCAATAAATAAATACGCACTTCACAGATTGAGAAATACAATCAATCAACAAATATATGAAAAAATATTCAATCCTGTGTAGCAATTAGAGAAATCCACAACTACTCTAAGAGTTTTGTAACTCCAGTCAGAATGACAATTATCAAGACTACAAGAAACAATTAATATTGGTGAGGATGTGGGGGGAAAGGCACAGACATTCATACATTCATTGGTACTTGATATTTCAATAGGCGCTGGGTGGACACTACCCAGTTTATGATGTTGCTCTCTGGGAGATGGAACTTATGCCCTTTAAGAAACAGAAACTGTTTTATAACATTCCAAGGCATGTTAAAATGGCTATTCTTTTGCTTGCCCTATTGTTGACCTTTACTATACCTTCCCTACTCTTCAATGCCTATGCTTTTGTATCTCACAAGCAAGAATCATCAATGAAATGCTCAATAAAGTGTGTGATATTTGGAGTAGCAACCAGATGTTTATTTAGTCCTAAAGTATCTCTACACAAGATATTTATTAATTGCAAATAGAAGCTTTAGCATGGACCAACCTGGCAGATACTCTTGAAGTAATCAAAGACAACAGTGTCCAGACTGGGATCATGAGGTTTCAGGGGAGAATTCTATTGGAAATTGGATTAGAGGCTATTCATGTTATTTTTTGGATAAGAAGATATCTATATTTTTTCCCATATCTTGAATCTTTTTGTGAGGCATATTTTAAGATGATGGATAAATTGATCTGGTGAAATAAATTTTCAGGCATCACAGCATTCATCCAGGAGCATCAATATTACTGGAAGCTTTTAGTCAAGTTTGTTGTGCTAATCAGGAGCAGAAAGGAGAGCAGAATCTTATGAAAAACTTTCAGGTAGGCCAGAATCCTAACAACTGCAGTCTCAGGAATGTAAAAGTTAAAACTTTTTTGAGAAGAGACCATGGGGGCACCTTGCTTGCATAGAGGGGCCTAGGAAGTTGCTTCACCATGCACAGCTGCCTAGGTACTCAGGAGATTCTGCTGCCAGGGTCCCTCAAACCATGGCTACTGCTCAAGATGGTGGCAAACCTTAGCATCAACCATGGGATGCTTGTCCTACAGCAATGAAGGATGCTGGATTTAGGGGATCATGGAGGCTTCCACTGAGATTTAAAGGGGATATCTGGGAGGCCAGGCAAAGTGCAGCAGTGTTAGAGTCCCTGGAAGCTGGCCCAGAGAGGGTGATGTGTGAAGAAGTGAGAAAGATGCCAAAACTTCAGTGAAGATGCCTGAGATCAGGAGATGTCAGTAACGAGGCCAAGGGAAGATGCAGGAATTGAGCAGAAAGAAGCCAAGACAGAGCCCATGTTGGCCACAACTAGCAGGGTCATAGGGATGGAGCTACACAAGCTCTGTGGAGAGAAAGTTCTACGAAGCTATATGTGGACCTACAGCATGTGCTTGCCCAGCTACATTCCCTTGGACACATCCTTTCCTTCTATGCCTTATTTATCCCTTGTGGAATGGAAATGTTTATTCCATTGACATAGAGTACCATTATATACATATAGATATATAAAATATATAAATAAAAAACATTAAATATATTGAAACATTTCATATACATATGTAATTTGGTTTTATTTTTACAGGGGCTAAGGTTTTGCCTTGGGTATCAGGTGACTTTGACCTCAGGCTTTTGTGTAAAGCTTAAACTGTTGAGTAATACTGACAGTAGGGACTCCTGAAAATGGACCAAATATATTTTAAATTGTGAGATGAACATGAGTTTTGGGGTTAGTTTTTAATGTCATAGTTTATGTATGAGGTATCCCCTAAAAGCACTTGTTTGAGACAATGGAAGAATTCTCAGAGTGCAATAATCTGATTATGAGAGTTATAATTTATTCAATGGATTAAATCACTCCTGGATGAACTGGGCAGTAACTGTAGGTAGACTGTGTATGGCTGGAGGCCACGCTCCTGAGATTTGTGTTTTGTCCATGCTGAACATAACTTTATCTCTGCTTTCTGATTTTCATGTCCTGAGTTGATTTCCTCTGCCATGCCTTCCTCCCTTGGGTCCTGAGCTATGGAATCAGCTTACCTTTGAAGGAAACTTCTGAAACTGTCAAATCCAAATCAACTTTCCTCCTTTACATTGTTTTTGTCAGATTTTCTGGTCATAGCAATGAAAAAGTTTACAAAAATTGTCATCTTTGTATAAACTGCCTCTATTATTTGACCCCATAATTATTTTATTCAGCTTCTGGTAAGTGCTAATGGAGACACATGGTGTCAGGAATGATTTTTCTAGAAGTAATACCTTAGTTGAGACTTAAAAAATGGTCTTAGCAGATAAAGGGAAATAAAGGATGAGAGCATAAAAGACAGTAGCAAAAGGGGAGGAAACTATTAATGGGGGTCTATATTTGCCTACAGATACAGGGATCAATGAAGGGTAATGCCAGAGGAAAAGGCAGCTAGGTATTTTGTTTAGAATATATAGATAGTCGAATTCACCAGATTTGTCAACACTAAAGAGAATCTCTGTTGCAGAATCACTTAGCATAAAAAAGCCATGTTTTGATTTTTACAACATAAATGAAAAAATTAAGAGGAAATAATACAAAAAAAGAGGAAGTACATCAGTAGTTCACAATACTAATTTTGAATTTGCCACTCGTAACCACTGCTTTAGAAAATGATTTTTTGGTTCTCTACAAAATATAATACTAAATTTAAAGTGATGGGAAAACTAAAATATGTATAATAACATTGATAGGGCTACCTGGCTTCCTGTAGAGCTAGCCTACTGTTCCTGCCATGAAATTACAGCAGAGGGGTGCAGTAGTAGAGTGGCAGACTGGGTGGGTCAGAGCACCAGGGTGAGCACAGCATATGGCTACATGGGTCACTCATGCAGGTGTGGCAGATGGAGGTGCTGTGAGCCAAAGCATGCCAAGAAATCACCCTCTGGCAGCCATCTTTTGGCACAGTCTGTATGCCTATTGCAGAAGCCTGCTGCATGTGGTGATGTATCCAAGAATCTGCAAGTATGGACTATTCAATTACCTCAACCTCCTGCTTCCTGACTTGTGATGAGAAAATAGAAATGGGATAAACCAGAATGAAAGTTGTGACTCAAAGTTGACCAATAGTGTTAGCACTTTTCCAAACCTTTATTAGCAAGAAGGCTACTGGTACAAACTTATGCTTTCTTGAAATACTGATTAGCATAAATTTGGACCAATATCAGTGACCCCAGTGCTATATAAAGCCATAGACTAGCATACTTGGATGGAGATCCTGCTATCAAGCCCCTCTCACATTGCAAGAGTTCTGCTCCAGTCACTATTCTTAAATAAATCCTACTCTTCCAATCATCCAACCTGGTCTTTAGGTTTCATTATACAAATTCCCGAGTCAAGAACCAAGCAATAAGAAAAAAACAGATGGTTAACTGCTGGGCTCTTCTGCAAAACATTAGGGAGGCGCCCACCTTTAAGAGACTGCAACTTACCTAGGCCCCACCTGCCAGCAGAGCAGAGAAACTCCATTCTCACCAGCCACCAGAAATTGAGTGGAATTGAGTTTCATCTCAAAACTTTGGTTTAAATATGTTGTCTGATTTTTTACATCAATCTTGATTACATTATTTATTAAGGGAACTGCGTATGTTACAGAAAGTACAACATATATTCAATGCAATTACTCACAAGAATGGTTGCCATACTAGAAGTAAAATTATTATTTTTTTTTCAGAGATGTGTTCTCCATGTTTCCCAGTCTTGACTTGAGCTCCTGGGCTCCAGCAACATTTTTGCCTTAATACCTAAGATGCTAGGACTATACTTATGCCCAGCTGTCCAAATCTCCACTAGAGATATTAAAACATTGCAAAAAACTTACAACCTAATAATAAAGTGAATCTTTGAAATGAGTCCAGTTCCAATTGGGGAAACTAAACCTAGAAATTACTGAGACAAAGACTATATTTTAAAAATATATTTCTTATGCTTATAAATTTCTCTTTTAAAGGTGGAGGCCAACATAGTCATAGTTTTTACTCTGTATATGTGTTTTATCTTCCAACTTATGGGGGGAAAAGATTAGAAACTTGTACTGTAAATTTTACCTTATTTAAGTATACTTGCACCATTCATCTCTCCAGTAAGTGGAGGAGAATCTTTCATTTCAATGGTAGTCTGTATGGCTTTGGAAAGAAGTTGTTAAATATGAATACACAACATGCAGTACGTAATTCAATAAAAGTGATAGAAGTGCAATTACTTCCCAGTAAGGGTATATCTCATGATACTAAAAAGAAAAGGGATATAATCAGAATGAATGGGACAAAACCAAACATAAACTCCTGCTGAATTAGTATGGAGCTGAATCACTGTGCTTAATTTGACAATTATTACTTTAGTTTTGGCTCCTTTGGGGTTAGTACAGTCCAATAACTGAAATCTACTGAAGAACACCAGATATATAGGTTTAGTAAAACCTATATATAAGTAAGTTTCCAAAAGTGAGATTTTGTTTCCAATGACCACAAATAAAACAGGGGCCCGGCATGGTGGAATACACCCGAATAGCAGCACAGGAGAATAAGGCAGGAGGACTGTGAGTTCAAAGCCAGCCTCAGCCACTTAGCAAGGCTCAAAGAAATTCAGTAAAACCCTATCTCTAAATAGAATACAAAAAGGGCTGGGGATGAGGCTCAGTGGGTAAGCTTATGAGTTCAACCCCTGGAACCAAATAATGATGATGATGATGATGATGATGATGATGATAATGATATAATGTATTACAAAAATAAAATTTATTATGTTTAAGGTACAATTTGGGTGTTCAAAACTACTTAAAATCTTCTGATTAGAAAATCAGTACTTTGGTATATCTTATTAGTCTTTCAAGAATTTTCACGAAATGATGATCTCATCAAAATATTAATTCTCGGGGCTAGGATTGTAGCTTACTGGTTGAGAACTTGCCTTGCATTCATGAGGCACTGGGTTCGATCCTCAGCACCACATAAAATAAATAAATAAAGCAAAGATGTTGTGCCCATCTACAACTAAAATAAATTTAAAGAAAATATTAGACCTCTTCAGATGAGGATGTGGCTCCCTAAAAAATAGCATATTCCTGGCATACCCAAGACCATGAGTTCAATCCCCAGAACTACCTCCAAAAAGAAAAATTAGCTATCTTTAATAAAATTCCCAATTCTTCTGAAATCAGATGTATATCATTTGAACACTTAATACCAATACAACAAGCATGCCCCCTTCCTTGTAATTATGGAAAGTAGAATTGAATAGCTGGCAAAATAGCCCAACTGTCTTCTTTCATTCTGTTTCCAAAAATCTCTTAGTGAGTAATTGTTTTTCCTTTGGTTTGAATGCAAACATAATGAAGCCAGCTTAAATGCATTCTCTAAATTAAATGCATCTAAGTAAATGCATCTTCTTTTCCTTCCTAATTTTTCTATCCTTATACCTTAGAAAATGCAACCCCTAGATCTGTTGTCTTTATGCTTTGCATTCTGCTTTCTTCATCTGTATTAATCCCAATAAGTACTTCCATATAATTGAACAATATTATCTTAAAATTGCAATTTTTTTTGTTTACAACATTTTTGTGCTTCAACCTTATCAAGCGACATGGACAGAATAAAAGAAGGATTTATGCTTTGCTTTAATTGGCACAGTCATGAACTATGATCAATGGCTCCTCCTCATTCCCTTGTCATTCAGATTGTGTTATAAGGCCCAGAAACATTGGAAGCAACTGGGTGTGTACCAGAACTATAGCATCAAAGACCTGTTGCATCAGAATGTGCACTGTTAACATGGTCCCCAACAGATGATTCATTAAAGTTTGAGAGTTCTTGTCTATACTTTCTTCACTTCCAATTCCTGTACTTTAACTTACAGCTTGGTATCTACCTACAGACTACTCCTGGTTACACCCCTTAACTTGAAGCTGTGTAAACAGTCATGAATTTTCAAATGGACATTTCATCAAGCAATGTTAAGAATGACCACTATGTTTTTTTTCCACCTTCTCTGTTTCTGCCTGATATTTACTGTCCTCGGAAGTAGGAACATTAGAGAAGGCATAAAATTAGATACATACATGGCTGGCTATATTGGTTTATATTTGCTTTTGGTAAATACAACATAGGTCTGCATTTAGGTGTATTTCAATTTTTAATGTCTTTCTAACATTGAAGAAGACAGAATGACTGGTAAATCTTTACTTTTGAGACAAATTTTGGTCCTGGAAACTCACACCTTCTTTCCACATTTCAATTTCAAATACTTTCCCTTTCTCTTTCCATTATATAGTGTGATTTTCCTTCCATCTAATGTATATGCCTGCTTATCTTTCTTTTGTTTACTCCCTTGATCTGCTTCCTTCCTTATTCTTCATTCCATCTCCTCCTTGCTTCTTGCTTATTTTCTGGCTTTCCTCTCATCTAAACATATCTTGATATGGAACTATATTTTAGCTCCCTTAGCAATACACCAATTTAAGCTGTTGCTGAAACTTGATTAGATACACCATTTATTACCATGTCACTCCTTTTCATTAATGCATTTTAGCAATTACATTTCTTCAATTATTATAATATACTTGTGCTCATATTTTTAACAATCATACTCTCCAATGAATTTTTTACACTCTAGGGGTTTTACCTTTGGCTTCTCTGTGTACTCTGTACTTTGATATTCACGACCACATCCATAACCATCACACTATAAGGGAAGATTGTCAGAAATATTCTGGAAAAATAATATGAGTTGCATAAAGATTTTCTACTGTGTGTCCAAGAAGACACCCCACTTTCCAGTTTTGAAATCCATGCCAGTTAAAAATTGAAAAGTAAAAATTTGAAAACTGACTTATTCAAAATATAGCCTCACATACGGTCTCCAGTTTATGCCAGACTCATATATTCATATGGCTACCAACTCTGAATAGGAAAGTATGACACTATGCTATGTATTGTACCTAATGCTACTTAGCATCTCCTTCAAAATAAGAGGAGACATTTTAAAAACTTCTTTAATTGTTTATGAATATACTTGTTATAATGCAGCATTAAATATTTAAAACCTTTTAATAGAAGACTATAATAACATTAATATTAGGCATGATGAAGAAGTTTGCATTATTTTATACTAATTAGAAATCAATTACAATACAAAACTCAAGAATGATAGCTGCAGATCAAGAAGTGGAGGTATAGGATAATATCACAGCAAACTTATTCAGTTAATTAATGCAGAATATTACCCAGATATTGAAAAAGATGTGGCAATCAAATGCAGAAGCCATTTAGAACCTCAGATGCATACAAATACAAAACGAAATTCTCCATGTCACATTACCTAAAATTTCTGAAAGTGAAAAACAAAGAAAAAACTTTGAAAGCTCAAAGTAAAAAGAGTCAGGTCACTTTGAAAGCCAAAGCCATCAGAACAGCAGTAGATTTCTCTGTAGAATCTCTAAAGGCCTGAAGAAGGTGCAGCAATACATTGAAAGTCTTCAAAAACAAATCCTGCCAACCCTAAATGATTAAATCTAGCAGTTTTATCATTCAGCCTCAAGGCAGAAATAAAAACCTTTCCCCCAAAGCATAAGCTAAAGGAATTCATAAGCACTAAACAAGTATTAGAGAAGATACTTAAAGGTATTCTTCACACAAAAGAGGAAGCAAGATAAACACAGTTGTGACAACATAGGAAAGAATAAAATCTCACTAGGAGAAGAAAACATGAGAATTAGGAAAGCATAAAAAATTGTTAATTCAGTTAAACATCAAAAGAATATGACAAATAAGAAAGAATATACTATTCAAGAACTCCTGAAGACGATGGGCACAGTGATGCACACCTGTCATCCCAGCTATTACATGAGATAGTACTTTAAGGTCAGCTTCAACAATGTAGCAAGACCCCATCAACTAAGTGAGACTTTGTCTCAAAAATTAAAATAAATAAAAAGGACTAGGGATGTAGCCCAGTGGTTAATTACTACTGGGTTTCATGTCTACACCAAAACAAACAAACAAATGAATGAATGGATAAAATCAGAAGAGAAATGAAAGGTTGACAGGGATTTGTACATACCTTTCAACAATCACCCTAACTATAAATATTCCTAATTTTCTAATTAGGAGACACAGACAACTTATTGGATCAAAAGACCTATAAATTTGCATCTTGCAAAAACTCACCTGACATAGATATACACACACAGGAAATGAATGAAGGAAGATGATATTACAAGCACACTGAATATGAAAACACAAAAGAGTAGTTATACGCATCTCCAAATAAATAGAATTCAAATCAGACAAAAGAGACAAAGAAAGTTACTATATATTGAAGAAGACATAAAAGATGTTAAGTATATAGGCATCAGACTTTGGATTATCCAGTTTCATAAAACAAACACCACAGGAGATAAAGGGAGAAACAGACCCCAATAAAGTAAATACAGGTAACTTCAAATCCAACAGATGAATCATTAACCCAAAACAAAACAGTAACTAGCAACAGAGTTAAATTACACTATATATCAAATGAAATAAAAAGATGGCTATATAGAATATTCCATGTGTTTTAATCACCTTTTCCACTGTTGTGAGTAAAAGAAAAGTTTTAGAAGGGGAAAAGTTTATTTGGGGGCCTCGTAGTTTTGGACATCCAAGTCCATAAATAGCTAGCTCCATTTCTTGGCCAAGGTGAGGTAGAATATTGTCATAAAAGAAAGTAGCAGTGGGAAGCAGCTCAAGACATCACTCCAGGAAGCAGAGGGAGGACTCCACTCATGAAGAACAAAATATATATACCCTAAGTTATACTGCAAGAGACCAGCTTCCCCCAACAAACCCTACCAGCTTACAGTCAACACTCAATAAATCCCTATCAGGGCACTAATTTACTGATTGGTTAAGGCTCTCATAACCCAATCATTTCACTTCTAAACCTCTTGCCTTGTCTCACACATGAGGTTTTGGGGGATTCCTCACATCTGAATTGTAATACCATACACAAACTAGAGTATACACATTTTTTCAGATTATAGAACTTTTTCTAAGATATAGTATAAAAAGTTAAATTATCCTGTTAGAAAAGCAAATCTTTTTTAAAAACATGATCAAATAATTTCTTGTATCAGGTTAGACCATAGAATAAAATTGAAAACAGTATGAAAAAAATAGAAACTTCGAAATACATGAAATTGAATGATATACTTTTAAATAAAGAGAAAGGCTTTTAAGAAATTAGAAACAGATTACAAGATTCCAATAATTAAATGAAAACTGAAATATAATATCCTGGATTATTTAGGATAAAATGAAAAGACTACTAAGAAGGGATATTATGCCTATGAGTGCCTTAATTTAAAAATTAGAGATTTATATGCCTGTAATCCCAGCAGCTCAAGAGTTCCAATTCAGCCTCAGCAACTTAGTGAATCACAAAGCAACTCAACAAGACCCTGTCTCTAAATAAAATTCAAAAATGGCTGGGGATGTGGCTCCGTGGTTAAGTGCCCCTGGGTTCAACTCTTGATACCAAACAAAAAATAAGTAATATAAATACATAAATAGCCTAATGGTACATTTCAAGATCTTAGAAAAGCAAGAAAAATCACCCCCTAAGTTAGTAAACATAAGGAAACAGTAAAGATTGGAATTAACTAAATGAAATAGACTAAAAACAATGCAAAGGATCAATGAGAAAAGGTGTTGGCTGTTTGAAAAGATAAACAAGACTGACAAATCATCATTCAAATTTTCAAAAAGAAAGAGAATACCTAAATTTATGAAACTATATCCAAATAAAGCATGCAGCAACAGATACCACTGAAATGCAGTTGATCATTAGGAATTATTTTGAAAAATTGCATTTCAATAAGTTGGAAAATATAAAAGAAATGAACAAATTGTTAGATATGTGAAACACCAAAATAGAATCAAGAGGCTTTAGTAACCTCCCTACCAAAATCAATAATAAGCAGTTTGAGAAATATTAAACCACACACACACACACACACACACACACACACTAGGATTAGATAGATTGATGAATTTTTAAAGACATTTAGATTAGAACTAACATCAATGCTTTTCAAAATATTGTATATAATAAAAATGGAAGGAACATTTTCAAACTCATTCAATAAATACCTTGTCACAAACCTGATAAGAACACATACATACATACATACACACACACACACACACACACATCAAAACAATACACTAGGCTAATATTCTCAGTGAACACAGATGTAAAATCTACAATAAAATAGTTACAAATTGGATCCAACAACACATTGTAAAGATCAGACACCAAAATAAATTTAGTTTTATCCCAGGAATACAAGAATGGTTCAAAATAAGGAGATCTAAATGTAATAAAACACATAAACAGAATCATAGAATAAAAAAATCACAGCTGCATCTCAATAGGTGCAGAAAGTGCTTTTGATATAATTTAACATTTGTTCATGGTAAGAGCACCAAGCTAATTAGGTGTAGATGGATCTTATCTCAACAAAATAAGGACTATCTGAAACAAAGCCCTAGTGATCATCATACAGTACAGGGGAAATTTGAACAAATTTCCTTCAAAATCAGGAAAAGAAATAGGATAGCCACAATCACTATCCAATATGATAATTTAAATTTTAGATAGAGCAACCAGGAAAGAGAAAGAAATATATGGGATACAAATAGGAAAGGAAAAAGTTAAATTATCCTTTTTCAGAGTATATAATTTTATACTTAGAAGACCCTACAGACTTCACCAAATGACTATTAGAACAAATTCAGCAAAGCAACAGGAAACAAAAGTCAACTTAGTAAAATCAGTAGTTCTTTTCAACACACTAATAACAAATTTGCTGTGAATAAAATTAAGAACATAATTTCATGTATAGCAGCCTTAAAACAAGTAAAATGCCAAGGAACAGATATAATCAAATAAAAGAACTGCAATGAAAGCTACAAAATAGTAAAAAAAAAAGAAAGAAAGAAATTAAAGCAGGCACTGAGCGATAGAAGGACCTCCCTTGTCCATGGACTGGTAGAATTTATATTCTTAAAGTGGCCATATTACTGAAAGTAATCTACAGAGTCAACACAAAATACCATTCACCACAGAATTAAAAAAACAAAACAAAACAATTCTAAGTTCATATGGAAGTAAATCATTCCCCAGGTCAAAATAATCCTGAGTAAGTGATGAAGGCATTATAATATCCAAATTCAAAACTTTATACAGAGCCATAGTAACAACAACAACCAAAAAAAAAAAAAAGAGCTGGCATGCAAACAGACATGTAGACCAATGGATTAATATAGTGAACCCCAAATAAAAACATGCACTTACAGATATCTGATTCTCAAACAAAGCACCAAAAATACTTGTTGTTGAAAGAAAGAGACTCTTCAGTGAATGCTCCTGGGAAAAGTGAATATCTACATTTTAAAAATTGAAATGATTAGTATCTCTCCCTCTGTACATAAATCATCCAAAACAGATGAAAGGTTTTAATGTAGAACTTGTAACTGTGAAGGTACTAAAATAATACCCAGGTAAATATGCAAGATAAGACAAATTTAATAGAGTATCATTAGTATTTTAGTGATGACTGTATTGCATCTGTAGAGTGCTTTCACTAGTATTGCCATTTTTAAAATACTTATAATAATCCTAGAACATGGGGGATTTTCACTTTCTAGGGTCTTCAGTTTCCTTCCTCTATGATGTATAAATTTTTAAATTGTATCAATGATTTAATTTCTTGGTTATATTAATTCTTATGATTTATTTTTGAGGTTATTATGAATTGTATAGTTTGATATCAATCACTATTGGAATATAGGAAATCTATTGATAGATGTATGTTACGCTTGTATCCTGCTAATTTGCTGAATTCATTCTTGTTAGCTCTAAGAAATTTTGGGGTCTTCCACATAAAAGATTATGTCATCAAGCAAACAGAGGTCATTTGACTTCCTGTTTTCACGTTTACATAACTTTAATTTCATTGTTTACCCAATTGCTCTGGATAGACTTTCAAGAACTATGTTGAATAAAAGTGCTGAAACATACATATTTGTCCTGTTCATGATTTTAGAGGAAATTACTTCAGTTTTGCTGCATTTGGTATGATGTTGGCTTTGGTTCTCTCAAATAAATCCTTTATAATGTTGAGGTAAGTGCCTTCTATCCCTAGTTTCCCTAGCATGATTAACATGTATGGGTGTTGGGTTTTATCACTGACTTTTTTGCATCAATTGATATGATCCTAATATTCTTGCCTTTAATCCTTTTGTGGTGAATTACATTAATTAATTTCCCTATGTTGAACCAACCATTGCATCCCTTGGAGGAAAATGACTTGATCATGGAGTATTATCATCTTGATGTGTTTTTTAATGTGGTTGGCTAAAATTGTTTAAGGATTTTTGCATTTAAGTTCATGAGGTATACCTGGGATAGGGTTTCTCCATATTGCCCACATTCATCATAAATTTTCAGATCAAGAATCCTTCTGTTTCAAACTCCCTGGTAGCTGGAATTCAGGCACATGTTACTGAATGTATAAGCTTGTAATTCAGAAAGAGAAAAGTAAAATAATATAATCATTATTCAAAGGCAATACAGCTAAGAACACTAACTCATTTTACATAGTAACAATTAGCTTGAACTAAGAAGATATTCTCTCTCTAAAAGTGATCTTTGTTCTTGAACAAGTTGTGTTTTAGGCTGAAGTCTCTCTAATATAGAAGGATTATGTTGCTTTAGTTCTCTAGGCCATTATGAATATTTAATTAGATAATAAAAAACCATGCTAAGAGAAATAGCACAGTAATAGAATAACTTGTTTTTTACTGCTGAAATATATTGGACTCCCTTGCAAATTGCAAGTTGTGTATTTTCACAGGTTTCAGCTTTCAGTGTTTTAATTACCAGAAAGTGTTCTTGAGACTCATCTTTGTTTATCAGCTGTGCTCTTGTTTGTACTTTAGATTTAAGGTCAAATCAGCTGCTTATTGATGTATAACTTAACTCTTTTAGAAATGTGTTCTCTTCTGATATTAGAGAATGTAATTATCCCCTTTTGTGAAACTTATCACACCAAGGGCAGAAAATTAGTAAATTCCAAAACTTGGCATGAACTGCTGTTACCACTTCTCTAACATATCAAATGGAATGAACAGACCCTGTTAGAATGCTGGTTAATCTTCATGTTACTCTCCAAATGGTTTAGAAGACAAAACTCTCTTTCTACATGGATACTAATGAGTCATGATAGTGTTTAGCTTGCTTGAATCTAAAGAATCTGCATTAGATTCATAACATTCTGCTACTGGATTCCTTGTGAGACAGAATTTGAAAATATTCTGAAAACTGGAGGCAAGGGCAAGTATCTTAGGGAATTTTCATCACTATGGAATTTTGGAGGAGTACTGGAAGAGAAAATCATTAGTGTGAGTTCAAGAATGAATGAAGGGCCTGGAACATGGTTCAGGAGAAGAGTCATCCCTGGGGATGACCTAAGCATGACTCTCATAAGAAAGAAAACAAGAAAATGAATTTAAGTCCAAAAAATCCTCCTTTCAAGGACATCATATCTAAGTGACATAATGGAAGAGGATCCAATACTATTCTTCTTTTACTCTATTTTTCAATCCTTACATAATGATCATAAAATCTGTTTGTCATATTTGAAGATTTTTTTTGAGAGACAGAGAGAGAGGGAAAGAGAGAAAGAGAGAATTGTTTTAATATTTATTTAATTTTTTTTAGTTTTTGGCCGACACAACATCTTTGTTTGTATGTGGTGCTGAGGATCATGCATGCCAGACGAGCGCGCTACCGCTTGAGCCACATCCCCAGCCCAATAATTGAATATTTTTAAAAAATGCATTATATGTGACACCAAAAACTAAAGTAATAAGTAATCATTTCATAAAATATTAATTTAAAAAAAAAGGTTCCTTAAATAACCCTTTCTGATTTATTATATGATCACTGAAAAATACCTTTGTCTAATATAAGATAATTGTAATTTTGGAGAAGTACTGGAAGAGAAAATCATTAGTTTGAGTTTAAGAATGTGGGTTATTCTCTGTGTCCAATATTCTGTACCATTGGTCTACCAGTTTGTTTTTGTGTCAATACTATGCTATTTTTGTTACTATTGCTCTGTAATAGTTTAAGCTGTGGTATAGTGATGCTGTAGGATTAGTATACACCTTCCTTAATAACACTCCTTTGATGCAAGAATTAAAATCCAGGGAAAAGGCCCAGTGGCCTGCGGAGGGGCAGAGCCGCCCCCTTCCCCCCTACAAGGTAGGCGGACCTGTGACCCACCAGCAGAAGAGGCCCAGAATTCCACGGAGGGGCAGTGCTGCTGCCTGCGCCTGCAAAGTAGGCAGAACTGTGACCACCGACAGAACAAGCTTAGCGGCCCACAGAGGGGTAGAGCTGCCGCCCGCGCCTGCAAGGTAGGCGGACCTGCTACCGACTGGCAGAACAGCCCCAGCGGCCTGCCGGCGTGGTAGGCACATTGCCTCAATTGGAGGAGGGGCAGAGCCACCGCCCGCGCCTGCGAGGGCGACTTTGCAACTATAAAAGAGCAATATAAATATATAGGGGGGAAAATTCAATAGCACAAGAGTTTCACCAAGCAGAAAGAAACACGAACAGTATGAAGAGACAAGGAAAGAAAGGACCACATGCAATGCAGGTCAACTCAATGTTAGAAGAGGTAATATCTGCAGCAGATGGAATGTCAGATAAAGAATTCAGGATATACATGCTCCAGATGATCTGGAGTCTCAAGGAAGACAACAGAGAGCAAAATCAGACAATGAAAGATCACTTCAACAATGAATTACATAAACAAATCCAAGAAGCAAAAGATCAACTATACAGGGAGATAGAGGTTATAAAAAACAAACAAACAGAAATCCTAGAAATGCAGGAAGCAATAAACCAACTTAAAAACTCAATTGAGAATATGACCAGCAGAGTAGAACACTTAGAAGATAGAACATCAGACAATGAAGACAAAGTATTTCAACTTGAAAAGAACATAGACAGCTCAGCAAGACTGTTAAGAAACCATGAGCAGAACATCCAAGAAATATGGGATAACATCAAGAGACCAAATTTAAGAGTCATTGGGATACAGGAAAGGATAGAGTTTTAAACCAAAGGAATGAGCAATCTATATAAAGAAATAATATGAGAAAACTTCCCAGACTTGAAGAATGAGACAGAATCCCAAATCCTAGAAGCCTACAGGATGCCGAATGTGCAAAATCATAAGAGATCCACACCTAGACACATTATAATGAAGATGCCCAACATACAGAATAAGGAGAGAATTTTAAAAGCTACAAGAGATAGGAACCAGATTACATTTAGGGGTAAGCCAATCAGGATAACAGCTGATCTTTCAACACAGACTCTGAAAGCTAGAAGATCCTGGAATAACATATTTCAAACACTGAAAGAAAATGGGTTCCAACCAAGAATTGTGTTTCCAGCGAAATTAAGCTTCAGGATGGAAGATGAAATTAAAACCTTCCATGATAAACAAAAGTTAAAAGAATTTGCAGCTAGAAAACCATCTCTTCAAAACATCCTTGCCAAAACATTACAGGAAGAGGAAATGGAAAATAAAAATGAAAACCAACAGTGGGAGGTAGGACAGTAAAGGGGGGAAAATAATCAAAGAGGAAAACAAAACATGTTTAGTAACATGAATAAACAAATATGGCTGGAAGAACAACCATATCTCAATAATAACCCTAAATGTTAATGGCTTAAACTCACCAATTAAGAGACACAGGCTAGTAGAATGGATCACAAAACAAGACCCAACAATATGCTGCCTATAGGAGGCGCATTTGATAGGAAAAGACATACATAGTTTGAAGGTGAAAGGTTGGGAAAAATCATATCACTCATATGGACTTCAGAAACAAGCAGGAGTGTCCATACTCATATCAAATAAAATAGATTTCAAGCCAAAGTTAATCAAAAGGGATAAAGAGGGACACTACATACTGCTTAAGGGAACCATACACCAACAAGACATAACAATCATAAATATTTATGCCCCAAACAATGGTGCAGCTATGTTCATCAAACAAACTCTTCTCAAGTTCAAGAGTCTAATAGACCACCATACCATAATCATGGGAAACTTCAACACACCTCTCTCGACACTGGAAAGATCTTCCAAACAAAAGTTGAATAAGGAAACTATAGAACTCAATAACACAATTAATAACCTAGACTTAATTGACATATATAGAATATACCACCCAACATCAAGCAGTTACACTTTTTTCTCAGCAGCACATGGATCCTTCTCAAAAATAAATCATATATTATGTCACAGGGCAACTCTTAGACAATATAAAGGAGTAGAGATAATACCATGCATCTTATCTGATCATAATGGAATGAAACTGAAAATCAACGATAAAAGAAGGAAGGAAAAACAATGCATCACTTGGAGAATTAACAATAGGTTACTGAATGATCAATGGGTTATAGAAGACATCAAGGAGGAAATTAAAAAATTCTTAGAGATTAAGGAAAACACAGACACAACATATCGGAATCTATGGGACACATTGAAAGCAGTTCTAAGAGGAAAATTCATTGCTTGGAGTTCATTCCTTAAAAAAAGGAAAAAGCAACAAATAAATGATCTCATACTTCATCTCAAAATCCTAGAAAAGAAGAACAAAACAACAGCAAAAGAAGTAGAAGGCAAGAAATAATCAAAATCAGAGATGAAATTAATGAAATCAAAACAAAAGAATCAATTGAAAAAATTGACAAAACTAAAAGTTGGTTCATTGAAAAAATAAACAAAATTGACAGACCCTTAGCCATGCTAATGAAGAGAAGAAGAGAGAGAACTCAAATTACTAGCATACGGGATGAAAAAGGCAATATCACAACAGACACTTCAGATACACAGAAGATAATCAAAAATTATTTTGAATCCTTATACTCCAATAAATTAGAAGATAGTGAAGGCATAGATAAATTTCTTAAGTCATATGATCTGCCCAGATTGAGTCAGGAGGATATAGACAACCTAAACAGACCAATATCAATTGAGGAAATAGAAGAAACTATCAAAAGACTACCAACTAAGAAAAGCCCAGGACCGGATGGGTATACAGCAGAGTTTTACAAAACCTTTAAAGAGGAACTAATACCAATACTTTTCAAGCTACTTCAGGAAATAGAAAAAGAGGGAGAACTTCCAAATTCATTCTACGAGGCCAACATCACCCTGATTCCTAAACCAGATAAAGACACTTCAAAGAAAGAAAACTAGAGACCAATATCTCTAATGAACCTAGATGCAAAAATCCTCAATAAAATTCTGGCGAATCGGATACAAAAACATATCAAAAAAATTGTGCACCATGATCAAGTAGGATTCATCCCTGGGATGCAAGGCTGGTTCAATATACGGAAATCAATAAATGTTATTCACCACATCAATAGACTTAAAAATAAGAACCATATGATCATCTCGATAGATGCGGAAAAAGCATTCGACAAAGTACAGCATCCCTTTATGTTCAAAACTCTAGAAAAACTAGGGATAACAGGAACATACCTCAATATTGTAAAGGCAATCTATGCTAAGCCTCAGGCTAGCATCATTCTGAATGGAGAAAAATTGAAGGCATTCCCTCTAATATCTGGAACAAGACAGGGATGCCCTCTCTCACCACTTCTGTTCAACATAGTTCTCGAAACACTGGCCAGAGCAATTAGACAGACGAAAGAAATTAAAGGCATAAAAATAGGAAAAGAAGAACTTAAATTATCACTATTTGCAATTGACATGATTATATACCTAGCAGACCCAAAAGGGTCTACAAAGAAACTATCAGAGCTAATAAATGAATTCAGCAAAGTGGCAGGATATAAAATCAACATGCATAAATCAAAGGCATTCCTGTATATCAGGGACAAATCCTCTGAAATGGAAATGAGGACAACCACTCCATTCACAATATCCTCAAAAAAAATAAAATACTTGGGAATCAACCTAACAAAAGAGGTGAAAGACTTATACAATGAAAACTACAGAACCCTAAAGAGAGAAATAGAAGAAGATCTTAGAAGATGGAAAAATATACCCTGTTCATGGATAGGCAGAACTAACATCATCAAAATGGCGATATTACCAAAAGTTCTCTATAGGTTTAAGGCAAACCCAATCAAAATCCCAATGACATTTCTTGTAGAAATAGAGAAAGCAATCATGAAATTCATATGGAAAAATAAAAGACCCAGAATAGCTAAAACAATGCTAAGCAGGAAGTGTGAATCAGGCGGTATAGCGATACCAGACTTCAAACTATACTACAGAGCAATAGTAACAAAAACAGCATGGTACTGGTACCAAAACAGGCGGGTGGACCAATGGTACATAATAGAGGACACAGAAACCAATCCACAAAACTACAACTATCTTATATTTGATAAAGGGGCTAAAAGCATGCAATGGAGGAAGGATAGCATCTTCAACAAATGGTGCTGGGAAAACTGGAAATCCATATGCAACAAAATGAAACTGAATCCCTTTCTCTAGCCATGCACAAAAGTAAATTCAAAATGGATCAAGGAGCTTGATATCAAATCAGAGACACGGCGTCTGATAGAAAAAAAAGTTGGCTACGATCTACATATTGTGGGGTCGGGCTCCAAATTCCTCAATAGGACGCCCATAGCACAAAAGTTAATAGCTAGAATCAACAAATGGGACTTACTCAAACTAAAAAGTTTTTTTTCTCAGCAAAAGAAACAACAAGAGAGATAAATAGGGAACCTACATCCTGGGAACAAATATTTACTCCTCACACTTCAGATAGAGCCCTAATATCTAGAGTATACAAAGAACTCAAAAAATTAGACAATAAGATAACAAATAACCCAATCAACAAATGGGCCAAGGACCTGAACAGACACTTCTCAGAGGGGGACATACAATCAATCAACAAGTACATGAAAAAATGCTCACCATCTCTAGCATTCAGAGAAATGCAAATCAAACCCACCCTAAGATACCATCTCACTCCAGTAAGATTGGCAGCCATTATGAAGTCAAACAACAACAAGTCCTGGCGAGGATGTGGGGAAAAGGGTACACTTGTACATTGCTGGTGGGACTGCAAATTGGTGCAGCCAATTTGGAAAGCAGTATGGAGATTTCTTGGAAAGCTGGGAATGGAACCACCATTTGACCCAGCTATTCCCCTTCTAGGTCTATTCCCTAAAGACCTAAAAAGAGCATGCTACAGGGACACTGCTACATCGATGTTCATAGCAGCACAATTCACAATAGCAAGACTGTGGAACCAACCTAGATGCCCTTCAATAGATGAATGGATAAAAAAAATGTGGCATTTATACACAATGGAGTATTACTCTGCATTAAAAAATGACAAAATCATAGAATTTGCAGGGAAATGGATGGCATTAGAGCAGATTATGCTAAGTGAAGCTAGCCAATCCCTAAAAAACAAATGCCAAATGTCTTCTTTGATACAAGGAGTGTAACTAAGAATAGAGTAGGGACGAAGAGCATGAGAACAAGATTAACATTAAACTGGGATGAGAGGTGTGAGGGAAAGGGAGAGAGAAGGGAAATTGCATGGAAATGGAAGGAGACCCTCAGGGTTATACAAAATTTCATACAAGAGGAAGTGAGGGGAAAGGGGAAAATAATACAAGGGGGAGAAATGAATGACAGTAGAGGGGGTAGAGAGAGAAGAGGGGAGGGGAAGGGAGGGGGGATAGTAGAGGATAGGAAAGGCAGCAGAATACAACAGACACTAGTATGGCAATATGTAAATCAATGGATGTGTAACTGATGTGATTCTGCAATTTGTATACGGGGTAAAAATGGGAGTTCATAATCCACTTGAATCAAAGTGTGAAATATGATATATCAAGAACTATGTAATGTTTTGAACAACCAACAATAAAAAATTAAAAAAAAAGAAGTAAAATCCAGAATCCATAAATGGAATGGATTCAAACTAAAAAGTTTCTTCTCAGCAAAAGAAACAATCTGTGAAGTGAACAGAGAGCCTACATCTTGGGTGCAAATCTTTTACCCTCACATACCAGAGAGAGCAATAATCTCTAGGGTATATAAAGAACTCAAAAAGATAAGCATCAAAAAAATAAAAATAATTTAAAAAATAACCCAATCATATAAATGAGCCAAGGACCTGAACAGACACTTCTCAGAAGATGATATATAATCATTCAACAAATATATGAAAAACTGTTCATCATCTCTAGCAATTAGAGAAATGCAAATCAAAACTAAGATTTCATCTCACTCCAATCTGAATGAGAGCTATTATGAAGAAAAACAACAATAAGTGTTGTCGAGGATGTTGGGAAAAACGTACACTCATACACTGCTGGTGTGACTGCAAATTTGTGCAGCCAATATGGAAAGTGTTATGTAGATTTCTTGGAAAATTGGGAATGGAAACCATGATTTGACCCAACTATCCCTTCTCCTCAGTCTATACCCAAAAGACTTAAAAACAGCATATTACAGGGACACAGCCACATCGATGCTTATAGCAGCACAATTCACAATAGCTAAACTGTGGAACCAACCTACATGCCATTAAATAGATGAATGGATAAAAATGTGGCATATATACACAGTGGAATATTGCTCAGCAATAAAACAGAATAAAATCATGGCATTTCCAGGTAAATGAATGGAGTTAGTGAAAATAATGCTAAGTGAATTAGCCAATCCCAGAAAACCAAGTGTCAAATAAGTGTTTTCCCTGATTCATAGTAGGGTATGGAGGAGGAGCATGGGAGGAATATATGAACTCTGGATAGGGTAGAGGGGTGGGAAGAGAAGGGCAGGGGCATGGGGTTAGAAATCATGATGGAATGTTATGGACATTATTATTCAAAGTACATGTTTAAAGACATGAATTGGTGTGAATATACTTTTTATACAACCAGAGATATGAAAAGTTGGGCTGCATATGTGTAATAAGAATTATAATGCATTCCACTGTCTTATATGAATAAAAAATTAATTAAAAATGTGATTGTAAGAAAACATATGTATGGAACCCATTTTATATATGAAACCCAGTTTTTATACTTCAATAACTACTTTTTTCTTAGAAAAAAATGATCACAGAAAGTATATTAGTATTAAGGACAGCACTTGACAAATAGCAGTCCTGTAATTCTAGAACATTTTAGACTTTTCAAACATACAAAGTAATTAGTCATATTGAAATGTTGAATGTAATAACTATCAAATGGGGATAAATTCAGAAACATATATTTATAAACAAATATTATGAATTGCATAGGATATTCTTCTATAAAATGGCATAGTACACAGTAAAATATATTGTCTATGAAAAGGGCAAAGACATGCCAGAAGATGAATTGTATCACGGGCACCTTGGGTTTAATACAAGAATCAGTGAATTAGTCCCCAGAGCAAAAATCCAGCTAATAGCCTTATTTTTCGATAGAGTGTCTGTTTTTGTTTTTCAGTTCTGGGATTGTACCCCAGGCTTCATTTACGCTAAGTGAGCACTCTATCACTGAGGAATCTACTACTATCCCCTGGCTTTATTAGAGAATCAAAGTCAACATCAGCCAGGCATGTTTTTGTCTTCTATCCTGATAAGTTTCTTTTCTCCTTTTAGGACTCAGATCCTTTATGATGTCTTGCTTAATTATGTCTTTCTTTGCTGACATAGGACAGTGTTTTATTTTTGTTTTTTATTCCATTACAGTTTAATAAAGACTGAATAAAAATAAAATATTTAAGATTTATATTTAAAATTAAAGTGTTTCATTTCCCCTTATTCAAAAGTATCACTATTATCCTTTGTGCATATATGATTACATGACCTCTGTAACTCTCTCTCTACATCATGTACAACAAGAAGAATGGGAAGTTATACTCAATTTCTGCATGATGTGTCAAATGCATTCTACTGTCATGTATAAATGATTAGAATAAAATAAGTACCACAGATAATATAATAGGATAATGAGGTCCTATGAAGATTTTTTGCCCACTTTTAGAAACCTGAGTTGCTTTGTGAAGATTTTTTAATTGTCAATGGACCTTTAATTATTTATTAATACACATTGCTGAGAATCGAACCCAGTGCCTCCCACATGCTAGGCAAATGCTCTGCCACTGAACCACAACCCCAGCCAAGTTTTGTGAGTATTTTTAAGTACATATAATTTTTATTTGTTCAATTGTGTTATACATGCCACTAGATTGTATTTTGACATGTTTATGTAAACTCAGAGTACAATTTATACTAATTGGGATCCTAACTAGTGTTTGTACGTAATTTAAGTGAAATAAGCCCATCTCAAAAAAAAAAACAAAACCCAAATGTTCTGTCTGATATGTGGATGCTAACATACAATAATGGGAGGGGGTAAACTAGGAGTAAGATTAGAAAGGGGGAATGAAGAAAATGGAGCAGGAACAATAGAATGATTTTGATATCACTTTCCTATGTACATAGTCTGGTGTTTCTTTGTTTGGTCCTTTCTTAGTACTTTAGTAATTTTTCTCCTGATTTTTTACAACTTCTTCTGTAAATTATTCATTTACACTTTTCACAATTTACTCATGTGTTGGAGAAAATAAATTTACCAGACAAATTTGTCATCAATCTTTATTTACATGATCTAACAATTGAATGTGCTAGTGTGGATAAAAGTTGTCAAAGCGTGGCCTGAGCGGCCAAGGGCAGGAAATGGTGAGAGCATGAAAGGCAGTTACAAGAGAGAAAGATAACAATTCCATCTAAAAAAAATATGGAGATTGATGAGGAGTAAGCACAGGGGACATTAAAGACAAGGGAAAGAGGTAAATATACAGAGTAAGGCATGATTTGTATGAAGAAAAATTTGTAGTTAACTTTAAAATACTTGGTCTAGGGCTGAGGTTGTAGCACAGTGGTACAGCACTGGTCTAGCATGTGTGAGGCACTGGGTTCAATTTTTGGCACCACATATAAATTAATAAATAAATAAAAGTCCATCAGCACCTAAAAAAATAAAATACTTGGACTACCATATTGTACACAGCTCATACTCATATTTGCACTGTAGCTAGAACACTACAAATTCCATGGTCAGGAGCAATGTGAGGTACATAAGCATAAATGTACCATTAGAAGGCAATGGTACAAATAAACAAGACATCAATCTGAACTTAGGAAATGGTTCCACATACAAGATACAAAGTTTTCAGTGCCTAGGATAAAATGGAGTTTTTAAATGTGTTAAAAGTATACAGACTGCAAACATTTCAAATATTTTCATACACATCTTTCCAGATAACTCATATCACAAATTTACCTGATTTAAGTATCTTTGCATCCTTCATCCATACTGATTGATTTGGAGGAGTATCATTTTTCAAGGAAGGCCTAAATGAGTTTGAAAAAAAATATATTAAATAAATGTTGTATATTTCAAACAAAAGATAGGTAATATGGGAAGCTTAATTTTACAGTACAGAATGCTCCACAGTCTCAATTTATGCATGTTTTGGGCAGCTCCTACTGTAGCCCAACAACTATTTCCAGGTACTCAAAGCCAATGTTCAAGACAATTTACCTCTGCTTCTGAAAATGGTTCTGTAACACTTCCTGGTAGGCACACAGGAGGGTATTTCACAGTAGAGACTCCAGTCTTCTTGGACTAGAATTGAGAACAAATAAGCAGATCTGTAGTTGCTAGCCAGAAAACCCAGAAGACTGATTAATTCTAAAAATAGAAGTTGTAGAAATACACATCCACATTTTAATTACATCAGCAAGGAAAAACCATTTATGTCATTATTTACATTTTAATCTATTCATAGTCTTTTCATTGTTTCAAAGTTTTTTTGTACTTGTTTTCTCATCTCTCATTTCTAATTGCATCTATTCCCTTATTCATTTTCACCCTCATTTTCCTTCTGCAGATTTTACCTTCCATCACTTTTTCCTTAATTTTTTTAAATTTTTAATTTTTCTCTCTTGGAATATTAATTTTGAAATCAAGGATACCATTTTTTGTGCCTTCTGCATTATTACCACTCTCTTCACATTGGTTAGATACTTTAGAGACATCATTTGAAACATATTTTCTTACATATTAACATGTGCTTTGCTTCTTAGTTGTTGCTCTTTCTGGTGACATTCTCTTAGAAATAGTTTTGAAGGAATAATCCTAGAACATTTCTCACATCAAGTCAGAGCTTTGAAAGTATGACTTAACTATATCTCAGGACATATTAAAAATATAAATCTCAATAAAGTGACCCACATTGAATATCAGATGAAAAATCAATCCAAATACATGCCCAAAACAGTATATTAGCACAAGTAACATATGGGAGCAATGCACTAAGAAACCAACAAGTGTTCCTATTTCCACAACAACTCAATTCACATATCAAGTTTGTCAAATATGCTGAACAAAGAATTCAGAAAATTGACTGGAAAAAAATTAAGGAACTAAGAACACTAAGAAATAAATTATTAATGACAATGTAGATTTTGAATGAAAATTCTATTACTTCAGTAGAAAAGGTAGCTTTATATATATGAATTTTTAAACAATTTTATCTTATTCCTTCCGGGTGTTTGTGTGTGTGTGTTTGTGTGTGTGTGTGTGTGCACGTGTATGTTTGTGTGTGAGAGAGAGAAAGAGAGAGAGAGAGAGAGAGAGAGAGAGAGAGAGAATATTCTAGCTGTTCTGATAAATTCAGGAATATATATGTATATATATATACACACACACAAACACACATATATATCACACATACATTTGTCTTGTGTTCTCTCATATTTATCATTTTAATGTAATTCTATTTTTCTAGTATTGCATTATGAGGTTACAGATTCATTGGATTGTTTGATATTCTATTATTTTCATGTGTATATTTTACTTAAGTCTCTCCTAATATTATGTTCTACCCTTGGCCAAATTCTAATATTCTCTCTACCTATTTCAAACACCATGAGTTTTCTATTTTTTACATGCTTCTGAAGAAACATTGCCTGCTACTGCTCTTCTGCATTCTCTTTTTGCACTTTATAAAATTGTAGTATTTCTAACTTCCTGTCAAATTTACTTTTTCCCCAATTAATTGTATTTTACCATTGTTCAAAACTAAATGTGTTGTATAACATCTGCCCATACTACTATTTGCTTTTTTAACTAACTGAAAGCAAGAGTTTATCATCAGTATATTTCTTTTTTATCTGTTCTTATTAGTTTTACATCACAGTAGAATGTATTTTCACATATTATACATACATGGAGTATAACCTCTCATTCTTCTGGTTGTACATTATGTAGACTTACATTGGACATATAATCATATATGCACAGAAGAACATAATGAATGTCTGATTCATTCTACTATCTTTCTATTCCCATTACTCCTCCCTTCACTTCATTCCCATTTTTTAATCCAAAGTACTTCTATTCTTCCTTACCCACCCACCTACCTTTATTGTGAGTTAGCATCTGCATATAAGAGAGAACATTTGGCCTTTGGTTTTGGGGATTGGCTTATTTCCCTTAGCATGATAGCCTCCTGTTCCATCCATTATCAGCAAATGCCATAATTTTACTTCTCTTATTGCTGATGAGTATTCCATTGTGTGTGTGTATGTGTGTGTGTGTGTATGTGTGTGTGTGTGTGTTTGTGTGTGTGTGTATATATATATATATATATATATATATATATATATATATATATATATATATAATTTTCTTTATCCATTCATCTGTTGAATGGTACCTAGGCTGCCTCCATATTCCAGGTTTCTGTTCTCGTGATTAAAATGCTCAATCTGGGCTAACTGGGCCGCACAAAATAACCACACAATAGATACAAATACCTTATTCTTTGGGGTTGCTGGGACTGCTCCTCTGTCCTTAAGGTTCTGCAGAAAGAGAGAGAGCGCACTCGCTGATTCCTTTTATTGAGGAGAGGTTATTTAAATGAGGCAAGTGGTCAGATTTCAGGGGGCTGAGTCTATCTTCATGATGTCCACTGTCAGCAGGTTGACTGACACCTAGGTAGGCCACACCCAAGGACACAGTAAGAGAAGTGGACACACACAAGGCACTTCCATGGAAGATTCTATCCTAAACAGGGTAAGGGATTATATTACAAAGGAACAGGTGAGCATAGCTTCACTCATGGGGCTTAGCAAGACACACCCATTTCTGTGACTGAGTGCCTCAGCACCCAGCCAGGGAGTGTAACTCAGTCACCCGGGGAGTGTAACTCAGTCACCCGGGGAGTGTAACTCAGTCACCCGTAAGGTTGGCCTCCCACACCATAAATTAGTTATTGTGATATTATGAATTGAGCTGCAATAAATATTGATGTAGCTATATCACTGTAGTATGATAAGTTTAAATTTTGAGGTGTGTACTGAGGAATGAGATAACTAGATCAAATGATGGTTCCATTTCAGGTTTGCTGAGGAATACTGTTTTCCAGAGAGGTCGCACCAATTTGCAGTCCAACCAGGAATGTATGATGAGTGTACCTTTTTTCTCACATTCTTGCCAATATTTATTGTTGACAATTGTCATTCTGACTAGAATGAGATGAAATCTCAGTGTAGATTTGAGTTTCATTAATTGCAAGAAATGTTGAATAGTTTTTATATATCTGTTGATCAATCATATTTCTTCTTATTTAAGTGCCTGTTCAGTTACTTTCACATTTATTTATTGGATTCTTTTTTTTTTATTTTTTGAGAACTTAAGTATAATCTTGGAGACTAAATGGTCTATCTGAGATTCAGGTGGCAAAGATTTTTATCTCAATCTGCAGGCTATCTCCTCAAATTATTGTTTCCTTTGCTATGAAGAAGCATTTTTCTTTGGTTCTAATCAATTTGTTATATTTTTGGATTTTTTACTTCTTCATTTTAGGAGTCTTGTTAAGAAAGACAGTTCCTAAGCCAACATGATGTACATTTGGGCCTACATTTTCTTCTATTAAGCTCAGAGTCTCTGGTCTAATGCTCAAGTTCTTGATCCTCTTACAGGTGAGTTTTATACAGAGTGAGAGGTAGAAATTTAATTTCATTTTGCTACACATGGATTTCCAGTTTTCCTAGCACTATTAGTTGAAGAGACTATTTTTTCCACTGCATGTTTCTGGTGCTTTTCTCTTCAATAAGATAATTGTATTTATGAGGGATTGTCTCAGTGTATTTTATTCTGAACCACAGGTTTGCATGTCTGTTTTGGTGCTAACACCATACCGTTTTTGATACTATACCTCTGTAGTATAATTTAATGTCTGATATTGTGATGTCTCCAGTTTCACTTTTATGGCTAAATATTGCTTTATCTGTTCTGAGTTAATTATTTTTCTAAACAAATTTAATAACTTTTTTTTCTATTTCTATCAAGAATGTCCTTGGGATTTAAATAAGATTTACATTAAATGCATACAGTCCTTTTGTTATTAGAGACATTTTACAATGTTAATTGTGACTATCCAAAAATATGTTTCCATCTTCTAAGGTCTTTTTAAATTTCTTTATTTAGTGATCTTTAGTTTTCATTGTAGATACCTTTCACTTTATTAGATTAATTCCTAAAAAAAAACTTTACAGAGAAGAAATATCAGGCATTCTCAAGATATTCCATGAAATTGAAAGAAAGGGGACACTCCCCAATACTTTTTATGAAGCTAGTATAACCTTTGTACCAAAACCACACAAAGATGATCAAGGGAAGAATACTACAGACCATTATCCCTGATGAACATACATGAAGAAGTTCTAAATAACATTGTCAAACTACATTCAAAAACACATCAAGAAGATACTACACCATAATCAACTGAGTTTCAATCCAGGGATGCAAGGCAGGGTAAAAATACATGAGTCAATAAATGTGATGCATTACATAAGCTGAATTAAGAACAAAAATCACATGATCATCTCAATAGATGCAAAAAGACATTCAATAAGATCCAGTATCCATTCATATTACAAAAAGTGGGAGAAGCTACAGATCAAAGAAACTTAACTCAGCATCATAAAGACCAAAGCCAACATCATACCAAATGGTGAAAAGCTAACAACAAGAAACAAAAGCTATCCACTCAGGAACAAGAAAAAAAACATGCTATCCACTCCAGCACTCCTATTCGTTATACTCCTTGAAAAATGAGTCAAAGCAATCAGGCTGGAAAAGGAAATAAAGGGATATGAATAGGAAAAGAAGAAGTCAAACTATCTCTGTTTACTGGCAATATGATCCTGCCCTCAGATTATGATCCTGTATAGAGGGTATAAAATATTCTATCAGGAGACTTCTAGAGCTTAAAAATGAATTTAGCAAAGTAGAAGGATACAAACTAAACACCTATAAATAAATAGCTTTCCTATATGTCAAAAAAATTCAGCAGAGAAAGAAATCAGGAAGACAATCCCATTTGTAGCAATATCAAATAAAATTAAAAAAAACATACTTGTAAGTTAATCTAACAAGCAGGGTTATAGCTCTTACAGTGAAAATGCTAGAAAACTGAAAAAAAAAAAAACTGAAGACCTTAAAGATGAAAAATCAGCCCATGTTTGTGGATAGGCAGATTTAATATTGTCAAAATGGCCATATTAACAAAAGCAATATACATATTTAATGCAATCCTCATAAAATATCAATGATACTCTTCAAAGAGTTAGCAAAAGATTATTAAAATTTATATGTAAAAATAAGACACTCAGAATAACAAAAACAATACTAAGCAAAGAAAGTAAAGCAAGAGGTATCATTATACCCAATATAAAATTATACTACAGAGTTGTAATAATAAAAACAGCATGGTATTGGCACCAAAAGAGGCAAGAAGACCAATGGAATAGAAGGCACACAGAAAAAACCACAAACGTCCACCATATGCCATATGACAAAGATGATACAAAATATATTTTGGAACAAACACACCCTTTTAAAAAATGGTGCTGGAAAAGTGGGACAGCTGTATATAGTAAAAATGAAATGAGAACTCTGCATTTCACCCTGCACAAAACTCAAATTGAAATGGATCAAAGACCTAGAATTTAAACTTGTAATGGCTAACTGAAAACAGAAGTATCACTCAATCATAAAGATGATGACGCCAAAATCCTTTACATGAGACACAGAGCACAAGAATTGAAACAAAAATCAATAAGAGTATCCTATTAAACTAAAAAGCTTCTGCACTGCTAAGTAAACAATTAATAGCATGAAGAGAGAACTAAAAATGGGATTAAATCTTGGAAATCTACTCCTCCAATAGGAGATTAATATCTACAATATATAAATAATGCAAAAATCTTAACAGCACAAAATAGAAAAATTAATAAATGAATAAAAGAACTAAACAGTACCTTCTCAAAAGGAAAAAAAAACCCACAAAAGCCAATATATTATGAAGAAATGTTTGACAAGAATCCAAACAGCTATAAATGCTGGTGAGGTTGTGCCAAGAAAGGGACATGTGGACACTTTTGGTTTGGCTGTGGACTATCACATTCTCAAAAGCAGTTTGTAGATTCCTCAACAAACTAGGGATGAACACACCATAATGCACAGCTATCCCACTCCTGGGTACTTTCTCCAATGACCTAAAATCTGCATATAACAGTGATATAGCCACATAAATGTTGATAGAAGCACAATTTACAATACCACAGTTATAAAATCAAACCAGATGCCCATCAATAGATGAATGGATTAAGGAACTGTGACACACACACACACACACACACACACACACACACACACACTGGAGTTCTACTTAGCCTTTTAAAGGATGAAATTATGGTATTTATTGGCAAATGGATAAAAATGGAGACTATTATGTGAAGTGAAATTAGCCAGTTTCAGAAGCTCAAAGGTCATATTATTTTATTCATATGGAAATCTAGAGTAAATAAATGGAAAGAAATAGGTAAGGGAATGATTACCCAAAGGACCAATCACATACAAATTCATGGAAAAGTGCAAAAAAAATTCTAGTAGAATAGAGGAAGAAGAATGGGAGAGAGGAGGGAGGATGGGAGGGGGAAAAAGGGCATCATGAACTGAAATCACTTTCCAGGTAAGGATGAACATATTGGAATGAACTCAACTACTATGTATAGGTATAAACCTCTAATAAAAAACAATTACCCCATTGAAAGCTCAAGTCATGAGTGCATATAGAGATGAATAACATAGAACCCTTATACTCAATGAACATTTACTATTATTATTCAATGAAATTTTAACAGAAAATCTCTTTAACCATGGAAACATGGTGAACATCAAGACACAAGAGGCATTTAGAGGCCCAAAAGGACACAATCAAATGAGGAACTGCCCATATTGTGTTTCAGATGAAATGCCAAAATTCAGAGCAAAGAGAGATTTTAAAATTCAAGGGAGAAGTACCAAGTTGCTTATAAATGATAGGGCATCAGTGTAACTCTAAAAGCTTGGAGCAACTGCAATAATATATTTCAAGCCCTGAAAGTGAAATATTGCCAGCCTAGATGGCTATAGGCATTGAAGATATCATTCAGATTCAAAGAAAAAATAAAGGCCTTCCAAGACAAAAATGAACTAAAACATTATGACAATCAAGCCATTGGTTCACAAAATGCTCAAAGGAAACTGCACATATGAGATTGAAATCCACAAGGAGAGCAAGGGAAAGCATGCAGTAGACAAGCAAATTGAAATTAGAAGCAAATCCTATATTAGAAATAAAATGAAATAATGCGGCAATTCTCTGATTAGAAGACATATGAAATATAAGAAATGTTGAATTAATAAAAATGATCCAACTATTCTGCAAGAAGTATGACTGACTGGTAAAAAGTTCATGAATAAAAGTGAAAGGTTAAAAAATAAAATTTCATGCAAGTGGAAGCCAAAGGAAATAAGAGTAGCTATTCTCATATTTGAAATTTTATTATTTAAGAAGTAATTGTCTGGATGTCAAAAAAATAAATATCAGTAAAGGGAACAATCCAATAAGAAGACAAATGACCGGATATATTCATGCCTGAATGACAGTATGTTGGGGACCGCAGATCACCTCAAGATGGCGCCTGGCAGTTTGCCAGGAGGAGTGGTTTGTGAGGCAACACCATGGAGCCATTAAGATGATGGGGATTCCTTATTGGCTGACTACTGTATCCAGATGATCCTGAGACAAGCTGTGTGTAATCAGTAAGGTATACATACCTCTGCTGTTCCACAATAAAGCGGCTCCTGCTACCTTGGGTGCAGGCTACCTTGAGTTCCTGCTCAGTTCCCGCCGAGTTTCCCCGCAATAAAGCAGTTCCCGCTTCAACCTTCAAGTTGCTTGTCACCTCCTGGTTATTTTGCCCAGCCGGACTGTGGCAACAGTACACAAAATGTCATTTAAAAAAGAAAAAAAAACTATTCTACCTAATGTAACAGGTCCTAAGTGGGATTGACTTTAATACAGGACTTTCACCTGTGTCTACATCATATGGACAAATATTCCCAAAGTTCCTCATATTCGGCTCTCCCTCAAAATGAAGAGATTTAACAGATGTATACAGAATATTATATCTGACAATAGCAGATACACATTGTACTCAGGACACAAAACAAGTCATAGCAAATACAAAAAAATAAGATAATGCCCTACATCTTCTAATATCATAATGAAATTAAATTAGATATCAAAAGAATGGAAAACTCCAGAAATTGTATAAACATGTGGAGAATGAAAAATACACTTTTGCATAATTGCCAGAGATTTAAAAACATAAAGAAACAACATGGAAACACGGCATCCCAGAATCTTTCGAATAAAAGGAAAACAGCTCTTCTTATTTCATTTTTTTTCTTTTAATTTCTTCTTGTTTTTTCCTCTCCATATCACTTTTTATTCTCAATTTAATGCCATTTTTCTTATTTATTTTCCCCTCATTTCTTCCTCTCTGTTCCATCTTACCACTTTTTCACCTTTTTTTCTGTGTTTAGTTAATTTAACTGTCACTGTTGCCTTTTTTTTTTTCATCCATGCAGTGTGTGGTTTCCCATTTCTTCTCTTTGCTTAGTGGAGTCTTAAAGATGTTTTCAAGTAAGCATTCAATTATTAGTTGAAGTATATTTTCCTTCTAGTTTGTTGCTCTTGCTGGTTATTATTCTTTCCTCTTAAATAGATGCTGATGGATAAAACTACCTCTTTGTCATGACCATGAGCTGAGATACAGCCTTTGCCCAGGGCCAGTGCACAGAAAAAACAGTTCTCCAAAAAGATCCGCATATAACAATGAAGAAGAAATACATCCAAATGCATGCACAAACCTAAGGTTAGTAACACTGAGTATAAGGGAAAACAGGACAATAACAGCGCTCCCAAATGTTATAACCCCCCAATAACTGCACCCACATGTTTTTATTCTAATATCCACAAAAGAGGTTGGATAAAGCATGTTTCATAACTTTTAGTGATTTCCAACATAGTACAGAAATAAACTGGGAAGTTATTTTTAGTGTTCTAACAGCAAATGTCCCACACTCCAAGGTAATCCCCTTAAAAGGGAATTGAGATTCTTCTTTCTTTCTTTCTTTTTCCACATTTTTTACTGGTACATTATAGTCACATATACATATTCATATAATGCACACAATTTACTAATATAATTTGCCCAATATCACTCCCCAGGAATTTCCCCCTTCATCCTCACCCTCTGTTCCTTTTCCTTGAGTAATCTCCCTTTGATTTTTATGACATCAGCCTCCACTTTTCTTTTCCTTTTTCTCTCTAGCTACTGCATGTGAGTAAAAAAAATGCCCCTCAGCCTTCTAAGATGGAATTGCTTTGCTAATATAATGGTCTCCATTGCATCCATTTTACTGTAAATGACAAAATTTCAGTTTTCTTGATGACAGAATAAAACTACATTGTGTGTAAATCCATCATACTTACTTTAACAATTCATCCATTGGCAGAAACCTAGGCTGCTACTATGGTGTAACTATAATGAACTGTGCTGATATAAATATGGGTATCAATGTATTATCATAATATGATAACTTTTTTAAATTTAGGAGAAATACCAAGGAGTGGTATAGCTGTATATTGGTGATTGTAAGCCTAATCTTTGGAAGAGCCTCCATACTGATTTCCATAATTGTTGTACTGATTTATAATCCCATCAAAAGTATAAAGAGTTCCATTTCCTCCACATTCTCTCCAGCATTGATTATTATTTTTATTCCTGGTAGATGCCATTCTTTTTTTTACAGAGAGAGAGAGAGAGAGAGAGAGAGAGAGAGAGAGAGAGAGAGAGAATTTTAACATTTATTTTTAGTTTTCGGTGGGCACAACATCTTTGTTTGTATGTGGTACTGAGGATTGAACCTGGGCCGCACGCATGCCAGGCGAGCACGCTACCGCTTGAGCCACATCCATAGCCATGATAGATGCCATTCTGACTGGTATATAATAAAATTTCAGTGTTTTGACTTGCATTTCCCTAATTGCTAATGATGTACATTTTTTTCAAATATTTGTTGGCCATTTTATTTCTTCTCTTGAGAAGTGTCTGTTCATTTGACAATTTATGAATTTAGTTATTATATTTTTTGGTGTAAAACTTTTTGAGTTCTCTATTCTAGATATTAATCCTCTGTCAGAAGTATAGCTATCCAAGATTTTCTCCCATTTTGTAGTTTCTCTCTTCACATTCCCTTGGTTTCCTATTCTGTGCAGAAGCCTTTGAATTGGATGCCATCCCATTGAGAAACTCTTGGCATCATTTCCTGAGCTTTAGCGGTCTTAGTGAAAAAACAGTTGCCTGTGCCTTTTTGTTGGAGTGTTGGCCCAATGTTTTCTTCTAGGAGTTTCATAGGTTGTTTTCTAACTCCTAGGTCTTTGATCAACTTGATTTTTGTGCAAGGTAAGAGATAAAGATTTAATTTTATTCTTCAACATTTGGATTACTAATCTTCCTAGCACCATTTGTGAAAAAGGCTTTCTTTTCTCCAGTTTATGTTTTTTGGCACCTTTGGCAACAAACAAATGACAGTAGACCATTCCATAGATCTAGGTGTCTATTTTATGCCTCTATCATGCAGCTCTGTTACTATAGCTCTGTAGTATAATTTGAAATCAGGTTTTATAATACCTCCAGCATCACTGTTTTGCTTAGAATTACTTTGGCTCTTCTGGGTTTATTATTCATCCAAATCAATTTTAGAACTATTGTTTCCTAGTTCTGTGAACAATGTCACTGGAATTTTGATGAGGATTACATTGAATCTGTATATTTCTCTTAGTAGTATGGACATTTTAATAATATCAATTATACTTATTCATACATATGGAAGGTCTCTCTACCTTTTGAGGTCTTCTTCAATTACTTGATTCAATGTGTCCCACAGTTTTGCGGAGGTCATTCACTTCCTTGGTTAGAAATATCCCTAGGGGTCTGTGGCTGTGGCTCAGTGGTAGAGCACTTGCCTAGCACATGTGAGGCATGGGTTTGATTCCCAGCACCAGTATAAATAAATAAATAAAATTAAAATTCATTAACTACTAAAAATATTTAAATAAACAAATTCCTAGGTATTTTTTTAAAGATATTGTTAAAAAAATGTTTTTCTAATTGCTTTCTCAGCAGATTCATTGTTAGTATATGGGAAACATTGATTTTTTAACGTGTATTTTGGAACCTGCTGCTTTATCAAACTTGTTCATTATCTCTAGCAATTTTTCATGGAATTTCTTCGATCTTCTAGGTCAAGGACCATGTCTTCTACAAACAATGATATTTTGACTTCTTCCTTTCCTATTTATTTGTTCTCTTACCTAATTGCTCAGGCAGCTGTATTCCTTAAATGAGTCAGTTTCCTACTTTGAAAGAAAACACTGAAGACAAAGCACAATGAAATCCTTGACCAAGACATTACAGGCTGGTAATACTAAAATAAAATTTTCAGCCAGAAGAAATGACTGAATGACATTAATGCATTCAGTGGCCCTTGCTGTTAAGTTTGTTCCTAATTTCAACCAGTTGTTAATTAGCTGATAACTTAAGGACATTATCCAAATGGAAGCATAACCAATCAAAGTATTTTCACCTCAATACCAAGAATAAAATTGATCTGGCGGCACCATGAATTCTGAAATTATTTGTAGATTCACAACCAGTTTGAATGCTTTTAGGCTTATGAAATAATTAATGATCTTTTCATTCTAGCATTCATTTGAAAGGTAATTTTATTTAGCATATTTATTATTAAAGCAAGGAAAATATAGGAAGTAAAGAACTTAAATTTAAATGTTTACATACCTTTGGCTTCTGGATTTGGGTACAATCAAGAATTTCTCTCCTTTCCTCTGGAGTCACATGTATATATGGTTCTGCTGACAAATGTATATATACACTTAAATGACTTAGAAGAGTTATAAAGAGGGATCGTCTAGCAAAATAAAAATAAATATCTCTAACAATAATCTATTTATATTCTCCCAAATATGCATTTAAATTAATCTCAACTTTTAGATGACTATCTTATAATTTGTATTCTGATTGTGAGGGGTTGTGTGAGGCCCTGTGATTGAACCCAAAGCTTGGCAAACATTCTGTAACTGACTTTCATCCCTAGGTCTTTTATATTATTTGGAGACACCATCTCTGGAAAATGCTCAGGCTGGCTTGAAATATGCCATCCTCCTGCCTCAGCCCTCCACATACCTGGGATTATAGATATGCTTCACTATGCCCAGCTAATATTGACTCCTCTAGGAAATATCTATACTAATCCAAAATTTCAGAAACCTCTTGAGCTAGATGTCACCAGGTTCAATGCACACAAGGATCTCAAAGATTCACCACTCAAGATAAATGAAAAGTCCTCAGAAACAAAATTTATAGTTCCACAGAAACATGACAATTCATACTGTTCGCTAAGTTCTACCTTAGAATAAGTAACTTTCAAACAACCCCTCTTCCACTACAGGTGATTTCCAAAATGACTGATATTATTACACCTTTGTCAATAATGCCCTGTCTCTTATCTATGAAATGTTTTTTCTTTTATTCTAACAAATTTCTTTTCTGCATTTGGGACTCACTGTCCTATATGAAGTCTTCCTGAACTCTCACTAATGACACAGGCTGGTGTTTTGTTTCTCTTTATTTTATATCTATTATACTTAATAAAGCTATTCCAAAAAACAAAATATTTCAGATTTAAATTTAAGATAAGATTCAAAGGTTTCATTTCAACTTAATCAAAAGTACCATGACTAATATTATAGGAGAGTGGTCTAACTTGGTGCCCTATGAAGATACTTTGCCCATGTCTGTAATCCTGAGTTGCAATGAGTTTTTTTTCTTATAGATATATATTTTATTTGTTCTTTTGAGTTTTCTTGTATTTTATCTAAACAGAATAAGCCAATCCCAAAAACCCAAAAGTCAAATGTTCTCTCTCATATATGGATGTTAACACATAACAAGGGATTGAGGTAAACTAGAAGTTCAGTAGATTAGAAAAGAGGGAGCAGGAACAGTAGAATTAATCTACATCACTTTTCTGTGTATATAGGCTGGTGTTACTTCCTTGGTATTTTTTTAGTACTTGACCAATTTTTCTACTGATTCTTTGCAACTCTTACTGTAAATTCTTAATTTACAGATCTTAACACATTGCTTCTAGATTGGAGGGAACAATTTTATCAGTCACCAATTTCTCTATCTTTATTTACTTGACCAGATATTTGATTGAGTCCCCAGTACATGCTAGTGTGGATAAAAGGCTTCACATGTGGTAGCTTTTCTGCAGGTAGGGCCTGAGCTCTGTATTAAGTAGTGAGGTAAGTAGCCAGGACAGGAAATGGTGTGGACATGAAAGACAGTCGCAAGAGAAAAAGTAAAATATTCAATGGCATCTTTCTCAAAAAATATGGGGATTGGGGTCAGGGGCTGTGGTTCAGTGGTAAACTGCTTGCCTGGCACATGCAAAGCACTGGGTTCAATCCTCAGCACCACATAAAAATAAATAAATAAACAAACAATGTACACATTTGATGTTTTTTTTTTTAAATATGAAGATTGATGAGGAGTGATGGCAGATGACTGAAAAGACAGGGGAAAGAATTTATATCATGAAAAATTTCTAGTTAACTTTAAAATACTTGGACCATCATGTTGTATGAAGTGGTTCATGCTCATATTTGCACTGTACCTAGATGACTACAGATGTCATGGGCAGGATGTATGTGAGGTGCACATGCATAATTGGTGATGAATAATTACAAGGCAACAGCATAATGATACATATCCTCTGCTCAGAACATATCAACAATAAATAATTAGAAGGCAACAGCACAAAATAAAGATGATTAAGACCTGAACTGGGGGAATGTTTCCAGACATATAGATGAAACAAAATATTCTAGCCAGTATATGATGAAGTTTTCAAATGAATTAAAATACACAGACTGATAGCATTTCAAATGTTTTCATATACATCTTTACAGAGAACTTGTATTGCAAAATTTACCTGATTTGAGTGTTTTTGCATCTTTCATTGGTAATGATTGATTTGGAGGAGTATTAATTATTTCCATGAGAGCCTAAATGAGATTGGAAAAACATATTAAGTAAATATTTATTGTATTTCATGTATTATTAGGCAATATTTCAAGTTGAGTTTTATAGTGCAGACTACTTCATAGTCTCCATGTTTTGGGGGCAGCTCTTACACTATATCCAGATACACAAAGCCAATATTGAATGTGATTTACCTGTGCTTCTGAAAATGGTCCTGTAACACATCCTGGTAGGCATACAGGAGGGTATTTCATGGTAGAGACTCCAGTTTTTTCAGACTAGAATTGAGAAGAAATAAGTAGAACTGAAGTTGCTAGCCAGAAAACCCAAAAGACTGATCAATTATAAAAACAGAAGTTGTGGAAACAAGTTTCTACATTTTAATCAAATCAGAATTCTACATTTAATTACATCAACATTTCCTGACTTGGAAATGTTGTTGGTCTTGGATTTTTGTAGTGTTTCTTTGTAATGTTTTTCCTCATGATTTATGTTTTAATATGTCTAATTTATATAATTTTATTGTTTTAATGGATTTTTCTATGTACTTGTTTTAAAATCTCTCCTTTGTATTTGCCTCACTTCTCATTTCATTTTTCACCCTCATATACCATCTGTAGATTTTCCCTTCCATCACATTTTCATTTTTTAATATATTTTTTACCTTTTCTTTATCTATTTCAGTATTAATTTTGGAATCACTTGATACCTTTTTTTGATGCATTTTACATTATTACTCCCCACTTCACATTGCTTAGATAATTTAGAGACATCATTTTAAACATATTTTTGTTATAAATTAACATATGCTTTGCTTCCAAGTTGTGGCTTTTACTGGTGTCATTCTTTCCTATGAAATTGTTTTAACTGAATGATGCTGGCACATTTCTTTTCTTGAGTTGGATCTTTGAAAATGAGACATATCCTCTGCTCAGAACATATCAACAAGAGAAATCTCCTCAATTAAATGACCCACAGTGAATAGCAGAAAAGAAATCTAGCCAAATACATGCATAATCCTCAACATATTAATATAAGTAATATGAGAAAGACATGTAATAAGTAACCACCAAAAGTTCCAAATTTCCCAGTAACTCAATTCACATACCAAGATTGACAAGCATGCTAAAGAAACAATTGATTGTAAAAATATTTAAGAAAACTAAGAAATAAATTAATGAAGATGATACAGATTTTGAAAGAACATTTCAGTGATGAGATAAAAGTTTCTAGGAAAAAAGCAAAAATTTTGCAAATGATAAGTTCATTAATCAAATAAAAATCTGTGTACACAGTACTACCAATATACTACATCAGGAAGAAAAAAGGAATGTTATGGCTTAAAGACATGGTACATGAGTAGACTTTCAGATACTAATAAAAATGAGAAACTGGACAATGTCAAAAGATTAACTTGAAATTACAACCTGTCAAAGTAGGGAAGTCTGCTTTCTAGGCCACTCTGTGGCATAAAACCAAAGCAGCTGATAATATGGACCTCAACACATTAATACAAGTAATATTAATATATTAATATTGCATATTAATATAATTATATATTAACATATTAATATAAGTAATATAAGTAATTCTCAGTTAGGTGATGAAATAGGGATTTCCCTGGGATTTAATATTGGGCAATAGAGCAGCTTGGAGAATTGGAAGTTTGGATAGAGTACAATAAAGAAGAAAGCTCACCACTGATGACGGTAGCTACTGGTCACCTGAGCAGACCCACCAGTTGTTTTGGTGTAGAGAAATCAGAGATCCAAAATATTGCCTGAACTATTTAAACTAAGAGATTGCAAACTCTGCAGGTTTTTTACAATTACAATTGGGTGTGAAATAAGTGAGTGCTCTATCCTGACTGGCCATGCAGGACTCAGGCAGGAATCCTTTAGGGCCCAGCATGCATGCCATGACACCTGCAGAATGCCATAGATCAGAAACACATACAAACACAGCCACAGTATTAGCAAGTGCCTACCCAGGCATCTAGGCAAAGTCTGATCTATGTGACTGAAATGGGTATACAGTTACTGTGCCTCAGGGGACTTGAGTTGGAAGGGTGAAGGGAAGCCTTGCTGTCCTGTGGCTCACATGAACATCTGAAGTGGTCTGGAAGTGGCAGTTGGTGAGGGGAATACCCAAAGGAACTATACCTGGGATGGCTGAGTTCCTGAGCAAAAGTGAGTGCAGGAAAAGCACCCTTTCCCCACAATTGGATATCTTGAGAGGCACCTGAGAACCAAACCCACAGAAGCAGTTGTGTAAAGTCTAACCATAGGGGCAGGTCAAACTAGCCACTCCAAAAAAGAGAAAAAAATCAGATTACATATAGGGGAAAACAAATTAGGATAACAGCAGATTTTTCAACACAGACCCTGAAAGCTAGAAGACCTGGAACAACATATATCAAGCTCTGAAAGAAAACGGGTGCCAATCAAGAATCTTGTATCCAAAAAAATTAAGCTTTAGATTTGCAGATGATATAAAAAACCTTCCAAGATAAACAAAAGTTAAAAGAATTTATAGCTAGAAAACCAAAACTAAATCCACATAGGTTAAAGATTTTTCTGCAGAAATAAAAATTCTATCCTTTACTCCAATTCAAAGAAGAGAGGAAACAAAAAGCCCTAAATCACCAATAATGACCAAAGGAGAAAAAAGCAGAGAGAAAACTCAGGTCATATCCCTGACATTTACTCATGCATCAAAAACAGAGAAAGGTCCTTGAATGGATATATAACTACAAACAAATGGACATACACAAAAAATAAAGTGTGAGAAGAATCCACTTCAAAGGTCTATAAGACCAAGAGTCCTGAAAACATGAGAAAGCAGGCAAGCAAAGCCAACCCTAAAATCCATAATCCTCCACCAAGGGAACCCACTTATAATGAGGTTGACAAAAACCCCAAGAGAGATTATAAAAACTGATTATAAAAATGTTCAATGAACTCAAAATCTATATAAGGAATCAAGAGAGTCATTATAGGAGATGAAAGACAATTTTAATAATGAAATAGAAGTACCAAATAAAGGAGGAATCCTAGAAATAAAATACAATCCACAAGTTACAAACTCACTTGAGATATCACTAACAAAATAGATGGTGAAGAAAATAGAACCTTACTTTGAAGGCAGAAATCCAGGCACTAAAGATAGGCTATATGATCTTGAATATACAGTAAAGGGAAAATAATTATACAGCATGACTAGAATATACAAGAAACATTAGGATAGAAGAGAAGATCATGAAGATAGAAACTAAGGGCATAAAGGATATTTTGAATGAGATACTTAAAAAAATTATCCCATACCAAGACTGAGATCGACAAACACATATAGGAGTCTTACAGGAACCCCAATAGGCTCAGCCACATGAGAAGCTCATTGAGACACATCATAATCAGAATGCCTAACCTAACAGAAAGGAAAAAAAATACTAAAAGCCATAAGAGGCAAACATTAGGTTGCATTTAGAGGCAAAAAAATAAGGCTCACTTCTGTTTTCACTCTGAGGCCCTAAAATTATGAAGGGCCTGAGTCATTTCAAAGCCCCAAAGAAAACAACTGCCATCCAAGGTTATAATACCCAGGAAAGCTCAATTTCGAATTTAAGGTGGAAATAAAAACATTCCACAACAAGAATAAACTAAAAGAACTCATGTGTACCCAAACAGCACTACAAAGAGTACTCAAAGATAAACTACACACATAGGAACTAAAAAAACACTTCCAAGAGCCTGCAAAAAAGTAAGTTCAACAGAAGAATAATCCACTAAATGACAATTATGGCAGGATTGAACACAGAGAGAAAAAAAATGGCAGAAAAACACAAACAGATACTCATATTTAACAATGAATGTTAATGGTTTTAACTCCCCAATTAAAAGACACAGATTATTAGAATGGATCAAAAAACAAATCCAACTATTTGTGTTTATAAGAGATTCATCTTATAGGCAAACACACTCACAGGCTGAAGGTTAAAGGAGAGCAAAAAATATTTCACTCATATGGCCTGAGGAAACAAGTAGGAGTAGCTATTCTCATATTTAACAAAGTAGATTCCAAGCAAAAATTATACTAATATAAGAGACAAAGAAGGCCATTATAGCCTGATAAAGGAAACAATCCAACAGAAAAATATAACCAGAGTAAACTCTAATGCTCCAAATGTCAATTCACCCCATTATGTGTAAAAATACACCACAATGTTAAATTCCACATAGATCCCAACACAAAATTATTGGGAGATTTCTATACATCCTTATCTCTAATAGGCACATCATCAAATAAAAAAAAATAACAAAGATATCTCCAACCTGACCAACACTATAAATCAAAAAGACCTAACAGTCATCTAATAGTCCACCCCCAAATAGCTGAATTTGCCTTATTCTCAGCTGTGCATGAAACTATCTCTAAAGTAGATCATATTCTATGCCACAAAGCAAATTAGAGCAATTTTTAAAAAATAATATATCCCAATGGATCCTATCAATTCATAATGGAATGAAGCCTCAAATCAACACAAAAAAATATTAGGAACCATAAAACTCATCGTAAATGAACAATGCTCACTTAAATTAATAAGGGATAAAAGAAGAAATGACAACATAAATTAAGAAATGTTTAGAAACAAACAAATAAAAAGACACAACATATCAAAATCTCTGGAGAAGTATGGGAGCACTTCTAAGAGGCAAATTTATAGCACTGGAGCCTATATCAAAAATTGGAGGGGTTGGGGTTGTGGCTCAGTGGTAGAGTGCTTGTCTAGCATATGGGGCACTAGGTTTGATTCTCAGTACTGCATACAAAAAATAAAGGTTAATTGAAAACTATATCTATATCTATCTATATATATAGATATAGATTTATAGATATTAATAGACTCTTATTAAAAATAAAAAGATTCTCAAATAAGTAAAATTATGCTCTACCTCAAGACATTAGTAAAGGAAAAACAAACTAATACCAAACCCAGTAGAAGATAAGAATTAAGATTCAAGGGGAATCAATGAAATTGAAAATAAGATAAAAATACAAATGATAAGTGTAACAAGAGTGTGTTCTTTGAAAATATAAATAAAATCTGCAAAACCATAATCAAACTAACCAAAAGAAAGAGTAAAAAGAAGCAAATTGACTAAATCAGAGGTAAAGGGAGACATCACCTCACACACAGCCTAAATCCAAAGGATTATCAGAGGCTATTTTGAAAATTTATATTCCAATTGAATAGAAAATCTGGAAAATGTGCACAAGTTTATAAACACATATAACCTACCCATATTGAACCACAAGATAAAGTTATCCTTAACAGGACAATATCAAGTAATGAAATTTAAACAGCAATTAAAAGCATTCCAAAAAAGAAAAGCCCTATATGTGATGGATTCACAGCTGACCTCTATAAGAAGTTTACAGATGAAGTAATATCAGTCTTTCTCAAGATATTCCATGAAATTTTAAGAAAGGGGACACCCCTAATACTTTTTTTATGAGGGTAGTATAACTTTCAAGCAAAAGACAAAGATGATCAAAGGAAGAAAACTATAGACCAGTATCTCTGATGAATATAGATGGAAAAATTCTAAATAATAATTAGCAAACCAAATTTAATAACACATCAAGAACATACTACAACATGATCAACTGAGTTTCAATCCAGGAATGCAAGCCTGGTAAAACTAAATGAACCAATAACTGTGTTTCTTTACTTAAGCAGAACTAATAACAAAAATCACATGATCATCTCAATAGACACATAAGAGATCTTCAATAAAATCCAACACCCATTCATATTACAAATGAGGGAGAAGCTGTGGATCGAATAAATTTACCTCAACATCATAAAGGCCTTTATGACAAACCCAAAACCAACATCATACCAAATGATGAAAAACTAAAAGCACTTCCACTAAATTCAGGAACAAGACAACATTGTCCCCTCATACCACTCCTATTCAATATACTCCTTGAAATATTATCAAAGCAATCAGGCAAGAAAAAGAACTCAAAGGAATGTAAATAGGAAAAGAAGAAGTCAAACTATCTGTGCTTACTGACAATATGATCCTATGCTCACATTATGATCCTATATCTACAAGGTCCAAAATATTCCAACAGAAGACTTCTGGAATATATAAATGAATTTAGCTAAGTAGCCTGATACAAGATCAACACCCACAAATAAATAACTTTCCTCCACTCCTACAGGAATTCAGTAGAGCAAGAAAACAGAAAAACCATGCCATTTGCAACAACCTCAAATAAAATTTAAAAAAAAAATACTTTTAAATTAATCTAACCAAGGAGTGTTATAGCTTTACAATGAAAATTATAGAACACATAAGAAAAATTAAAGAGGACATTAGAATATGAACAGACACCACATGTTCTTGGATAGGCAGTATTAATATTGTCAACATGGCCATATTACCAAAAGTAATATACAGATTTAATACAATCTCCATCAAACACCAATGACATTCTTCACAGAATTAGAAGAAAAAACAATTCTTAAATTCATTTGTAAGAATAAGAGTCCCAAAAGAGCTAAAGTAATACTAAGTAAGAATAGTGAAGCAGGAGGCATCACAATACTCACTATAAAATTACACTACAGAGTTGTAATAGGAAAAGCAGCATGGTATTGGCACCAAAAGAGATATGACGACCAATGGAATAGAAGACACGGATAAAAACTCACAAACCTATATGGTGTGATATATGGGAAAGATGAAAAAAACATATCTTGGAAAAAAAGACACACTTTTAACAAATGATGCTGGGAAACTGGGATAGCTGTATGTTGAAAAAAATGAAATTAGAACTCTGTTATTCACCCTTCACAAAACTCAAATTGAAATGAATCAAAGATGTAGGAATTAGACTAGAAACCTTACAATGGCTAGAATAAAACATAGGAGCATCACTCCATCATAGAAGTACTGGCACCGTCTTCATTTACAAGAGCCACAGAGCACAAGAAATGAAATCAAAATCAATAAGTGGTATGTCATTCAATTAAAAAGCTTCTGAACTTCTAAGTAAACAAGAGTGTGAAGAGAGAACTACAAATGGGATTAAATTTTGGAAATCTGCTCCTCCAATAGGAGATAACATACAGAATATAGAAATAATTTAAAAATCTTAACTCCACAAAAACAAATAGCAAAACCAATAAATAGCAAAATAACTATACAGAAACTTCTCAATAGAAAAAAAAAACATAAAAGGCCAATAAATTATGAATATATGTTCAATATCTCTAGCAATCAAGGAAATGCAAAATCAAAACTACATTAAGATTTCATCTCACTCCACTCAGAATGGCAACAATCAAGAATCCAAAAAGCTGTAAATGCTGGCAAGTATATGGGGAGAATGGAACACTTGTATATGTTTGGTAGACTACAGACTAGTATAATCACTCTCAAAAAAGGTTTGGATATTCCTCAATAAACTAGGGATGCACCCATGGTATGGCCCAGCTATCTCACTCCTGGATATTTTCCCAAAAGATGTATAATCAGCATACTACAGAAATATAGCCACATCAATATTAATAGCAACATAATTCACAATCCCTGAATTATGTAATCAACGCAGATGCCCATAAATACATGAATAGGTTAAGATGTGGTAAGATACGCGAAGCATGCACGCACACACACACACACACACACACACACACACAATGGAATTCTACTAAGCCATTTTAAAGAATTAAATTATGGTATTTACTGGCAAATGAATGGAAATGGAGAATATAATGCTAAGTAAAATTAGCCAAACTCAGAAACTCAAAAGTCAGTGTTTACTCTCATATGCAAAATCTATAGTAAATTGTTTAAAAAGGGGTTGGGAGGATAAGATTAAATAAAAGACCAATCAAATGCACTCCAGCCCATCCAGAGCCACTCCTGGAAGAGCATGCTAAGCAATAAATGGAGTGATAACTAATAAATTCCATTCTCAAAAGTATAACTAATACCAGCATCAATGGATACATACTTAAAAAAAAACATCCATTTATTTGTGCATAATTTGAATAGTAGATAATTGTGTATTGGCTTATTTATAAAGTAGACAAATATCTCAGAGCCACCAGGCAGGGAAACACACACACACACACACACACACACACACACACACACCCTTATCTGTATTACCTTTATATTTAAGTTTGGACAACAGCATATTCAAAATGTCCCCTATTCAGTGCTGGATATGTGATTACCTTCAGTTCACAGTCTAGACATCAATGTCTTCATCATATTTAAGACTTCTTGTTACATGCTTGTAGCTTTAAGAAAGCAATGGTAAGACTTCATCATTTAACCATCCATGTCAACAAATCTCATTGTTTTTGATACATATGAATGAGTACACATCTCTCCATAAAAAGTACCTGTAGTGCATGGACAGTTTCTTGCTTCTATGGGTGGGTGGGCTCCGTGAAAATAGCAGGCCTCTGCAGACAAGCAGCTCTTAATAGCTGGTTCTACCTGTGAATGTTCCAGCTGACTGAGGAAACTCACAGACAATTTCTGCTCCAAGTGTTCCAGTGTTCTGAATCCAAAGGACAAAATGTATCTCAGAAAATCCCACAGCAGCTTCTGCAAGTGGTCTCTGCTATGGGCTGTATATATACCCCTTGGGTCAACATTATTGGTCCAAATTTGTGCTAATGTTTTTGCAAAAGTACCCACACAATTGTTTAGCTCTTGAGTCTCAACCTTTAACTCTGTCCTCCCTTCAGTTCCCCATTCACCATCTCACCATGGTGCTGGGGGGGGCAAAGCCCAGAGACAGGCCCAAGGAACCTGACTCCCCTGGGTCCTGGCCAGCATTTGCAGGACAAACTGGGCCAAGGGCCCAACACAACTGTTTGCATTCCAGCCCATCCAGAACCACTCCTGGAAGAGCATGCTAAGCAATAAGTGGAGTAATAACTAATAACTTCCATTCTCAAAAGTATAACTAATACCAGCATCAATGGATACATACTTAAAAAACATCCATTTATTTGTGCAGAAGTTGAATAGTAGATAATTGTGTATTAGCTTGTTTATAAAGTAGACAAATATCGCAGAGCCACCAGGCAGGGAAACACACACACACACACACATACACACACACATACCCTTATCTGTATTGCCTTGATATTTAAGTTTGGACAACATTATTTTCAAAATGTACCCTATTCAGGGCTGAATATGTAATTACCTTTAGTTCATGGTCTAGACATCAATGCCTTCATCATATTTAAGACTGTTTGTTACATCCTTGCAGCTTTAAGAAAGCAATGGTCAATCTTGACCAGATAAATTAGCAAAGAATACAACAAAAGCAGCAGTAAGAGAAGGTTATACTATGAACCTTCAAGTTGCTGCTAAATGAGATTTCTTTGAAATAAGATCAGGTAAACTAGATAACTGAATTTTTTCAACATCATAACAAAATACATATAAAATTTTTCGCTGGTCTTATCTCCATGCTTCCATCTGCTACCGTGTTATTTACGTTCCTTGATTTACCATGTAGATCTTAAAAAGACACATTTAAGGAGGGCTTACAACACAATGGCTTCTGAAACTTTACATCAAGGTATTTTTGTAACTCAGGCCAGGAAAGGGATGCCATCAAAGGCATATGTCTAATGAACCTTCTATCACAGAAGGTTTGGTATTTAATACTGCTGTAAAAAGAAAGATCTACAAATCAGAATGGCCTATAGAAGAAAATGCCTACAAATTGATAAGACTAGGACCTCTGAGAATTAAAATCCCAATAAAAATGTTGTCTGGTAACTTGAGAGTTAACTTCCAACCTTTGCAAATGTAATGCTCTGTGTCAGAGCAGGAAAATTAAAAGATAAGGAAAAAATATTAATTTTCTTCCAAAGCTATACAATATTTTTAATACTGTTCATAGTAAATCTATGTCAGAATAAACACACTTGAAGATAAAACACAACAATCCTTAACATTATTTTCTATGTCACATGCATTTTATACTATTTTTAAAAAACTAGAAAAAATTTCAAAATAATATAATTTATAATGACAGTATACAATATTTGCTTATCAATTCTAGTATTTCCTTTTTCTTTCCCCAAAACAATCTGCTCCAATGGAATAAAATCTCCTGTCGTTTTGCAAATTCTGAGATGCCATTTTTATTATGTCCTTCTGATATCCTTTTTGAAGATATATAGCACATGAGAAGAAAATCATTCCACCGTTTCTTCCCATGATTTTATTTTCCTACTTTTTTTTCTAACATGCTGAAGTTCAACACAATAATCCAAAAGTTTTCAGGACTCTCTGCTTGCATTACTCTTTGAAAATTTCTTTCCCATAAGAAAAAAGGTCTATAAACAAATGATACATTTTTTTTTCCTAAAGAAAACATTTAAAGGGGTTGGCATTGTGGCTCTGTATTATAACACTTGCTTCCCACATGTGAGTTACTTGGTTTGATCCTCAACATCACATGAAAATAAAGACATTGTGTCCATCTACAACTTAAAACAAAAGAAAACATTTAAATCATTTATATCATTTTATAGCAAAGGAAGATTCCACAAACCTGTTCTGTTCTGTGAATCAATCAATTCCAAATGAAAGTAGTGTGATGTTGATTCTGGTGCCTGGAAATCTTGATGCAGGCTCACCAGATGATGAAAACTGAGGTATGAAGTATATAGGGGCCAACATGGCATTCAGTGGCTTCAGGGCATGTCAAAATTCACAACTATCCCAAAGTCAATGACAGCGTATACCTTCCCTGTTCTTGCTTCTGAACACTAACTTGCCTTTCTACCTTTTTTTTTTCAAAGTAGGCGCACTCTTCTGAAAACAAAGCCCAAACAGAAACAACCTCCCATGAGTATACAACAGAAACCACAGTTGTCTTTTTACAGGATTTCATTCGATCTAGGCCATGTTTGAGATTGATTTACAACCAGGGGAGACTGTTACCTCTTCTTGCTTAATGAAAGGACAAAACAACATATTTGCATATGCAAAAGCAGGTGCTGTAACAAGTTTTGCTACTCTTAAAGAGGTTTATCTGCAACAGTTGTTACAAAGGCATTGGTGTTCTGATGGGCAGTCAAAACCTCACCACTTGTACATGTGTGTTCTAAATGACAATGCAAATTAAAAACTAATTGATAGATCTTCTCTCATTTTTATACATATCTGTATAAAGCAATATTGGGTTATTTTACCAATCAATCCTGGATAAGAAAAGTAAAAGAGGAATGTTGCCATCCAAAAGTAATGTGTACATTTGATCATTTCAAGACAATTCTTTTTACCATTATCATATAGTATAAGGTAACAATACTGAATTTTAGTTTAGTATTATTACATAGGGAAAAATTTTCACAGTCTTAATAATTTCAATTTCTGAGATAAGGAACCAAAATAACTGCATTTTCTGATTTCTGCCACCTTAATTGTTTTCCTTAATTATTTTTATTTTCAAGTTAGTTTTGGATCTAAAAATAATGTAATTTTATACATTGGTTTTTACCTCTAACTTTTAGCTTCAATTCAGACAGTACATTATTTTCTACATAGATTGCAATTTCCTTTATGAGCCTACTTCCACACTGCAAAGCCTGAGTTTGATCATGACTCCTCACTGACCAGAATGGCTTGCTTTTGACATATACTTAAGTATAGTATATGTCCCAAGTTCCAAGTTGGATGTTCTTTCTATGGTCTAATTTGCTTGTCCAAAGATGTCACAATTACAGATCTACACCATCTATGTAAACTTAGCATTGCATGAAATAAATTATTTTCTGCACTTTTATATTTTTTAAAAAAGAAATCTCTAATAAATGTAAAAGATTTGAAGAGTTCAAGTAAACTTAACTATAAATAAAATAACCTGGCATATGATTGAATAAAAGTACATACACACAGAAACCTTTAAATTTATTATCCATAATCAATGCCAAAAACATTTTGTCCTGTTTAAAAGTATAGAGACAGCATGAAGTTCCACATTTTCAAACTGACTTAAAAATAATGAACAATTAATTAAACAGAAGATTTGCAACAACAAAATTGGTATCAAATTTGTTATGAAAACTGATCTTTGCAATATGATGGTAAAACATCCACTTATTCCAAATGTTTCTGCAACTTCAACTATATAGTTCTGAAATTTAGTATTAGCATCCAGGAATGTTAAGAATTTGCTAAAACAGTTGTTTGCAAAATTTTTTATCTATTTGTTTTCATGATGGGAAGGTGGTATCTGACAATGGAAAGGAAAAAAGTCTATACCTATAGTCAAATGATTAAAAATTTCCCCCTTTTTCCCCTTTGTTTTGTTACTTAAACATTTAAAAATTAAAATACCATTTAGTTAAAAAAGGTATTCAGTGGCTGTTTCTAACAACTGAGATGAGACATCATTATGACTCCTTCAAACTTTCCAAATTTTTAAAACTAAAATTATTTATTAATAGGTTGTAACTGCCTTTTCTGAGCCACACTAATTCATATTGTGAACAAATATTTAGACTATATTTTAAATGTGTACAATGTACTTGAGGGAATGCCACAGTTCCAGGATGTCATATAAATACAATCTGATCAAAAACATCCCACTTTTACAATAAAAGCCCAGCTAAGAAACACAATGGTTCAGCAAGAAGAGAAAATTGTTAACCAGGAAAACTGTAGCACTGGGAAATGACCACCAGTTACATAAACAGTTGTAATTTTAAAAAGTTCTAAAAGCTGTTTTTGTTGAAATAGACATCACAAAAACAATATACACCTACTTTAAATAAACATTAACCATGATTCCTAAAAACTTACCATTTGTACAAAGATGATATATTTATTTAATAACCAAAAAAATCAATTAAGTAACTTTTATACACTGACAGGGAGCAATTTCTAAGGTGCTCCTTTAAAAATTGAAAAAAATATATTGGATGTAACCAAGTGTATTAAGTTACCATTTGTGAAAAAAACTATATGTATACACATATGATTATACATGCATTGATTAATTCTAGAAAAGTACAAAGAAGGTGATTATTATGTTACTCACTGAAAAGGGAAAATTAACAGTTTATGTTTACCAAAACTTTTCATGATAATACATATCAATTATTACATAACACATTGGAACAAATGAAGAACCAGCTTTCCCAGGCTGGAGAGACACAGCATGTTGTATATTACCTATTTTAACAAATTAAAGTAAAATCAAATAAGCCAAATTTAAAAGCTTATACATGAAGAGGAAAAAAAAACATTTTTTGTAGTTTAAAATCTTTAAAAATTAGCTCATACTAGAAAATCCAACTTCACAGTAAGTGGTACTCAGATAATCCCTCAATCTTTCTAAAAATATGTTGCTGATGGTAATAAAATTTATAGTATAAGGACCTTAAACCAGTGTTCCTTGTGCCAAGCTTCACCACACCATGATGTATTTTACTATACTCTTAGTATTTCAAAAAAATTAAATAAAATTACATTTTTTACTCAAGATAAAAATGCTAAAACTAAGTCAGATTTTATGCATGACTCTACTAGCCTTTTTTAAATTTCTAACATATTTATGTATACACCAAGTAAGTCAAGAAGTTGCAGCCAATATTCACATGCATTTGATTAAAACAGATAGAAATAACGTATGACTTTTTGTTTTAATTAATACAATTTGTTGACTAGATAAAAATATTCAAAATATGGGGGAGAAATAAGCGAACTTTTTGGTGATGACTCAGGGCTAGAGCTATACAGTTTACTCTGACCCCAAGGAACAGAGGATGTGTGTTAGAGAGCACATTTTGTTAAAAAATAAAATTCAGATTTTTTTCCAGCTTTCAGAATGTCCTTTAAGTTTGCTTTCATACTGAAACTATGTAGTAGGTAGTTGTATTAGTTTTCATGGAAAAGTTTAAGCCAATAATTGCATGTTACATATTTGGGAATTGATGGTGTGTAATAACAAATGACATGACTTAGGAATTCCAAGACAACAGGATGAAATAAAGACAAATGTTTAAAAGTAGGTGGTGAAAAATGGAACTCAAACAAAAAGAAAAAGAGAAGTAGTTCTGGGTGGCTAGAAATAAAAAGATAGATTCAGCACTTTTTCCAGCAAGAGAAATATTCACTATTTCATGAATAATAAGGGAGATTCAGTACCATTGGGGTATTCAAGAAGGTGTTAATACTGACTTCTACTTGGCTACTAATGTCTTATCATTCAGTCAAAAATATCTGTGTGTGTGACATGTTCCAGACTCTGTGTCCAGTACTAAGACTTCAACAATTCAGTCATCCAAAAGTTTTTAAGAACTGAGAAGGGGAACAATTGATGTAAATATTTATTCACAGAAAGAAAGAAATAGTACTGTCATGTGTAACTAAGTAAAACAAATTAAATATAAAGGAAGAAAGAAACTATAGCCATAGAGACAAATAAAGTAACAATCCAAACAATTAAGGATGACACCCTAATCTAGGAGAGCAGAAATGGACAGATGTGAGGTTTATAAATTAGTGATTAAGATTTTAAAAAGGAAGGAAAACTGAAAGAGCTGTCAGGTTTTAAAGTTAAGCAAGTGCTTGACAACCAAACTATACCCTTAGCCCCATTCTAAATTTCATTTTGAGACAGAGTCTAAGTTGCTGAGGTTGGTCTCAAAACTTGGAATCCTTATGCTTTACCTTCTCCAGTAACTTGGATTATTGGCATGTGTCACCATGACTGACTCAATAGAGACTTTAATAAAATTATTTCTAAAGGAAATCATAAACTAATTTTCTTATAATAAAGTTACACAATGATTTTAAAGATGGATAGTAGCATGCTTTGCTCTCACAGATTTTGAAACATATTATAGGTTGTGAATGTTTTTAAAGTGTGTGAAGTGGCCCCCAGGCTCAATGGTGCTAATAGTCTTTGGTCTATCCATGAAGTTCAGATGGTTCTTGGAGAAAAATGATGTGGCCATTTTAAAAATATATATTTATTTATTATTTATTTATCTATGTATATATGTATTTATTTATTTATAATTATAGGTGGATACAATGTCTTCATTTTTTACTTTATATCGCACCCAGCATCTCACACATGCTAGGTGAGCACTCTACTGCTAAGCCACAACCCCAGCCCAAAATGTGGCCATTTGAACCCATCATTTCTATCCTCAGAGAGTGTGTGAGAGTGCTGTAAGTAAACCTACTGTGGTTAACAAGGTTCAGACATTATACACAGCTCTGAAAATTTTATATTGCTTCAATTTTCTCTTCCCCTGCCCCATAGAGGTCTCCACAGTGCCCAGATACTCAAGTGAGAGTTAACTCTCATTGGTGTATTTTCTCATCAGACTCAGGAAAGTCCAGGAGTAGGGGAGGCTAATAGGATCAACTACTTTATTTTTCCACATAGCATGTGTTTTAGAAACCAAATGTTTTGCTGGGCACAGTGGTACATCCTATAATCCTACCAGCTTGAGAGACTAGGCAGTAGGATCCCAGGTTCAAGGCCAAGCTCAGCAACTTAGTGAGGTCCTAAGCAACTCACTGAGGTCCTGTCTCTAAATAAAATATTTCAAAGTGGAAAGAGAGACTGGGAATGTGGCTCAGTGGTTGAACACCCCTGGGTTCAATCCCCAGTACCAAAAAAAAAAACATTCTTAGTGTATAGACAAGTTCCAAATTATCTTATGAGTGATGATAGTTTTCTTTGAGCCAAAAAGTGTACCGTATTTACCACTTTAGAATTAGTATGGACTTCTTGTAGGTACATGTAAGGGACCTTTGTGGTACATGTATTCTGGGTGTGCCTTCCTAAGCCTGTTTCCCTGGGATAACAAATGCTGTGGGATCAACTGTACACTGAACTATCCTCCTGTATACTCTAATAGGCTTTGTTGTGTATTTCACTATATCATGGTACTGATGTGTGTGTCTCTTAGTCCCTACCCAAAACCATATAAAACCACCAAACATAACTGCAGTTGCATCTGGAGAAGAGAAAACCTGGGGACAGATAAAGAACAATTCTAATTACCAAACAACAGTCTGTCAAAAATAAAAACTCACACCTGTAGCATTTTACATTTTGTAAAGCTCCAACACATATTTGGAATCCCTATAACAACCTCATATTTTATACATGTGTAAAGCTCAGTGATAAAGTGACTTAACCAACAAGAAGCAAAATTTAAATAGTTCAAGAACTGGCCATATTAGCTATCTTTTCTATATAAGTCATATTTCAACCTAAATCTTTTGCAAACAATCTTATACAACTTGGTGTGGAAACTAAATACACCTGGGTAAGACACCCTGCATGTCACACAACTGGGTGCTGAACATTGGCATGTCACAACAGGTTACAGGTATGGCAAGATGCTGGTCCTTTCCACCCTCTGGGGGGCTGAGGGTACCTGGGGCAACCAGGGCCTTCAGACCAATTGCTACCAGCAAAGGCACTGTCCAGACTCCATCACATTATACATGTGCTATGGCACAAATATAGTTGGGAGGTACTACCACAGAGTAATAACTGGATAAGTAAATTTAACTATGACAGTTCAGTTACCTGACAGTGACGTGGCACGTTGTATTCAGGATGTCAGGATGGCTACCGCTATAAAAATGATAAGACTACTGTGGGTTAAAGTACAGAATTGTAATACAGTTTACAAAGTACAAAATACTTTGGTAATTTTTCTGTATCTAAAATAAGTAAGTCTTGCTAGTTCCTCACTATGTGGAAATCAAAAACCTGTTTTTTTGAAGTCCATTAAAGAATTCAAGCCAAGATCAAGCAGTTCATTTCAATTGACAGAACACATTTTTTTTCCCCCCTGGGAAGATATTTGTCTCTGCTTCTTAGCATCACCTCTACTTGGACTGCCATTATGAGAATATATAATAATTTTTATACAATACTAAATAAAACTGAACTCCTGGTCAGCTGAGCTGTATAAAACTAAGAAATTGTTATGAACTAACTTTATTATTTCTATATGGAAAAAATGCAAAACAAAATTCTGCAGGATTACACATTTTTCAGCTCTTCAAACAAAGTGTCATACAATCTTGATTTAACATTCTTAGGCTGCAGTTACTTTATCTGATATTTGAACATTACAAAGCCAACCAATCCAAATGCTATTATAGGAATTGACTAAAAAAATAATAATATAACAAAGGCGTTAAGTGAAGACTAAGTATATTGGTGCAGGATTTTTTCCCTGCTACCAAAAAACTAATGAGTTTGGCATTCTAGCAATTGATAGAAAAATGTGTAGTCTTCCTGACATGGAAAGATAAAGGCATCAATAAAATGGGCATAGAAAAGTTTACAAACTTCAATCCAAAGGAGTAAACTTTCTAGTTTTATTTAATACATGTAAAAGAATGTTCTGCATTATGGTTTACACCTTACAGACCTGGGCAGAAGCTGAACCTTATAAAATGAGAGTTGGTTCTCTGCAACTTCCTGCACAACAACCCTTCTCTGGGTCACAAGAATGAATCTGTGGAACCTAAAAAATAAGAACAGGATCTGGAAACTAGAATCAATGTTTGATCTTGGGAAAGATAATCAATATTTCATTACTTTAACTTCAATGTGAGAATAATTATACCCACTAAACAGTTGTTTTAAAAATAAACGTGTAATTTTTAGAAGTATCAGGTTTATTGTAAGCTCTACAGTGTTAGCTATCTTTAGTTTTCAATATTACCAAATCACATATACCCTGCTAACCCCTGGTAACTCCATACATATACTCCTGTGTAGCTACACTCAGCCTACAGACACAGAAATGCAAAATCAACTTTTTTCAAAATTAAGGTCTAGGCTTCCTTTAGGTTTCCTTAGTTTTTAATCTAATGCTGGTTGCTGCTACAGGATACCACACTACATTCTGTCCAATGTACCCTTAGGCTATCCTTGGCTATGAGTTTCTCAGACTATGTTTTTGTTGATATTGAGAGTATTGAGGCATGCTGGTGAGGTATTTTATAGATAATCCCTCAGCTGAGACCAGCCTGATGTTTATCTCCTGATTAGATGGGGTAATGGGATTTTTTTTTTTCAGGAAATGCACTACAGGGGGGTAAACATGAAGCTAACTATTGACAATGACCTTAAGGATCTGGCTGAGGGAAGATGTCAGGTTTTTATACTGTGAAGTCAATTCTTTATCCTCCTTTCTGTACTGCACTCTCTGTAGGGAAGTCAGCAGGCTCAGCCCAAAGTGGAATAGTTGGGAGTTATGTTTCACCTCCTTAAAGTATCTACATAAATTATTTGGAATTCTTATGTAATAAAATGTCTATCTACCCTTGTTTCTATTTTTACTTATTTTTTTGATATGGACCCATAGAAATTTATTTTACAGGTTTTTTTTCTAAACATGACCTTATTTTCTGGCACCACAGCATTCTACAGTGTATATTTTCTGCACTGATGCTATAATCAATACAATTTTTAAAAATATCCTTTTTAAAAAATAGAGAATAGTATATGAAACCAATTTATAGGCACTAGGTATATTTGTAGGTTTTAAGCCCTCTCAGCAGAGAAAAAAAAAAACCATGTGTTTATATTATTATTAGTTCTATGGACTCAATAATCTATTAAAAATAGGAATTGTCACTATGATACTCATACTAAAGGGAAATTGTCAGTATATCCATATGTTCTTATAGGCACTAACTACCTCATAAGGCAATCATTTCCCACATTAGATATGATTTTAATTCTTAGCATATATCCCTGAATAACTTGTATTTATTTGGTCCCATTCTAACTACTAAAATAATATAAGACAAATTCTCTATTTGACATTAACTATTCTTTAATGAAACACTTTGTAGTATCAAGCTTATCCAGGTTCCTTTGACGCTGCATTAACCAACCCAATTTTTATTCCTTTCTTCCCATGGCATAGTTTCCCAGTTCTTCTACAGCATGGTTGCTCCAAGTAAACTTTAGTTTAAATTAACATGTAAAACTCAGATCTGAATACAATTCTATAGAGGTTTATCCATTTGACAACAAACTTCCTTGTTGATCATTATATTTTAACAGTCAAGTCAGAAATCCTGCAGATTTCTCAAGCTCAAAATAGCCAAAACTAAATTTATCTTTTCCTTTCTCCATTATCTTCATCAATTTTGGCCTATATGACCAAAAAAAAAACCTGGATAAATAATAAATTTATTTCTTATAGTACCGAAGCCTGACATTGAAATGCTATCGTGGTCCAGTTCTGGTGAGGGCCCTCTTTCAGGTTGCAGATGACTGTCTCTCCTTATATCCTCATATGACTAAAGAAGTCAGAGAAGTCTCTGAGGTCTTTTGTATAAGGGCCTTAATTCCACTCATGAGGACTCCAGCCTCATGACCTAATTACTACCAAAAGCCCAATGTAATAACATTATTATATTGGGGTTAGGATTTCAACATATGAATTTTGGAGGAGCACACATATTCAATTCACACATTTATTTCTATACTTCATTATAGTCCAACTACATTTCTCCTCCTAACTTTTCCTAGACTAGTAATGTCTAGTTATTTGCTAGTATCATACATTCCCTCTCTATAGCATCCACTTGACCATTAAAATTACTATGCAATTTAACAGTCCACATTTTCATCTGAACTGCTGGAATTTAAATTCTGGGTATGCCCTTACCAGGCAGGTGGCCTTTCACAAGTAGCCTATCCCCACCGTGCAACTCAAATTTCCTAATTTGTAAAATGAAAATAAAAATAACACTTCACTCAGAATGCTGCTAGCAGGATTAAGTTACTTCATATGAATTACTTAAAAAAAAAGATCAGCCCATATCCCATAGTGAGTATAGAATAAATATCAGCTGGTATTGTCATTATTGTCAACTCCACAACATCTAACAGAACTCTGTTTTCATCATTATTATCACTGCCCATTATGTCCAAGCCCTTCATTATTCTCACCTAAATTACTGTGATAGCTTCCAAACTGATGTCTCTGAATCCCTTCTTGCTATATTCTTGTTTTTATAACTTGATGATATCATCTCCTAATTTAAAATGCTTTGCTACTATCCTTGGAAAAATGCAGATTGTTGAGCATAGCATACTAGACCCTAGATAATCCAGTAAGGTTCCCTAGCCACCTTTATCCCCTCTGGTCTCCTAACATGAATGTTTGAGTCACATTAATTTATCCTGTCTTTTCTCTTTGCAAGTCATTGATTAACTCTGAATTACCTTCTCTTTTTTAAAGGAGGTTCTCAAGTTGGCCAAAACACTGAGACTCTGCTGCCCACTCATCCTATCTTAAGTATTCCCACTTTCACAAAGAAAAGAACTAAAAGGTATTGATTCTTTCATACAGGAATGTTTCCATGGAATTTTCTATGTGCCTGTTTTAGCAATAAACACACTGATCACTGCAATTCCAAAGTGTAGTTGGAAGATCAGTAGCATCACTGTCATCCAGGAGTTTGTTAGAAATGTTAATTATCAGGCCCCACACAGACCCAGAGAACTCAAATTTCCACCAGTGGCCCAGGACTCAGTTTTGTGACAACCTGTCTGGTTGATGCTTTGGTGTGCCATTAGAGTATGTAAAATCATGCTCTAATGATGATTTTACCAACTATATTTGAAGACATGCTAGAGTCAAAAATTATATTAATGCAAATATTAATAGATAACCACATTAGACAAATAAGGTAATCCTTAAAAAATGATAATAGTAAATCTAAACCACTTATAATTCATAAGCAAAATAATAACTGGGCCATTGTCTCCCACATAGGTGCTATTTGGATGTGTTGGAAACTTTAATTGGTGGGGCCTAGTGAGAGTGCTTTAGGTCACTGGAGCATGTCCTGGCAGGGGGTTGTGAAACTCTGGTCCCTTCTTCTTCTCTTTTTGCTTCCAGGCTTTGAGAGGAAATGTTGCTCTATGCCATACACTCTCCCTATGAGGTACTACCAGAGTCCCCCAAAATTGTGGACTAAGACATCTAAAACTGTGAGCTATGAAGAATCTTTTCTTCTATAAGTTGATTACTCAGGTATTTGTCATCATGATTGAAAGCTGACTACCACAAGTAGGCCTATCGGATACACCAATAACAAAATACTCTGCCACAAACAGTAATTCTAGCCAGCTGTTTCATGGGCCTGAGCAGCTAGAGATCTACAACATATCCAGGTTTTTTCATACTCTGACTTCTGATAGAATATTAGAATATTTGGTAGCCTCCAGTAATGAGCTTAATTTTGCAAATAGCTGCTGTTTTAATAACCCTTAATGAAAAACTATGGGCTATTAGTAAGATACAGTCCTTAATTGTTCAAGAAAGTAGAAACCTATGCATATTTTTCAATCATGGCAATTAAAGAATAGATTTGTATTTGAGGATTAATTTAAACCAATATATAGCGCTTGCCCAAAAGGTAGCCAACCACTTTGGGAATCACTGCTCTAAAGAGCCAAAAAATCTTTACTTAACAGCCTTTGTATGTGAGTCAAACTGCTGGTAGCAATTAAGTGTTCTCCTATGGAAAACTTCTCTTCTCTCTCTGACCCCCATTTTGAAGTGCTCATTCTTCCTCCTTCTTCCTCTAGCATCCTGTGAATACTTTTATAATTTACTTATTGTGTGGATGAGTAATCTGTTCACATGTGTTTTGCACACTATGAGGATCAGATGACATACAGGTTTCAGAGTCTTTTTTTAGCACCTAGCTAAAAAAAAAGACTTAAATGGCACATAATTGAGACTTAAAATTTAAATTAGGGTTTATCACTCTGTTAGTCAAAATAAAGCCTGCAGTCAATTAAAACTGAACTATCACATGATCTACTATAAAATGCTTATCTCTTTTAAATTTATTCCTGTACATTCTTTATCTACTCTAGCCTGTCATGATCTTCTTGGAGCTTAATTCTGACTAGGTTAAGAAAGGGGTAGTCAAAAAAATCTATGTTCACATATAATCAGTCATTTTTCATGCCTATCTATTCTTAGCTTTTTTATTTAATTTCACTAAATCTTTATTTTGATCATTATATCTATTCTCAGCTTTATCACATACTTCATATTCAGTAATTTTGAAAATTATTAACATATCCCATTTTTAAAACCATGCTTTAATGATGACAAATTTCACACAGAATAAGAAATTACACATAAGGATAGTATGACCAATATGAATTCTCCATTAGTTCATTTATAATCTGGAATAAGAGCACTTTCTATGAGAATTTCATATGCTTTTTGGTCATTCTTGATCATAAATCTTACAAAATGTTCAATCACTGCACAAACCAAGAAAAAATAAATTAAAATATATAATATGGGCTGGATGTATCCTCTCTAAACTCATATGTGGAAATTCTATTTAGGAGGTAATTAGGATTAGATAAGGTTAGAAGAGTGAATGGGACAAGTGCCCTTAGAAGAGTCATGAAAGAGAAACACCTCTGCTCTACTCTCCACCATGTGCAAATACAAGATGCCAGTGTGAAACCCAGAAGAGAGCCCTCATCAGACTCAACCATGCTGGCACCCTGACCTCGGATATCCAGACTCCAGAACCATGAGAAATACATTTTTGTTGTTTTAAAACCTTCTACTCTGTGGTAATTTGTAATATTATCCCAAACTAAGATGCTGGGAATCAAAAAATCCAGGTTTGAATCTCAGTTTGATTAATAAACACACATTGCTCAACTCTGAAATAGAAGTTTAACATTATTATGTTTAAGATTACTTCCAAAGGTAACAACGAAAGTACTTGCCCCACCAGGTGACTATATACATTAAAGAAATTAATACACATTTTTCATAAGCCCTCATAAGGCATTCATACTATTATTTTATACTAACAGACATGGGAACATTGGGTAATTCACCCAAAGTAAAGTCTACTTTTGTTAAACGAAAGTACAAAATCTGCTTTGAGCCCTTATTATTATTTTTACCTGGGAGGCTTAAAGGACAAGGTCTTTGAACTAAGACTCCTTAGTGACTGCTATGGAGATCTAGTTATGTGGGGAAAATAAAGTTGTAAAACTTAAAAAAAAAAAAGACTGCCCATTTTGCAGGCAATCTCCAGAGGGAATCCTTTAGAGTGGAACATAAGATTCAGAACAAGAAAAGGTATGAGTGCCCCTGAGGAATGGGAGACCACAGGCCCCTGGTTAAGGAGAAGATGATTCTCTGGGGAAAACAACCCTTCTCTAAACTTCCTTACTTCTTCTCTAATCACTAACCATCCTTCTACTTTAATTTTGTATTGTAATTACCAATATTTTTATATTTTAAATGTCATAAACTTTTGATATTTCAAGCTTATGTCAATACTATGCTTCCCCATCTAAACTTCTGTTTTTAGATTTTAAGTTTCACACCATTATTAACTTTGACTCAACTTTATTTTGTGAAACTGCAGTCTGTCTTGATCCTTTTTTCCACTACTGTTTTCATTTAGACTTATCATTTTAAATAAATATTTATTTAATTCCTACCATGTAGAAAATACCATGCTAGGTGTTGTGTTCAAACTTACCAAGAACATAACTCCCACAGGGAATTTACAGTTTTCTAGAAACAAGCTAGCAACAAAATTAGGAACTTTTAGAGAATACTCAGGTGTTGCTAAAATCCTCAGCACAGATACAGTTCAATTAGGAAACAGTTCCATAAGAAAGTCACATTTGAATTGAGATATGAGGGTTCATAGTTAGAGAATCAGAGAAGAAAGCTCAACAGCCAACTCCTCCCTTGGGCAAAGAAAAAGACAAAGACTCCTATGAGGGACCTGGGGCAAAAGGAAGGAAATGAAGGGATATCAGTGTATTGTAGAGCAAGAGGAGGAGAGGAAGGAGAAGAGCCATATGTTGCACAATTTGGAAGGCCACGCTTAGGATTCTGGTCATTGCCTCAGAGAAATGAAAAGCTATTATTATAAAAGTAAAGGACTTTATTCCAGCTACTATGTTAGAGAACCCACTGTGGAGATATAAATGTGCCCATTAAGAACTGACTCATTCATCCAACATCTATGAATTAGGCACCTCTCATGTACGCACACTCTGGTAGGCACTGGTAGAGCGTGCACACAAACGCGCACACACACACAGCTGACAAATAAGAGATAAAACAGGTCAACATATACCAGAGCTGGGAACTAATATATACTTAGGAAAGTGTATCAGCAGGACAAGCAAGAGCTAAGAATGCCTAAAAGTGTGATAGTTAACAATCCTTAAATTATATTGTTTTCTGTTCTACAAAAAAGCTTTCACATTTCAATTGTTTAAGGTAGAGAACTCTATTCACCCTTGTTTATTTCAGCTTTTCTTCCATTATTTCAGTTTTTTAAAGACAGTTTTGATTACTATCTTCAGTCACATTCCATTTAATAGAAGCTTAAATTTTAGAATGATGTAACACTATTAAGTTCATTCTTGGAGCTGAACATTAATGCCTATAAGGAAATTGAGAGACTGAAAAACAAAATTTAAACTTCTTAAAAGAAAATATATTTACATGCCAACTGAAGACACTAAAAGAAAAAGTACCCAGGAAGAGATGCACAACATACTGCTGGAAGCATTTGTCTGTAACAAATGGGTAAACAAAAGATTAAAAACAGACAATTGGAATAGTTGTTCCAAAAGACTGAAGTTTTGGGAATGAAAAATCAAATTGGGTGATTCTGCAATCTGTATTTGGGGTAAAAATGGGAGTTCATAACCCACTTGAATCTAATGTATGAAATAAGATATGTCAAGAGCTTTGTAATGTTTTGAACAACCAATAAAAAAAGAAAAAAAAACACCCATTGTATCACATAAATGTGAAAAATTAATATTTTTCAATTAAAAATAAGTTTCTCCATGCAAAAAAAAAAAAAAGAAAAATCAAATTGGTACTGTATGTCAAGGAGAGAGATGAGAGTACTATATATCTTAGTCCCTGTCAAAACTGAGCACACAGACCTGTGATTTTAGGGCATATCTTTGTTCTTTATAGAAATAGACCCTTCAGAAAATCTGTTGTTGCAACATGATGAAGGATACAGCCTGCAGTGTTTCTCATTATTCCCGGGTATGGGATATCTACCAATATGAGTTACTGCCTTTAGAATTTAGTCCAAAGATGATAGTCCCTTACCTGAAGAATGCAAGTCTCTCTCTCTCTCTCTCTCTCTCTCTCTCTCTCTCTCTCTCTCTCTCTCTCTCTCTCTCTCTTTTTCAAAATGAACATTCTGCAACTAATAACAATCCATTTTAACTGCCAGGAATCTCTGAGACAAAATAGGAGTTTAACTATACATCTTTCATTTTGATAGACCTCTTTCCCTCAATTTGACTTTACACACATATTTTCCTTCTTTTTGATTTTTCTACAACATCATTATTTCACTGGAGTGTTTTCTTTTTGTAGTTTTCCTAAATCCTTTGTGGAATAAAACAATGTGAACTAAATTCACCTTGATGTATCATGGCTTTCTTCTTCTCTCATTTGTGATCCTCTAGAATAGAATTGAAATTTTGCAATGTTTTTCCATTTGGTAAAATGATTTAACCAAAATCATCATAATCATCATCATCATCATCATCATCATCATCATCTTCATCTTGTTGGAATTTTAATTGTCACAAGTTTAAAAATATATAAAAATCTTTATGATGTGTCACTAATTTCTAAGAAAATACAGAGACTCTATTTAGGATTTTAGAAATTGTTTCTTTTTTGAAATTTAATAGTGCTTCTCCCATGCTTCACAAAGGTCATTCCACTCTATTTTACATCTGACTTTTTATCAATTACCTACAAAGGATACTTGAAATTATTTTATCTCCTAATATGATATTTCTGGGTCTTTCAGGAGTCATTTCCCATTGCTCCATAGTTCTTACTCCATTTATGATTCAATCTCTGATGAAGGATCAATTGATAACCCCAAGTTACACAATAAACTTAGGACTCTCAAGTTCTATCAGAAGTTTTTTGTACTGTTTGTTTTTGTTCTCATAGACAACAGAAGTTGAATTAACCCAGAACATCCAAGTCTAACTCATGTTCTCTCAGTCCACATCCAGTCCACAAAGGAGTATATTAGTAAAATCAAGAATGGCTAAATCCAGATGAACCCCAAAGCATTCCAACTTCCACCAAATAAATGCCTTTTGACTAAGTTAGAAAATTCCCAGAAATGCCCATGGGAGTTCAGGCATTTCTCCTTGTTTTTATCAGTGGGGCATAAGTTCTGGAGCCTCTTTGTTTTGATTCTCCTGAAAATGACCAATTATGCCCTCAGGCCATGTGGAAGACATCCCAGGGACAGCAGGTATAAGCTATTAGAAGTTCAGGGAACACATTTCTGATCCAGTGGTGCTAGGTACCAAGTAGCCTGACTCTCTAGGCCAATTAGTGCTATAGCATATGATATTTCCAATCTGTGGTCCTAAGCTTTGTGTTTCACTTAATATAAAAGACACTTTTATTAGAGTGGGCAAAAATATCCACTCCCATCAGTGTTATACTCTTGGACATAAGTCACAAAGTATAACTAGACATAAGTCCATAAAAGTCTTACAGAGATCCATATATCTATCATTGCTCCTTATGGTCCCTGTCCTTCTTTTGAGGACTCTGTAATAAATTTTCTTTGGAGAAGTTAACACTAGGGTCTGCCTGAGAACTTCACAATTTCTTCTTCTAGAATGAATGCCTATTCTTCTCACAACACTGTATGACCCTGGGAACAGTCTGAAGGTCCCAAATGTCTCCACTCTAAAGGTGAGATACTACCATGAACATATAATCATTATCATAGATATGTGGAGAGTCCTCATAAGCATCTCACCAAAACACACTGTGTAGATATGAACTTGGAACATTACAAAAGCTTCATTCATTTTGAGACTCCTTATTTCTATGAAGAAATCAAAAGTCACAAATCCCATTTTATACAATGAAAATTATGGACAATTGTTGCTTAATCTTCTGCAGTTACACTGTTTTGTAAGAAAGTAGGTATTGTAGGAACATTACCAAGTGACTGCTATAAAAGAGACACAGAGAAAAGACAGAAAAATTAAGTTCCTGTAGTCACATAAGTTGCTGTGTTCTTCATTGCTTAAAACAAAATCTAGTGGTTTTAAAACAATTTATTATTTTCACTATCACTGAGTCAACTGTATGATACTTCTGCTGATCTGGCATGGGCTCACTCATATTGCATTTATAGAGCAAAATTTTTCAAGACACAGTCAGTGTCTTGAAAAATTTTGCTCTATATGTGTAATATGAAATGAATTGCATTCTTCCATCATGTATAACAAATGAGAATAAATAAAATGAAATAAAGAGCTAAAGTATTTTATGGGTGTTCTAAGCTCATACTACTCCAACATATCAGTGAATGAATGCATATGTAGGACTCAAAAGTTTTTTGAAATTTAAAATGCACCATATGCCACAGCAAATACTCACTATTAAATTCTTAAAGCTCTTCTGGAAGAAATAAAAATTCCCTTGAACATAAGGGCAACAGTTTTTAAACACACTAGGGCCAAGTAGTTCCCCCACCAGGAAGAAATGGATCATTCTGCCATTAATGTCACACAGTCATGCTTCTGAGGCACTATGCACTTCTAATCAATGCTAAATGTGTTATCAAACAAAATGTCCAAAAGTCTTAAGAATTAGAAAAAGAACCACTATTTTCTGGTTTCTATACCATATCTATACCAGCTTCTGTTTTCTATACTATTTCCATAAACAAGACAAGAAGATGCCCAAAAGAATACATATATTAACAATCTGGACACCAGTCAACAGTATGAACAAAACAGCAAATATCACCAAAGAAAAGGTAAGGAGAAAAGAAATGCCTACTTTATTCCATTTTACAAGTTGCTACTATTTTTAAAATACTCTGAAAATTTAAAAAACAGTTGGGTAGGTAAAATAGTAATAATTGAACTTTTAAAGGCATTGGCTATACCTCTTGTGATTAGTTTTAGTATATATCTTTTCTTCCATCATTTTTTTAAAAAACATCAATTCAAGTTCAAGTTTGTAAGTTGTGAAAATGAATGTGATTTGGAAAAATGTGGGTGTCTATGCAACTAGAGATGTGATCAAACTGTGATCATCAGGAAGGTCACTTTGGACTAAGAAGGTTAGACCTATAGACAAAGCTAGCACCCTTTACTATAAAAAAGTCAGAGTAGCCCTCTGACCAATTATGCTGATGCCAAACAAGATGCTGCTCTGTGACTAGGTGGCAAAATGCTTCGGAGCTTTTCCATCAGGGTAGTCAAATGTGGAACTTCACTCATGCACAGAAGATGTTTTTTGTTGTTGTTAAATTAGGACAACAATATCAATTGACCATAAAACAAACAAACAAACAAAAATTAGGCCAACAGCAGAGTTATTTTTAGATTATTTATTTCAGTTTTTCTTCTTAATGGGCTGGTATACAAAATAGAACAGAAAATGTACCACATGCTATAGCAAATGCTCAAGTCCTTACAGCTCTTATGAAAATAGAAGATCTTTATCTTAAAATACAAGTTTTCCATTCAAATGAAATTAAACCCAAAAATATTCTGACATATTTACCAGTTAACTGAAAATAAAAAATATCTACATATTATTATTAAAACACAACATTTTATCACTTTTGCTAAAAAAATGGGGGGTAACAAAAAAGCTAAAATGAGAATGAAGGCATTGGTTAACACTTGTAATTAAAAGTCAATATATAAAGAAAACAACATTTCTAATTCCACAGTGATGAATAGTTCTGAATTTCATAAAGGTACAATTTTTAGATGACTCATCTACTTGCTTTATCATAAAATCAATATAAACTTTCCCAAATGGTCTCAATATTATAAAGAGATAAACTTTCAAAATTTCCTTTTTGGATGGGAGGGAAGGGGAAGGGGTAGGGGGTAGAAAAGATGGTGGAATTAGATGGGCATCATTACCCTAAGTACATGTAAAGACATGAATGGTGTGAATATACTTTGTATACAACCAGAAATATGAAAAATTGTGCTTTATATGTATAATATGAATTGTAATGCATTCCTCTGTCATATATAACAAATTAGAACAAGAAATAAATTTAAAAAAATAACTTCCTTTTTTATTTCCACATGCAACATTCTAACTAAATGACTGTGATTATATTTCAAAAATAAATTATTATTTTTATTTGTACTATTGGAACAAATTATAAAGATGAGACAGAAAGGACGACATTAAGGATGTATATACACACACAACACATGATCTTGGAATAAAAAAAAAATGATTTATAAAAACAAAAAAAGTGCTTAAATAAATTAATATTGAAAAAATACCATTATACAACAAAATATTCACTGTTTTTTGTGATGCCCTGCTTTTCCTGAAGGAAACAAAAAAATGTGACAAATCCTTGGTGTCCAACTCGCTAGGGCACAGTTGGCAATTAAGGTGAGGAATACACAGTGTTCATTTCCTCAAACCTTGGTGTCCAACTCACTAGGGCACAGCTGGCAATTAAGGTGAGGAATACACAGTGTTCATTTCCTCAAATTAAAAAAAAAAAACACAAGCAAGTAAAATTTCAAAACTTTTGGTATTCTCTTGCACTTTATTAAATTCTAATATTGTATCACTTGTTACATGTATAGGTGTATTTTTCCCCTGAGGACAAGGTAGACCAATATCATTAGCTACAGTTCATCATTCTATGTAATCTAAATTTAACAGATGTAAAGAAGCAATATGTAAAATATTTTTAACTTAGATACACATTTATACATAGAAATTAATTTTCAAATAAATTGATCTACTGAGAAACTCTAATTTCCCAAGAAAAGTTTAACATAAAACCTCAACTTCTAAAATTCTGTGCAAAAGGTTAAATTAATTTTATGTTCTAACATTTGAAAATGCACTTTAGTATTCTGCATTGCTATAGAGTCCTAAACATACTTATTCTAAAATCCATCCTTTAAAATTAATTTGGTTTAACAGTGGGTAAGGACCATAATTTAGGTTGAATATTAGGCTAGATACAAAAGTAGTTTCTTGAACTTTAAAGAAATCACAGAATCTTACAAGAAAAAAAAAGCATTAAGAAAAGGAAAAAGTTAAAACATTGGCTGTTTTTAGGGGAAAATGTCCTGAAACTGGAAAAAAAGGAATGAACATATTTGTACACATTCAGAAAATTTTTTTGTGTGTGTGCTAGACATGGGGCTTGCTTCTGAACAGAATTTCCTTTCTAAATTATAATTAACACTTTTCAAGTCAACTTATTTTAATGGGACAAAGTCTAAAGGCAACAAACAAAAAAAGAGGCTATATCATCAAATTTAGCATCACATTGCTAAATTTTTACTAAACATTCAGTTATGTTCATACCTAATTTTTTCCTTTTTAATCATGTAAAAAACTGTGACAAGTTGGGGCTGGGGTTGTGGCTCAGTGGCAGAGTGCATGCCTCGTACATGTGAGGCACTGGTTCAATCCTCAGCACCACATAAAAATGAATAAACAAAATAAAGAAATTGCATCCGTCTATAACTAAAAAATATTTTTTAAAAAATTGTGGCAAGTCTATGGAAAAAACTTAAAAGGAGCAAAATAAACTGAAATTATTAGCAGTTTTATTTTTATCTTTCTCTAGTTTTTAAATTCACATTTAAATTAATTAGAACCCATCTTTACTATCTACTTCAGAGATTTACTGAAGATTACCTCTAAGTATGTATGATGGAATCCCAAGCTTCTACAGTTAATGAACAGATATTCTGTAGGGCTAGATCAGACCTTGAAGAAAAATTCTTTACAGAATTTGTATATTGGCTTAAATTCATTCATTCCTCTCAGTTAAAATGAAGCCCTCCCTGTGACACAATACCATATAACAATACCATATAAGAATAGTTACTATCCTCACACAGTAGCCATTTTTAAAGCATAAGTTTTTTATGGTAGGATCATTAGCATATGCTCCCAATACCAATAAGCTAAAGAATATATATTACTTGCCAAATCTTTCTTCCACAGAGCTCATATCTCCTCATAAATTATTTTTCCAGACAAAAGGGAAACAGAATTGCATTTCTTTGACTAAATTATCCCATATATTTTCCTAGCACTGAAGAAGAGGGAAGACATGATTGTAAAAGTGTCTTTAAAATGTTGTTCCTTAGTGCTTCCTTTCTGTCGGAAAGATGTAAGAAAGATTCTAATTTTTCAACCTAACTTCCCTAGTGTGAATGTTTAAAGTGGTGGACAGCACACATAGGATAGTGTATTAATGACAACAGGGGAACTCTGTGAGGAGATCACACCATAGAATAAAATGGTCTGGGCCATTTAGACAGAAGAAATAAGGTTGCAATTTCAGTAGAAACTGAAAATTAATTAGCCTTACTTATATATTAAAAAAGAAGAAGATCACTTTACATCAGAGCCAGAAAAATTGGCATCCTAAATTTACAATGTAGCCAAGTTAAGAGTAAAATTCCCACCTTAGTTTCTTACAGTCCTCTATAGAGGTCCTCAGAAGAGAATCTTGATAGAAATTACCAAAGATATGTACTTAAAAGATGTGAAATCATTCCATCCAAAGCCATTAATGGAAGGCAGCAAAGGTACTAACAGGAGTCAAAATGATATCCAGGAAGCAAGAATCTTACATTTATTATATAAAACTCTTTATAAAATATATTGCTCCAGGAAATATAATTTTATTGTAATGACTCAGTTATTAATCTAACAACATCATATTGAAAAGCAAATTGAGATCTAGAACTTTTGATAGAACATAAAAGAAATTGCTGCAAAGCTAAGACAAAATCTTAAAATGAAATGGGTGATATCTAGTTTTGCCACATCTAATAGCTTCAAAGAACTTCATAAAAAAAACACTTTTACCTTCACTTGTAAATACCACAAACAAAATTAAAAACGAACTTTTAAGTTTCATGTTCCAAGTTTCCAAGGAGATACTGGTTCAGGCAGAGACAACATTTGACTTCTGAACATATCCACAAAGTCAGATTTTCCACCTAAGAATATTCCTGGATCAGTTGTTTGTAACATAACTGTCTAACCAAAGGGAGCAAGAAATGAGGAACATGATATATCTGCTTCAGGTAAAATGCATATTTCCCTTTACTTCCAGATTCTCAGAATTTGCAGGGTCAGATATGAAGACACTCTTAGCAAAATGGGTTGCTCCATCCTAGAGTACCAACCAAGGCAGTGTAATTTTAAGATGAAAAACATATAAAACAAAGCCAACACACAAATAAAAACATCTCCACAGGAAAAAAAGGGGGTTAAGCTGGAAAAAAGAAAGCCAAAACATCCACAGTTAAACTGAATTGTGGGCATCTACTAGTTAGCAGGTACTATGTGGGATGTTTGCAAATATTCTTTTTTGTTGTTATTGTTTTTGATAAACTTTTATTTTATGCATTTATTTATATGCAGTACTGAGGATCAAACCAGTGTCTCACACATGCTAGGCAAGTACTCTACCAAGGAGCTACAACCCCACCCAATACTCTTTTTAAGTCATACAAAACTACTAAGATACAGATATTTTCATCTATATTTTACTGATGAGAAAAGTAGGTTAAGAAATCAAATAAGGCACCCTAGGTCATGCAGCCAAGATGTGACTTACTCAGGATTCACTCTCCATCCATCAGATGCCAAGCCTCTTTCCACACTCTCAAGTCCACATCTCCATTAACTAATATTGCTGCTTGGCTTCTACCTGTGGACCAACACTGCAAAGAACTGCCAAAGAAAAAGAATAAATTGTCTTTTCACCCCAGGTAGTTAATATCTAAGAGGCATTCAGAAGAGTCAGATGCCCAGTTCACCAGGAGCAGTGTGGTACATCAGAAAACCACTAGCTAGAAAGAGGAATAACTCACTTACTCTGGGTTTTGCTATTTATTAGTCATAAATAACAATTTTATTATTTTCAATCTCTCTTTCATTGTCCTAATCTAAAGAATCAAATTGTAATCTCTCCTTTATGTAATTTGGTCCCGACACATAAAATCAAAGATTTCTATTACCTATAGAGACAGAAATATTCTATTACCTGTAGAAACACAGGGCAAGACATGAGAATCTGCATTTTGTGTTTTCCCAAATTAGTCTTACAAATAGCAAAGTTATCAGAGGGAATTTTTCACTTACAGCAAGCAATAAAATGCTCTCAGGTTTGCTAAAGCTTTATCTGATAATAAAATTGCTTCTGTACTCTGCAAGTTGTGATGCTTCATTACTCTTCTACTTATCTAGGGATATTCCTGACTTTTTTTTTTGCCCCAACCTCTGTGAAAATGATATGAATGTTCTTTGCTCCTTATCTAACTCCTATGACTCAGCAAGATATTTTACTTTATACTCCATATTTATATTGCAATATTAATCATGCCAAAAGGCAAGCATATAACAAATTAATAATTTCCTCTCTTTGAATACTTAATAAGAACTACTACTTTAGAATTAATTACAGCAAAATGGAAATAACCATTTCATGAAAGAGCTTATGACAGAATTCTTAGAAGTCCAAGTCAATGTTCAGCTTAAAATTCCAAGCACGTGAATGAAATCTGGCATGGATTTTAGTAATGGAGTTTGAAAAAACTTTATTCTCATTCTTAGTCTTTTCATCCATCTCCCCCATCTCCTCCAGCTTATATGAATAAACTTATGTGTTTACATGAATATGAATAAACTTATGTGTCTGTATCTGTCAAAATATAGTCCATAAGCTACAACTGGACCAGTGCCTGATTTTGAACAGCATATGGGGTATGGTTGAAAAAATATAAAACGTGTATGAAAAAGAAACCTTACTGGAACACATCTATGCTCATTCATTTAGGTATTGTACATAGCTGTTTTGTTACAATGGCAGTGATGAGTAGTTTAAACAGAGACTGAGGGTGAACATTAACCATCTAGCTCTTTACCAAAAACTATTGTTGACCCCTGCTACATATGATAACTTTCCATTAACCTCTAAAATCAAAAGGGGCTTAGGCTATATCATCTATTAAAAATTATAATTATTAAAAACAAAATTATGACCTTCCAGCATTAACAAAGAAACTAATGAAAACTATAGGAAATACTCAAAGCAACACAAGAATTACACAGGATGTATTCAACCTCAAAATGACAAAAGTGGTAAGAAATAGTACAGAAATATGACTGAAGCATACCAAAAAAAAAACCACAAAACATTCTAAGGATATTTCAAGATCTTATTTAACTGTGGAAAAATATTAAGGAACAAATGAGCCTGCTATTTGGTGATAATGGTATATTATCCTCAGATAACTGAGATGCATCAGAACTTCTTCAATTCTAAGTGACTTTTAGCTTTTTCACCAAAAAGTCAACATGTTAAAGCTACAGGGAATATCAAATATGGTTAAAAAGAAAATCAAAGGTCAGGAAGTAATGAGGTGACAAGTCTCTTTAAATAAGACCAGATGTTATAAGACCAGTGGATGACAGATTTTTCAAAAAAAAACGAGTTCATAAGTTGTATAACAAGAGAATTACAACAAGAGAAGAGACACAATACATACTAGTGGCAAAAGATTCTGTAATAATTTTTAAGTTAAAGGAACTCTAGAAAACCAAGATCAGTGAGCTTCAAACAAATTTCTAAACAGGTTATTAAACAGATGGTTTGTTAGCACTTACATTAAAAAAAATAGAACCTGCCATGGATTTGTTAAAAATAAGCCATGCCAAATCTTGTTTCCTTTTCCAACATGGTTACTAGGTAAATGGATCACAGAAATGTCTTAACTGCACAATATTTGAATCAAGAAAATATGGAGAAAATTTCTTGTGGCCAACTTGGAGTTAATCCACTCATTACTTGTTTAATTTGGAAAATTTCTTAACATCTAATATGAGAGGCAAATTCCCACAAGCCTCTTCTATCCTTGCATGTTCTGCAATAAGTAGCACTGTAAGTTTTTGTTCTGCACTTTGTATGCATGTGTGGGTGTGGTTCTGAGTTCTAACCCAGGACCTCATGCATACTAGTTAACTGCCTTACCTCTAAGTCAGCCACAAAACCAGTCCTTGTACTTTTTGCATGTATCTTTTTGAATACAAAGCCCTGGAATACAGAGACATTGTCTCCTTCTGGAACAAGGGACAGTCCATTATAAAAGATGATATTTTCTAAATTGGAGGTTTCTCATTTTAGATCAACCCAAGCTACTCTGCAGGGCCCCTGAGGGACGTGGGAGTCAAGGGAACAAAACCCAACATGAAGCTCATGCTATCTGCTGTACAGTGAGTAATAAGGACTTCTGCTTCTTACCCAGGGATCTTGTGTCTTCTACAAACAGCAATAAAACAGTGACTGTCTAGTTTATTAGCTTGTAAGTACTATAAAATGCCAGGACTTTTACAATTCTTGAAAATATGTAACTCAGCTTAGTCATTTGTAAAATTGAAATAAAACCTCCTTATAAAAGTATTATGAGGATGGGCTGGGGTTGTGGCTCAGTGGATGAGTGCTTGCCTAGCACATCTGAGGTACTGGGTTCAATCCTCAGCAACACATAAACATAAAATAGAGATATTGTGTCCACCTACAACTAAAAAATAAATATTTTTAAAACAGCATTATGAGGATTAAATTATTTAATACATACAAAGTTACTTTAAAAAGTACCTACATTAAAAAATATCTGGTAAATGTTATTATAATGATAATTATGATAAGTTTCAAATATATATCACTAGCTAAAAAGTCACATCCAAAGGACTAATGACAAGCTAAGGAATCTACCTCTTCTAGGAATACAACAGGCTCTATCCTTAAAAATGTTCTGTTCAATATTTTTTTTAAAAGTTGAATAGACTCTAAAATGTATTAACAAAAATTATGGATGACACAAATACTAACAGATAAAACAAGCAGAATTGATTAAAAGTTGACATGCTCAATAACTGACCTAAAAATACTGAAATTTAACCAAGGTACAAATCGTATTTCAAAAATCAACTATTTTAATAGACATTGATTGCAACTTATATGAAATAAAATACAGTTCTATTAACAATGTAACATGCCTAAAATTTAATTTCCTCCCACATATTGGTCAGGTCACAACTACAGTATGGTTTAACTCCAAATACAACATTTTAAGGAGAAACTTCAGCAAATATTAATATTAAGGCAAATCAGATTATTTTTAGTATATAAAGAATAGAAAAATTGGACTTCTTTCAATTCAGAAAAAAATGTATTGGTAATAATAACTTTTCAAACATCTTTTAAAGGTAAAATATGTTATGCAAGTATATGGCATAAAATTTGGTTCACAGATTTCAATTAATTCCAACTCAATATAAGAAAGAATGTTCTATTTTTTTTTCAAATGTTGGATATTATTCCATTCTGTATATATACCATATTTTCTTTATCCAGTCATCTGTTAAAGGGCACCTAGGTTAGTGCCATTGCTTAGCTGTTGTGAACTGAGCTGCTGTAAATGTTGATATGGCTGCATAAATATAGTATGCTGATTTTATTTCCTTTGAATATATACTGAGGAATGGGACAACTGGGTCAAATACTGGTTCCATTCATAGTTTTTTTGATTTCTCAAAAACAATGGTTGCACTAACTTGCAGTCCCACCAGCAATGTATGAGTGTACACTTTCCCCCACATCCTAAGCAATATTATTGTTCTTTGAATTCTTTTGTATTTTTATTTCATTAGTTATACATGACATTATATAGAATATAGTTATTCACTTTAACATATCATACATTGATGGGGTATAATTTCTTATTTTTCTGATTGTACACGTTGTATAATCACAACAGTCATGCAGTTATATATGTACAGAAGGTAATACTATCTGTTTCATACTACTTCCTATCCCCATATTTCCTCCCCTTCTCTCCTTTCCCTCTCACAATTAGCATGTTCTGAGACAGATACATCTCAGAGATACCTGGCACCACTAGAGGTGAAGTGACATTATAAATGAGTATGTGCTCAGAATGGTGGCACATTCCTATAATCTCAGAGTCTGAGGCAGGAGGATCACAAGTTCAAGGGCAGCCTAGGTAACTCAGTGAAACCCTGTCTCAAAAAAATCAAAAGGGCTGTGGTGTAGCTCAGTAGTGAAGGGCTCCTGGGTTTGGTTAGGCTCAGTGCTAAACCAAACCAAAACAAACAAAACAAAACTAAACTAAACTAAAAACCCAGCAATGAGTGTCAACCCACTGAATGATAAGACCTCTCTCCAGCCTCCCCTTCCACCCTACCCCAGCTCTGAGAGCCCCAGGCACTTAACTTCCACCCTATCCCAGCCCTAGTTGGTGTATCAGGATTTCTTACTGGGAGATACTGAGAACAGACTCTAGAAAAACAGAAAGTCCCAGCTCAAGGAAACAGCTGTCATGCATAGGAGCTGCCTCTGGGCTATGTATCACCCTGTGTGTTCTTATGTGGACTGACACACTGCATCCTATGGAAGACCAGTCATAACACCCATCATACCAAGTGGGAACTTTTTACCAGTATCTCCTACCTCCGCCAGCATGTGGATATCAACTTCCTGAATCTGTCCTCACTCACTACTCTTCCATCTGCTTTGAGCTTTCAAGGTATTGTTTAAAATCTGCCCCACAATTCATGACTTAAGTTGGGGTTAATTAATGTTTTATTAATAAACCTTTTTAAGAGTAGTTTTTAGTTCACAGCAAGGTTGAGCAAAAGTACAGAGATTTCCTTTAAACCCGCTACTCACCCCCCAGAGTCCCCCCCCTCCTATTATCAACATCCTCTACCATTATGGTACATTCCTTAGAATGATGAACTTGCATGGACACATGATTATCACCCAGAGTCCACTGTTCTCATTAGGGTTAACTCTTGCGGTTGTACATTCTGAAAATTTAAATGAACATACAATGATACATATCCACCAATATAGAACTCCACAGTTTTTTCACTGCCCTAAAATCTTATGTGCTCCACCTATTGATCTTTGCATCCCCTCACCCCAAATTCTGATCTTTTTCCTGTCTCTACAGCTTTGCCTTTTCTAGAATGTCATATAGTTGGCATCATAATTAATATTTTTAAATACTTTTATTGCCTTACTGTCACCTTAGTGGGTTTTATGAGGGAAGAAGAGATTTAAAATTGAAGCTTTGTTCCCATGATGTAGGCTCCCTATTTACCTCTTTTATTGTTTCTCTTGCTGAGAGAAAACTTTTCAGTTTAAGTAAGTCCCATTTGTTGATTTTTGTTATCAACTTTTGTGCTATGGGTGTCCTATTAAGGAATTTGGAGCCCGACCCTACAATATGTAGATCGGAGCCAACTTTTTCTCCTCACACTTCAGATAGAGCCCTAATATCCAGAGTATACAAAGAACTCAAAAAATTAAACAATAAGAAAACAAATAACCCAATCAACAAATGGGCCAAAGACCTGAACAGACACTTCACAGAGGAGGACATACAATCAATCAACAAGTACATGAAAAAATGCTCACCATCTCTAGCAGTCAGAGAAATGCAAATCAAAACCACCCTAAGATACCATCTCACTCCAGTAAGATTGGCAGCCATTATGAAGTCAAACAACAACAAGTGCTGGAGAGGATGTGGGGAAAAGGGTACTCTTGTACATTGCTGGTGGGACTGCAAACTGGTGCGGCCAATCTGGAAAACAGTATGGAGACTCCTGGGAAAGCTGGGAATGGAACCACCATTTGACCCAGCTGTTGCCCTTCTTGGACTTTTCCCTGAAGACCTTAAAAGAGCGTACTACAGGGATACTGCTACATCGATGTTCATAGCAGCACAATTCACAATTGCTAGACTGTGGAACCAACCCAGATGCCCTTCAATAGATGAATGGATTAAAAAAAGTGGCATTTATACACCATGGAGTATTACGCAGCACTAAAAAATGACAAAATCATGGAATTTGCAGGGAAATGGATGGCACTAGAGCAGATTATGCTTAGTGAAGCTAGCCAATCCCTAAAAAACAAATACCAAATGTCTTCTTTGATATAATGAGAGCAACTAAGAACAGAGCAGGGAGGAAGAGCAGGAAGAAAAGATTAACATTAAACAGATACATGAGGTGGGATGGAAAGGGAGAGAAAAGGGAAATTGCATGGTAATGGAGGGAGACCCTCATTGTTATACAAAATTACATATAAGAGGTTGTGAGGGGAATGGGAAAATAAACAAGGAGAGATATGAATTACAGTGGATGGGGTAGAGAGAGAAGATGGGAGGGGAGGGAGGGGGGATGGTAGAGGATAGGAAAGGTAGCAGAATACAACAGTTACTAATAGGGCATTATGTAAAAATGTGGATGTGTAACCGATGTGATTCTGCAATCTGTATTTGGGGTAAAATTGGGAGTTCATAACCAACTTGAATCTAATGTATGAAATATGATATGTCAAGAGCTTTATAATGTTTTGAACAACCAATAAAAAAAATTAAAAAAAATAAAATAAAATAAAATAAAATTGAAGCTTAATGTGTCATATTGAAGGGAACACCATTTTTCTCCTATTTTTTCTTTTTAAATTAAAGATAGATTTTCTAGGAAGAAAAAATCAAAATCAACTTAAATATGTAAGCTATGGGAGAACCAAATCCTGTGAAGTTTCCAGTCCTTGGAATTCTCTTGTGGCACTTTTGGCAACATTTGGGTCCACCTTCTGGGAAGCTACAACTCCCCACAGAAGCAGCCTGTGGTATCACACCCCTGTCTATATCTCAACAAAAATCCTGTAATGGGTGAATTGAGCCCCCCAAATGCTGACCCTCAGCACTTTATCTGTGACTTCATCTGGAGATAGGGGTCTGTACAAAGGTAATGAAATCACAATGAATAGTCAGGGCAAATCCTAATTCAATATGACTGGTGTTCTAATAAACAGGGAAATTTGGACACAGGCACATACAGCAGGAAGAATGTATGTGGACACAAGAAGAGAACCAAAGATGCTAGAGGTTCCCAGAACCTAGAAGAGAGACACACAGTATTCTCTCCTACAGACTTCAGAGGGAACATGGCCCTCTTGGACTTCCAGCCTCTATACTGTGGGAGAATAAATTTTTGGTTTCAACTCCAAAGTGCTAATCAGATTACTTTGATATGGTACACCTGGAAATCTAATAGAAACCACTATCATTGGAAATTCAACATGATGATCTTCCTAAAATGAGATTGTACATACCTGGTTTGAAAATCAGGTTAAAGACTTTTGTTTGTTTTGTTTTAGTAACCTTAGCTTTTTAAATATAAACATTGAACTGGAGCTCCTTGACTAGAAGTTTCTAATCCTTTTGGATTAGGAGGGTTCTGCTACCTCCTTTGGGAAAAAGAGAAAAACAATAATAGGTAGTTAAATATTGAGTTCTATCTCCTCCCATGCTTGGAAGATGAAGAAATGTAGTTTAATTGGCTCTGGACTGTCTTTGGGGGTGATTTTATATTCTTTTTAAGAATATGTAAGAAGGAAAAGATTATTATATTAAAATGCAGTTCCCTAGGTCTCCAGTTCTGAAGGATATATTCCAGGCTTCCTCTACTTGTCTTCTGATGGTTCCCCTTGGCTTCCTTATTTGCTCTGCCTGGTCAACACACAGCTCATTCATGTAGTCTGAACCCAGAGAAAGGACTTAAAAGACTTGTCTGCCCTGGCTTTCCCCAGCTTGCCCTCTGCATCCCTCCTCTACTCTCTCATTCTGACTAGGGTTTCCTCCTCTCAAAATATATCAAAATCCTGAGATTTGGAAGAGACTAATGCACTCCTTTGTGCTTGCCATGTGTCCTTGACTCCTAGCTTACCCTTAACTGGAGCAGCCACACAAACACTGCAAAAAGCAGCACTATCCATACATTTAGCACAGAGAGGGAAGCTTCAGCCTTCCCATGGGTGCCCACTGCTTAAGAGTTTTACACATCATTAGCTTCTGATGGTCCTGGCTTCTCTATCTATGTCATTTATTGCAAGTCATCTCCACCAGCTTTAACAGTGCATAATCCCAGAATTTGAATGAGGAGGGGAACCTTTTGAACAGATTTAACTATTAATGTCTTTTAACTATTGATGTCTTTTCTGTTTGAAACTCTAACCCATAAAATTGCTACATTTGGACATTTTTTAAAATCTGGATTCTTTATTAGTTACTGACAGTCATGTTTTCTTCTCTGGGTTGGGAGCTCAGATCAACTTAGGTGACCTGCTTTGAACTATATTCATGAATTCAGCATTATTTCACAAATGTTTGTTTTTTCTTTGGTTTCTTTACTAAGTTTTACTCCTGTTTTATTAATATATTTCATGAAACACTTATTGAATATATATTATGTATGGAAAAAATAAATTTTATTGAATGTAATCTGCCTCAGTTTAACTTCTCAGTCCTATTTCTGTAGAGTCTTTCCATAACTCTCTCCTAATCCCACCAAAACACTCCCTCTGTTTCTCTCTCTAGTCCGCTTTCTCTCTCTCCCTTTCTCTTGGGGCTGTCTATCCAGAATGATTAATGAGACTTATCTGAATTTATGGCATTTTCTTCATGTCTTGACCTTCCTGATTTCTACCCATTATTGAGGTGTGAACTTTGAATTTCCTCAAGAAGACCTCATCAATTAGTTTTCTTTTCTTCTACTTTTTGCTTACACTGCTTCTCCCTGCTCTCATAGAACCCTCTAGAACACTGTGTATCCAAATTGAAGTTTCCTGTTTGCTTCTCTTGAAGCCCACTTTGAAACCAGGGACAAGGCATAACTTAGAAACTAGTGAGAGTACTTTCAGGGACATGGGGCCTTGTTTTGTTGAATTAATATACTCTATGTAGATTTCGATCTAGTAATTCCATTAGACAATAATGACCATGAATGAAATTGCCTAAATCATTTCTTCTGAAAAGTAAGGTTTCACTCTATTAATACCTGTCAGGATCAATATTTTGTGGTGATATGGTTTGATCTTACGTTAAATTTTGTAAAGGGATACAGTTCAAGTTTTTAGATTCTAAAAAGGAAACCTCTACATTGATATATTTTTGACTGTGGCATTTCTATCTTGTCATTTATATAGCATGCAATAAATTTCTTTAGTATTCACTACAAAATTTTGGATTTTCTTCAAACTTGCTTCTTCTCCTCTTTTATAATAACCTTATCCTCTTCCTCAGAAACTTTAAAACTTGAAAAAAATATCTGACATTTTAAGCTCCTTTTCTTCTTACATCTAATGGCCATATCCCCTAGATTGCCACTGGGATGACATATTCCACTTCTGCATATACTTTCCCTTTTTGTTTGCCAGTTTTTCAATTGAGGCTTTCATATGTATTACTTGTCTAAGAATTCTATAACTCTTCTCCCTGCCTTTTGTGTTAGTCAGATTTCTGGTACTATAACAAAATACCTAAGATAGTCAACTTAAAAAGAGAAAAGATGATTTTGGCTCAAATTTTAGGAAGTTTCAGTCTATAGTCCTGTAGGCCCTATTGCTTTGGGGCCTGTGGTAAGGAAGCACATAACAGTAGGAACTCTTGGTGTAGCAAAAACAATTACCTTATGTCAGAGAAGAGAGAAAGGGAGAGGGAGCCAAAGAGACAGACACATAGGAGGGTGGGAGAGGAAGGGACCAGATCTCATGATCCCTTTTGGGGTATACCTTCAATGACCTGAAGACCTCCCATCAGGTCCCATCTCTTTGTTTCCAGAACTTCCCAACAGCAACATAATGGAGACAAGATTTTACCACATGGATCTTTTGGGGATACTTAAGATCTAAACTATAGCACCTTCTATCTCTTTTGTCCAATGCACTATACTTGTAAGACAGAACTCTTCACACAGCAACTCATTTCACTCTTCTTTACATGCAGCTGAGCCTGACCTGAGGGCTTTATTTACTTTGCTGGATGGATAAACTATCTTCAGAGGCTCCTTGTTGTACATGCAATTATATCAGAATTTTCTTTTAAGATATTGATAACCCTTGTGCAGTTAAGCCCTAACCTCTTCTTTCTTCTCCTCCACAACTTTGTTAAGCTTTCCCCCAGCTCTCCAACTTCTCCTGAACAATGCCATTTCTTGTACTGGAATGCCCTTGTCTAGCCATAACTTCCTGGCAAAATGAGATCTAATCTCTTCAGGGTTCAATTTGAATGTTACATCTTCCATGGTTCCACTGGAATAGAGATATTGTCCCTCTCTATGAAGCTCTGGTGGAATTTAATGTATAATCTACATCTGTCCTAGAACTCATTATGTTTTTTTGTTGTTGTTGTTGTTGTTTTTTTCTTGACTTAACAATTGCTGCATTTGATCACAAGCTTGAGTTTCCCTCCTTGCTGTGGGGGTTCTCCTTGATGGCAGAAAGAATTATTTTACTTAGTTTGGCATTACACAGAGCACCTAGAAGCCTATTTCCCCTTTTATAAATGTTTTCTGAATATAATTAACACTTTGTAATAACAACAACAACAAAAAACCCTTGATATTCTCTTCTGGGTAGGTACAGCTAGTGGATCTAAAATGGGGATTGCTAACTTGAATCCATCCTACCAAGAGGGACTCAAACTGGGAACTAAGTAGTTAGGAATATTTATTAAAATATAAATCCTCTGTGATCCCAGACAAGTCATTTCATTTCCTTATGTCTTAGATGACTCATCTGTTTATTACCATCTATTCAAGGATTTTTCTATGGAAAAGTAAATTTCAAAAATATCTCTTTACATGTTACAGAAAAGGCCATTGCATGGTATAACCCACGTAGTATATGAGCTTGGAATGGTTAATAAGGCAAAAAATACAGGCTCCCATGGTCAAGGGGAACTCTGATACTGAAAGCAAGTTTTTCAGGCAGCATCCATCTGAGAGTTATCTTCTTCCTGCCAAAAGCCCCAGTGACTTATATAACTCTACTTCACCACAGTACAGAGATAAAAGCCAATCCTAGGCAACTGCAGCAGGTAATTTTGCAGAGTATGCATTGCAAGAGAGAGTTGTACATTTCTTTTAGGAGAAAATTAGAAATAGTAATAACACAAGCAATAAAATGAAGACTCAATAACTTAATAGCTGAATTGGAGCAATAACTGCTCAATTTTTGTAACAATATAAAAACAAGGTACATATGTATTAAAAAGAACTCTACATCCCAAAGGAAGATGAACAATTTGGAGGAGGGTCTGTATGGGGCTAATATAAGGTCATTGACCTTAGATACATCAGGCTATGTGTTTAATTTTTAAAAAAATAATTCTTTATTGGGAAATACAGGCTCATCATATAATCTATTTGCCATTTGTTCAAATATATACAGCAACTTTATTTGGCCTCATATGCTCTGATTCAGTCATTTCCAGGTAACCCTTTGGTACTGTTTGTAAAATACCAACATAACACCTTTCCTTCACATAGTTTTGTTAGTCAGATTTCCAACACTATAATAACTTCTTTAGCTTATGAAGAGAAAAGGCTTATTTTGGGTCACAGTCCATAATATGTTAAATCCAATTGCTCTGGGCCTATGGTGAGGCAGCAAGTCATGGTGGGAACACAGTGGAGCAAAACTCTTTATCTCTTGGCCAAGAAGACACAGAGAGCAAAGACGCCTGGTTCTTGGAAAAAGCCTGGTTCCCACAATTGCCTTTGAGAGCATGTCCCTTGTCACCTGAAGACCTCCCACTAGTCCCTGCTGGCAGCTGGAAGTTTGCTGGGGCGGCCCCAGCAACATCTAGCTGATTGGCTCCTCGGCCCCAGCAACATCTAGCTGATTGGCTCCTCTGCGGTGATGCTCATTGGGCTGTTTCCCTGCCCTTTCAGACCACGGAGCTGCTCATTGGGGGACTTTTTTGGCTCCTCCCACGTGACCCAGCCAATCGGCCTCAAGAGCAGGAGGATTGTGGGAGGTGGGGAGAAGCTTGTGGGGGAGAGAGAGGCTTGTGGAAAGCCGGTGGTGGCAGTTGAGGCTCTGAGGGTTTTTCCTGAGAGGCTGTTTTGTTTGGCGTGTGTGGTTCTAAAAATAAAGTTAGTTTCTTTTGACAAGTGGCTCCTGATTGTGCCCAGCCAGACTGCGGCATTTGGTGGCCCGTACGGGGAGCGACTGAGGGTAAGTGAAACTGCTCGCCCCTGAGGGCAGGGCGAGAGGATGGGTAGCCATTTTAAGATTCCTCTTTTATTTTGCTTCACTTTTGTTTTAAGTTGCCTGTCCCTGGAGATGAGTGAGACGGAAGAAAAACCGCTCACATCTGAGGAAAAACTATTTATGTCTGAGGAACAGATAGGGAGAAAGGATGGATGCACATGTCAGGAGGATAGAAAGGCTATAATGACTTTTTGTTGTTCCCTTTTTATTTCATTCTGTCTCGGTTTTGTTTGGCGTCATCTTGTTGGGTTGTATTATAGTAGAAATACGGGATCAGAAATTAGTAAAAAACAAACTGAAAGAGTGTTAAGTAAATTGTTAGAGGAAGGAGGCATCTCAGTAAAATCAAGAACAATCAGGGCATACATTGATACAATACAAAAATGTAGCCCATGGCTTTTTAAGGAGGAGTTGTTAAATATATCACAATGGAACCATCATGGTGAAGATTTAAAAAGAATAGAAAAGAAAAGCCCAGGGACTCTGACAGATGGCACATTGCCATTGTGGACGTTCATATCTTGTTTGCTTAGTCCAAAGCCTTCAGTTCAGACAATGGTAGAGGAAGGAGAAGACATAATGATTCAAGTAAAAGAGAAGGTCTCTCAAGTTAGTCAGACAGAGGAAAAGATTCAAGTAAAAGAGAAGGCCTCTCAAGCTAGTCAGACAGAGAAAGAAAGTGTAAAACAGAAAAAGCCATCAGGGGGAAAGTTACAACAGGAGACTGCTACTAACACCTTTCTATCACCAGAGGGTGTAAGTGTCCAACCAACAGCACCACCTCTACAGGAGACTGCTACTAACACCTTTCTATCACCAGAGGGCGTAAGTGTCCAACCAACAGCGCCACCTCCATATGCTGGGAGGCCCCCAACCCCCGCAGTTGATAGTTGGGATCCTGAGACAAGATCTCAAATATTAACATGCCCTGTATTTGAGGCAGGAGGGCAGCGATTTTACCAAGTTTTAAATTTCAAAACAGTGAAGCAGCTAAAAGAGGCTGTAACAACCTATGGTCCTCAAGCACCCTTCACTGTAAGCATGGTCAAATCCATTAACAACTTGAACATGACGCCAGCAGATTGGGCTAATATGTGTAAAGCTGTGCTAAATGGAGGACAATACCTGTTATGGAAGGTTGCCAATGAGGAATTTTGCAAGGAGACGGCTAGGCGAAATGCAGCAGCTGGTTATCCTCAGAGAAATCTAGATATGTTGTTAGGAAAGGGACCTTATGAGGATCAGCAGCAACAAATTGCATATGATCCTGGCGTATATGCACAAATTGCTGCAGATGCAATTAAGGCATGGAAGACTTTACAAGGACATGGAGGTTTACAAGGTCAATTATCTAAGGTAATACAAGGAGCTAATGAACCTTATGCTGAATTTGTAGATAGGCTTATTCAAACAGCTACCAGAGTTTTTGGGAATACAGAACAAGCAATGCCATTACTAAAACACCTGGCTTATGAGCAAGCGAACCGTTGGTGCAGAGATATCATTAGACCATGGAAACATGAAGATTTAAACACATATATTAAATTATGTAGAGACATTAATGAACAAGAGCAAGTCGTGGCAGCTGCAGTAAAACAGGCTTTAGATGCCAGAGACATTAATGAACAAGGGCAAATTGTGGCAGCTGCAGTAAAACAGGCTTTAGATGCCAGGCCAAGAACATGCTACAATTGTGAACAAACAGGACATTTTAAAAGGAATTGCCCCATAGGAGGAGGGTTTCACAAAACTAGGTATCAAAGGAGTAGAATACCAGGTATTTGCCCATGATGCCGTAGAGGGAGACATTGGGCTAATGAATGCCGTTCTCAAACCACCATAGAGGGTACTCCATTATCAAAAAACGAACAAGGACCAGGTGTTTATCCACGATATCGTGGAGAAAGGCATCGGGCTCCATTGCCAAAAAATGGACAGGGGGGCCCAATGCTCCGGGGCCCAAAACCACAAATATATGGAGCACTGGAGGAACCCAGCAACCCCATCAGGGTAGTGCCCAGGACACATTGTCCATCAGATCCCTCATCAGACAAACCAGAGGGAGCGCAGGGTTGGACATCTGCGCCTCCGCCAGAGCAGTACTAACTCCAGAGATGGGAGTTCAAATCATTCCCACAGGGGTGAAAGGACCTCTTCCCAAAGGAACAGTAGGCTTATTATTGGGACGCAGCTCTTCTACTCTAAAAGGACTTATGATAAGTCCTGGGGTAATTGATCCCGATTATGAAGGTGAAATAAAAATTATAGCCAGTTCTCCAAAGGGTATATCAGTAATTTCACCAGGAGATAGAATAGCACAGTTACTAATAATACCCAGCCTACATGATAAATTTTCCAGTCGTACTGTAGAAAGAGGTTCCAAGGGATTAGGCTCCACAGGTGTAGATTGGGCTATGCTTTCTTTAAATTTAGATTCTCGCCCCATGCTAAAATTAAATATTCAAGGACATGAATTTAATGGGCTACTGGATACAGGTGCAGACCTTAGCATCATCTCTCGTCAAGAATGGCCAAAACATTGGCCATTACAACAAGCCACTCAAACGCTTCGAGGCCTAGGAGTGGCGACTAATCCCCATAGAAGTGCAATGGTATTAGATTGGAAGGATCCTGAAGGATGTGAAGGAACTATACAGCCATATGCATTGGATCATCTTCCTATAAATTTATGGGGACGAGATGTCCTAGATCAATTAGGTTTGACATTAACAAATAACATCAACCAAAATGCACCCACTATTATGACTAGACAAGGTTTTAGGAAAGGAAAAAGATTAGAAAAACAAGAACAAGGTATAGCAGCACCAATACAAATAGATCAAGGAACAGACAGACATGGGTTGGATTTTCAGAAAGGGCCACTGAGACAATAAAAATTACTTGGAAATCAGAAAGACCAGTATGGGTTCCTCAGTGGCCCCTGACTAAAGAAAAGATACAAGCAGCCCATGACCTGGTCAAACAACAATTAGCAGAAGGACATATACAACCTTCTGTATCTCCCCATAATACTCCCATTTTTGTCATCAAAAAGAAATCTGGTAAATGGAGATTATTGCAAGATTTAAGAGCCATTAATAATGAGATGGTTATTATGGGACCTGCTCAATCAGGGATTCCTCAGTTGTCTGCTTTGCCAAAAACCTGGTATGTTTTAGTTATAGATATTAAAGATTGTTTATTTTCAATTCCAATTCATCCTGAGGATAGTCCACGTTTTGCATTTACTATCCGTGCACTGAATCATGAAGGTCCTGATCAGAGATATGAATGGAAAGTACTCCCTCAAGGGATGGCTAACAGCCCAACTATGTGTCAAATTTATGTTAACAAAGTAATCCAGCCACTTAGAAATCAAAATCCTGAACTACAAATATTTCACTATATGGATGATGTATTATTAGCACACAAAGATAAAAACACATTGCTAGAATGATATGCCACACTTACAAACTTATTAAAAAATTATAATCTAGAGATAGCAATAGATAAAGTACAATTAAATTTTCCAATTAATTATTTAGGAGTTCTATTATCCTCAACCATGGTCCGTCCACCAAAAATTCAAATGCGAGTAGATCAACTCAAATCACTTAATGACTTTCAAAAGTTATTAGGAGACATAAATTGGATAAGGCCTTATTTAGGTATACCAACAGGAGAGTTGGGACCTTTATTTGATATCCTAAAAGGGCCATCAGATCCAAATTCACCCCGAATGTTAACGCCTGAAGCAAGAAAGGCATTAAAAATCATTGAAACATATATGGAAAATATGCATTTGGATAGAATTGATATAAGTTTGCCTTTATTATTTATTGTACTACCAACAAAAAATATTCCTACAGGAGTATTTTGGCAAGAAGGTCCATTATTATGGATACATTTATCTTATTCTCCTAACACTATTCTTACTAGGTATCCTGAGGCTGTAGGACAATTAATACTCAAAGGAATAAAAGCAGCAAAGGGAGTGTTTGGAATTTCTCCCAATAAAATTATTACTCCATATACTATGAATCAAATTGATGAGTTAGCTAATGAGTTAAATACTTGGGCAATAATCATGTGCAAATCTAATGTTTCATTTGATAACCACTTACCATCTAATCCTTTATTGTCTTTTTGGTCATTGCATCCTGTAATTTTTCCAAAAATGACAAGAAAAACACCTATCATGAATGCTCCAAATATATTCACTGATGGGTCAAATAATGGTACAGCAGTAGTAGTTACCCCTGATCAAACTTTTACATTTTTAGTACCCAAACAATCAGCTCAAAAGGTAGAGCTTAATGCAGTTTTACAAGCTTTTGTGATGTTTAAAGATTCTGTATTTAATTTATTTTCTGATAGTCAGTATGTAGTTAATGCTATAGTATCTCTTGAAGATGCTGGTAGGATTTCCCCTTCTTCTACTATTTTCTCTTTGCTTTCCACTATACAAAGTCTAATCTGGGACAGAAAAGATCCATTATTTATAGGACATATCAGGGCACATACAGGATTGCCTGGAGCCCTTAGTTTGGGCAATGATTTAGCAGATAAAACTACACATGACATACATATTTTCTCTACACTAGAAGAAGCTATAAATTTTCATAAAAAGTTCCATGTCAATGCTAATACTTTACAAAAGTGTTTTAAAATAACTAAGGAACAAGCTAGACAAATAATAAAACAATGTCAAAATTGTGTGACCTTTTTACCACAAGTTAATCTTGGAGTCAATCCTAGAGGATTGATACCTAACCATATTTGGCAGATGGACGTCACACACTTGCCAGAATTTGGAAAATTAAAATATTTGCATGTTACAGTTGATACTTCTTCTGGATTTTTGATGGGCTCCCTTCATGCCGGAGAAAAAACTAAAGATGTTATAGCTCATTGCTTACAAAATTTTGCCACTGTGGGTGTTCCAAAACAGTTAAAAACAGATAATGCCCCTGGTTATACTTCTACCTCTTTTAAACAATTTTGCTCAACATTTGGCATTACTCATATAACAGGAATCCCATACAATCCACAGGGACAAGGCATAGTTGAAAGAGCTCATCAAACTATTAAAATGTACTTATTAAAGCAAAAAGAAGGAATTGGGAAGGGGTATATATTCCCCAAAGATAAACTTAAAATAACCCTTTTTACTCTAAACTTTTTAAATTTGGATTCATCAGGACTTAGTGCTGCGGAAAGGCATATGTGTCCAAAAAATGTACATAAGCCCAAGGTACTTTGGAAGGATATTCTAACAGGACAATGGAAAGGTCCTGACCCAGTAATTGTCTGGAGTCGGGGGTCTGTTTGTGTGTTTCCACAGGGAGAACAGCAGCTGATTTGGATTCCAGAGAGATTAACCAAGGTCCTGACCCAGTGATTGTCTGGAGTCGGGGGTCTGTTTATGTGTTTCCACAGGGAGAACAGCAGCCTATTTGGATTCCAGAAAGATTAACTAAAGCGATTTCTACAGACCAAAAAGAAGATGATTTGGCTCAAATCCATAACAACTGATATCCAAAACTCCAGTTTGGCTATTCTTACATCTGCAACAGAACCAGGATGCTTTTTTCAATATCTATTTTATTATTGCCCTTTGCCATATCATGAAGTTCTATTTTGTTTTTTGAGCTCATACAGACCTAGGTTAATGTTTTGCTGATCAGTTCTATTTTTTGACTATAGAGTTTTTAAACATTGCATTGGAGATTTCACCTGTAAAAAGTTATAAGGCCTTTACTATAATGTTATGTGTTGTATGTATTATATTATGTGTGCACACTTGTGTTTTGTGTTATATGTTTGAATGTACGTATGTCCATATATCATATATGATGAGCGCTCATGTTAAAATGGATCCAAATATTTTTTTAACGTGATTTATGTAAGACAATGTAAATTGTTAAGAAAATTGTTTTCTTTTAGTGCCTTCTGTAATGTTACATAATTTTTTCTTTAGCCATTATTGCCAGAATTCCTATCTTCATCCCAGTGCTGGTGAAGTCAAAGATAAAACCAATCTACAGCTTCTACAATAGCCATCACTGAACTGCTTGCAGAACTTGCCTGGACACATTGTGAGCTCACCTGTATGCATTGTGAACTATCTGTTGGTACAGCGAATTGTGGTAGTGCTGGAGTATTTTTGCTGATGGTGTCACCGGTGGTACAATTTTTCAAAGGAGCCCTCAATTGGCTTAATGTCATGGCATTTTGCATCCTCCTCTACTAGTGATGGTCTAAAATTTGGGGGCCAACAGAGGTGAGGCAAAGAACCTCACCCCCCCACAGGTGCAAAGGCCTATCCACAAGTATGGCTGTATGCTGGACCGGTAATCAGTGACGGGTATGATCCAATTGCAGTGGTACCAACCTAAGACAGGAGGCTGACGCCTAGAGGTCAGTTCATCCGATGACGGGTAAGGACCATATGTTGAATTGGACTGCCTAACAGGCACGGTCCCTAAGCCACATGCTTGTTGTTTAAACAGAGAGGGGGAGATGTTGAGAGCCACAGCCAAAGGGGCCCCAGCAAACTTCCAGCTGCCAGCAAACTTCCAGCTGCTGGCTGATGATTGGCTCACAGCGGCCCCAGCAACATCTAGCTGATTGGCTCCTCGGCCCCAGCAACATCTAGCTGATTGGCTCCTCTGCGGTGATGCTCATTGGGCTGTTTCCCTGCCCTTTCAGACCACGGAGCTGCTCATTGGGGGACTTTTTTGGCTCCGCCCACGTGACCCAGCCAATCGGCCTCAAGAGCAGGAGGATTGTGGGAGGTGGGGAGAAGCTTGTGGGGGAGAGAGAGGCTTGTGGAAAGCCGGTGGTGGCAGTTGAGGCTCTGAGGGTTTTTCCTGAGAGGCTGTTTTGTTTGGCGTGTGTGGTTCTAAAAATAAAGTTAGTTTCTTTTGACAAGTGGCTCCTGATTGTGCCCAGCCAGACTGCGGCAAGTCCCCACTTCTTAAGTATCAACTACCTTCCAATATTGCCATACTGGGGACTAAGCCTATAACACATGGGCTTTTGGGGACAGTTAAGGTTCAAATTATAGCAGTCATAAAGGGAACAGATCTTGTAAATCAACAAATGCAGTCTGGGGGAGGTAAAGAAGAGAAATACTTAATATTTATTGGTTACTACATAACTAATTTTACGCTTATTTTGTACAAGAAAAATGGGAGTTGGTGGCATTAGAGATATTAAGTTACTTTCCCAAGTAAGCCATGGAAGATCCTGGTTGGGTTCATTGGAGATACTCTCCCATCTCCTGCTTCCCAAAGTTCTAGGGTCCAGAGGAAGCAATGAGTGGTGTCTAATTATGGTCTGTGTTTGTCTTGTTCTAGTAGAAGCCAGTAAACTTCAGATTCAGCAGTTGGGCATGGTGGCATGCATCTATAACATAAGTTGTGGGACTGAGGCAGGATATTTGCTTGAGCCTGTGAGGTTAATGCCAGCCAGGGCAATATCAGGACTATCTCGAAAATGAAACAAACAAACAAAAACAAAAATGAAAGAAAACTAAACAACAACAATAAATAAATAAATAGGTCAGGCTTAGTGGCACAGGCATATAAATCCCAGCAGCTCAGAGCCTGAGGCAGGTAGATGAAGAGTTGAAAGCAAGCCTCAGCAACTTATGTAGGGCCTAAGTAATTTAGTGATAACCTGTCTCTAAAAAAAAAAAAAGAAAAGAAAGAAAGAAAAACAAAAGTTTTAAAAAAGGGGTGGAATTTGGCTCAGTGTTTAAGTGCCCCTTTGCTCAATTCCCTGTACAAAAAATAAAAACAACAACAACAAAATCAGAAAAGGAACATAAAGGACAGGAAAGAAAGAAGTTGCATTGTACCCAGTGGGGCTGGGCAATGTGGGAGCAGGAACAGGTAGCATGCATTGGCCAGTGTACATGGAACATCATGCACTGCTGGCCAACAGTCACATGGGGGTACATTAACTTTTCCTGAGACCACCATCATCATTGTTATGACCTTCTTGGGGGATGAAAACCTGTTCACATTCTCACCAAGGAAATTTCTAAGTCTGATGCCTTGGAGTCCTGTTTTTAAGTGTTATTTGAATTGCTTGGATATCAGTTATTCCTAGAGTATCATGAAAATTCATTCAAAAATGTGAACTGGATACATAGTAGGTTAAGGACTAGGTATTCAAGATTGATATGAAATAGTTTCTTTAAGGAATTCACAGCCTGGTAGGGGACAATGGAGTAATAGTGACAATAAAAACATTAGAAATAGCTCAGGAGAAGTAACAGAGGTGGGCATGAGTAACTGTGCCCAGGAAGGTTCCAGGGAATAGTGGAATTTGAGCTCTGTGGTGAATGTTGAGTTTCCCAGTTGAGGAAGGAAGGGAAATCAATATTCAGATAGAAGATGTACAAGGCATATGGGGAGATAGTTAGTGGTATAGGGTAACTGGGAAAACTGTGTATAACAGATTATTATTAAAGACTTCACTTATTTTGTAGACAGTGGGAACTTCCTGTGAAGACTTATGAACATGGGACAGATGCAAGCAGATCTATATTTTAAAAATCACCCATCACGCGGTATGAACTTGAAATGAAAGAGGATGAAAGCTTGTTAATTTGATAGAAATACTATCAAAACACAGAAAGTGATGACAGTAACCTTGGTTAGGTAATGGCAATGAGGAAGGAGAGTGGGATAAAAGGAGACAAGAATTGACCATGTGCTTGTCAGAATATTGTGCATATTTCATTCTGTTGTTTAAACAAGAATAGTGATTTTTATGGTTGTCCTCCTGGGTCACTGTAAAAAAAAAGACAGGTTGGCTATTAAAATATCTTCTCTGGGTATCATTGGTAAAATAACAGTTTCTCTGAGTTTATCTGTAAATTGGGCATAAGAACACATGTCCAGTGGATGCTACTGTGTTAGTTGGCTTTTTATTGCTATAAATGAAATGCCTGACATAAACTACTTAAAAGAGGAAGTATTTATTTTTGCTTACAGTTGAAGAGGTTCAGTTCATGCTCACCTGGGTCCAAGGTAGAAAATCATGGAGAAGGGCATGGCAGACGGAAGCTACTCACCTCATGGCTGCCTAGACACAGAGGGAGAAAATGAGGTAAGGCCCCAGGGATAAAATACTTCCTCCAAGTAGGATCCCTACTTACAGTTTCTGACACCTCTCACTAATGTCACTGCATTATTAACCCATCAATGGATTAATTCACTGACAAGGTCAGAGCCCCATCTCTGAATATTGCTGCATGGGAACCAAGACTTCAACACATGAATCTTTGGGTGATAATTCATATCAAAACCATAACGGTAATGAAGAATAAATATGACCAGCAGACTATACACTTTTTCACATAGTGAATTCTCAATAAATGTTTGTTATTTTCACTGTTAGCTTTTCACTCATAGCTGTTCAGTTGCCATAATTTTCCTCACCCAATAGGGTTGATATCAATATACTGCCCAGCTTTCATGAGACAGTTTAAAATTACAATTTAAGATATAATTCTGTACGTTTCTGGGGAAGATTTTATTCTCATGAGATATGGGTATGGATAAGGGCATATTTATATTACTCTAATGTGAAGACAAAAAAAAGCTAGAGTAAGTGGAGTGTGTTTATAAAGATTTATGTATAGAGTTAAGATATTTCCTGAGAGCTAAGGTAGTTGTAGACATTATTTCATTTCATTCTGGAATAAGTACAAATGAACATGTCAAAGATGATGACAATTATTATACTTTATAATTTGATTTCTTACATATTCTAATTCTATTCTTTTAATTAGTAATCATGCTTTGTTCTTTAGTTTCCCCAAAGTGTGATTAAACTCAGTTCCTAATGCAAAACAGTTTGTAAATTTTATATAAGATGTCATGCTATTAAGTAAAAGGAATGACTACTAAAGACTACATAATGACAAAAGAGGACTTAAGCAAATCACTGAGTAAACATTTAATTTATAAAGTGTCTTGAAAAAGTTATTGTCATCACTATCAGATTCCAAGTCAAGACACCAGAGCTGCCTAAATTTTAACTTTGGAGATTTATACAAGATTTTGACCAGGCAAGGAACAAAACAAATATGGCACACTTCAAGAGGTTTTAGAAATGTCATGGTGAAGATCTTGTTAGGATTTTACTTTAAAGCTGTGCAGTTATCATAATAGTGTTTGACAGCTGCATCCTACTCACTCGTGGTCCAAAGTATGGCTGCAGCAAGTGCTGCATATGCATGATTTCTTGGAGTGCTAATGGTCTCTCATATCATCAGAATTTCTCCGTATTGTGATACCCTGGCTCTACCTGCACTGTTCCCAAATTTAGTTTTGCTACTATAACTCAAGGGGATAAGGGCATTATCTATCAGGTTATTCAAGTATTTGCAGGAAAAACAATAATAAAAGAGGGAGTTGTAGCAAGGTTTTAAGTAATTGCAGGTAGCTGGCCTCCATGGTTTCAATTTATAGGTCCTACATGGATATTCTTAAATACTAATCAAGAAACTTTTGCTCTTGGAAATACATGTGGAAGTATTCAGGCTTGAGTATTTTGGTGTTTGCAATATACCTTCAAGTGGTTCTGTTAAAAATGTGGAAAGAAGGAGAAGAGAAACACTGAGACTGGGAGGAAGGGAAGGTGAAAGTGAGGTGTGAGATGTGAGGTGTGTGTATGTGTGTGTGTATATGTGTGTGTGTGTGTGTGTGTGTGTGTGTGTGTGTGTGTGAGAGAGAGAGAGAGAGAGAGAGAGAGAGAGAGAGAGAAACAGAGAGAGGGAGGAAGCCAGTGCAGCAATGATTGTCGTAGAATGTATACAATGGTAAACCCAGATAAAAAGCATATGGATATTCACTGTACCAATTCTTTCAATTTTTCTTCATGTTCAAACATTTTAAACATAAAAAACTTTATAGAAACTTCCTTAAAAAGTATAAGTGATGAAGAAATTTTAAAGAAGATTTACCATTAGCTCACAAGAATTTGTGAGCACAATAGAAATCCATAAATCACAAATAAAGCAATGATGACCTCTCATTAAAAACAGAAAAAAATTTCTCTTAATTATGTTAATATGGTTCCTATTGGCTTGTTTGTTGTAAATGATTAAGGAATTTTATTTTTTAGTAGTTTTATAATATAACAGAGCTGGTAGTACAGAGTTCAATGTATCATTCCTCCCTCTTGGTTTTTCCTATTATAAACATCTTGCATTAGTGTACTTCATTTTTTACAATTAATGAACCAATGTAGATGCATTTTTATTAACTAAAACCCAGAGTTTACATTGGAGTTCATTCTCTGTTTTGTCCATTCTATGAGCTGTTATAAATGTATGACATGTTTTCACCCTTACAGCATCACAGAGAGTATTTTCATGCCTTAAATCTTGTGATCCATTTTTCCATCCCTCCTTCCTTCTCTTCCCCTTCCCCCAGTAACTAAAGATCTCTTTATCATCTTCATATTTTTGCTTTTTCCAGAATGTCAAAATTTGGTATCATAAAATATGTAGCCTTTCAAATAGGCTTCTTTTAAGAGAATGTATTTAAGTTTCCTTCATGTCTTTTTGTGGCCTGATAGCTCATGGTTTTTCAATCACTAAATGATATTCTATTGTATGGATGTTCCAGTTTGTTTATCCATTCACCTAATGAAGAACATATTAGTTTCTTCCAGTCATTAGTGTTAATGAATAAACATTCAGATGTAAGTTTATGAGTAGAAAAATGTTTTCAACTTTCTTGGTTTTCCTAAGATGGCAGAATAGAGAAGATTGCATTCCTGGCTGCTCCGTGAAATGAAACCAAGAAAGCAGACAGGAAGCTTCTGCACAAAGTGTGTGGAAAAAAGGGGGGCTTTTCTGGGATTTAATAATGGACATTCAAAGCAGATCAGGGACTTAGGTGTTTGAATAAAATAAAATAAGGAAGATATTGTCAATCGTGGTCACTGCCACAATCGGAGGCAACATCCAGAACAGTCTCTTCACAGGCAAAGTGGAGGGATCAGAAAATTAAAGGAACACACATTTTTTGGAGTCCTGAGGTATGTCTGGGTACAGAAAGACTAGGGATCAAAGACACTGCCTAAGTCAACTGAAAGCCATGATGCACAATATTGTTGGGTGGGAAAGAAGCTGCATCTCTACCAGCTTCCTAGGAGCTGGGAAAACAATTTCTGGCAAACCTGAGTTTGGCCCAAAACACAGGCCTAGAAAACCCACCCAGCATGACATAGAGTGTACCTAAGTGACCAGGATAAAATCAAACATGGAGAAGGTTTTACACAGGGGAATACTGGTTGGGGAAACCCACCTGACTCTTCTCCACTGTCTCTAATTCAGCCACTGGCTTATAGGATACACTGGGACAGACATGCCTGGCTGGGATTCAAAAGATAAAGAGGCAGGAGAGATTGAGTTTTGAGAAAGAACCAAGAGACCAGGAAATGTGGGGTCCATGGGTGATGGAGGCAACTAAGAAATGGTTCCACCATGGCTCAAATAGAACCCAGGGGAGACCCCTGGGGTGTGGTTTTCTAGCATGAACTTTCTGAAGGCCCTAAAAGTGTGCTGATTGTAAATCTTCAGACTAATCACCATTCAACAAAGAACCTAGATTCTACCTAAACTTAAACCCCAACTCCAGGAGCCCCTCCTACAGGCTTTCCTCTCACATTCAGCAACTCTACCCTGAGGGTGGAACAAGTATCACACTCCAGCCCACCTCACATAACAAGCTGAGAATCTTTTGAACTCCAATGGAAATAATTCTTTAACTTTTTGAGATCTTTTTATTTTAATTTTAATATCTTTTTCTTTTCTTTTCTTTTGTGACCTGAATGCTTCGTGGACACTTATATGTGTTCATATTTGTTTTTTTCCTAATTTGTAGCATTTTTAAAGCCAGTTATTTTTCATGGATCAGTATTTTCAGGAGGAGGATATTTGATTAGTATATGTCAGCTTTGTCTTATATTCTTTTATTTTTATTTATTAAAATTTTTCCTGTATATATTTTTCTCTAACTTCTCTGTTTCCCTTCATTCTCTTTCTCTTTTTTTCCTAATAGCCAAAAAGACTACTATAACAAAATAATACTGGGTGACTTTAACATGTCTTTCTCATCATTAGTTAGATCCACCAAACCAAAACTAAATAAAGAAGCTATACAACTAAAAAATATAAATAATAATTTAGACATAACAGACATATATAGAATATTTCATCCATCAATGACTGAATATACTTTCTTTTTTAAAAAATATTTGTTTTTTACTTGTAGATGGACAAAACAACTTTTACTTTATTTTTATATGGTGCTGAAAATTGTACCCAGTGCCTCATGTGTGCTAGGTGAGCGTTCTACAATTGAGCCACAATCCCAGCCCCTGAATATATTTTCTTCTCAGTAGCACATGGATCCTTGTCTAAAATAGACCATATCTTAGCCCAAAAAGCACTCAGGAAATAAAAAAGGGATAATAACATACATTCTATCAGATCATAAGGGATTGAAATTAGAAACCAATGATAAAATAAAAAATAGAAGCTACTCTAAAACCTGGAGTGTAAATAATAATGCTATTGAATGACCAATGGATACCAGAGAAATCAGGGATGAAATAAATAATTAGAAGTAAGTAAGATTAGCAATACAAATTATCAAAATCTCTGGGACATTATGAAGGTAGTTCTAAGAGGAAAGATCATTGCATTTAACTCATTTGTTAAAAGAATAGAAAGTCACCAAATAAATAACCTAACATTATATCTCAAAGCACTAGAAAAAGAAGAACAAATCAACACCAAAAAGCAGAAGACAGGAAATAATTAAAATAAGTGCCAAAATTAATGAAATTGAAATAAACAAAAAGCAATTTAACAAATCAGTGAAACAAAAAGTTGGTTCTTTGGAAAAAAATAAATAAAACTGATAAAACCTAGCCAAGTTGACAAAGAGGAAAACTCAGATTACAGAAATTTGTGGTTTAAATATTATCATGAACAGTACTGAAATACAAAAAACTAATCCAAAACTATTTTGGAAATTTATACTCCAATAAAAATAGAAAATCTTGAAGACATGGAGAATTTCTAGACATATGACCTACCCAAATTGAGTCAAGAGGACATAGAAAAGTGAAACAAAAGCCTACCACCAACAACAACAACAAAATTCTGGGATCAGATAGATTCTCAGCTGAGTTAGTTCAAAGAACTAACAACCATCCTCCTCAAATTATTCCATGAAATAGAAAAGGAGCAAATTCTTACAAACTCATTCTATGAACCTGATAGCAAAGCTGGACACAGACATAACAAGGAAAGAAAACTTCACACCAAAAGAAAACTTCCCTAATGAACATAGATCCAACAATTCTTAATAAAATACTGGCAAATCACATACAAAAACATATTAAGTGTGATCAAGAGTGGTTCATCCAAGGATGAAAGGCTGGTTCAATATATTGAAATGATAAATTTCATTCATCACATCACTAGACTTACACAAAAGAATCACATGATTATCTCAATAGATGTAGAAAAACTTGACAAAATTCAGCATCCATTCATGTTCAAAACACTAGAAAAACATGGGAAAGTATGAATATACCTCAACATTGTAAAAGCTATATATGCTAAACACAAGGCCAACATCATTCTAAATGGAGAATAATTGAAAGCATGTCCTCTAAAAACTGAAACAAAACAGGCATGCCCTCTTTCACCACCTCTATTCAACACAGTCCTTGAAACTCTTGCCCGAGCAATTAGACCAAAGAAAGAAAATAAAAGGATAACAATAGGAAGAGAAGAGCTCAAATTATCCCTATATGCTGATGATATGGTTCTATATTTAGAAGACCCAAAAAACTTCACCAGAAAACTTCTAGAATTCATAAATGAATTTAGCAAAGTAGCAGGGTAAAAAATTAACACCCATAAATCAATGTGTTCCTATACACCAATGATGAATCAGCTGAAAGAGAAATTAGGAAAAATATCCCATGCACAATAACCTCAAATAAAATAAAATACTTGGGAATCAAACTAACCAAGGGGTGAAAGACCTCTACAAGAAGAAAAAATCAACACCAAAATCAGTATAAGACAAGAAATAATTACAAAATTATGAAAACTACAGAACACTAAAGTAAGAAATTAAAGAAGGCCTTAGAAAATGAAAAGGCCTCCCATGTTCTTGGATAGGCAGAATTAATATTGTCATAATGGTCATACTATCAAAAGTGCTACACAGATTTAATGCAAGTCCTTTTAAAATTCCAATGATGTTCTTCATAGAAATAGAAAAAAGCCGTCATGAAATTAATTTGGAAATATATGAGGCCCAGAAGATATTAAGCGATATTTTACAAGAAAAGCGTAGCAGTATGCATCACAATACCAGACCTTAAATTGTATTTACTTAGTTATAGCAACAAAAAACATCATGCTATTGGTACAAAAACAGACAATGGAACCAGATAGAAGACACAGAGACAAACCCACATAAATATAGTTATCTCATAGTAGACTAAGGGAACATAAACATACATTGGGAAAAAGATAGCCTGTTTAACAAGAGGTGCTTGTAAAATTGTATATCCACATGAAGCAAAATAAAATTAAACCCCTATCTCACCCTGCACAAAATTCAACTCCAAGTGGTTCCTAGGCATTAGACCAGAGACCCTTTGACTGACAGTAAAAAATGTAGGCCTAATACTACATCATGTCAGCTTAGGGACTTCCTTCCTCAACAAGACACCTAAAGCACAAGAAGAAAAATCAAGAATCAATAAATGGGATGGACTCAAACTGAAAAGCTTCTTCAAAGCAAAGGAAACAATAAAGAACGTGATGAGAGCCTACAGAATGGAAGAAATCTTTACCACATGCATTGAACATAGAGAATTAATGTCTAGCAAAGGCCTACTATTCTTTCTCATATATGGATGCTAACACACAATGGGGTGGGTGAAGAATTTAAATTCATTGGATTAGACAAGGGGAAAGAATGGAAGGAAGGGGGGATAGGAATAGGTGGGGGCGATGGGAATAGGGAAGATGTTAGAATGAATTGGACATCACTGTCCTTTGTTCTTATATGAATACGTGACCAGTGAAACTCCATATCATGTACAATGAGATCCTAGAGTAAGTTATAATCCATGTATCTATAACATATGAAAATACACTGTACATTTGCGTATACCTGAAAAGAAAAAAAAATGAATAAAAAGGGAAAAATATTTTCAACTCAATTGGGCCAATATTTAGAAATGTGATTGCTGGGTCCTATGGTAAAACTATACCTGGCTTTATATGAAACTGTCAAACTGTTTTCCAAAGTGATTGCATCTTCCCCAGTGGCAATGAATGAGTGTTCCTATTGCTCTGCATCACTGCCTGCATTTGGCTTATTTGTTTTTTTTTTTTTTTAGTCCCTAGTAGGTATGTTATGATATTTTATTGTTCCAGTTTGCAATTGCCAAATGATATGTGTTGTTGAGCATATGCTTATTTGTCGTCTGTATATCATCATACCTAATTTTTGAATTGTCTGTTCAGATCTTTTGTTCATTTTAAAATCAGATGGTTAGTTTTTTTTAATTTTTTTTTTTTATTTTTTAGGTGTAAATGGACACAACACAATGCCTTTATTTTTATATGGTGCTGAGGATTAAACCTGAGTCCTGCCAGTGCTAGGTAAGCGCTCTACTGCTGAGCCACAATCCCAGCCCAGATGGTTAGTTTTCTCATTGAAAATTCAGTGTCCTTTTAAAAAAGTAGTTCTTCCTCATGAATAAATTAAATAGAGCTCAATCACAAATTCACTTATCCAGTAACTATGGCAGGTGCTACTATTTCCAAACCTAGTATCTGCATTCCTCCATTCCTTTACAAACAAAACCCTGTTTAAAATAGTATTTCTGATTCCTTTGAAGACAGGGATGGTCATGTGACATGGGTCTTGATAATCAGAGGCAAAGAGAGGGCTTCCTGGAAAGACTGTTAAATGGGCAGACTTAATTGGCATGAATATTTTTGATCTTTTGCTTTTTGCCTGTCTCCCAATACTGTCCACACCATTTTCCCTGCATGTGACAAAATGCCTAGAAGAGGAGTAGCCATCATCAGAGGTTGAAGGCAAAAGCCCCATGACAAGGACAGTACAGCCAATGGCTAAAAGGAGCCTGAGACGTGAAAAACCATGAAGATGCCATAGAAGGCCTGGGACTCTCTCCAGTCTTCTTGTTTGGGGAAAAGATGTGCCCCTGATAAGCACTTTAGTCAGTTTTCTGGACAGACAACTAACACACTCTGATTCAGTTACACCTTTTCAAGCTCTAAGGAGGAGACACCCTTCAGTGGTAGGCACTAGGCCCCTAACAAGAATACTCTAAGCAATTTTTATGTAAAAGACTGGTTCACAGGATCACTATATTTGAAACAATCTTTTATTATGGACACAATAGTAAGGGTAGAATTCTATGTACTACATGTCTAGTATTGAACAAGCCATTTTGAGGGTAGGAAAGAGGAGTATAAAATACGGACCTTACTTTCAGGGAACTGATGATCTAATTGGAGAGGATCTGTAGGAAAAAAAAAAAACAGGACCATGTAACTAAAGGTTAATAGGGTGCCAACTAATCCTAGCAGCAATTCATGTAAGGGAGGGTTACTGAGGAAAGGAGAGACCAGGGAAATGTAACTAGCAACTCTGAAAACACACTCTGGGTATCCCATGGCTTCATATTTTTCAATCAATGACCTAAATACAGACATGGCAGCTATTCCCCTGGGTAAATGAAGAGGAAAGGAAGTAAAGTCATTTTTATTTGAATGTCAATGCACCTTTGAATTCTACTGCAATTTATCATGAATCAATATTTCAAGTACTAGGATATTGTACTCATTCATTAAAATCCTACTTACCTTATTAATTGTCAGTACATTTCATGTAGGTATGATATACAAACTGAGTATATGTCATCTTAAAATAGACCTTTAAAAATCTTTCCTTTGAAACTGCTGTAGATTAATAGATTGGCATGGGGAGGTGTTTGATTTTTTCTACTGTCCTTCTGATACTTTGAATTTTGCTATAATCATCAATTGCTACATATTGCCCCCAGCTTTTACTTTTACTAGCTGGAACAGATGTGGACCTTTATCATACCTCTCATACCTCTGGTGAAGACAAGAGCAAGATAAGATGAATCAGGTTTTCTTGGATTCTTTCTTGGGATTTGAAATTCTTTTCCTAAGAGTGCTTTTTCATATTGTGATGTTATTTGTAAATAATTTAAAAGACACGTGCATATAAAATACATGAAACATTTCTGTAAGATATTTTAAAACTCATTTTCTTCCAGACCTAGAAAAGCATACTTGTTTTTCTTTCTTCCTTGCCTTTCCTCTTTCCTCCTTTTTCTTAAGTCTATTTTTGCCTCAGTCATCTGGCACCACCTGGCTATGTTTCCCTATGCCAGGGCTTACTTAGGTTGGTAGGTTCAGGAATATGTTTTAATACGTACTGAGGCTTTTCTCATGCAAGGCGGACAGAAATTAGAAATGGGACGAATATAAAAGGAAGAAGAGTCTGCAGAGGCAAAGAGGTGAAGATTTTGAAGGCAGAAGGCTAACAGGTTTGGGCAGGGTATAAAGACAACTGGCAAGAGGGCTATAATCCTTTCAGGGTTAATTGAAACCTCAACAGGGCAGGATGTCTGACAACCTATAGATAGACCTGTTTCCAGGAGCCCTCAAAATTCAGCTAAGATTAGGGTATCGTGGAAACTCAAGGGACTATACTAGATACCTGGCAACCAGAGGAAACATAAGGGCACTTGCGGTGAACCCCAAACTATCCTCACCTCTCCACAAGGAAGAAGATATGGCCAAAGACTCATTCCCAAGCTGAGGACTGAGCCACCTCCTCCGCAACCCCCCATCCGCAGGCACCGACGCTCCGTACTTCTACTGGCTCCCCAATGGCCCAGACGCTCGCCAATCCTCATGAAACGGCCCTGTGAGTAGTCTGTGGTTGGTGGGGCCAGCGCTGAGCCCGCCTCCGGCTCCAGCCCCCCGCCGTGGCGCGGCCAAAGGCAGCTTTGCTCGCGCCGCTGCCTGTGGTGTGTTGCAGGAGGTGGCGCGAGGCGGCCTAGGAGCGGCAGGATGATGTAGCTCCAAGCGCAGCTCGGGTGCTGGCGGTAGACCATGGACCAGTGAGTGCGGGCTGCGGCCAGCTGGACTCCCTGGTCCAGGCTGCCCATTGCTTCTTGGCTCCAGGCCAGGCAGCCTCTTGGGGAGGGGCAGAAGGGCCAAATAACTAATACCAGCGTGGAAAAAGGGAAAGTCACAAAAGATCTTTTAGGTAGTAAAAGGTTTTTAAGAAGGTATATGAAAATTTATACTGATAGATTTTAATTTTAGATTAAATGGGTAATTCTTCCAAACTTATTTTTAAGTTAAATGTATAAATTCCTCCCTTGAATGTGTTTTAGTTATCCACTTACAATAAACCGGTTGTATTTAAGGGTTCTGTTCCAGTCCTTTGAGTTTTTAACATAATCAAATTTTAACATAATTTAACATGTTCCCCAAAGTAAAAAATGCACAACAATGTTATAGTTTCAGAGGAACTCTTTCTTTGGCTTTCCCCTTTCTCCCCCTTGTATGTAACCAACCATATTGTTTGCTGGTGTCTTTTGTGGGGAGTATTACAGGTATGTTATTTCTTTTTCTTTCAATACCAGAAGGTAACATAATAGTATATGTATTCTGCTGCATTTTGCATTTTGCACGTCACAATAAACCCTTAAAATTCCTTTGTATAGATCTTAAAGCTTTTCAATTTACAATTGCCTAGTATATTTCCACATAATGGGACATGATGAAGTTTGTTCACTCATTTTTCTATGTTTGGGCATTTAGGTAGTTTCCAATATTGTGCAATTACAAATTGTATTTTACTGAATAAACTTGTACATGTATATTTTTGTATTGCGGGTTTAAACTTGACTGTAAAGTCCTCAAAGTTATATTTCTGTATTGAAGGATAAAAGCATAGGTAATTTTGTTAGAACTGACAAATTCCTCTTCCTAGAGACTGCCCTGTTTTGTCCCCCAGGTTCATTCATGTTGTCACAGATGATAGATTTAGTCACTTTTGTCATTGTGAACAAAATATCTGACTGATAAGAAGAATTTAGAGGAGGAAAAATTTATTTTGGCTTATGATTCCAGATATTCATTCCATGGTCTGCCAACTCCAGCTCTGGTCCTGAGGAGAGAGAGAAAAGGGAAGGAACAGCAGGAAAGATGAACCCTTTTAAGGACATGCCTCTAGTGAACCACCTAGTCTAGCCACACCCCACTTGCCTCTAGTTACCAAACAGTGCCTTTAACTAGGTTACAACTCTGAGTCTAATCATTTCATCTTTAATATTCATGTATTAATAGGAGTCTTTTGGGACACATCATATCCAAACAGCACCAACAGGATTCCCCCACCTCTTTTTTTTGTACCAGAAATTAAACCCAGGGGCACTTAACCACTGAGCCACATCCCCAGCCCTTTTATATTGTATTTGAGACATGGTCTTGCTAAGTTGCCTAGAGCCTCACTAAGTTGCTGAGACTGGCTTTGAATTTGTGATCTTCCTGTCTCAGCCTCCCAAGTTACAGGCTTGTAACTTGCTAAGGTTACAGGCTTGCACCAATGTGCCCAGCCAGGATTTTCCCCTTTTTATGGGAATAGTATTCCATTGTGTATATCACATTTTCTTTATCTGTTCTTTTGATGATGTTTGCCTAGGCTGCTTCCATATCTTAGCTGTTGTGAATGATGTCGTAATCAACATGGAACTCAGACATCTCTTCTGTATACTAATTTCATTTCCCTTGGATATGTAACCAGAAGTGAGGCTGCTGGATCCATATATAATTCTCCACTTAGTTTTCTGAGGATCCCCCTACATACTACATTTTCATGATGTTGCATTAAGTTTTCATCAGTGCATATAGGTTCTCTGTTATCTATACCTTTGCTAGTGTTCGTTATCCTTGTTTTTTTTTTCAATTGATAATAGCCCTTTTAACACATGGGCTGTTAGTCTTAATATGATTTGAATATGCATTTCCCTGGTGGTTAGTGATGATGAGCATTTTTTACAATCTTTTGGCTATTTGCATTCTTTTTGCTATGCAATACTCCATTGTGTCATTTTTACCACAGTTCAGCCACTCTACTTTTAATGAATTATTTGTATCTTTTTTAGTGTTTAATATTTGTAATTCCTTTTTTTTCTTTTTTAATTTATATTTGATGGAATGATACTGTTAGTGATACTTTTATTTTAAGACCATATTAATGATTTTGTGCACTATAGTGATAATTTTTGTGTGAATTTTCAAAATACTGAGTTTATATTTTTATCAGAGTGTAGTGATGAGTATATACCCCCCCAACTACCTTATTGGTTATATTGTTTAGATTATTTACATTTTTGTTTTATCCCTATGAGTCCTTTATGTACATCATTTAATTTTTACTTACTTTTTTCTCTTGATCTGTTTTGTACTGAGTAATGCATAAGTCTTTCATTTCTAATATTTTTCTGTTTATTTCCCTTGAATCCACTGTAGTTATATCACTGGGTTCATAGATATTAATAATTTATTTTTCATTATGAAATATAGTTTTTAATACTTAAAAGTTCATTCATTATGTGTTTGCCTTGAGTTGCAAGTGGTAAGATTAGATATTCTTGTTTGTTATTGATTTTAGTGGGAAGGCATTCATCCTTTCACCATTAGGTGTGATACTAGTAGTAGGATATTTTTTTATGCCCTATATCAGGTTAATAAGTTTTCCACTATTCTTGCTCTATAAGCTTTTACAAAATATATTTTCGGTTTATAATTGACAAATATCAATTGTTTGACATATAGTAATTGTATGTATTTATGGGGTTTAGTGTGACATTTCAGTAGATATGTACAATGAGTAATGATCAGGGCAGTTGCCATATCCATCACCCCAGACTCTAGCAATTTACACTACTGTCATAAGCTTAATATGGTTGCTGCTTCAGTATCCATTTTAGGCTTTATGTGAGTCTATGTTTGTTGCTCACTCAAGTCCTGTCATATTTCTTCTACTTTAAACTTCCTTTCATTTAAACTTCCCCTCTTAGTACATTGCTTGTAATACAGCTTTCTTGTGCTCAATGAGGATGAGCCAAAACCCAACACACCCTAAGGCCTGACTGTGATAAAACCTAACAGGCAAACCAGAGTCAGGGCATAAATTCCCCTTTGTGCCTGTGTTTTTTAAACTACCCAATGTAGAACTCCAGAGGAATGTGTAAAGGGTGCTGCTACACATGCTCCACCTGTTGGGTCAGCATCCAGCTGTCCCTGGACCTATTGTGAGCACCCCTAAACTCTCTTGTACCTAGGAGTAACAATCTAAGGATAACCTTTTTCATTCATGCATTTTGCCTTTATTATTTCCTCAAGTGTCTTACCTGATATTATGTACCATAGTGTTCTCAACATTATTTAACTTCTTTAATGAACAATAATAATCATGAATGAATATTGAATTTTAAGAAATATTTTTTCTGCATTTATTGAGATGGTCATGTGGTTTCATTCTTTATTGATATTATATATTGTATTAATTGACTTTTTGGAGGTTAAACCAACCTTGTATTCCTAAAATGAATTCTACTTGTTTTATGGTGTATATTCTTTCTCTATGTTGCTAGATTTTGTTGGTTAATATTTTGTTGAGTATTTTTACATTAGTATTCATGAGGGAAACTAAATTGTAGTTTTCTTGTGCTACTTATAACTTTGGCCTTGGTAAAACTGGCTTCCTGGAATGAATTAGGAAATGTTTTATCTTTTATTTTCTGGAAAGTTTGTGAAGGATGTTTATTTTTTTAAATACTCATCTGTGAAGCCATTTGAACCGAAACTTTTCTTTGTAGGACGGTTTTTAATGACTATAATTACTATAATTCAATCTCTTGTTACAGATTTATTCACCTTTTTCTTTCTTTTCTAGTCAGTTTTTAAAATTTATAATTTCCAGAAATTTTTCTTTTTCATTTTCTAGTTTGGTGGCATAATTTAATTCATTATAATTTCTTACAACCCTTGTAAATATTTTTATTATTGGTAGTATAGTGATCAGTGTCTCCACCCCGCCCCCCCACCCCATTTTGCCAATTTGTGCCTTTCTTCTCTCTTTGTCTAGCCAAAGGTTGGTTTGTCAGTTTATCTCAAACCATCTAAGTAGGATTTGACCTTAAAGTTTTGGAAAAAAAATATAATTCCTGTAAAAACAGCAAAAAGAGAGAAACTAGATTGAATAAAAAAGTAAAATATTCCAGCAAGAAAAGGGAAAAGAGGGTGTTGAGCAAATTAATTAATTATGGTAATTATTTTTTTGTTTACCATTAATTAATTTTGGGATAGTAGACAAATACATTTAAACATTTTAATATTCCATGGCCTGTATAAGTGGGTAATCTTATTCAGACAAATGTTAAATTGAAGTGCCAGCATAGGAAATAAGATTGAAAGTAATAGCATTCTTCTACTAAGAAGACCTTTTTTTTTTTTTTTTTTTTGGTTTCCCTCTCCTTTTTGGTGTTTTGCAAAATCTCACATACATTGTAACTTTGTCTAGTTTATTTATTTTTTAGTTGAACTTCATTTTTTGGTGTTGTGGGGAAGAACATGAGTTCAGCATTATGTAGACATGGTATAGACCCTTGCAATTACCCTTTTTCACCAGAAGGTAACATTCCTGGTAGTTAGTGTGAGCATGGATTATGCAAGGGAAACAAATGAATGAGCCCTGTGGGAGGCCAACAAAGCATGTGACCAGCTTTTGCTTTCCCTCTTGATCCATGTGGCACTGTAGGTCACCTTGTGATCTGGTTGCTTAAGTAACTGAAGATGGTAGCCCAGGTCATTAGGTTAGAGAAAATGCAAATGTGTCTTCATGCATGGGCATGCCTTCCTATATCCCCAGGGATCCAGTTACCTCACCTCTCCTTGTGTCCCTGCCCCCCTTGACTTTCATTGGATGGAAATTTCTAAAGAATCTAGAGTCCCCCCAATAAATATCCACTCTAAAACATGCTCATTCTCTCTCACCAGCCTCTAGTGAGATCTCTCACTCTCCCATTTGGGGAGCTTGAGGCCAAGGGCAGAGGAGCCATCCTGGGGCTTGATTTCAAGGTAATTTCAAGGTAATTGTGTCTTCTGTGTTTTATTTTGATGCCTTAGGAATTTCACTCCAGGGACCTATAATTTAGCTGTCTGCACGGGTTGTAGATTGTAGAGCCCAGGGGAAAAAAATGAAACTGAAACATAATAAAAAATAGATGATTTGCAGGTTGTGACTGTTTATGAAATTTTATGTTGAAAACTGGAAGCATCTTTATTTCTAGTAATTAGCAGTTCTTACTGTGCAGTTTTGGCTTTCTAGTATATATTTTTAAAAATTAAAATACAAGTATGTCCAACAGTTGGTTTTTGTAGTTTTCTTTTCTCAGAAATGCTTTTCCTTTTCTCAGAAATGCTGTAGTATAAGACAACTTAAAAACACATGTAGTTTTCTGTTTCTCTTAAGATATTCATTAAAAAAAACTTGAAATAAACATCTGAATCTAATTCATGATACTTTCCATGGGCTTTGTACAAAACTAACCAAGCATTAAGTTCATATTTTCTTTCAGGCCTGATTAGCATTCAGTTATTACTTCTGAAGTGTTAGATTTCATATTTCTGTGTTGTTGCTTATTGATTGATTTTGGTAGGTGCCTAATTCCAGTATTAACCTCAATTTATTTCTAGTAATTTTGGAATTTCTATTTTTACTTATTTATATTTTGGAGTATCGTGGAGTGAATCTAGGGGCATTGTACCACTGAGCCAAACCCCTAACCCTTTTTATTTTTTATTTTGAGGCAAGGTCTCACTAAGTTGCTAAGGATAGCCTCAAACTTGTGATTCTCCTGCCTCACTATCCATGTTGCTGGAATTATAGCTGTGTACCACTGCAACTGGCTCTGGGATTTCTAGTTTTAAAGATGTCTTGCTGTTATTGATTATTGATAAATTGAGGAATCTCAGTGGGTAGAATATCTGAATAGGTGGAATGGAATTTCTTTTCCTAAACTGAGTAGAATTTGATTAATATGAACAATCTCATGAAAGTACTCAAATAAATCAAAAGATTTACCAAATTTCATTTAAATTTATGTTCACAGAATTTCTGAGTTAAAAGTTTAATCATTTAAAATATTTAAAGAGATTGAAATCCAGCAATATTTGAGTTGACCAATGCATTTTGATCTGTTGCCTTTTCCTCCTCCTTAAAGAAATTTATGGGAAAACATACCCATGTTTGATCCAGAACCACTCCCTTTTAACTGGTAAGCATTTTCTTTAAAATTTTATTTTTAAAAAGGATCAGCTATTGATCCTTTTTAAAAATAAACCACTTCTTTTCCAGGGAAGGGTTTCCAAGTATAAATATTATCAGTGAAGATAATCAGAATTCTTTTTTCTTTTTTAGTTTATTGATTATATTTTTTTAAATACATGACAGCAGAATGCATTACAGTTCTTATTATACATATAGAGTACAGTTTTTTGTATCTTTGTATATAGAGTATGTTCATGCCAATTCATGGCTTTATACATGTGTTTTGTTTTGCATTACAATTCTTATTATACCTATATCAAAATTTTTCATATCTGTTTATATATAAAGTATGTTGACACCCAATTCAGAATTTTTGACTTAAAAAATGTAGCATCTAATAAAGATTCTTTCCTTGAGAGTTATTTGCTATAAATTGCTTTGGTATCATCAGAAGAGAAGACATCATTTTAAATATTGTGTACAGAGGGAAATATAGTGAGCCAATATGGACTTATCTCTGGTTGCTAAGATTACTTTCTGCTCTTAGATTCAGGAATACAGGCCCTCACTTTGAGCAGTTGATACATTTGTGGTTTGTAGATGCTGAATTCTGTATCAGCTTCCTGTGTAGAAGTTCTGGAACCAAATTTATGGTATATCTTAAGCCACGTGTAGACTAAAAGGGATTTTTTTTGCATGAATCTCATTTTGAGATTGTTTGATGCTTCTGTTTTCTCTTTTCTTTTTCACTCTTTTCAATAAATGTTTTCTTGCTTTCTCAACATAGCAAATTGTATGTAAATGCAATCATATGTATATGGTTCCTGACTAGACCTATATCCTTGTGTAGGTTTAGACTCTAGATCTGATGGGACAGCCTCATCAGGAGCAGGGGTTTTGGGGCCAGACTGATTGGGGTTCTCACTTGGCTTTGCTGTTTATTAGTTGTGTGATTTAAGGGATCCTTCTTAACTTTTGTGAGCCTTGATTTCCTCATCTAAAAAAGAATGCCTACCCCACAGGCTTATTTTAAGAGTACAATTAAGTAAGAGAATGTAAATAATAAATAAAGGACCAACTACTGTATGGAGAAAATTGCCTAGCAACTGATAAAGTACAATAGGAATAGCAAGAAAATCCCTAAGAAATCTTCAGTCTCTGTGTGAGTGTGTGTGTGTGTGTGTGTGTGTGTTGAGACCACACCTTAGAAAAGAAGGGACAAAAACAACCTAGAAACCTTTTTGTTTTTTTCAGTTACTATGTATCTTCTGGTATGATTGATACCTTGAAGCATTATTAGTAAGAAAAACAATGACAGGTGCTCTGTTAATGCTAAAAATGGGGGTAGAAGGAACTTAATACTAAGGTAGTAATTTGAAGCCTGGGTCTGTCTTAGTGAAAAGAGAATAATAGCTATGGCAAAGTGGCTTGGACAGAGTTAGCTTGGATAATGTATATTAGTTTTATAGGAATGTGTTTTTGTAGAATGTTTATGGTGTTAAGTGTCTTGAATTATGTGATCACATTGATGATATTTACAGCATGCTGTAAGGTAACTTTATCAGATGTTCCAGTTCACCTGGGAGCAAATTTCAAAGGGAGTTAGTAAAGATGAGAAAGAATGTTTTTATATTCCTTAATGGGTGAGAAATGGAAAGGTTCTCATGGTCACATGACAAGTGAACAGTAAAACTAGTCTGAGAATTGCCGATTCTAGTGTAGGGCTCTTTCTCTTACAGTGTTCATGTTGTTATTCTGCTTTCACTCAAAATAGCAGTGCTTGCAGATGCAGAGTAGTTTTAGAGTTGGCACGATGGGTGTGAAACTAGAGCCAGTACTTTTTTACTGCTACAGGTGGTGCTCTTCCATTAAAAATTCCTTATTTAATTGAAAGTTGGTTTGAAATTATCAATGTGTTAGTCAAAATAACAAAATACTGAGATAATTAACTTATAAGTAGCTTAGTATGATTTGCACTACAGAAGCAAAGGGTTCCCCTGGGACATGATCCACTCTGAAAAGTGCTGCAGGCTTACTGTGGAAGTGTTTGGGTTCAGTGCACTGGATCTTAATAAAAACATTCCTTCCTGATGCCTCTTTTTCTCTCATCATGGATTAGTTATTTAGTAGCATGGGACTAGTAGATTAACACAATGGTGGCCCCTTTCCTCTTGCTTTTTCTTGGTGGCTAGTGGTTTCTGCTAAAACATCAATGAAAAATCACAGGGCTTTAAGATTTTGATAACTCTAGCAAACGAGGCTTTCTAAAATTCCTGGGAAACATTTACCAAGAATACTTCTCTATAATGCCCGTTTATAAAGTGAAAAGTGTGACTCTAATTTCTAGTACAATATAGGGAGCACAATGTAGTGAACACAGACCATAGGATTTGGATTAAAGAGTATATTGGTTAAAAAGTCATGTGAGTGGGGTGCTGTTAAGAATGGTGCTGAGTGAAATTTAATTCATAACCTAAGGCAAGAAATGCTTAAAGGTGTTATCATTCAATTACATTGCTTGATTTTATGTTTTAAAGCTTCCCTCCAAGTGATTTGAGATTGCTGAATTTGAATACTATAGAACCTGGATAGAATTATGAGGCACTGATGGGGCCTCATTCAATACATAGTCTTGATTTTGTTTATGAACTTTTTATAATGAAGTGATAGTCATTTTTTTCAAATAGTTTAATGTTGGCCTCTATTGTTTTGCAATCTTATTTTTTAAAATATTTTTACTAGTTGTTGATGGACCTTTATTTTATTTACTTATTTATATGTGGTGCTGAGATTTGAACCCAGTGCTTCATGCATGCTAGGCAAGCTTTCTACCCCTGAGCCACAACCCCAGCCCTCAATCTTATTTTGAAAGACCTTTTTCATTACTCAATTGTTTTAAAATTTTTTTCTTTGTAAGTCTTTAGTGGTTTCATTTCATGGATTCTTGGTGTATATGGAACTTCTTTTGGCTTAAAGGATGAGGTAAGAACTTAATTTTTTTTTCTCTCCTAATGGTTATCCAGTTGCACTTGTTTAAAATGCTACATGCATTTTTATCCTGAATTCTTATGTGTGTATAAATTGATTTCTACATTTTCTTATGTGTTCCAATATAGATTTATTTATACAGATCATGTTAATACACATGGTATTTTAGTTATGATAGCTTTGTAATGTTTTAATATCTGATAGGGGATGCTCTTTACTCTTTATTCTTCCTTTTCAGATTTTTCTTTGTTTTTCTTTAAGAATTTTAAAGTCAGATTTTCTGGTTCATAAGAAAAGTGTCAGAGATACTTATGAAGTCTTTCCTCTGGTGATGAAGTCTTAGAGCCCTGTGTATATTACAAATCTGGAGACCTAGTTTTAGATTTTGTTCTGACATTGGCTCTGTAATAAAACATTAGACTCATGTTTTATTATTTGTACAGGTGTTTGCAGGTGCTTTAAAAAGAATTACTGTATATATGCAACTTTTTTGTCTGTATTTTTAGTAGTCACTAGGTAGAGCTATTGTAAAAATCCTCACAATATTTTAGCACTGTAGAGGGGTACTTATACTTGCAAAAATTGGAAACAGAGTTCCCTGAACTCATTTTTGTTTTAAAATTCACTTGTGAATAAATAAAAGGTGATATATCATCAGTCCAATCATGGATTGAATTTAAATCTTTGTAGCCACTGAAAGGGCTACTCTACCAAGAGAGACTACAGTAATTGTTCTTGGCAAGATCGTTTGTCTCTTTCTTTCTTTTCCTCTGAGACCAGTTGGTGTTTTGAAAGGAAGCATATTGTCTAGATTTTCAGAGTTCTCCAAAAACAGGATGAGAGAGTATTTTATTTTTGAAGCATGTAACATGATTGCATCTTTTTTTAAAGAGAGAGGAGAGAGAGAGAGAGAGAGAGAGAGAGAGAGAGAGAGAATTTTTAAATATTTATTTTTTTCAGTTTTCAGCGCATGCCAGGCAAGTACATTACTGCTTGATCCACATCCCCAGCCCATGATTGCATCTTCAGTAGAATAAAGTGCTTTGAAAGCTTGAATTCTTTGTGTTTTCATAGTTGGCTATTTTGATTGAAATAAGTATCTATATATCTTCTTCCCTTTCTGAGTGTTCATTGTTAGGCAAGAGCTGCTTTACAGAATGGTTGATTTATAGAAGACAATCAAGGCTGTGATAATTCTCGAAAGTCAAACTCTACAATTTGAAGGGCAAATAAAATCTATAGTTTATATAATTCTGTAGCAGACTTGGAAATGATGGAACAAATGATGAGAGAAAATTGACCTTCAGCTGTTGGTGAATGACAGTCAACATTAAATTGAGTTTTTAAAATGAAGAGACAGAAATTTTTTTTGTCCTTTAGGAAAATTGTTTTGGGGATTCACTGATTGGCACAGGAACTAAAACAAAACAGAAAAATTCTAAGGAAAGCCTAATAGCAATCATATAATTTCATCACAATAATATTCTTAAGTAGAGGGAGGGTACCATGTTAAAATTGTTGAGTCTGGTTACAATAGTCAGTCTGTTAAGGAACTGAGGAACTGTTAGTAATGTTCTTATGTGAAAATAAGTATGATAATCAGATAAGTTGATATAAATTGTCATTATTGAAATTAGAGGAAAGAAGGGAGTTTAGGGAAAACAAGAATATAAATAGAAAACAGTTCTGGAGAAAAAATTTAAAAAAAATTGAAGTGGAAATCAGTTTACTGAATCCTCAGATGATGTTTATTTTGTACAAAGTAGAAATGGGCTACCCAAGGTTGTGGGGCTTCTTAAAGCTTAGCACTTAGTGTACATTTTCACTGCCCCAGAGCATGTGTGACCAGAGAAAATCAGAACTACACAGTGGGATAAACAGTCCTGGGTTTCTAAAGTTACATAGTAGTCCCAAGTAGACCTCCTGTATTCGGTTGTCAACACTGATTATCTTTTGGGAAATGTTCTTTCCTCTAGAGCCTCATTTGGTCTTGTGGCCCCTTTGCATATTTAAAATGCGTAATTGACAGTCTGCACTTCCACCAATAGAGTGTGAGAGTATTTGTGTCCTCAAATCCTGGCCAACAGTGGGATTTTTCACATTTTAATTTTTTTATTTATTTTTTTATTTTTGGTACTGGGAATTGAATTCAGGGGCACTAGACCATTGAGCCACATCGCCAGCCCTATTTTGTATTTTATTAGAGACAGGGTCTCACTGAGTTGCTTAGCGTCTCACTAAATTGCTGAGGCTGGCTTTGAACTTGTGATCCTCCTGCCTCTGCCTACCAAGCTGCTGGGATTACGGGCCTGTGCCACCACACCTGGCTTCATGTTTTTATTTTGTTAATCTAATAAATAAAAAGGCATTGCATTTGGGCTCTAATTTGCATTTCTATATGCTGCGTGAGGTTGAACTTTTTTTTATGTGTACTTTTCAAATAATTAGTAGATGGATCATTCCTTGGTTCCTTCCTGTTTTTATTGAGCCAATTTGGTGGATTACATAGGGAATCTTATTTTGTGAGACTTGCTAGTTTGGAAAAGGTTTTAACTTCCTATAAAGCCTAAAGTTTAGTGATAGAAGTAGTTAATTTCAGGATTGGCTAAGGTGGGGTAGAGGGAGCAAGTTCCTGCCTCAAAAGTAATAAGGAAAGTGATCCCTGATAGGTGGGACCTCTTGTTATTGGTAGATATCAAATCTTTGCTATGGATTGAGCCCAGCAGGGATGAACAGTTATGTAGTGTAGAAAGTGATTTATATATGCAAGCAATAAGGTCCTACAAGAGAGGACCTTATTACTAGAGATTTCAGTGTGCTGTGGCATGATTGATAAATGTATTTGTATAAGGGGTCTTGCTGTTTTGGCATAGTCAAATATTAAAAATAAAATAGGATACCCTGATAATAACTTTTAGGAAAACTTTGCCTTTATCTAGTTTTAAAATCTTTTCTTTATTTCTCCTAATCCCAACTGAGTTTGAAGATATATATATATATATATATATATATATATATATATATATATATACACACACACACACACACACACACACACACATGCAAAAATCTTAAAATTAAATTAAAAATAATAGTGTAGGTTGGGAAATACCACACCTTCTTCCTTGGAGGGAATGTCCTATATCATGCTTGGATTATCTTGAACACATAAATATTCTCGGTTTGGTTAAATATAGCTGTAGATTTTTTGGTACTAGAGGTTGAATCCAGGGGCGCTCAACTACATTACCAGCCTTTTTTTTATTATTTTATTGAGAGATAGGGTCTCACTGAGTTGCTTAGAACCTCTCTAAATTGCTGAGGCTCCCTTTGAACTTTCCATCATCTTGCTTCAGCCCTAGGAGCCACTAGGATTTCAGGACTCCACCACCATGCCCAGCCTATCTGTAGATTTTAATATTAGTGACCATAATTGTCCTGCTTCTTACATTGGATTAAAACCAAGGCAGTGCTCTCTAAGTCATTTTCACATTTCTTTTGCATTTATTTCTTGACTGGCTATCCCTCTGTTCCTTGACATATGTAAGGGTAGATGAAGGTTCACCTCCTCTAAGATCAGGTGTATGGGAATGTGTGGAAAATATGAACATGCTTTAGCTTTTGTTTGTGTAACTTCCCCTTTGGAACTCATTCCTTTGGGGAAGCTGAAACTGAAGACCCATATCTGAGTAGCATTCTAACAGTATTTCTCATCATTATGCTTTGTCAGTCCTCTGTTTGCAAGGCATTTTCAGGATGTTCTTTTGGTTTGAAGTGTCTATGCTTTTATTTCTATCCTGTTAATTTCTTTTCCTTGACCTTCTGTTAACATAGTTCTTTTTCTTGTTTAATCACACTCAGGAAAATTTGTGACATTGTTTTTAGTTGTTTCAGTACTAGTGAGATTGCCATATCTTAATTTCCGTGTAAAGATGTAATATGGCATTTACTTTTGCTTCTGTAATGTTTTTGAATTTTGACCTATTTTATTAAAAAGGGGAAAAAAACCAAAAAAGGTAGAAAATTGCTGATTGTTCTCTTTTTTTCTCTTTTTCTTTAAATTCCTTTAAATGTTTTTTCCTCATAGATGTCATCTTTAAATGTGGTCTTAAATCAGAGGATACCCTACTCACAGAAAGTAATTTGGGTGAGATTTAAGTGAAGACAGATCTAGTTGATATTATTAGGTAAGATTATCAAGAAAGGGTGTACAAAGAAGAGGCCTAAATAAAACATCACATACCAGTGTTAGAGGGGGATTAATTCCAGGACCCTCTTGGATGCTCAAGCCCCTTAGGTTATAAACTATGCACATCTGTCCATATACTTTAAGTCATCTCTAGGTACTTATAATAACCTAATACAATGTTGAATGCCTTGTATATAGTTGTTATAAGAAAAAAAGTCTCTAAATGTTCACTACAGATACAATTTTATTTTCTGAATGTTTTTGACCCATGGTTGGTTGAACCTGCAGAAGTGGAACCTGCAGATATAGAAGGTCAGGTGTATATCCAAAGCTGGATAATCTTATAATTCTCTAGTTTTTTCTATATAATCTATTAGAATAAAATGTCACATAAATTTTCCATTCTATTATCAACTAGTCATTGAACACCTACTGTATGCCATGCCCACTTCAGGGCACTGGACATAAATGAATAAAATATTTAAAAATTCCTGCCATGCCCTGCCCTCACAGAGCTGAAATTCTCATGGGAGAATAGGCAGTAAAGGAGATAAGTTAGTAAATTATAATGCACACAGATCAGAAAATGGTCTGTGCTACTGAAGAAGGAGGCATCATTGAAGAGAGTCAGGAAGTTTGGGGTTACAATTTTATTAAGGGTCAGAAGATGTAATGTTTGAGCAGAGATTTAAAGGAGGTGTGTAGCACAAACTGTGTCGAGGTGGGGTGGGTGAAGAAGAACATTACAGGACAGATGGTAGGAGAAGCAAAGGACCTGGTGGTTTCTTTTCTTGTAAAGAACAGAGAAGAGGGCTAAAATAGAATAAAGGAAGTGGGAAGGAGAGAGAGAGAGAGAGAATAAGAGGTAGAGGAGGGAAGGAGGTAGACCTAGTGGCTCTCTTTAGGTCATTAGAAGGGTTTTGGCTTCCATGTAGAGTAGGAAAACATGATGTTGGAGAGTAAACAGTTGTTGACCAGTTGGAGAACAGGTGATGAGCTTGGATTAGGATGGAAGCAATAGAAGGAAGTGGTTTAATTTTGATCTCTTTAGAAAGTAAAGTGCCAATAGAATTTGCTGGTGCATCTGATGTAAGGAGAGTGAGGGAGAGAATATATAAATATTCCAGGTTTTTGACATGAGCAGTTGAGATATGTAGTTGCCATGAACTGAGATAGAAAAGCCTTTGAACACCAGATTGCAAGTCAGGAGTTGCAAGCTGGGCATGTTAAATTTGGGTTGTATGTCAGGTATCTGCATGAAGTTGTTGAGTTGGCTGTCAGTGTATAACTTCAAAATTCAAGGTAGTATTCTGGGCTAAATATTTGAATTTGAGGGTTGTCATTGAAAATATGGCATTTGAAAACTTGAGGCTGGATGAAATCAGGAAGAAAAGAGTGTCGAGAGAAGAGAAAGGTCTAGGGCCCAAATTGTGAGAATGTTTGGAACATCTGGTGTTGGTGGCTTAAATTCTTGAGGTACTTCCTTCCATCTCAGTTGGCTTACTGTTGTGTGTTAATCTTAGTACACTCAGCTGTCACTTCAGAATGGACATCTTATTTACTGGAGAACATATTAGTTAGTAATTCAAAAGGATATCAGAGGAAATGGGGAGTTGTTTTTCTCATGCTTTCTATATCAGAATAAGTTGAATTTTTCTGGGCTTTGTTTATTCTCTGTACCAATAAGGTGTGCTGTACTGCAGGGGTTTTTTTGTTGTTGTTGTTTTTTTGTTTGTTTGTTTGGTTGGTTGGTTTTGTTTTTGTTTTTGTTTTTGGGTTTTTTTGGTACCAGGAACAGAATTCAGGGGCACTTAATTGCTGAGTCATATTCCCAGCCCTTTTTTATTGTATTTTTTAAATTTTGAGACAGAGTCTTGTTAAGTTGCTTAGGATCTCACCAAGTTGCTGAGGCTGGCTTTGAACTTGTAATCCTTCTGCCTCACCCTCCTGAGCTACTGGAATTATAGTCATGTGTCACCATACCTGGCTGCAGTTTTAATGAAGTTTATGATGTTATCAACCTCTGCAAACTGTTTTATTTAACTGATTAATTGCTAACAATAACATTCTGACAGTTGACTTTTTAAATAAATTTTAGTTGTCAATGGATCTATCTTTATTTTTTCAATTTTTAAAAAAAAAATGTTTATATGTGGTTCTGAAAATCAAACCCACTGCCTCACACATGCTAGGCAAGCACTCTACCACTGAGCCCCAACTCCAGCCCCACAGTTGACTTTTTAAGAAGATAATTTACATTAATTTGGAACATTTTATTTTCAAGAAAGATTCCAGAATATTATATTAGGGGTGTGTGTGTGTGTTTGAGTGAATTCCAGTAGGTTTTTTTTTCCTTCTTGTAACTGCTATGACAAAATACCAGAGACTATGTGGCTTAAATAGGAGACATTGCTATGACAAGATACTGTAGGCTGTGAGGCCTAAACAGCAATTGTTTATTTTTGCCATTTCAAAGAGTGGGAGAAGCCTAAAGTCATGGCTCTGGCAGGGTTTGGTTCCTGGCAAGGAATCTTCTCCTCACTTGCATATGAATATGTTGACCTCACATGGCCCTTCCTCTGAGAAAGTGCAGAGAGTAAACTCTGGTATCTCTTCTTCTTCTTATAAGGGCACCAATCTTATTGGCTTTGACCATTTTAGCCTTAATAAAGGCCCTTTGTCTAACCACAATTATTATTAGGGGTTGGAGCTTCAATATATGAATTAGTTTTACGGGTGAGAGACATAATTCAGTATGTAATACAATGTTTGTTAATTTTTATACCTCTAACAGGATATTCTTATCAGTTTCTTGAGAATTATATGTTCAGGATTTTACTTATTTATTTATTTATTTAGTTAGTTGTAGTTGGACATATACCTTTATTTTGTGGTGCTGAAGATTGAACCCAGCACTTTGCATGTGCTAGGCAGGCACACTACCACTGAGCCACAACTCCAGCCCTCAGGAAATTTTTTCTAAAAGATAATTTTTTGTTTTGTTTTTGCCTGTGTGTATTAACTATCATTGGGTTATTTTTAAAGGGAGTTTCTGTAGTGTTACACAGCAGTTTTTTTTTTTTTTTTTTTTTTTTGTGTGTGCTTTCCTTCAGTATAGTCTTTTCACAAACATTTAAACACTCTAACATTTTGCATTTTAGGAATTGATCTTTAAATTTCTGTAGCATATTGAGTACTATTTCTAGGTGATTTGTGGTTTGAAGGGAGTCCCTACCGTGCAGTATATTGGTAGGTTCAACAAATGAATGAACAAATTTAAGAGAGAGAGAGAGAGAGAGAGAATATATGTGTGTGTATGTGTACTATAACAAAAATGGAAATGCAACAACCCCCCCAACCTCTCTAAAAAACAATCAGCTTGTTATGGAAGGATCCTTTATCTTGTGAATTTTTTACCTGTATGTAGTGTTACTGAGGAGTTGATTTTGGTCCATACCAGCTCTGTGGAATCATGGGTCTCCCTAAACATGTTGCTTTTGCCTACTGAATGGTAATGATTAGTTGGGAATGACAAAGACTACAGGTTATGAAAGTTCTGCCTCATGACCATGCTGAGGAAAAATTATAAAGGGCCCAAATACTTTTTGTTTCACAACTTCACCTTTATTTTATAGACTGTTTACTAAGCCACATGAAGTTTCTTTGTTTTTAGTTTTTTATTTTTTTTTACTGCTAATCATATATTTTATTTCTTTGAAGCCAACTTTAGGTATTTTTATATAATTGATAATGTTCTCTTATTATATCCTGTTATGCGTGCCTCAGTATTTTCTTCATATAAGATTTTCTTACGGATTTATGTGTTTACTATTTTTTAGTCACTTTTCAGTAGAATCCTATCCTCCATAAAAACTAGTGTTTGGTTTTGACTGTATTTTATCCCCAGTACCTAGGTACTAATACATAGTAGGTATTTGTTAAATATTCTTGCATGAATAAGTACTGTAAACACTGCTTTGTATGCTTTTCCATTTAATAGCATAAGAATTTTTTCACATAAATAAAAAGTCATTTAAAATACTACTTAAGTGGTTATGTAACAACTTACTTTATAAAGCTAGCGTAATTTGCTTTAAGTCAATTTTTTGTTTGTCATATTTAATTCTGTGTTTTATTATAATAGCACTGAAGGGAGCATCTTTATATATAAAACTTTATTACTTTAGGATATGTTATTAGAATTATTAGTTGTAATTATTTAAATAATATATAGTCTTAACATATATTGAAAACAAAAGTGTAACAATTTGGATTTTTTAAAGTATAAATTTTAAAAGAGCCCTGTTCTCCTAGAATTGGATCCCTAATGATGTTTTCCTTTCATTTTGTATTCTCTGCCTTTGGCAATCCATCTATTGCTAGTCTTTTCTAGACCTTTGATTACAGCCTAGGCCTATGAGTTGTGATTTCTGCTTAAGGCTCTAACTCTGCATTTGCTAGATATCTGGGGGTTATTTCTGCATGTCAAGTTCATCATTGCCAAAAAATGTAGTTGTTATCTCTCCATCAAAATCTGCTTCCTACTGCTTTATTTCCTTTTGAGATAAGTGAAGGTAAAATCTTTTCTGCACCCAGGTGGAATTTTGGGAATAGTTCTCATATCTTCCTCTTTTACCTTAACTAGTTTTTAGTTCTCAGATCTTCCTCTTTTCCCTTAACTTTTTCCCTTAACTAGTTTTATGCCCTTTTATTTCTATGTTCCTTGATGCTGCCTTGGTTTAACTTTCTGACCATCTTTTTCCTGGACTATTTAATTATTGCTTTGTCCTGCTTTCTGTGTCACTTTTCTCCAGGGCATCATTCATACTGTGAGTTATCTCCCTAAAACTTCATAGTACTCCTTTTACTTTACTAACTGAATTTTTTCTTCAAAACCTCCACTTCCTTGTAGTGTGACATCTGTAATTCTTACTTAACAGAGGCTTTGTGTCTTGACTTTTTACTCCCTACTCCTATTTGCTTTTGTCATTTCCTATGGATTTTTTCCTCCACAGTCCTGGGTATCTTGAATCTTTGGCATTTTATTTATTTGTTGTCTTTCTTTATACTTTGTGTCTAAGCTCTGGTCACCCTTTGCATTGAATACTGTCCATAATGCTTGAATTAACATTCATTTTCAGATTCACAATGACAATTTTCATTCCTGTACAACCACCAGTATAAGTATTTAGATGACAGTGTCTTTATTATTATTTTTTGGTAATAATTACATAGATTTATGTTAGATTGTATGATTTAGTGTTATTTATCTTTGATTCCATGGTGCTTACAATACTAGTTATTGTAGAATGAATATATATATATATATATATATATATATATATATACACACACATACACATAATATGTATCTCTCACAAATATTAATTGAACTAATGAATATCTCAGTAGAAACATGCTGCACTTTGAGTCTGATCTTCTTACTTACTTCTTGCTTCTCTCAGGTACTGTTTCCATTCAGTTTGAAGAACTCCAGCATCTTTTGTAATATGGATCTGTTCAGCTTTGGCTTATTATTAAATGTCTTTATTATTCCTTTAAAAAGTAAAAATTAAAAAAAATATTAAAAAGTAAACATTGTATTTTAGAATAGTTATTGTCTCATAGGATATTGAAAAAACAAAACATAAAAAAAACCCCTAGAATTCCAGGTACCTTTTGTCAGCTTCTCCAATGGTGGCATCTTTTATGGCTTATAGTGCAGTAAAAACTAGGACGTTGATATCTATAAGTACATTATTGTTAACATCTTAAGGATCTTATTTAGTATTTCCTATATTTTAAGCTGCATCCATGTATGTATGTTTGTATAAAGCTCTGTGCGATTTTATCATGTGTATATTTGAATGATTGCCACAAGTGCTGTTTCATTGCCACAAAGATCTCCTTCATGCCATTTCTTTGTATTCTTCTCCATCTTGTTCTCTATCCCTGTTCCCTGTTCTCCATTTGTTAGTCATGTCATTTTTCATACAGTATGTAACCTTTTAATATTACTTATGTTAAGCAAATGCTGGTAGAATTCTTTCCAGGTTGGTGTATGTATCAGTAGTTTATTCTTTTTATTGCTGAGACATGTGTGGATATAGCAGTTTATCCACCCAAATAATATTTGCATTGTTTCCAGTATTTTGGTATTATAAATAGAGCTGCTATGAACATTGTGTACAGGTTTTTAGATGACTATGTTTCCATTTCTCTAGGATAAATACCTGTGAGTATGATCACCGGGTTGTATGGCAAGTGTATTCTTAATTTTATAAGAACCTGATGAGCCATTTTCCACAATAGCCATACCATTTTTTATTTCTAAGCAGCAGTGTTAGGAGTGATTTATTTTCATTTTATCCTTACCAGAATTGGGTATTGTCTTAATTTTTATTTTAATTGTTCTAACAGAGTAATGATATTTCATCATGGATTTTATTTGCATTTTCCTAATGGCTCTGATGATACTGACTACCTTTTAATCTGCTTATTTTACCATTTATCTCTCTTGTTTGGTGAAATGTATCTTGTCTTTTGTGTGTTTCATAATTGCATTTTTTGTTTTCATTTTTGTGCTTAGTTGTGGGAATTCTTTGTATATACATTTTGCTGGATAAAGAGTCCTATGCAACAGTTGTTTTTCTTTTCCCTCAAAATATAACCATACCAGACAACTGTATTCTGACTTTGATTTTTTTTTGACAAAAGGTAGGCTTCTTTAATGTTGCTCTTCTTGCATACTATAAGTAGTATGTCTTTTTTTCTTCAGATTGCTTTGAAATTTTTCTTTGTCTTTAGTTTTTAGCAGGTTGACTGTGATATGTCTAGATATGGTTTTCTTTTGTGTTTTTCTTCCTTGGGGTTGACTGATTTTCTTGGATCTGTGAGTTAATGTCTTTTAGCACATTTGGAAAATTTATAGACATTACTTCTTTGAGTAATACTTCTGCCACACTCTTTTTCTTGTTGGCTTCTGGATTTTCCCCCCATTTTTTAAAAATCATAGAACCTCTGTATCTAGTTTTCTGGTAAGCTCATTGAATGTGTTCTTTTATTTTCAAAGTTAAAATTTTTCATTTATAGTTTTTCTATGTGCTTTTTACTTCCTATTTAATTCTCTTGTAATCCTTTACTTGTTCTTATTTATCTGCTCATCTTTTCACTAGATTCTTTAGTACACTTATCATAGTTTCATCTATTTTTTAATTGCAATATCAAGGTCAGGTATGAGTCTATCTCTGTTGATTGTTTTCTTATGGATCATGTTCTTATTGTGATTTATTATGTTTTATGATGTGTTGGATATTGTATACTAAAGAATAATAAAGTCTGAGGAATATCTACTTCCCAAAAAGGACCTATCTTTTCTTTGTCACCCTGTTAATGTGGAGTTCTGAGCTAGGGCAGAGCTTTGTAGTAATATTAGATACTGGTCACCACTGGCATTCTACTACTTTAAGATTGGGATCAGGACTTTGATTTTAATGGAGCTTTGAATCTGAGCCCCAATAGGACATTGGTGATCTCCTATGTTTAAGAGCCAAGCTGTCATCTTTCTGAAGAGTAGGAGATCTCTTTGTTTTATAGCTTGACTACTTGTGTTTTTGGACACTGTTGAGTTCTTTACTTTCTAGTCTGTGGCTTTCTCCTGCTCAGGAGATCTCTTTTTGGAGAGGAATTTCTCTCAGTTCTCCTGACTTCCTCCAGATTTCAGCCTCCTACTCTGCAGCCAGAGGTGTTCACCAGTGCCAGAGAGACATGATCTCTCAGTTTTCCTGCCCCATATCCTTATGCACTATCCATATGTATTTCCAGGAAATACTTGGCAGATGGATGCAGACTTGGCTGTGTGTTAGGGGCTCCTGGTGATTTTAATCCATCATTTTAGCTCACATATGAAGGTTAAAATTTTGTTAACAGATAAGCTTGTATCTTTTTATCCCTGCCATTGACAGATTCCTTGTTACTCTGCCAGGATTGAAACAGCTGTGGATTACTGCTTTACTCGGAAGATATTGTTGATGTCTGATATTTACTTCATTTAAGTTTCTTTGTGTTCTGAGCTTTAAACTATTCCTGTGTAATCTTATATAAAATGGAGTTTATAGTCACCCCATGAAACTTGATTCATTTGGAGAAAGAGGACAAAATATTTCCAAAAGTGTCATTTATGAATGAACTGAGCCTTTGCCACTTAGAAGCTTTGTGTTGGTATTCATTTACTGACTCTGGAAGATACTCATTTGTTAGTTGAATGTTTTAATACCCACCTGTGCCATCTTCTTTGGGATCTGAAGATTATGTGATATAATGTATAGAGAAATACACAATACACTTCCCATGGCTCTAGTGGCTTGGGTAGAATTTCTGTAGAGAAATTTTGAGATTTACCTTTTAATAGTGTAATAGAATGGGTACCTGATAATCACTTTACATTTTAAGAGTTGTTTTTACAGTGATATTATTTCATTTCAAATAAAAGAAGGACTGGCTAGTGGTTGAAAGTATATTATCTGGAAACATATTTTTGTTTTGTTTTGAATATCAACTTCAATTTTTCCTCCTGTCCTTGGCCAAGGCTCTTGACTCTTCCCTAGTTTCTTCATCTATAAAATGGGAATACTCATAGGGTTGTTATGAGGATTTAGAGACATATGTACGTAGAGCATGGAAACAGAGTGCCAGGAGCAGTACCACAGTCTCAGCCAGTAGTAGTGACCATATTCCTCATTTGTTCCCTTTCAAGTGCCCTATGTTGGGGTAGATACAGTCCTCCTTAGCTTTTCATCTTAGCAAATTCATGCTACAAATCCCAGCTACAAAGATGTTTTAAATAAGAAGACTTACACTGCTCATAGGAGGTGGGTTCTCTTCCTTTGTCAGTTGGTAGATATTGGAGATCAGATGTTTCGGTTCCTGTTTTCTCCTTATGCTGGGTCATCAGCAAAGAGGGACAGGAGTTTCTGCTCTGTATCACTTATTACCTTCAGGAAGAAGTAATGCCACAGAGAATCAGTGGTGACTCCTGCCCAGGTCTTCTGCCCACCTCCCTACTTCTTTCTTTCCTCCTTCCCTTCCTTGTTGGAAGGCTGGTATATATAGTGGAGGGATTGCCTTTTTTGTGACAGGGTAGAGATGGCCAGCTTATAGTTCTCTTAGGTTGAGAATGCTGAAGTTTAAAAGTTATGCAGGAGAGAGTGCTGTGATATGTTGAAATCTCACAATTTTGTTGGTTTCTATAATGACGTTTTTGTATTTTTATGTGCAGTAACTCATTCAGATGCTGTCAAATGTATCTTTAAAATTGCTAATCACTTTTATATTATAAAAAGATTTGATGTCATTAAATTTAAACATTGAGATTAATAAAATGGTACTAAAATCTGTATTTGTAATACACAGTGACATAATTATATATCTTTGGTATCTGAATTATACAGTATTTATTTTAGGAAATTTCCATGGAATTTATTCATCCAGCATTGTGAAAGGAGATGATGAAATAGTGTGTGTGACTTGCTGGGGTGCTTTTTGAGTTCAAGCCTGTTGTCTGTCTCTGTGTAGGTTAGTTGCCATTGTAATTTCTTCAGTGCACTATATAAGTGGAGTGCTATAGTCATTTAATCATTGCTGGAAGGTTCTACAGAGATGAGGTCTTCCTTTGGGAGAGACGGCTCCTCAAGATTTTGTAAGAAGAATGCTGTTAAGTAAAGGGAATGATAATGGGTGACAGAATCAGGATCTTGGTGTCTTTGTCCTTCAGGGTTGACAGATTTGGTTGGTATCTTATACAGAATTCAAGCTATTCACAGACTATTTTGCAAAAGTAAATCAAGCTTTTAAGAAATAAACCTGAGGACCTGAAACATCAAAAATCTACTATCTGTAATATTCACTTTTCTTTGCCCTTTTGGTAGGTAAATTGGCCATTGTTGTCTTTATTTTAAAAATAAAAAAGATGCTGGGATATCTACTACATCAATCTCTTGTCTGAGCATCCATTACTGTTATTTGGAGATAGACCATTCCTACCTGTGTAACCTCAGAGAGGGAGAAGGGGCATGCCATCTGTGCACATATGGGATGGTATGAGTACTTGGTCCTGGTAATGCTGCTAGGTATGGTAGTTGTGCTTTTTGACCTCCCTCCCTGTCTATTCACAGGTTTCATGTTTTGCTGTCTGTAGAAGAGTAATATTGACTAAATGCCTCTGCCACCTTGCTGTGTTCCTTACCATGATAGCTCATCATTCCCAATCTTCTCACTCTGGGGGAGATGTTATTGGCTTTATTTTTATAGGTGTGGAGATTGCGGCTCAGACAGTAGTAACTGTCCCAAGGCCCAGAGATTTTGGTGGGGGATCCAGGAAGGAACTCAGATCTCTAAGTCTTGTACCTCTGATCTTTCCCCTTTTTCCATGCAGTCTCTGGTTCACAGAAAATGTTTCCTCCAAGATCATATTGGATGCCACTAATTAAATGATTACTGCCACTCAGCTAATTGGAGATGAGATTTAATGCTAGCGATATTTTTGAGTTACTTTCTAGGCAACTAAAGTTTAATGTTCCTTTTTAGGAGGTGATTTTTTTTCCTTGTTTTTATCTTGTTTTGTGAACTGTAGTATTCTTGTAATGTGGTGGTAAGTCATTTAGCTTTCATTACTTTAGATAAAGTGTGAGTTAGAATTTGACTAGAGGCTCAGGAGAATTGAATGTAGACATGTTGTCAGATGTTATTGCTCTGTTTGTCAGTCTATTTGAACACAAGAAAGTCCCCTCTGGGTGGAAGTTTATGGACCCATTTGGTATAGTGGCTGTTACTATACTTGATCCTCAGGGAATAAGAAAAAAAAAACACCTGAAGTTACCTGTTGGATTGAACATGAAATCTTTATGTCAGGTTTAGTGTTACAGCTTGCTGTGAAATATAGATTGATTCAGGGATATGTAAAAATTGTTATGGTAATAATGAAAAAAGCCACGTCTGCAATGCAGCATTTATGTCTTACTATTTCCTTCTGGTATTGTACACATTTCCTAAGTATTTTTGTGAATTTATATAGTACTTTTCTTTATTTTCTTTTGTCCAAATTTCAGAGTCAGCATATTTAATGAAATTAAATACAAATCCTGTTTGGGTCTTGCTCTAATGCATGGGTATCCAAAAGTTAGCTCACTGCGCCGTGGTATTGTAGTAGGCCAGGGCATCTGTCCCCATTTCAGAGTTTGAGCTTGAAGAAAATAAGGGTCAAAGAGAGGTGAGAGTAACTATCATCAGAACTGTTGTTACATTTATCCTTCTCCTAAAACAGCAGTGGAAGTTTTGCATGCAATAAACAGCACGCTTCCTCTTTTGACCAGTTGTAGAAGGCTCCCCTGAGTAGGTGATGAACTGTTGTACATGTGAGGACAGGTTAGAAAGTCAGGTTTGAGAGTCAAGTTTGGTCTGGCAGATAAAGGTGAGGTTCTGGCACCAGAATAGAAGCCAGGAGATTATTTAGGAATCAAGGTAGTCAAAATAAGTGAATAAAAACATGAGCTACCCTCCTGAAGCAACATGCAGTCAGAATCCAGGGATGGTATGTAGTACATGTGGAAGACGGGCAGAAACCTAGCCAGTAAGATGTAAGGCAGATTTGACCCAGATAAGAAATTCTCTTTTTGTAAAAAGCAGAAAGAAAATAACAAATCAGAATAAGAAATCCTCTTTTTAGCTTATTTATAAGGGTACATGAATGAGATTTTCTGGATGGAGCCAAAGCTAAGTAGGCCATGGCTTGGGTTCTTCAATTTCTTTTTATTGACAATTGCACCCAGGGATGCTTAACCACTGAGCCACATCCCCAGCCCTGTTTGTATTTTATTTAGAGACAAGGGAACAAGTCAGGAGACTCTTTTAAGTCAGGTTAGTATATGGCTGAAATTTCACTTATAAACTAATAAATATAATTCATATTGATAATTAATGTTTAATGTGTCTCTGAAGTGTTTTACAGTTTTTGATTAATAAAAAAGAGGAAATGTATTTGAAGAGTACGTTACTGAGCAGTGAAACACTAGGAGTCCATTTAGTAACAAAATTACATGATGTGTCTCATTCTATATTCTAAAACACACTATTTTTAGCATCTCTTTGAATCGGGGATGAATTCCAGTTATAGGATTTAGTAATTAAAGCAGAGAAAAATAGTTTAGGCAAGGAAATCTTTTAACTTGGGTTGGATCTGCTTCAATATTTAATCTGTTACCTTTAAGGGCGTCCCTGATAGCCTCTGGTTTGTAGTCTTTGTCGGGTGAAGAGTAACAGAAGATCAGCCAAGGACAGTGGGTCTCACTTTTAAAAATGGGGAGTTTTAAAAAAAATTGAAATTTTGGAATCTTCTAGCTGGTAAGCTTGTTGTATGTTTTCTACACAATTCTGGACAGAGGTTCAAGGACCTTCTGGTCTCTCCTTGCTTTTCCTGTTCATGAGCCCTGTTCATCACTTTCTGTCCACCTTGTAAAACATCCAGTTCTCTGTCTCCTCCTAGTACCCTGCCTGTCCCTTTCTTTTCTGCAGTGTTTAGGCTGCCTCTGAGTATTCCAAAGAAAATGGCTTATTGATGCCAAGTGGTACTAATTCACATTTGTATTTAATGATTGTGGATGTTCTGGAATGTTGCTTAAAAGCTTTTTTTTTTTTTTTTTACTTGATTCTAAAAATGACAAATTATTGTCAGCAGTCTTTCCTCAAGCTGGAAACCTTATTTTATCATAAACAAGTTGTTATTATTTTATCTTTTTATACCTATTGCAAAGAAGCTCATTAACTGTGTAGTTAAATGGAAACAACTGTCCTGTTGACTCAAATTCTCATGCATATTATGCATATTGCCTGTGCAGCATTTAAAAGTGGTGGTCAGACAGCAAGCATGAAATCATTGCGAACAAGGCATGTCTAGCTTTCTCTGGTTGAAGTAGGCAAGGAACACACATCATGATTTATTTTATTACCTAGGCATTTGGGAAAATTCATTTATTTGATAAAAGTTTTTTTTTTTTCTTTAATATTATCTATGTACCAAGAAAGAAGGAGAATAAGAGAAAAATACTAAGAACTGTTATAGTGACAAGTTGCATTTTCAGCAGTTTGGTTCTTTTTGTTGTAGTAATCAATAAGTGAGCAAATTTAAGACTAGAACAGAACCTGAACTTGTGAAATCATCTTGGTTCTACATTTTTCCTGTGCTTATTTGTTTTGTTCTGGGCCACACTGATCAGGAAATTACTGTAAACTCCTGTCTGTTTAAAGGCCTGGGAGGACATGGTAGTTTTCCACTCTGGCATATCACATGATCTGGTGGGCTGAGCCCCAGGGGCAGGTGGGGTAGTGTCATCATATTGCCAAGATCAACTCTTCCAGTACATTATTAGCTCCTAATAATACTTCTCCCAGTCTCATCTTTGTAGTTAGGGAAACATGGGTTTAAATCAGCTGCCTTGAGTCTCCTGCTGTGTAAGCAGAGAAGCCAGCATAACTTGGAATCTGGCTCAAGATTCTGTAGCATTCTGTTGTGGGCACAGAGAACAAGGGAAGTGGTTGCTGCCAGGCTAGCTTGAGCAGTATCTTGCAGCAGCAGTTACCATTGAGTTTCACTAGTGGGAAAGAGGCTAAGGCCTAGCAGTGGATACAGAAAATGCCAGCACTGGGCAGGCTGAGGGTAGGGTGTTCTGATGAAAAGTAGGGGGAACCTATCTTAGAAAGGTAACTGGCAAGTGGAAGTAATGCCCCTATATCTTGTTCCCAGGAATTGAGTATTTTTGCCCCATAGTGCTACAGGACAGGGTGTGTCACATGTGGTGGCAGTGTGAAGAGATGAAAATAAAATTAGTCAGACATTCACTGAAGGAGAGATGGGTCAGGGCAGAGAGAGACTGAGAAGGGTGAGGGCTTTTCCTGCAGGCCTGTGTGGTAAGTGTGGCTCTGAGCAGCATCTTATGGGACCAGCTGGAGAGCACTGGGCACCTTCAGTCCTGCCTCAGATCCCAGGAAACTGGTAAATTTGTAGGGCTCCACAGACTCTGGGAGACCAGGAAGTGCTGGTTTTAAGTTATAAGGATGTAGGCTTTTACTGAGTACAAAGAAGCCTTATTTCAGATAGTGACGTTTAATGACTGTGGCTACAGATCATGAACTTCCTCTGCCTCCACAGTGTTCAAGCAGAAGTAGATGGGCTATTGTGGAGGGGAGCCTCAGTACATGGGGTGTATGGTTCTCAGTCTCTTTCACTATGTGACATTGCTTCAGTCAAATATATGGGCCTGTGCATTTCCTTGGGATGGATGGACAATACAAGCACTATTTTAAGAGCAAGCTCTGCATCTGTCATTTGATAGCACTGTATTTACATGGTGATGAGCATTTATCTTTACATTAACTTTGCATAATCTATGCATATGAAAAGACAGAAATCAGTTTCTTGGTGTCACTGTTCCACATGCAAATTTTAGATCTTTCTTGTTTATTGCAGATGGAATCAGTCTCTGCATGCCTGTCCCTGACCTCACACTTCACACACTCAGGTCTGTGTGGTATCTTCATCTTTGAGAGAATCATGGCTATATTCTGCAGCATAGTAGGAAGCTGGTTTCAAAGGGCAGAATTATAACATATTAAAAGATCTAACTGGATTTTATTTGTGATTCTAGATTCAGGCAACATTTCATTGTACAGCCAGTCTTATGGACAAATGAGGGTTGATGACTATAGAAATAAGAATGGAAGAATGGGTTGATTGTTCAGTTACTTTCCCTATAGAGTTAAAACCGAAGGAACTTTATTTTATCATGCCAGCTCAATTAAACTGGGCCTTTTTTGATTGGTGAATCTAAGATAATCAAAGAGGGGTGGGGTGGGGGAATTGCTGTTATTTGTGCTACTCATATGCTTTATACCAAAATTTTGTATTTAACATTTTAATGAAATATGTTTCTCTGAAGCTCATAGTGGCTACATGTTCTATACAGTTTGAGAGTCTTGTAAGTAAATAGAATTTAATGTGTGAATAGTTAGGGTTTGAAGAGAATGTAGAATTTGAGCCTGGTTAAAGAGGTGGTGCTAGGGAATGAAGTACGGAATAGTCTTTCTGTAGAGAGCCTGTGTAAACTCTGTATGTGCTAGCTTCTGATTTCTGGAAAATTCAAAGGTGTAAGAGAGATGGCAAGGACCAAAATAGTAAACAAATCCAAATACAATCAGATTAGAAGAATATCTGCAGATTAACAGTCATTTTGACACAACCAATTCTCAGGTTAAACGTTTTCACAAAAAAAGATTCTTTATTTCATATTGACTCTAAAATAGTGAATAAGTAGGACTATGGGCTTATTACTAGGGAAAACCTTATCATCCTTGACCTTGTAAAATGCCTTCTAGAACAAAATTAAATATTTAATGAGAAAAATTCAGTTGCCTTTTGTGTCACTGTGCAGTGAAACATAACCAGAAAGTAATTTCTATGTTTTGGAGGTGAATAGTCTGTAATGCAATTGAAATTTCCTGAACTCATGTTATTACTACAAACTGTCTGGTCCTCCTTCCACCTTATTTTTAGAAAAAAAAAAAAAAAACAACTTTTAAGCAGGTAGTTAATTATCCTGGCTTGGCTTTGGTCTATAGTTGTTCCCTAAATTATGATTTAAGGTTAGGGTTAGTTGATAGCATTGTGCAGAAAATATAAGTACATCTTTGGTGGGATTTTTGAGGGAGGCTTTCCATAAAGATAAGTTTGTTCCTTCATTCATTCTTCTAATCAACAAATAGCTAGAAGGGAGGTGGGCATTATTGTCTGATAGAGCATCACAAACACAAGACCAATTTGGAAATTACAGGGCAGGTGTGTTCTTGTTCCATAGGGGGGCACTGCCAGTACAATATAGAGATTAAACCACAAATGTGAACAGAATTGGAATGATGGTGTTTCATCAAAACATGCACCTCTGAGCTGGCAGTATTGCACCTCTTAGTAGAGATGTTGTGTTTCATACTTTATAGCCTTGATCTATAACTTCAAAGGACTGATGCTTATCACTTGTCAATGAGGCTACACACTTAAAAAGGGAAGTTAAATTCTTCAAGACCTTTGTGGTGCTTGACTTAGGTATGTTAGCAGCTGGATAAGAAAGGGGAGGGGAGCATCTTTATTTATCCAAAAGGAGACAGCCCAGTATAGTTAAAAACAGTTACTCTAGTTGGACAAACTTGTCCTGACACTTCTTTTTCCCCCGGCTGTGTGATACTGGGTAAAATCACCTTCTGTTCCTCAAGTTCTTCATTTTTAATGGAAGAACTTGCCTCTCAAGACTTAAGTTAAATGTATGTGAAATATTAGTATTATGATTGATCCTGACTACAGCATTTACCAAATAATGGCTAATAACAAAAGTAATAATTCTGTAGACTTTCACACAAATGGAAGAATTCCTAAACATCCAGAAAACAGACCCGGTGTTGGACACTTTCCTCACTCTTAGAAAATATTAGCTAGTTGTAACCACATTAGCTAGATAAAACCATCTCTAAAATAGGTTTTAATAGGGCTTATAGCGCTGGTTACTTTCAGAATCTTCAAATCAGATCATCTGATTGATGGAAGACAAATGAGGCCTGAGTAATCTAAGACTGAGTATTATTCTGTATTTATAAATAAGGTGATGATTTAATGCAGATTACTTAGGGAAAAGCTCACTTTTTTCTTTTACTCTGTGTAATCAAGAGCATGCTGTACAGCTGCTCCTAAGGATGAGAAAGAAAGCTGTGATGCTTTTGATTTTAAATAAGCAAAGTAGGATACATGTAAAACAGAATAAAACTGAATAAATGGTCATTCTGAATTATCAAGATACTTTTGAAAGGATAGTGGCAGTCTGAAGTATGTTCTCAAAATCTGTTGAACTATAAATAATTCTTATAATTATTTAGTAGACTCAGGAGTGTATTAGGCTCTTCCCCCCCGCCCATGGAAATGGCAGTTTCTACTTTTTCTTGCCTGGCCTGCCTTTCCCAAACTTCAATCCTCCCTATCCTTAGATTCTCTGAAATTATTTGACATATTACAATACATTATTCTTAGGCTGTCATGTTATAACTTTTTCGCATTTACCTTATAACATTAAAATTGCTTGCATGTATCTGTCAGGTTTTTTTATTTTTTAAAAAAATATTTTTATTTTATTTATTTATTTTTATGTGGTGCTGAGGATCGAAGCCCGTGCCTTGCACATGCTAGGCAAGCACTCTACCGCTGAGCCACAATCTCAGCCCCCTGTCAGTTATTTTCTTTTCAGTTTTTTGTGTTCAGTGTTTAAAGGGGCTGACTTATACAAGATGCTTGATAAAGTTTTGCTGAATGAATTAATGCCTATTCACTACATTTTTCTTATTTGTATTCATTCCAAGTAAACTATAACTCTGAGTAGAAAACCACATTTTACTGTTCATTATATAATACTACAGCACATAGTTAAACACTTTTTGCCAGATTGCTGCTTAGCCTGGTTGCTAATATACAGTATCCTGGAAATATTTTATTGGGTTCATTCAGCAGGTATAAAATCTTTACTACTACTTTATCCTTAGGTTACTATTAAATATTTATGATATGATCCCCAAGATGTTCATTAAGTTTAAATCTTATTGTGGGAAAAATTACTACAAAGACTCTCACCAGGTGCAAGTCTTCCATCAGTGATCAATATTTAATGGATTCTGTAGGCAGTAACAAACCTTAAAATGCATGTTTTGGTTGAATAAACAAATTGAGTGGTTCAGTTGAACGTACCTATAATATACCTTTAGCTCTTATTAACTATGAGTCCCTAAAGTTAATTTCAGAGTTTATTCCAGGATAGGGAGTTGAAATTGTATGGGAATTCATATACCATATCAGCTTCTTGCTTAAACCAATTAGAAAAGAATGGGTTCTGGGATTAAGACTCTCGTTAAAATTATTGAAATATGAAATTTAAACTTAAGACTTTTTGGAAGACTTGAAAGCTTTTGGCTATTGGCATTTAATTTTGTTTTTATTTTTTTTTCCTTTAGTTTTAATTTTGGTTGCTGTTACTACTGATATCTCAGCCAAAGTGATGCTGCTAACTGAGGGAATCTCTGCAACTTGTAAGTCAACAATTACATGGTAAGAATGCGTGTCTTTACCTTTAAAGCCATTTCATTTCTATAACATTATAGTTTAGAAATTTAGTTGGAAATAGGATAGCATAAAATAATGTTTTTGAATATTTACTATTCAATTTTAACATATTTTAATATAATAACAGATTATATTTTAGAACTCTTTATCCTAAGTGATAATTAGGACATTAAAAGAGAAAACATATAACTTGATATATTTATTTATTATATTATTATATATTTATTTCATGTTAATTTTTTATGGCTCTTATTTACTTCCCTATGTTCTTTGTTAGTTTGCTTTTTATTTTTTGCAGTTTAGCCAATTCTTTGTTGTCTGAATCTTGCTAATAATGAATCTGTTTAAGAAGTCGAGGTTTAAAAACAAACTAGTCAATATTACTATAATTCACTCTGAACTGAGGTTGTGGTAATTCCAACTATAGCTAAAATGAGATATTTTAATTATTTGTGGATTTCATTGATCTATATTATTGTATTTATTGTATTTATTTATTGTACCAGGAATTGAACCCAGGGTGCTTAACCACTGAGCAACATCCCAAGCCTTTTCTTATTCTTTATTTTGAGATGAGGTCTCATCAAGTTGATTAAGGCCTTGATAAATTGCTGACCCTGGCTTTGGACTTGGGATTCTTCACCCTTATCTCCCAAGTCACTGGATTACAGGTGTGCACATCCACACTCAGCTATATTGCTCCATCTTTGAGAATTGAGGAGTAATGAGACATTTGAGAATAGTAGGGCAAGTCATTCCCTTCAGCTCCAACTTCTCCATATGCAAAATAATATCATTTGTCTTGCCTACATATAGAGTTGTAGAAATCAAATGAGATGCTACATGTGGAATACATTAAATTTTTTTCTTTTCTTTTTGAAGTGAAGGGAGCGAATAACAAGTCTTGTTTTGAGACAGTATTGAGAAAAAACATGATAGTAGAAAGGATGCCACACAAGAAGCTGAATGACTCTAATTTGGGCATGTCATTATAGTTATTTAACATAGGAAAATTGAGTTTGATTTCTATTCTTTCTTTTTAGAGGTAATTTTTTTAAGGAATATATCTGTGTTCTCTGACTACAGTAGAATTAAGCTAGAAATCTGATTCAGATAATTGGGAAATCCCCAAGTATTTCTAAATAATCATCATATTCTGAAAACTCATAGGCCAAAGAATAAGTCATAAAGGAATAAAAAAAATAAAAATGAAAACACAGCATATCAATCTGATAGATACACCTAAAGGACTACTCTTAGGTGAAATTTATAGTGTTAAATGCTCATATTAGAAAACAAAAGGTTTGAAGCAGTTATCTAAGCTTTTACCTTAAGAAACTAGAAACTAAAGAACAAGTTAGACCCAGAAAAAGAAGAGGAAGGAACTGACAGAGAGTAAAGTCAATGAAATGGAAAACAGCAACAAAAAATGTGGATTTAAAAACATTCAATGAGGGGCTGGTGTTATAGCTCAGTGGTAGAGCACTTTCCAGTGTGAGGCACTGGATTCGATCCTCAGCACCACATGAAAATAAATAAATAAGGGGATGAGATTGTGGTTTAGTGGTAGAGTGCTCGCCTCGCACATGCGAGACGCTGGGTTCGATCCTCGGCACCACATAAAAATAAATAAAATCAAGATATTGTGTTCATCTATAACTAAAAATTATATTTTAAAAAGGAGGAGTTTTTTAAAAAAAAGATATGAAACCAAACTGGTTATTTGATACAGAGTAAAATTGATAAGCCTCTAATCAGACTAATAAGGAACAAAGAAACAGAAAACAGAAATTCCTATTACCAGAAAAGAAAGTGACACATCACTACAGATTCTATAGATATTAAAAGGACAATAAAGGGATATTATCTTGTAATACATTTGATAACTTAGATAAATGGGCAGATTCCATCAAAGACACACAATTCCGGGACTGGGGTGGTGCCTCAGTGGTAGAGCTCTTGCCTAGCATGTGTGAGGCACTGAGTTCGATTCTCAGCACCACATATAAATAAATAAAATAAAGGTCCATGTACAACTAAAAATTATTGGGAGAAAAAAAAAGATACAGACTTTCAAATTGCTGTCAAGAAAACATGGATAAGTCTCTATTAAGGAAGTTGAACTTGTACTTTAAAACACTCCTACAAAGAAAGCTCTAAGCTTACATGGCTTAACTGGTAAATTCTGCCCACCTCTGATACTAGTTAAGCACAAACTCTTCAAAAAATGGAAGGGAGAGAACATGACGTTATTTTAGAAGATCAGTATTACCCTGATACAAAAAAAGATGTTATTTAATAAAATACTAGTAAATTGAATACAATTAATGTTACTAAACTAAGTCTAGCTGCTCACCTAACAGCAGGGTAGTTAAGTCAAGAGACAAAGTGTTAAGGCAAGGAAGGCGAATTTATTTCGAAAGTCAGCTAAAGGAGAAGATATAAGACTTGTCACAAAGCCCATCTGTATAGAAGCTGATTTAGAGTGCTTTTTGCAGGTGCTTTATAGGTATCTTCCCATAGAGGGTGGGCCAGATACTTGCTATCTGATCCTTCTTGCCTAGTCATGAAATGTTTTTAAGTTCTTCAGATCTCAAAAACAGAGATCAGTTTTTCCTCAGGCTATTTCTGTCACCAATTATTTACATGTTACACATTGTGTAAGCTAGAGGCTGGGTAGTTTCCTAAAGGCCATCTTGTTCATTGCCAAATTCCCAATAATGAAAGAAAACATCCTAATGCTTAGTCTCATTAGTTATATACTACAAACTTCTGGAAATGAATGAAAACATTCTGAATGCTCAATTTCATTAATATGAAAAGGATAATCCATCGTGGGTAAGTGCCATTTATTTTATAAGTGAAAGATTGGTTCAGTATTTGAAAATTGTAGTTCAAAATATTAACAGAATGAACAACAGAATTTTAAAAAACCATATGGTCATCTTCATAAATGCACAGAAAAAGGCATATAACAATACTCACTATCAATTCATGATAAAAGCTTAGAAAGATAGGAATAGAAGGCAAACTCTCACAAACTTAGAAATAGGAGCTTTGTCAACTTGATATATCAAGAGATCTATGTAAAACTGTAGCTAATATTGTAATTATTGGTAAAAGACTAATGCTTTCACCTAACATTAGGTGCAAAGCAAGGGTGGTCACTTGTAATAGTAACGACAGTAACTATTCAATATAGTACTGTTAATATAATAAAGCAAGAGAAAGAAATGGCATTCTGTTAAGGAAAGACAAATAACAAATCAAATTCACAATTCACTTAGCAAGGAAGTCTAGGAAATGATGATTTAGACTTTAAGTCTCATATAAGGAGGCGCACAGAAGGAGTTGGGAATTGATGCTGAATGCTACAGTTACCAATCAGTCAGGGGTTCTTTTGCTTGGTTTGGATAGAAATCATGAAAAGGTAAAGTGCATCTTAGTGTTACCAGCTCTGAGTGCCAGCATCCCTTTACCCTTAGTGTAATCTTATCCTCAAGGTGTTAATAGCTGTCCCAGCCAGCTGCCCCTGGCAGCTTTCAGGAGCATATCTAGTGATCAGAGCTAGCGGCTTCTAGCTGCTTTTTCTCACCTCCTCCACAGCTCTCCATTGCTCTCTAGAGTTTTAAGCAGCTCTCTGGCTGTTAGGCATTCTATAGGGCTAGTAGATCTTGTTATCAGCTTTTAATGCAAGCAGCTCATCTATTTTTTACCCCAAATAGAAATCATGCACCGTAGTAGAACCATCCCAACAAGTCTTTATTGGAAACTATATTCCAGCATAGGAGGTCTATAAACAGGACACAGGTTTCAGACTGGCCTGATGAGGAAGTTTGCTTTTTAGCCAAACAGGGATAGGTTAATACACATGCACAGTCTCCTGTTGACTAAACTCAGGCTTTCTGCTTAGTCAGGCCAGCCTGCATAGGTGTATTATGGCTCACCTGTTCTGGCTGTTGTGGGCTGGGGAGGTGCTCCTTTTCTGCCAGAATGGGGGCAGCTGAAGGTGGGTGGAAGGCATCCAAAGTGGCTACAGGTTGGAGACCTCCTTCCTGGGTGACTGACTGTAGGTTGTCTAAAGCTGCTGTAGCTGAAGTCACATCTCCTGGAGCCACTTCAGGACAGCTGAGCCTGCAGCCATCCTGATGACAGCTGGGTTGGACCACTGAAGAAGTAGCTGCTTGATTGACAGCCCCTTGGCTTATGTGGTAGTGGCAGGGCTGAAAGTCTGATGGGACCTCAGGAGCAGTGGCAGCATTCATTATAACCCAGCTAGATGAATCAGCAGCCCCCAATCTCTACCTTACCAAGCCAACCATCTGTCCTTCTTCCAGGGCAGTGAGAGTACAGAGGCTGGGCTACTGTAGCTGTCATTGGAACACAAACCAGTGGGGCATGATGGTTTCCCTGGTAACCAGGAGAGCTGTGCCAGCTTCTCTGGCAATTGCATAATTGGTGGTTAGATTGTGCTTCCATGGCTAGTCATGCCTCCAAGGTAGCAGTCATTTGATGGACAAGCCCTGTTGCATTTGCAGAAGCTTTGGTGCTAAGTCCCAGTAACTCCTTCTGATGAGAATCCAGGAGTGGGGCCATTGATAACTAGTTCACCTGGGCTTGGGGGCCCCATCTCTACCCCAGTATGGCCCCATCTGTACCCAATCTAGGGCTGCTGCCTGTTTGTGTACCAGGGCAGCATCAGCTGCAGTTGTGCATAGGACAAGGACTTGACAGTGGTCAGTCAAATACCTGGGTAGTTGTTCACTTCCACCAGCTCAGGGCTTGTCTGTCATTAACAAAAAGTCAAGTCAGAAAGGAGGTTCCTTTGGGGAGGGTCAGTTGCACTTATTGTTGCTCTCCAGCAGACCCCTTCCCACTTTTTTAAAAAGATGGACACAATATCTATCTTTATTTTGTTTATTTTTATGTGATGATGAGGATTGAACACAGTGCCTCACTTATAGGAGGCAAGCTCTCTACCACTGAGCTGTAACCCCAGCCCCCTCTTGACTTTTGATATGAATCTGAAAGTCCTAAAAGCACTGCAACATTTTTATCACTGTGGTTTTAAATTGGTATTTCCTTTAAAGTTAAAAGTGGGCATCATCTGGAGGAAAAGTTTCACTTAGCATTTTCTTCTTTATGGTAATATAACTGAGAAAATTGTGTATAACCCTTCAAAGGTATGCATTGGTTTAAATTTCATTAAATAGCTTTTGGTTTTAACTTAAAGAGGATTACTAAAACAATGTTAAAATGTTCTCTTAAATTGTAAGATGGCAAACAAATTGTTAAATATATTACAGTCATCATTTAGCTTCAGATGAGTTAAAATTGTTTTGGATGCTTGCTGTCCATGCCTTAGATATTGCCATGTTTTGTATTACATTCTATGCCCCTTATAATGCCTATTGAGTTCTGCTTAGTATTTCCTAAGTATTTGTATATATTTATCATGGGTAGCAATAGAGTTGAGGGACTCTTGAATTCCAGTCCCAACTGTCTGGGATAGTTAGACAAAAACACATCTAGTGTCTCTGGTTGGTTTTCCTGAAATTTTATTATTCAACGAAGGTTTTGTAGCTGAGTAGAATGCTTAGAAATTTAAACAAATACATGTTTTAGTAACTGTGTGACTTACTTTCTTTTTTCTTTTTTTGGTACTGGGAATTGAACCCAGAGTCATGTAATCATTGAACTACATCCCCAGTCCTTTTTCATATATTATTTAGAATAAGTTGATGAGGCTGGCTTTGAATTCATGATCCTCCTGCCTCAGCTTCCTGAGCCATTAGGATTACAGGTGTGTGCCACCACACCTGGCTGTGACTTACTTTCTTAATGACATATTATATACCTTACCCTTATTCCAAGAAGATCTTTGCTGCAGAAACAGCATAAGACTTTGATGTTTGATGGAGCTGATTTTGAATATAAGTTCTTTAATTTACTAGTTACATTAATTTCAGTAAGCTATGTAACCTATTTGAGTCTTGTTTCTTTATCTGTAAAATGGGGGCAATAGCAGACTAAAGTTGTAGTGAGATATGATACAACATATATAAAATGTTTATGTGAAATGTTCTCCTATTTCATTATTTAACTAATTCATTACCATTAGCTTTATGATTTTGATATTTTAACTGATTTTCTATGGTTAGCCCCCTTGAATACTGCTTTTTGATGGTGATCTCACTGTTATTCAGTGGAATTTGTTCAGAAGAACGTAAAGTTGGATGTTTGAGAAGAAGTACATAGTTTGTACACTTGAGGTATTTTATGGTTTGGTATTTGTCTTCCTCCTTATGATGGCTTAGAGAATTAGGAATATTTAGTTTAAAAAAACATTTAATTATTTCAAAACTTTATTTCATGAGTGCAGTTTTGGTTGCCAGAAATAATGCTATCATAAAGCCTTTTGTTTATAAAAAACAGAAACTCAAGGTTGGTAGCATTCACACTGGGAACTGCCAAGTGAATTACACAAATTTATACTTTTTTAACCTTATCCTGTTTTATTTTGTTCATGCATATAAAATTGCAAATTTTTGACCAGCATTAATGAACAACAGTGGTGATTTGGGGGCTGGGGTGTAGTTCAGTGGTAGAGCTTGTACTTAGCATGCCTGAGGCCCTCATTTCAATCCTACCATTGAAAGAAAAGTCATCTCCTATGATTCAGCTTTATAATTGGGGAATGGTGACAATGTTTTCTTTACCTACTTGGCAAACCATCCAATTTTGTATTTTATAATTCTTTGTTTTCCTTTGGAATTCAGATTTATTTTGGGTTTAGGGTTTTTGGCATTTTGGGTTTTCTTTTGTGATTTACATAGTCAATGTCATTTTCAAATAATTGACACCTAAAAGTTAGAGAAAAATATGTGATACATATATCATTCTTAACCAAAAGAATTAATGCTAATGACAAGACTTGAAATTTTATGGTTAACTACCTAATTAGAAACAAAAATTAGATGTTTTTGAGAATTAATTGGATTGGAAGAGGTCATAGGGATTTATAAGTCTGAATATCTAAAAATTATTTGGGAATTTTTCAAATTCTTTGAAGTAAGTATTTTTCAGAAAGTCAGATCTCTCTAGCAAGTGTTAAAATACTTTCAATGGTTTTAGCATTAGAATATTTATTGATGTATTTTAATTATAAAAATAATGCAGCTCTAGCTAAATTTTGTGTTTGTAAAGTGCTTGTAAGTTATGTTTTTATTATGTCTTGAATAAGGAGCTAATGATTTTATTTAAAAGCATTAATCTGACAAATATTTAGTGTGCATTGTAAATAATAATAATAATGTAGTGAATCACTTATGAGCTTTTCATATACTTCAAAGTATGATTTCAGACTGATTATAATGTTGATAAGTAGCTTCTTTCTTTTCCTATGCAATTAATAAGAAAAGGGAGGTAGTTAAAATTTTTTAATTTGTAAGGCAAACATTTATTTTTTAATATGAATACCATCTAGTATTTATATTCCACTTATGACTTTTAGGGGGATTTTAGATATTCTATCTCATTGCAGCCCTTTCAGATAGCCAGATAAATTATTGCTTCTATATTTTATTTTTAAAATATTTATTTATTTATTTATTAGGTGTAGATGGACACAACACAATGCCTTTATTTTTATGTGGTGCTAAGGATCAAACCCAGGTCCTGCCTGTGCTAAGGGAGTGCTCTACTGCTGAGCCACAATCCCAGCCCATCTATATTTTAAATAAGGACATGAGGATCATCAGAGTCTTAAATGGCTTACCCCAGGCAGTTATAGCTCCTGAAGAATCTTGAGGCTTCTTCCTGTATTACCATCTGCTTATTTGACCACTGGGCTGGATTTCTAGGCCTCTTACAGAGGAGCTGTTTAGGGGTCAGGCTGTTTTAAGACATATATTCTGTAAATTGGTAGAACAAATTCTTTTCAGATGAGGGAATTCTGTATACAGAGACAGAGGAAGACTTTTGTTAGGAATTTGGTTAGCATTTCTTTTTATTGTTCTTGTCATATCCTTTAATTGTGGCACCATGTATGTACTCTTGGAGATGTGCCTAATTGCTAAATCTTTCAGGTTTGTTTTTTGTATCATAATATCTAGTATGGTGTCTGGCGAATAGTAACCTTTTTACTTGGCCTTCATGTTAGCATGGAAAAATTAAATAAATGTACATTTATCTTCTAATTTTCACTCAGGAATACCTCCAATGATTGAATTTTAAGACTTTTTATTGAGGCATAATTGATTTACATAAGCTGTGCTTATTTAAAATGTACCATTTGATAAGCTTTGAAATGTATATACATTGCCAGTCTGACTAGGAGTCTTTGCTCCTTTAAAGACAGAAATCAAGAAAAGGCAAAGAACACAGCTCTTTAGTATTGCCATCTCTGAACTCTTAGAGTTACCAGCTGAGCTTTTGGGCCCTTTTGCTCAATTTGAGATAGAAATGAAGGAAAGGCAAAGCAGTACCACCCAAAAGAGGCTTTTCTGGGGCTTATGCTTTTTGAGCACAAGGAAAACAGTACATGGCATAGGGCTCTGGGACTGGCTTCCTGAGGATGTAGTCAGTGAAGCGTATATATCCAAAAAGGATGGTCTCACAGAGGCACACAGTCTGTTGTTACACATTTTTACACTTGTTTAATTGGTTCTTTGCTGTGGGTACCAGGAGTTGTACTTGACATGGTGATCTGTTCATGTGCACTTGGCTTCCAAGAGATGATGGAGGTGCTTACTACTGTTATCCCTGGAGGCTGCAGGAAAATCCCTTTATAAGATTCATGCGCTGGATCTTAGCAGTGGTAGCAGAAGCTCTCTTAGTGGCAGCAGTTTGGCTGGAAGAGAGACTGTGGAGGGTCGGGGGGCTGCCTTGCAGAGTCAAGTGTCCAAACTGGGCTAGAGGCAGGTGCACTGGGACTTGTCCAGTTCTGGACAGACATGCTCTGTGGGGCCAGAGGGACTTGTGATCATTACCTTCCTCTGCACTCGCTGGCACAAGTTGTTGCCACAACTGGTTACTGAGCAGGAAGATGGTCAGGACCCCATTGCAGGTCCACAGGGAGGACAAACTTTTCCAAAGTGATTGCATTGCATATGAGAGTACCATTTTCTACACATCCTCATCAGTATTTTATATGGTCATTATTTTTAAGTTTGGTTATTCTAATAGTTATACAGTGATATCTTGTGATTTTGATTTTCTCTGTGTGAGGACTATTACTGGCGTTGAGCATCTTTCATATGTTTATGTGCCACCTATGTGTCCTCTTTGGAAAAGTATCTGTTCAAAGCTTTTGCTCACTTAAAAAATAGATTTTAAAATTGAGCTTTGACAGCTCTTATGTATTTTCTGTATAAGACTTATTTCAAGATTTATGATTTTCACTTTTCATTTTATTACCGCCCCCACACACATCCGCCTTCTTACCTCAGAAAGGAATTCTTGGGAGAGAGATGGTTAAAAAAAAAGTTAGAATTAACTCCTTGCCTTTTTCTTCCCTATCCTTTCTTTTCTATCCTTTTTTCAGGATATTTGGTCTGCATTCTCTTTTCTTCATGCTAGCTTCTCACCTGACTGTACATGAATTAATCCCTGTGAGAGTTGTCCACTCTTCAAGACACATGTGATCCGAATTAGTGAATGTTTTTGTTTCTTGAGTCTGGGGATGTGCTATTCCAGCTATGATCATTGTTGACCTAGCTTCCCTGGGCACAGTTGGGCAATTTAAGCCTAATCACAAGTACCTTAAAAGGTACTTGTCAGAAGCCAGAACACAGATTCAGATTTAATAATGACAGTGTTGAAGACAACTTATCAGTATCCCACAATTAATTTATTAATTGTTGTTTACTTCTAATTTAATCATACTGCATAATTTCTATTGCTTGCAATTTGTTGACTTTTTTGTATGCGACCTAATTTATGGTCATATTTTACAACTTTTCCTTGCATTTTTAAAACCAATGTGCATTTTCACATTTTCTTACAGCACTTATAAGTAAATATAAATCCTGGTTGTCTTATGTAGTTAACATTGCAGTTAACATTCTTGTACATGAATCCTTGTGCACAGTGAGAATGTTACTCTCACAATAAGAAGTGTAATTGCTAGATCAATAATATGCAGGTGTTTGGTTTTATTAGATATGGCTCTTTGGAACTCTCTGATTCCCTGCAGTTTTTCTAAGACTTGATAGAGCCACACATTTTTGCTGGTCAATGAAGGGAAAAGTAGTATTTTATTGTTATCTTCTGTCCTGATTTATGAAGGAGATGAGGCATCATCTTATTTCTTGGTTGGGTGTCATGTTTGTTTCTTGGGTGGGACTTGCCTCATTCTTCTGTTATGTTCTATAGCCATGCTTGCTGGTGGTCACAGTTTTCCTGTCTTATTTTTGGCTGGTGGTTTCATCCTTTGATCTTTTGGAAATTATTATTCATATTCCTGCATCATTGTATAGATATTTGAAATATGGATTTTCTTCATCACTTCTATGGATTTGAAACCAAAGGGGAAACCTAGACTAAGTATTCTGTTTATTGTTCTTAACTACACTTGTTTGTTTTTTTTAGTCCACCAGTTCAGATTATGTAATTTATGAAATAAGTTCCTGTAAGTGAAATATTACCATTCATAGATATATGCTGTTATACCTACCATACAAACCCTAATCATAAATGTCCCATTTTAGTTGAGAAATATGCCTAGCATGTGTTAGGTCCCCAAAGAACAGTAGAGTTAGGCATGGTGGTGCATGCTTGTATTTCCAGTGACTCAGGAGGCTGAGGCAGGAGTATTGCAAATTCAAGGTTAGCCTTAGCAACTTAGCAAGACCTTGTCTGAAAATAAAAGCTACTGGCGATGTATCTCAGTGGTAAAACATGCCTGGGTTCACTTCCCAGTATAAAATAAAATAAGAGTAGACAAGATACAGTCCCAAATTGAGGAAAAAGAGATAATCCTTCCTTGTCCTGGAATTTGCATTTTTTTTAGGTCTTACCCAATACAACAGTGTTTTTCTGTGTCTCCTTAGAGGCTAAGTATCTCTCCTAGTCTTATACATACAACTTCTTGTCCAAATGTCAAATGGAATTTGAGTTACCAAGAACCACACTGAATCCTGGTCTGAGAGGTCTAGGTAGACTGCTTCTCTGGCCTGGGAAGTTTTAAGAGAATACACAAATATCTGGGTCTGTACAGTGGTTAACCCAGGACCAATCATGTTATAAAAAGCCATGTATATTGTAAGTGCAAACTAGAATAAGATAGGGGGTCTAAAACTTATTAAAATCAGCAGCAAAGTAGTATGAGGAGTTCAGGGATCCGACAAAATCATCAGTTTAATAAAATGTCTGATAAAAATGGAAACTTGGAAATGTAGACCAACTCTTACTTTTTACAGTCACAGAGGAAATGGTAAGGTACTTAGAGTTAAAAATTGGGAGGGACGTTTAGACATAGAGGGAAGAAGAATGAATAGAAGCATTAATTAGAAATTAATGATTACTTGTATATTGGGACAGTTTTATTTACCTTGGCTGCCCTTATATCCTGGTAAGATAGCCTCTGCTTATTGGCATATTTACAAATTGAGTTCAGAGGTAACATTTACAAATGGGTCATGGTAGCAGAGCGCCAGGGGAAGTTGAAGACTGGGGTTATGATCTGGAAGATTTTGAGTCTCATGGTTTCAGTCTTTGTAAGATAAAGAAATTGGTCTAGATATCTAGGGTTCCATTTATCTTTAAAAGTATTTTATTAAATAGCTGGCTTTCTCTGGGTAGTCAAAACACAATAGGAAAATAGTTCCTGGTAATACCATCTTACACTGTACTGTAACTTATTTATCTTTGTCTCTCACTAAACCATTAACTCCTCGAGGAGAGGAATTTCATTTTACTGTTTTCATCTGTTCGTGCTTTTTATTTCTACCAGCTTGAGCAGTGTTTGAAGAGTAAGCGAATCCACTATGGTAGTTTCTGAAATTCAGTTGAATAAATGACTGAAAGAGGGGTGGGGGGAAACATAACAAAACTTGAGGGAACCCAGGAGAGCAAATCTGTTTTTAGAAGGGAAAACAAGCCCACTCTAATTAAGAAGCTTGCACAATGGCATGCAGTATTAGGGCAGAAGTAGAATTAGATGCTAAATCCCCCAGTTCTTTATCCAGTGTTGTTTAATGGATCTTTCTGTCTCTAATCCCACAGAAACATACAAATCACATTCCAAATTGCAAGAGTAACATTTATGTCCATGAAATTATTCTGATTAAATTTCTGTGATAAGTCTTCTCCCCTTTCTCCCAAAGGATAATAATGTGGCTCTACAAGATAAATGAACAGGTTGGGAGTTCAGGAAGCCCAGGCCCTTGTTTTGGCAGTGAGAATGTAATGTAATTAGTGACTGTCTTCTGGGAAATGTCAGAAGGCACTTGATTTCTTGCAGGGTAGCATAAACTGAGGTAGGCTGAGGCAGTTGTTGCCCTTGAAAATAAAAAGGGCACAGTAAAATGGAAAGGCAGAGGAACTGTTCAGCCAGGATCATGTTATTCTACAAGGGCATTTGCACAGGACTTCTTCTGCCTGGATGACTTTTATTCTGAGGTGAGCACAAGTAAATCTGATTAAAAAGTCAAACATCTGTTGTGTGTGCACATTTAGTTCTCTATGTATAATGTAGTCTGTATTGCCTGATTTAGCTCTCCCATGTGCTATATACTCTTAAATGCCTGGCACACAGCAATCAGAGCAAAGGTTACTGGCACATTGGGAATAGAAAAGACAGAATCATTAATAATCGTTCTGCTAACTGCGGATTGTAAAAATTTGCAGGGCAGGCTTTGTGACTATGCAGTGGAGAAAAAATATGCATCACAAATCTATTCAGTTGATCTTGTACACTTGTCCATTTCTAGCTATTAGTAAAACAATTTTGAAACATGTCACAGTAATTTAATGAAGTTGATAGGTTACAGTCCCATCAACCCTTTCTGCAAGGGCAGAGGATCACAGTCATGGGTTTCAATTTAGTTTATTCAGCCCATTGCAGTACAGTTTATGTGTGAAAGCTCTTATCTGTGCAAATCTAGCAGTTGTATTTTTTTAACAGTTTGCTCAATTTGGGGTCTGCACACATGAAAACTGAATATACTCAGTGTTCACATATCAAGAATGCCAGTTTGCTGTTTTTTGCTTCTTTGTGAATATAATTTGCACTTTAAAGTCTTAAAAGAAAAGGCTAGTATGTTAATTTTGTTCTTATTGTGATGGCAGAGTGTTTCTCTTACAATTAGGATGTAAAAATGTTGGGAGAGAACATTGCTTTTATTGAAAGAAAACAGAAAAACCAGATGATCCTCAAAGTAATAATTTTTCTTAAATCTCCAGAAATGACAACCCTTCCTGAGGAGATATAAGACATTTGGGTATTTCACTGGATAGCAGAGCACAAGAGAAACATATGACTACCATAGAAATGAGTAAGATGGTATCAGTTGAAATTTTAGTGAAATAATGAATTCTTACAGATTGAATGTTGGCTTATACTCAGTTTAGAGTAAGTGGGAACTTCAGATACAAGGGCAACTTGCACCTACAAGATCTTTTCTACAGGACTCCATTGGGCAGGATATTTATAGGAAAAATTAGGGGCAAACTTGGACAGAATGGCCATGATGGTTAGACATGATGTAAAGTCTGCTTCATCAGAGGCTTATCTTCTGTGACATAAAAGTTACTCGGAGGACACAAACCTTGTAGCCCATAGGACCCAGCAACAGTCTACTGTTTTGAGATAAAACAAATAATAAGAAGCAGACTCAGAAATGCCTTAGATATGGGAACTATCAGACGTGAACTTTAAAATCACTATGATTAGTAGTTAAAGAATGTAGTGGGAAAAGTGAACAATATCCATGAACTTATGGAAAATATCAACAGAGAGATGAAAACCAAAAATTGTTTTTAAAATTTGGATGAAGCCTGGCATGGTGGTGTGCGCCTGTAATCCCAGTGATTTGGGAGGCTGAGGCAGGAGGATTGCAAGTTTGAGGCAAGTCTCAGCAATTTAGTGAGGCCCTAGGCAACTTAGTTGCCTACAAAAAGGGTTGGGGAGGTAGCTCAGTGGTAAAGTACCTGTGGGTCCAGTCACCACTCCCTTCCCCTCCAGAAATGTTAAATGGAAACTACTGCATTGGATTTATCAACAAACTTAGATTTAGCTGAAGAAAGAATCAACTTACTAAAGCTAAATCAACAGAACATAAAAAGAAATAAAGCATTAAAAGAAGTGAGAGAAAAGTTAAAAAAATAAGGGAGAAAAAAGAGGGAAGACAGAATAGAGCCTCTTAGAGCTGTGGAGCTGTATCAGTACTCTAATATGGATATAATTTGAAACCTAGAAGTAAAAGAGAATTGTCCAGAAGAATTACCTGAAGGGACACTTGCTGCAAATTATCCAAAAATTAATAAAATACAGTAAGCAACTAATAAAAAACAAATAGATCCATGTATGTCAGAGAATCTGAGTGGGGTTAACAACAACAAATATGAACCTCCCTAATTCTAGAAACACCAGAGTCAAGCTGCAGAAATACTAGAGATATAGGAGTCTTTATGGCAGGTGCTAGCTGTAATTTATGCCAACAACATTACAGAGGAACAGATATAAGAAAAGAGCAGACTTCTTGTCAGAGATTATGAAGTCATGTAACAGCGGAACAACATCTTTACCAAAAGACTAAGGGGTGGGGGGGCACGTTAAACTCAATACAAAGTTTCATACCCATCAAAGTATCCTTCAAAAATAGCGCAAAATAAAGAACTTTGCAGGCAATAAATAACTCAGGGAATTTACTGTCAGGAAATCTACACTCTAAGAAATGTTAAAGGATGCTTAGGCAAAGGATTGTGAAATGGCAGTTTGGATCCACACAAAGAAATGAAGGAACTATGAAATGGTGAAACTTAAGTTAAATGCAAGCCATATTGATGCAAACCAGGTACCCCTCACCATAATTGTAACATACAAGCTTCTCCAGGAACCCCCACCATAATTAAGCTTCTTGTCAGCAAGATCTTACTAAGGGTATCAGTGGGATTTCACAGGAGTTCTGTGGAGAGCTCAATGTGGTTTGAAGCTTCCTCTTTCTTATAAATGCCATGTTTGCAGACAAAAGATATGTAGATTCTGTCTCAAAGAGAGCTTATTATAAAAAAAAAATACTATCTCTTTTTTTTTGAATATTTTTGTAGTTGTAGGTGGACAGAATGCCTTTATTTTATTGTATTTATTTTTATATGGTGCTGAGGATCAAACCCAGTGCCTTATGCATGCCAGGCAAGTGCTCTGCTGCTAAGCTATAGCCCCAGCCCCCCATCTCTTTTTTCCTTGGCAAAAACGTTTGAAACCTCTGTCTGACCTGAAATATAGGACCAAGAGTAACTGTAATATACCCACCCACTGTCACGTAACCACTCCATAGAGTATAAATCTAAAAGAATTTCTAGACCTGGGGTGCAGAGAATTTTAGGCCTTAGCCCCTCTGGACTGCTACAGTGTAATTAAACTTGCTTCCTGAATATTCCTCTGGTATCCAGCCTCATCTGTCCTACATCAATAATTTCACTTATTTTTAATTAATTCAAATGGTAATTAATTATTCAAAAACAGTATTTATTATGGGTTTATAATATAAGAAGTAAAATATATGGCAACATAATACCAAACATGGAGGGAAAAAATAGAAATATAATGTGTGTATTAGTAAGAATTCTCCAGAACAAAAGAACCAATAGGACACATAGTTATTTATAATGAAAATTGTCTCATATGATTTATGCAAGCCAAGGAGTCCCATAACTAACCTGAGGTTAGAAGGGGGTTGTTGGTGTAAGCCTTGTAGTTTGAAGGTCTGGGGGCCAGGAGCTTCAGTGTCTGAGGGCAGGAGAAGATGGTTGTCTCATGTCAAAAAGAGAGAATTTGTCCTTCTTTCACCTTTTTGTTCTATTTGAGCTCTCAGAGAATTGGACGATGACCACTCAACCCCCCACAATGCCAGGAGATGGGTGAGTGCCCAGGAGAGTAGTAGTAGTAATAATAATAATAATAATAATAATAATAATAATAATAATAATAATAATATTTTTCTATTTAAGGTTTGAACACTTGAGAACTCTTGAGTAGGAAGGAAGGCAGATTTGTTCTTTGTTACTTCACAGAGAATAGCAAAGGATCAGTAGAAGATATTTTGCTCAATATCAATTATTCTTCCCACAGATTTTTATTGAGCCAATCATATGTAAATTAACAGCTAAGTGTGAGATGAGTTTCCTGGAAAAACAGTGGGCTGTGTCTGAGTAATGTTCCAGCACAGACACATGATTGTCAAGGAAACCATACAGAGGATTCCTGCCCAGGCAGGAAAATGGACAGGATGGTTTTTAAAGACTGTTACACCTCTTAAGAGTCTGGGGTCACTGAACCATGAAGAATTTCAAGGACAATGCAGAGGGGCAGAAGTGAGTGTCCCTTAAATACATTAAACACATTGTTTCCATTTCAAAGAGAGGCAAAGGGGCAGGGTCACTCCTACCCCTTCACTGCCACAGTTTATTTTTATTTTTTCCCCAGTTTTTGGGAGTAGTCACGTTTTTAAAATTATAATTATTGGCAAAATATTGTACAAATTGAAGGATTCACTGCAATATTTCCATGCCTATATACATGGTGCATTATTTATGTCTAGCCGCCCTTCTTCCATTCAAGCCCCCCTCCCTTACCCCTTCCTTTTAGCACCCTTCCCAGTACCTAAAAGTCCCTCTTAATTCCTCAGTGTTCCCACTCCCTGTTGTCCTTCCCCATCTCTAGTGACCACTATTCTGTTCTATACTTCTACAAGTCTGAATTTTTGGTCTCCTTAAATGAATGAGAACATGTGGTATTTATCTTTTCAGTGTCTGGGTTATTTCACTCCAAAATAGTGTTATCTAGATGCATCCATTTTACTACAAATAACAGGATTTTCATTTTGTGTGTGTGTGTGTGTGTGTGTGTGTGTCTGACTAGTAATCCAATATGTAAATATACCATATTTTCTTTATCCATTCATCTGCTAAGGGCATCTGGGTTGATCCCATATTTTGGCTATTGTGAATGGTGCTGCAACAAACATGGGGGTGAAAGTATCTTTGGTACCAAGATTTCAACTCCTCTGGGTATATGCCCAGTCGTGGCATTGCTGGGTCCTATGGTAATTTTATTTTTAGTTTTTTGAAGCATCTCTTATTGTGTTCCACAATGACTGCATTAATTTACATTCCCACAAGCACACTGCCACATTTTTTTGTCCCAAGGAATAAAGATTAAGCCACTAACAATGGCTATGGAAATACTGAAATCATAAATCATAACAGGTAAATCTCAGAAGACATTTTCTTTGAGGACATTGAAATACTCTACACACAGATAATACATATGTAGAAGATGCTGTGCAATGATGCTGGTACCATTGTTTGTGGGGCAGTCTTGCCCTACAGACTCCCAAATCCTTGAAAACAAGGATTCTGTTTTCTTTATCTTTAATTCCCCATGCTTAACATAGTTGCTGGCCCACAGTTTATGCTTTGAACATTTTTGATGAATTATCTAAACGATTTCAGATTTCTATTCTTCCAGAAAATTGGTACCAAGAATTTTCAATGGACAAGCCACTGACCGCGCTTGTTCTTATAAGGAATTAAAGTAAATAAAAACAAGCTCATCAAGAGGCACACATGGAGATGAGATTAAAAAAATATATACATCTAAGATAATTAAGTAGTAACATTAAAGCTATTGATCAGGTGACAAAATGAGAAAAAGAAATACTGTTGAATTCCAGAAGAAAGAGAGTGGTGTGGAGAGATAGGGAAATTCTGATCTACTTATAAGAAAATAACAATTTTTTTTGATTCATTTTTTAGATTCATTTCTCAAAGGAACATTCTCTCCAAGCCGGGTGCTATGGCGCAAGCCTATAATCCCAGTGGTTTGGGAGGCAGGAGGACCATGAGTTCAAAGCTAGCCTCAGCAATTTAGTGAGGCCCTAAGCAACTCAGTGAGACCCTATCTCTAAATAAATACAATAGGGGCTGGGGATGTGGCTCAGTGGTTAGGTGCCCCTGGGTTCAATCCCTGGTTCCAAAAAAAAGAACATTTGTTAACTCTAGCTCTGAACTAAGTAAGTTTGTTTTCTTCAATCCTTCATGCAACAAGATACAAATATAGACATATTTTAATTCTTTTTCTTCATCATTTGCCATATATTTTGAGGATTAAAAAATGGCATTTTCAAAGCTTTGAGTAGGGAGCAAGTGTTATTTTTGGAAGTCAGATTGAATACATAAAGAAAGGCACAAAATAGTCTGTGATAACTACAGAATCATGAAAGGGAGGGAAATAATGGAATAAGTCATAAAAGTATGTGTCAGGAAGGGGCAAAATTGTGATGTATGCAGACAAGGGGAGAAATAAAAAATGTCCATGCATTTCTGCCCCTTTCAATACTTTATTCACACAAATTACTCAATACAGTTTCACTCTATAGGTTCTTTTTTTTTTTTTTTAAAAGAGAGAGAAAGAAAGAGAATTTTTTAATATTTATTGTTTAGTTTTCGGCAGACATAACATCTTTGTTTTTTGTATGTGGTGCTGAGGATCGAACCCCGGGCCGCACGCATGCCAGACGAGCGCGTTACCACTTGAGCCACATCCCCAGCCCACTCTATAGGTTCTTAATCAAGAAAACGATAATCCTTAATGCTAGGCTCTGCAATAGACATAATCAATTCACAGCAAACGATTCTAGATTGATTGATTCACAGCACACAATTCTAGATTAATTCTAAGCTCCGCAAAACACACTTAATCATGATAGGCTAATGACAGACATTCCCTCTGCATGCTAAGTTCAAAAGTCTTAAGCCTTAGGCTTTATGTCCAGCAGATGCACACTCACTCAGACCGCAGTGACCAGGTCCGGAACCCAGGAAGGCTTTTCCTGGTGTGGAGTGGACGACTAGTTGAGGACTGGGGAGAAGGGAGAAGTTGTGGCTCTCACCAAGGTCCAGAGGAGGTGGTAGAGTTTGAGAGCAGTGAGGATCACACAGAGGATCAGGAAACAATGACGAGTGATGGGATGTCCGGTCCTCATCAGGCTCTCCAGCTCGAGTGCATCCTTGTTTCTGCTGGCTGAATCCCTGTTCATTTGCTCTATCATTTATACTAAATTTTGGGGCTCTTGATCCCCCTTTCAATCCTTATCAGCTACCACCGGATTTCTCAGTGACATAATTTACCCTGGGGTCAGAAATATCTGGTCTGATGGTCTCCACCCTGATCTTCTCACCTTTCCCTTTTATCAGGCGAGGACAGCCTGCCAGGGGCTTCACTCTGTTTATCAGGGTGAGGGGAAGGAACTTGTTTGTGACCATAATGGAGGGCTCTGTGGGTGTGCCTAATGAGACAGCAGGTTTCAAACTGGAGTTTTTAAAATGCAGTTGCTTAAGCTTAGGACTAAGGCCATCCTAATTGTGTGTGTGTGTATGTGTGTGTGTGTGTGTGTGTGTGTGTGTGTGAGAGAGAGAGAGAGAGAGAGAGAATCTGACAGTGTTTTTATAGAATTAGAATTTTAGGAGGTCATCTGGTTCATCTGGTCATCTTGTTTTATAGACAAGGAAAGTGAAAATCTGGAGAAGACATAGGGCTCATTCAGAATCATGGCAGCATCAAGGCTAGACTCCAAGTCCCCACGTTGTCTTCAGGGATTTCTTCTCTTTATGTACAGAGCTGCCACAGCTGGACAGAGAAAAGAGCTTCAGTTGTTTGGAAAGATGAACATTTACTTCCACAGTCTCCATTCCCCTGGGAAGTAGATGAAGGGAAGACTGATGAAGAGCCTTAGAATAAAAAAGTATTGTATTCGTTTTTCTCCAGTGTTGGGACTTTGCGAATCCTATGTCCAGTTGAAGGTGAAAATTGACCTGTTCAGTCTCCCAAATTATCCCCAAGATCATACTTGCTCTCTGTCTTCTCCATCACTGCTTTGGCTGAGGCCCTCATTATTTCTCACCTATGCACCCCAAATGGCTAACTGAGCTCCTCAGAATCATGCTCCGTGCTATTGCCAGAGAGATGTTTCCAAAACACAAATCTGATCTTGTCAGCTCAGATTTAGCACAATCACATAGCCCTCAAGATTTTAACTTGGACTATATGATGCGTATGACACTATATGACAATCTAACCCTCTTTTCTGACCCTCTGCCAGTGATATCTGATTCCTGTGATTGCAGTTTCTAGAAAATCCACATTTTATTCTCTGTGCAGTCTCATCCATCTTACCTTGGCTCTGTGCCCATCCTGCTCATCCTTCAAGAACAGGCTGCTTTTCTCAGGTGTGAGGGTTAACACAACTCTCCCAGTAGGGTCAGCCAGAATCTCAAAGTGTGCTCCATGCTCTCTTTAGATATGTCTGTTAGTGTGTGGATCACATGCTCTGTAATGGTCTGCTTCCATGGTCTCCTCTCCTGGAGAGCAAATTCTCCTTTAGAGCACAGACTGTATCTGGTGGAATTGACTCAACAAACGTTTGCAGAAAGAGAGGAAGGAAGGAAGAAGGAAGGAAGGGAAGGAAGAAGTCAAACTGCATCAGTAGAGAAGAGACTAACACTTTTTTGTTTACTTTTCAAAGATTTTTTTTCGTGTGTGTGTGTGTGTGAAAATAAATGTTCCCCTAGCCAGGTATGGTGACACCAGCCTGTAGTTCCAGCTACTTGGGAGACTGAAGTGGGAGGACCACTTGGGCCTAGAAGTTCAAGGCCAGCCTGGGCAACTTGACAAGATCCTATATCTTAAAAAAACAAAACAACTTGATGATCTTACCTTCCCCAGTCCTACTCCTCAGAAGTAATTTTTTTTATAGTTCCTTTCTTCCAAATCCTTCATTACACCTGTATAAAAAAGTATGCAAACATCTTTTAAAAAATAAATATAGAATCATATTATATGCGTTCTTTTACTGGTTTTGCTCAATATGTTACGAGCATACATAAAGATCAACCACTTTTTTTTGAGATCCAATCATAGCCATTTAATTTTTTTTCAGGTTTCTTTCTTATTTTTTAAAATATTCAATCCTAGGTATATATAGATATAAAAGGCAAGATATGAATTCAGAATTTCTATAGTAATATTCACCCCTATTCCTTAGGGGTGATTCCTTTCCCTGACATTGAGTAGCTATTGATTACTAACTGGTTATAGATTAAATAAACAATATCAAATAAACTTATCATATTCCTTGAGTCTTACTTTTCCTTAAGCCTATACCATATCATTTTGATTAATGTTTACTTTAAGATAGCTATAAAGTGATTCTTCTATTTTTATTTTTAAAAAGTCTTTTGTATTTGTTTTTTAATTTTAATGACAGTAGGATTTTTTTCGACATATCATACGTACATGGAGTGTAACTTCCCATTCTTGTGGTTGAACATGATGTGGAGTTTCACTGGTCATGTGTTCATATATGAACAGAGGAAAGTTAAATCTGATTCATTCTACTGTCTTTCCTATTCCCATCCACTGCCCTTCCATTCATTTCCCTTTGTCTATTCTTCACTTCCCTTCCTCCTTATTGTGTGTTAGCATCACTTATCAGTGAGAACATTCTGCTTTGGTTTTTGGGGGCTGGCTTATTTGATCTACCTCATTAAAAAAAAAATGATTGCATCACATCCCATAAAATATATGTGTGCCATATTTTAAATTTCCCATCATTTAGAGATAAGTAAGTTCTAATTTTTTAAATATTTATGCTGCAATAAGTATCCTGATTTGTCTTTAGTCTTTGAATAGTTTCAACATGGTGACACCACCATGTTGATTATAGTGTCTGCAAGAGCTTACCAGTGTGGAGTGAGTGATGTGCAGAAGCCGGGATGACGTTTGCTTTGGTCCCTGTTCTGCCCCTATTTCTTGTGTATTTTATTCCCTTAGCTCTTGATAGAGTTAGAGACTGTAAAGGGATTTCCAAGGGACACAAAGTGGAGATTCCACAATGTTTTGCTAATGTATAAGTGTCCCAGGAAACTTCGAAGGCTCACCATCCAGTTATATGAATCACTACTCTAATTAGATTCCATGGTATTATACAAATCTTTCTATCTGTTTCTTTCTGTGACATTTTTATTGGTGCTTTATAGTTTTACATAATGATGGGATCTGTTGCACATGTTTATACATGCACACAATATAACTCTATAATTTGGCCAATATCACTCCCCTAGCACTTTCCTCATCCTGCCCCCATCTGCAAGTCTCTCCATCTTGCAGTCAGTTAATTAGTCATAGAATTGTGCTCTGCATGAAGAAGGTACAAAATGGATGAATAAGATCCAGAGAAAAAATTTCTACCAAACTTCCTCCTTTCTTTTTCTGTAGGCATTAATCTAACCCAGTAGCCCACTAGTGTATGCATATTGTAGGGGGGAATATTGTATTTGTGGCAATAGAATGGGGTTTCTTTTGCAGTTAACTAGGGGAAATGGTGTTTGCTGGGGGTCTTAAACTGCTAACCTCGTGCTTTACTCCTCCTCCTTCCCTGGCTCCTGCCTCTCCCTCTGCCCTCCAAACCCTATCAGACCACTAGAAGGGAGGCAAGAGAAAAAGCAGAGAGTCCAGTCCTCCCTTGCTTTTGTGTCTGCCCCCTTCTTTCCTTCATGCCCACCCTTCTTTCTTCTCTATGGAGTGTGTGGACCATTACTTATATTTTACTCCTACTGCCAATTAATTTTTTCTGCTCTCCTTCCTGGAAGACTCAGATGGACGATAAAAAGCCAAGGAAACCGAGTTTGACTTCCTTCCCAATTTTGAAAGCAAAAAAGAAGCAAAATTTCACCTCTGTGAAGGTAAGGATTCATGAATTTCAACTAGTGACAAGAGATATCATTGTGAAATCTTGGGACCTGGCAGTTGTTATGCCCAAGCACCTTTGAGGATAGTATAAGGGGAAGATATGAAGGCCCCAGCTGATTGGTGGAGGTCTGGGTGGGCTTGGAGGGAAAAGCAGCCAGACAGGGAAGATTTCATCTAATAGGCAGCTTGCATTTGGGAGCCTCTGGATTAGTGACTTATCCACAGTACCTTTTATTCTCTTCCTCATACCTGCAACCATACCAGCAATGTCCTGCAATAATTCTGAACAAGTATTCAAGAACATTTCCAGAAAATGTGTTTCCCCTAACACAGAGACCATCTCTTTTTACTCTGCCTCAACTAACTGAAGGCAGAGCACTGAAGGTAAGACCCTATGATGTAATGAGTGTGATTACGGTCTATGAGATCAACGTCTATATTATATGTATTTTTTAATCTCACTCAGTCTGAATTCCTCAGGGTATTAAAAAGCTCCTTTTGACTAGGATCTTTGTTCAGAATGTTTTGCAGCAAACTTTAGCCCAAAGCATCCAGCCTGCATTACTAACTGGGACAGTCAGCCTTCAGCTGCCTACTGGGGCCTTCCCTAGATCCTCTCACAGATCACAGACCATCTCCTTGAAATTATAACCCCAGGTCACTTTCTCCAGGTAGTGTTCCTGATTTAGTCATAGCTTTCTGTGCCTCAGAATTACAACTCCCAAGAATGGACCACCAAGCCCATCCATCATTCTACACCCCGCCTCTGCCTTTACCACATGCAATAGCAAGAGTTTATTTTGCAATTTGTAGGTACAAATATTATTAGTATCTAAAACATATTTCTTTTGATGAAAATTACCTTAAAATATTTGACACAGTAAATCTAAAGCAAAACATGATAATATAATAAATACAACATTCTATTAAATTTTAGAGTTTTACAACCTCAGAATGAATAAGTCATAATTTTAGTTTAGCAAAATCTTCATGAGTTTTGCAACTTGCAGTTTTTCTGTTTTTCATTTTCTTCTTCTTTTGTCTTAAAATCTGCTTGAACTCATTTATTGAGTGGTCAAATGACTCTTGCATGAACCCTTAGAGACAGGTGCTTTTATTCTAATTTTCCAGGTGGGGAAACTGAGCAAGGTTAACTAGATCACTAAGTCTGGAGGACAGAATTCAAATCCATATATGTACCCACTCTATTCTGTGCCTCTGATTAGTAGTACCAACTCTGCTAAATGTTGTTCTAAAAAGTTCTTTATGCATTTAAGTTAATTTTAAGGAAAGCAAATTTTCTGTAGCTATAATGACAGGAATAAAAAATAAAAATACCACATGCACATCAACTCATTTATGTTGTATTTTACAATAACTATCAGCAAGTTCATAGTATCTTTTTTTTTTTTTTTTCCTTTTTGGTACTAAGGATTGAACCCAGGAGGGCTCAACCACTGAACCACACCCCCAGCCCTTTATTTGTTTATGAGACAAGTTCTCACTAAATTGCTTAGGGCCTCACTAAATAAATTGCTGAGGCTGGCTTTTAACTTGTGATCCTCCTGCCCCAGCCTCCTAAACCACTGGGATTACAGGCATATGCCACCATGCCCAGCTCCCAGTATCATTTTTAACTAGTATTTAAACTTGTAACTATGGTCTTTACATTGCTAAATATTCTGGTGGGATTTAAATAATCATCGTTTCACCATCAATTGGCATTCCCCAACGGATTTGTTATCCCTTTGAATTTAATAGGATTGAGTAAGGAAGTACAAACACATCAATAACTGTCCTCTGCATGTGAAATTCTAAGTTTCAGTGGACACATATGACATTAATTGGTGGATAAAAGTGAATCATATGAATTATAATCCCTTCACTTATGATAACACTGGAAATGAAGGGCTGTGAATCTTAGCATATCAGTTGCCTCAACCACGTGTTAAAAAAGCATTTTGAATATTTAAGCACATTAACCATAATTTCCATTTTCAGTACTTAATAGTATATATTATAAACAAAAATCATATTATTAATCAAATATTTAATTATTATTATTTTTTGCTATGCTAGGGGTTGAACCCAGGACCTTGTTCTGGGTGAGTATTGTACACTGAGCTACATCCCAGATTAAAATATTTTAAATATGTAACTTGGTAATAATTTAGCCAAGGGATTTTAAAAAAATTGATTTCATTTGTCCTGAAGACAATGGTGCAGTCCTCCATCCTAGTTATAAGGGATTCGTTTCACAGTGCCCCCATTCGTTTGACTGAAATGTGTAACATGACCACTAGAGAGCCGTCTTCCCTTTGGCTTCAACGCTGGTAGAGATTCTCCATCTTTTCTGCTTAGCTGATAAGGATCAAAGAACTCTCACAGTGGTCCTCAATGCACTTTAGGATATGCTCTGTGTTATAGTTTATCCTAACTTCTGGGAGAAGCAGCAGATACTCCCTCTGGACCTCGGGCCTCTCAGCTAGTAAGCTGGAGGACACTGATTTTCCTGCTTCTCTCTTCAAAGAAAACAACATTGGCTTGCAGCTGATTTCTGGGATTTGAGGAGCTGTCAGGACTCCAAATATCAGGTTGGGTCATGCCAGGAGGAGAACCTGGGAGAAGGCCATGGGGAAGAGAGTGCTGTTAATTTAGGATATGACTCTTCAGCATCCCTGACAATTAAATAGGTGTGACAAAGTACATCCAGAAATGTGCTAAAGACACAATTTCTCTTTTCTGCATTGTGAGTGCAGGTACCTACTAAAGTACCTACTTTATTTCTTATTTTTCTTAAATCCTTTAAATCATTCAATTGCTGTCTTCACTTCTTTACACAGGCTTTCCTTTCCTACCCTTTTCAGTTACATGTTTATTGCTTGTCTCACCCTCCACAATAGGACTGCCCAACATGGTAGCCACTGGCCATATGAGGCTATGGAGCCCTTGGTGTGTGGCGGGTCCAGATGGAGATGTTCTGTGAATGTGAAATATACAGCAGATCTTGAAGACTTGGATGAGTGTAAAATAACTTATTAAATGTTATTTAAGAATTGGGTGAATTTTATAACATATCAATTAATACCTTAAGGAATTTGTAAAAATAATTTTGGATCAATTCATATTAAACTAGTATCCTGAATATGTTAAGTAAAATATATTGTTAATTGCACCTGTCTCTTTTTACTTTTTAACGTGGCTATTAGAAAAGTTGTGTTAGGTAGCCTGCATTATATTTATGGTGGAACACATGCTGTAAAAGGGACATTCCGTATCCTTAGACTGGATCAGTACTGAATCCCCATAACTAGGATAGTACTGGCACAGACTAGCACTTGAAGTGTCCTTGTGGAATAAAACCCAGGAGTGTTTATTTATTTGCCCCTTTAAATACTTAGTGTCAACTTGTTTCAGACACTGTTTTAGGTGTTGGAGATACAGTCAAAAAGAAAACAGGTTAACAAATTATTATGGGGCTTAAAATTGAGATTCTTCGTAGGAAGGCCAGATATTTTGGTGAAAATGTTGAGAATGGTAATGACTAGCTCTCATTTTCCTTTGTGGTTAGGGTTGCAATTGACAGTGTTTTTTTTCCACCTTGGTTATATATTTAGAATCTCCCAATCAAGTTTTAAAGACTACTGAAATCAGAATTTCTAGGGATTATAGACATTTGTTAGTTATTTTCTATCATGTGTGGACAGATGTTCATTTTAATTCTAGCTGTGAGATCTCGATTAGGTCATTAAGTCCCTGATCATTTGTGAAACTGGAATAATTAGTCTTATATTCCCCGACTGCAGTGGTATTAATGAGGTAAGAGAACATGAACTCTCTGGCTGGCAGATTTTAGAATATGCTTTCACTTTTCCTTCTCTCTCCATTTAACAGAACGGGGTTTTTTTATGAGACAGGCTCCTAACTGAGTCTCACACAGTAGAAGAAGGTATCTGAGGGTCCTTCCCTCTGTCTCATTTCTGTCTCTTATCAGCAGTCCTTTTATAAAAAGCAGAACCAAAATGAAACAAAGAAACCCAGTCCAACCATTTGGCATTACTAAGGAAAGAATGGAAATTACACTCAAAACTGAAGAACACATTCCAGTTGCCAGACATGTTTAGGTCTTTTTTTTTGGGGGGGGGGGGAGGGGGCACACTAGCACACTATTATCTATGGTAATGAATTCACCTTTCATTGCAAATGAAAGATTCAGACTAGAAGAACTTGTAATGCTCATAAACTAAATCATCAAACCATTTAAACTATAACCACTTACAACCAATCTAGAGTTGGCATCTCAATGAAAGTTAGGCATATACTATTATGTAATGTAATTTGGAATGGATTTGGAGCCTTGAAGGAGCACAATTATGCAATTTTTTTCCATTCTCTCCGGGTCCCACTTTTCCTCCTGAGATCTACGCGGTAAGTACCAGTTTCTTTGTTTTGCATTCCCATTGCTGCTCTAATTTGGAGAGAGAAGAGAACAAATATTGGAGATTGCATTTCTTATTGTGGAAAGGATGCTTAAGTGAGCGGCTTAGGAGGGAGTTTCTGACTGATAAAATGAATCAGAAAAAAAAGCTACTTTTCACTCTAGAGTCCGTGAAAAATGGAGTATCTGTCCAACACGGGTGTTTAAGGAGATACTAGAAGAAAATCCCCACCCTACCCATATGGGTTTAGTTTTGTATATTTGCTCCTTTCAAAAATCTTGAGGTAGTTATCACCCCCGTTTTACAGAGAAAAGCAAGATCTCAAAGTCATCCTGGTAATAAAACCTGAAATCAGGATTCAGGTTTTCTTTTGTAATTCATGAATGCTTTTAAAAAATTGCTTCTCATTATTAATATATATAAAAGGACATTTAAGAGATATATGTAAGTTATAAAGAATAATAATACCATGGACACCCTTGTGTGTGCCCAACATGGAGTTGAAGAAGTCCCCTGAGTGTTCTTCCCCATTGAATCTCATCCTGATCCCTCTGAGCTAACCTCTATCTTGAATTTTACAGCGATTATTCCGTTGCTTTCCTGTGTATATTTCCAAGCCTTGCACAGTATATGTTGGTTAATTTTGCATGTTCTCATTTTTTATATACAGGAATCATACTGTTAAGTGTTCTGCTATGTGATTTTCATGCTCAGTCCTACACTAGCCTACCTGCCACTGCATGTGGCTGTCCTTGGATTGTCCAGGGCTCTATTGAGATGGATCATTACCTGTGCTTTGAATCTCAGATATTGTGAATAAATATCACCTTTGTTCTTGGGAACCTGATTATCAGTTTAACTGTTCTGCCCTATTGCTTGAGCATGCTTATCTCATCAGTCATTGGACATTCTGTTTCTTCTTGTGTTTCTATTATTAAAAATAATTCTGCCATGAACGTTCTTGTGCATGTCTGCTAGTGCAAATGGGTAGCCATTTCTGGGTATTTATCTAGGCAGGGACTTGCTAGGTAATGAATATGTGAATGCTTGACTTTACCAGGTAATGCCAAACTGTTTTCCAAAGCATTGGCACCAGTGCACTTTGTCACCAGCAGGGCACACAAGTTTCAGTTGTTCCACATTCATTTTATCACTCTTCGTTATGTGACTTTTTATCTTGCCAATTTTGTAGGTAAGTAACAATTTTTTATTGTATCTTAACTTGCATTTGGATGATTGTTATTAACGAGACTAAACCCCCTTTCATATATTAACAGGCCATTTATATTTCCTCTTCTTTAAACTCCCTGTTTTTGTCTTTATTGTGTAAATATTTTTTCTATGGTGTTGTCTTTTTCCTATTAATCTGTAGAATATTTAATATATTCTGTCTATTAATCCTTATCAATATCATATGCTGCAAATACCTTCATCTGGTTTGTTAGCTTGTCAGTTTTTATGTTCTTAATGTTTTAGAGTAGTTTTGGATTTATAGAAAAATTGAATAGAAGAGAGGAGAGTTCCCAGATACTTCATCACCTTCCTTATTTTATCTTATTATTAATATCTTGCATTACTGGAAAGTTGTTACAACTTATCAACCTATATTGATGCATTATTAACTAATAATGATTGTTATGATTTGGATGTGAGGTGTTCGCCAAAAGCTCTTGTGTGAGACAGTGCAAGAAGGCTCAAAGGAGAAATGATTGGGTTGTGAGACTCTTCACCCAATCAGTGATTTAATCTGCTGATAGGGATTAACTGAGTGGTAACTGAAGTGGTAGGGTGAGGCTAAAGGAGGCGGGGAATTAGGGTGTGGCCTTGGTTTATATATTTGTACATGGAAGTGGAGTCTGTGCTTCTTGATCACCTTGATGTGAGCTGCTTCCCTCTGCCACACACTCTGCCATGATGTTCAGCCTCACCTCAAGCCCAGAGAAATGGAGCCAGCCTTCTATGGACTAAGACTTCTGAAATCATGAGCCCTCAAATAAATTCTTCCTCCTCTATAATTGTACTGGTCGGGTCCTTTAGTCACAGCCGTGAAAAAGCTGACTAAAATGATGATTTACTTTTGGTTGCATCCTTTGTGTTGCACATTCTATGGGTTTTGAAAAATACATATTATTAGGTACAAACCATCACAGCATGATACGGGATAATTTTACTAACCTAAAAATACCACATTCTCCACCTAGTCAATCCTGACCCCACCTCCCACCAAAACCCTAGCAATCTCTCTTTTTGCTAACTCTATGATTTTGCCTTTTCCAGAATATTCTGTAGTTGAAAT